>NC_091450.1:22030129-22638254 GCF_964237555.1 Oryctolagus cuniculus
AGTCTTTGAAGCCGCAGCTGCTCCCTCTCTACACTGTTCCCCGTGGTCTTTGCAGCTGGGCCCAGGGCAAAGCTTTAATTAATGCTGGAAGAAGGACACCCACAGCTGCCTTTGGCTTCTTCCTGGCAACTGAAGCAAAAGCTCAGGTGCAGAAGGGACAGTCTGCCCAGGGGTCACTCCCTGCTGCAGACCGCCTGTGCCCCACGTGGCCTTTCGGGCAAAGGCCAACATCCTTAGCTTGAGGAACCAGGCCGTGTACAACAGCGACTCCTCCCAGCAGGCCATGGCACACAGAGGAATTAAAACCCCTCACACTTGATCACTGTGTAGACAGCGGTGTAGACCTGGCTCTTAAAAGATATGATTGAGGAATGCCATGTCACTGTTAGACAAATTTGCAAGCTGAAGATGAAACTTGAAGAGAAAGAATTTCACAAGGCAGTGTAGGAAGGAGGTAAGGGAGAAGAGTGGCCAGTAGGGGTGAGAGACTTGCAGTGTTTAATGAGGTGTTTCACGGAGGACATTTCCACTTTATGGTATACAGTTTACCCCATCCCTCCACCCAATTTGTAGAAAGCCATCCCCTTCTTATCAGTGTGGTTTATTTTAGGGGTGTATTGAGGTAGTTACTTTGACTTCCCCATAGATGAGGACCCAGCTTGGAGGTTGCTTATGGTGTTGCCAAACAACACCCCAAAACTAGTTGGAGGAGTTGCTATAGAAACCCCCATACCTGGGTCCGCTGGCCTAATGCATAGAAAGCCAATCGCTGACATCAGGAGTGCCAAGGGGAAGAAACTAGATATTTATTGATAACTATGGAGCAAAGAGCTGGGCAGCCATCGCTAAATTCCCAGGCTCCCCGAGGAGTTAGTGCTTCTAGATTGAAATGGGGGCTTAGAGGTGTGTGTTCATCTCGTGTCCAAGTTCCTGGTTGGCCAGTGGTGCCTGTGGCCATTCTTTGACTGGTCAGCAATACCATGCTTTTTAGGGAATTTGTAAAGGCCTGGTGGGCTTCAGTTGGCCTGGGGGCAGGGGATGTGTTGCATGGAAGTGGTATTTACCTTCTGCCCCAGACCTGGAATCCCTGTGTCTGGATCTGTAACTCTCCTATATAAATCCTTCCAGACAATGCTGGCCAACAAGCTTTTGATGATTAGAGAAGCAAATGACTCCTTGAGTCCTGTGATTACGACTTCGTAGGGCCAGCTGTATAACTCTCTTAACTGAGTGAATTCCTTTTGATAAATGACAGGCAGGGACATCTTGGGCTAAGGGAGACAGACCAGAGGCTGGGTCCTGCCTTTATATTATAGGGGTTTTATCTCAATCGGAAGTCCCTTACATCTGAAAATGCTTGCAATTTATTTTTACCACAACTTAGACTAGCACTACAAATAGAAATATTCTAAGAATGTTGCCTGTGGTCTCCTACAACATAACAGGGAACTGCATTGAGTTTTAATCACTGCCGTCACCCCCATTGCCTGGAACAGTGCCTGGTGTACAGTAGGTGCTGGATAATGACTGTTCTGTGAGTTGCCCCGTTTACCTCCATGTCTCTTCTGCAGTCCCTCACCATGCAACCTCTGCTTTAGCCCCACTGAAAAGCTTCCAGCTCTTGGAATAGGCCCTGCCTTTAAACTCATCCATTCATAAATCCTGCTCTGTACTGTGCTAACCATTGTGCTAGGTATTAGAGACACGTGGTGAGCAAAACAAAATTATGTAATAGTTGTTGGAAAGAGCATTCTTCCCATAATCATATAGATATATATGAATATGTTTATGAGTATGTATATGTAAAATTATAGGCTGAGGCAAATGTAAGTAAGAAATGAAACTAGACTGTAGTAGGATTTGTTCCAGATTGAAGAGGCTACATTTGATCGAAGACCTGGAGAGCCACTGCACCATGGAAAGAATGACATATTATCAGTGTGGCTGGAATAAGTGAGCATGGGGGAAGGGGACACGTTTGGGTATGAAATCAGGGCGGTCAGCAGGGGCCAGAGCCTGCAGAATCTTGCGAGATATGTTGCATGTTCTGGTCTTTATTCTGGAAACAATGGGGAGCCAATTGAAGAGTTTTAGGTGAGGTGGAGATGTTTGACATGATCAAATTTGCTTTACAAAAAGATCATTCTGTCCACAGAGCTCCTCTGAGCTCCCTGCCACTTAACCCTGCTACACAAGCCTCCCCTGCCCCGTCTGGGGCCATGCAATTACTGTGCTGGTGGTGAAGACAGCCGCAGTAGGTGACTGAAACCTCAGCCATGGATTTATTGACTCTTGGCTGCCGTTCATAATGAACTCTAGCTTCCCTAGGGGCTGGGGGCTAGGAGATTTGCTGAGAAGAGGAGGAAGGGGTGCGGGGACTGCAAAGGAGGGGTATGGGGGGCTCCCAGTTCTGTTCTCCCCATCCTGGCAGCTGCCTCCCCCTACTGAGGCTCGCTGCCAGGATGATGTATCAGAATTCAATAAGCTTTGCTTGTCTTTTCCTAGAAAGGGATGGGCTGGCAGGGGGAGAAGCAGGCCCCTCGCCGTCAATTAAGGGGGCACAGTTCAAATGAATCACTCTGTTAACTAGCAGGGAAAATCCATGGTCGGTGTAAGGCCATCATTGTGTTACTAATTCCAGACTGTTGAACTTCGGTAGTTCCTGGTGGCACTGGGACCTTGTAATCTCTGGGTTTAATGAGATGACTGGGCATCCCAGTCTCTGTGGCTCCAGGGAATAAGGTAGAGCATTTGTTCCCCCTGCGTGGGGTGTTGATTCCAGGGAAGGGCGCAAAGTTTCAGAGAAATGTGGGGAGGGGGTGTCAATGCATATACCTACCTTACATCACCTACTACCCAGAAACCGCTGTGACTGTAGCATTCGCTACTGATGGAAGGCGTACCTTGCACTTGACTTATGAATTGAAACAGTGAACCAGAATCACTTTTCCAAAAACCAAGCTACCTTTGTTGGGAAAACACTCTGACGGATGTTCAGAGCTAAAGGCTATTCTTGGAAATGCCTGGGTCAATTCCAAGGTTGTCTTGGGAGCAGGGAGTCTCAGCTGGGAAAGTCAGTAATTTATGGGGTAGAAACAGCAGGATGGTGGAAAAAGTGGGTGGTTTTCCCATGATCCTCCAGCAACTTCCTGACAATCCTTGAAAATCATGAAAGGGTCCATGGGACTTGATTTCTCATCCTTACTGGAGCAGAGGCAAGCTTGGGTATTGCAAGGTGAAACCGAGCAGCACAGGTAGGCTGTGCCCACCTCTGGACCGGTCCCAGTGGCTGAGAGAATGTGATGCACTGATTGGCTCGGGTCTGTGTCAGAGGTGGAAAAGTGGACAGAGCCCCATCAGAGCACGTGGGCTGGGGGATGGACAGGGCACTTCCCCTGAAGATAGCTGTGTTTATGACTCATCTCACTGGACCACAGAACCTGAATCTTAACTGCAGGTTAATGTCTTATCTTGTATGGTTAAGAGGTCAGTCTCCAGCTCTAGACCATGAGCCTTGGAATCCAGGGTCCACTGCTTGCTAACTGGGTGACCCTGTGGGAGTCACTTAGCTTCTCTGTACCTTTGCTGTTTTATCTAAGCAAACAGGACTAACAATAGCAATAATAAAGGAGCTAACATGAGAAAATTCTTGGGCTAGTATGAGGAGTCAGATGGGTTAATAGGTGGCCAGAGAAAACCGGGGTGCATTTCCTTAGGAATCTCCCAATTTTACCATGAGAATAGCCAGGGAATGGTTACATCCTTGGGAGCACACAGTGTATTAGGAAAACAAGTTACCTGTCCTGCCCTTCTGGATGGCTTTTTGTTTGTTTGTTTGCTTGGTTGGTTTTGTTTTTGTTTTTGTTTTTTGAGCAAGCCAGACAGGATAAAGGATTGCAAATCAGGTCTTTTAATGGGTTTTGTCCCCGCCTTGTAACTGAATGTTAAGCTGTTAAATTTTTTTCTTCTCCCAAATTGTGTCTGATCCAGCTCTCTGCAGTGGCCTGGGTAAGCAGTAGAAGATGCCCCAAGTCCTTGGACTCCTGCACCCAAATGGGAGACCTGGAGAAAGCTCCAGGCTCCTGGCTTCGGATTGGCCCAGCTTCGGCCGTTGTGGCCATTTGAGGAGTGAACTGGCGGATGGAAGACCTCTCTGACTCTGTCTCTACCTCTCTCTGTAACTCTTTCAAATAAATAAAATAAATCTTAAAAACAAACAAACAAACCAAACAGGACCACCAGCATCTTCAGGTTTTTGCCTCTCTTGGAAGCCCCCTTCCACGTCACTCTGGCTGGGGGGGTCTTTGATTCTAATAAATCTTGCTTTTAAATCTCTCTGCTTGTCCACTGGGAAATTCTTCCATGTGAGACAAAGACCTGGGGTAATAATATTCTCTCTGCTGATGTTTCACTCGTAACACCACCGGTACTGGGAAGGGGGGAAGCCCTTCCGAAGGGTGTGACCTACAGCTGTCAGCTTTAGGACATTATTATTCTCTTCTTCAATCCCAGACTCTGATGTTGTTTTTGGTTTCCAGCCCCTCAGCCCTCAATCCGTTGTGAACAGTGCCTCTGCCCCTGAACTTCACCTTCTGAGTCCAGGGGTTGGAACCTCACCCCTTTATAGCCCTGCTTCCTAGGAGGCTCCTTTCCTGGTCTGGCCCAGCCCCATTGGTTCCTTGCCCCCAAGAATCTGCCCTCTCCACAGCTCTAGTTGCTCATCCAGGAACGAGAACCTTCTGAGTTCCCAACAGGGCTCCATTTTTTGTATTCTCAAGAAGGATGATGTAACGCAACTGCCAATCAGTCAACTAATCAAGAAATGCTTGCTGAGAATTTTAAAATTCTAGGCATCATGGGAATGTGAAAGACATAAGACAACCTTTTACTTAAGGACTGAAAAGTGGAGAGCTAAAATTCCCGCAATATAAAATTGAGCAATTTAACCACGGTCAAGGCTGCAGCTCAGTGGGGTCCTGTGCATTCACAGTGCTCTGAAGCTACCACCACTGGCCAGCTCCAGGACTCAATCCCCACTTGAAGTCGTTGCCAACTCCCCAGCTCCTCAGTCCCAGGTATCCCCTAACTTGTTCTCATCTCTAAGATCTCTAAGGGTATTTCAGTCTACTTGCAGAAACAGGCAAGAGTTTGCTAACAAAGAGAGGCAGAAAGTACTGAAACGGATGGTGTAGATCAGCGGCCAGCTGTGTGGCCTCATCCCAGTTCTACTGCTTATTTCTGTGTGGCCTTGGGCAGGCTGATCTAACTCTCGGAGCCTCTATCTATCTATTGCATATAAAATAATGGTTACAGAAATCCACATCGTAGCCCAGTTGTGAAGATCCAGTGTGTTGATGCCCATAAGGAGCTGAGAACAGTATCTGGTTATAGTAAGTGTTATGTAAGCATCTGCCATTGTCACTGGCACAATGGTATGTCCAGTGGTTGAGTATATTGTACATTTTTGAGGGCAAGAACCCTTTCTGTCTTGCCTACCAAGAATCTGCAGCAGTTGGCAAGATGCTTGGTTTCAGTAAGAACCTAGTAAATATTTGTTGAACGATTGAATAGAGGTTACAAAAGAGGGGAGATCATTGTGAGACACAAAGGACTATTGGAAAATTCTGTGCTCAATGTCAAACGCAGTCTGTGGCTTCTTGGGAAATCTTATTAAGAGCCACCTGCGTGCTGTATGTTACGTGACCTGTTACAGGTGGAGCAGGAGACTAAGTCTTCCCCTAACATAAATGTGGGGATTGTTATTATGGTGAGAAGTCACCAAAACACCCATCAGGTATCATGCACTACACACGGGCCTGGCATTGTACTGAAAACCTGATGTGCATCGTTCATTTCATTCTATTTATGATTCAACCTGTGAGACAAAACCCACTAACACAATACAATAATAGCAATGAAAAACCCACTTTTTTAAAACAGAGCAAAATGTCAACAAGTGCAAATGAATCCTGTAATAATCGAGTCCATATGGGAGGTGAGGATGCCGAGAACAGTCAGGTGAGGATAACCTTGGAATTCTGATGAAACACCTGCATCTGTGACCCGGCCTGCCTGCTAATCACCTCGATATTTGCTGCCTGAGCTCTTGGTTGCTTTTTGGATTCCATTTCTCTTTCCTCATCTGTCAAAACTCACCTTCAACTTCCTTATAGGACAGATCTTATCCTGATTGCTACCTTTTCCAGGCACGTATGGAGGGATGGCAGAAAGAGTGCTTGCAGATGCCTTGGCAAACCGGTCCCCGAGAGCAGGTGCTCTCGTCTCTGTCTCAGGGGGCAGTGCTCCATACTGGCTAATTGGATCCAGGACAGGGTTACAGAGGCGGGCATCAAGGCATGATGGCCTGAATGAAACCCTGGATTAATTAAAAATGGTCCAAGCCGATTGAATATTTCATGACCTCGGGGCTGAAGTCAAGGTCTCTGGAATAGAAATCAGATGTGAATGTGCAGTGCAGGTGGGGGTAGATTGGAGAGGGATGGGAAGGAAGGGAGAGGGAGGAGGAGGGGAGAGGGGAAGGTGAGTGAGGAAGGGGAAGAATGAGAAGGAGTGTGTGATGTCTTCGAAATAAGACTAACCTCTCCTGTTCGTCAGTGATGTTCTCGGAGGACTGTAGGCTGTTCAGCTGGGCCTTTCTATTGTTCCAGGGGGACAGGTGGAGTGGTGACCACTTCACACCTGAGGAGGCTTCGACCCAGAGAGGGTCCCCCAACAGCTCTGTTTCCTGTTGTGGAAGACTTGGCCAGGAACCCAGGAGATAAGGCCACTTGCCACCTTCCACGTCACAAGTTCCCAGAAGCCTGTGAGACTTTTCTCCCAGAAAGACATTTTTCTCTTCTTCCATTTCCCCATCAAGGGCAGAGCTCAGAAGAGAGGGACCACATGGGCTCTCCCCGGGGACTGGGGACTTCTTTGGTCCCCTGGGTCTCTCCTGGGGTCCGAGCCACATCCTCTCTTGTCTGCCAGCGCTGTTTCAGTGGAGGAGGGTGTCTCCCCATCATCCCTGGGTGGCCTCAAGTTTGCCCATCTCACTGCTTACCTTCTGCCACTCTCTGTGTCTTCCCGTCCACCTCCTTGTCCTCGTCTGTCCACGCGACCTTTCCCACTGCCTGCTCTGCGCACCTCTCAGCAAACCCTGGCACTTCCTCCTCCCCTCTTCACTCCTGCCTCGCTCTGTTCCTGTCTTCTTTCTCTCTTTCCTGTTCCGTTAGGGATGTTTTGATGGAGTTTCAACCAATTCGCACCAATAAGCCTCTCTAGCTCCATCACAAGCCAAGCTCCGAGCTTAGGGCCCCCTGGAGACACAGACCCAACTAAGGTTTTTGGAATTTTTTTTTAAGATTTTATTTATTTATTTGAGAGGTAGAGTTAGAGAGAGAGAGAGATCTTCCATCCACTGGTTCACTCCCCAAATGGCCACAATGGCTGGAACTGGGCCAATAAGCTCCTTCCAGGTCTCCTATGGGTGCAGGGGCCCGAGCTCTGCTTTCCCAGGCTATAGCAGAGAGCCGGATCAGAACTGGAGCAGCTGGGATTTGAACTGGTGCCCCTATGGGAGCTGGCACCGCAGGCAGAGGCTTAGCTCACTATGCCACAGCAATGGTCCCTCAACCAAGTTTTAACAACCTAATAAACATTTTCATTTTCCACTCAACCTGAACCCAAAGGTGGCCTTGGGTGTGGCTACCTGCAGGAGGTATCTTCAAAATGATTGTGCCACAAAGTGAGTGGGCAGAGTGGGTAGGGGGCAGGTGACTTACTGAGTAAGGCAGTGCCACAAAGGGGCAGCCCCTGCTCTTATCCAGCTGGGCAGGTGACCCTTTGCTGATCAGTGGTCAGGCCTGGCTCCGCCATTGGCCCTCAGGAGGACAGCTCCACCCCCTCTCTGCCTTTTGTAGGACCCGCCTCGTTACATAATCTATGTGGTCTGGCCGCTGGGATTCTGCATTTGGTGACTTCTCAAACAAAATGCGAGACTGAGGGAGCCTCACAGCTCTAATTATTTTGCCAGCTCCTTGTTCTGCATATCAATTTCGCTGCCCTGCACAATTGGTATTCTACACATCTGGCTGGCAGGGAGGACGCGTGGGGAAATTACGTGGTTTTGCACAAGAGATTTGTTAGAAGTTGGAGCGGAGACTATCTTATTTCGTTTGATAATCTCTTATTTATGGGTTTGTTCTTTTCTTAGTATTAATGAGAATTACTATCTCAGTCTTGCTGTGACAGCTTTATCAACACCTCTGTGCCTGCATTTTCAGCCAGGTAATAGAAGTGCGATCAAATTGAATCAGTATAAATAACAGAGAAACCCTCCGGTTGGGGGAGTCTGCAAGTCCAAAGACCTTGATCTTGCAGAAGCTGCCTCTGCCTGTGGGTAGCAAGTTTAATCACCACTCTGAAAACCAGAGCCTACATGGGTGCTGTGGCCACTGCTGACAGGTGGGATTTTACAAAAGTGGGTTAACCTTTGGGTTCAGGTTCTCCACGTAGCAGATACTTACCTATATATTTTTTTGGAGGCAGCAGGTGCCATAGGAGAATAGATTTTGGGGTTCGACTGCCCTGGTTTGTGCCCTGTCTCTGCATGTCAACAGCTGTGAACTTCCTCATCAGTAAAAGAACACAAACATTTTTAAAGAGCTCCGGCATTTATCAAACACTTGCAAAGCCTTCATTTCTAAGATCCCATTAACTCTCACAGACGCTGCAACAGATTTGTTTTCTTAATACATCTCAGGAGGAGAAATTGTGTCACACACACCCGGGTATTCATTTTCAGTTAACGTACACGTTAGCACACTTTGTCACTCTGTATTCTATTTTGCCATTAGACATTAAAACCTCAAACTAGGAAAGTCTATGAAATTATCCGTCTCGGGGCCCTGGAGTGTAAGGAGCCAGGCCAGGCCCCACACCTGGGTCCAGGGTCAGCCATTCCAGCCCAGGACCTGTTTCCACAAGGGAGTTTTTATTGAGACAATTTCTTTCATTTTTTTTTTTTTTGTTGTTGTTCTTTGGCCAGTTTTGTGCTGCATCAACAGATTTGAGCAACAGTGACGCCCACAAAAATGGAAATTTTGACTCTAGTTCTTTTTTTTTTTTTTTTGACAGGCAGAGTGGATAGTGAGAGAGAGAGACAGAAAGAAAGGTCTTCCTATTTGCCGTTGGTTCACCCTCCAATGGCCACCACAGCTAGCGTGCTGCAGCTGGCGTACCACGCTGATCCGAAGGCAGGAGCCAGGTGCTTCTCCTGGTCTCCCATGGGGTGCAGGGCCCAAGGACTTGGGCCATCCTGCACTGCCTTCCCTGGCCACAGCAGAGAGCTGGCCTGGAAGAGGGGCAACCGGGACAGAATCCGGCGCCCCGACCGGGACTAGAACCCGGTGTGCCGGCACCGCTAGGTGGAGGATTAGCCTAGTGAACCGCGGCGCCGGCGACTCTCTAGTTCTTTACGACAAAACCGAAATGTTCACTGATCCCTGATCCGGAGGCCAGTCGGGGTCTCTGAGTTGTTCACTCCAGCAGCTCTGCAGCCAGGGTGTGGCCGTGTGAGTCCTTGGCCTCTGCGTGACCAACCAATTCTTCCCATGCACGGGAACTACGAGAACATATGGGAAGGAATGTCCTGTGCATATTTGCTAAAGGGACAGTGATGGTCATTTCTACAAGACAATTTCAGAAAGAATCTGGACGTCCAGCTGTAAGGGATGGGGCTCCGTAAAGGAGGGCACAGCACACAAGGGCAGATTCCACAGCCTGTAAAATGGATGGGGCAGGCGTACGTGCACTGAGAGCTGGCCACAGCCACCTATGCACTCGTGCATCTGTGCCCTCATGGACGCTCGGTGTCTGCTGGATTTCCCCAGTCCAGGATGCTGCTTATAATGCACCACTATTTCAGGTGCTAATCAGAAGGGGAGAAACCCGTCACCGCTCAGTGCCTTCCATTGCAAGATGCACCCTTGAATCAGAGATTTTCAATTTGAAAACAGTGCATCTCAGAGTAGAAGCGATATATTTTGTTCCTATGTTCATGTAAGGATTTGTCTACTTGTAAAACTGTAGAGCAAAAAAAAAAAAAAGTCTGGATGGATACACATAAAATAAACATGGAAGTTATCAGCAGAAAATGAACGGAGGAGCCGGTGCTGTGGTATAGTGGGTAAAGCTGCCGCCTGCAGTGCCAGCATCCCATATAGGCATCCCATATAGGCACCAGTGGGAGACCCAGAAGAAGCCAGGAGCAAGGATCCTCTTCCCAGTCTCCCACATGGGTGCAGGGGCCCAAGGACTTGCACCATCTTCCACTGCCTTCCCAGGCCATAGCAGAGAGCTGGATCGGAAGTGGAGCAGCCGGGACTCGAACTGGTGCTCATATGGGATACTGGCACTGCAAGCAGCAGCTTTACCCACTACACCACCGTGCCAGCCCCAATACACATTCATTTTTATATGAAACTTGTGTCCTGCTGTTGGAGGATGGGGATAGGCCTGCTCAGAACAGCAAATAATCCCCAGATCATCTGTAGACTGGGAATTTGGCTTTAGATTCCATATATTCTGGAGAGAAGAGGAACATTGGTACAAGGTGCCCCATTTTGAGTGGCAAAGTGGTAATTTGACATGACGTAATGCACACAAGAGATATGGGTTCTCTTAGCTCCCCTGCACGATAGGAAACGTTGCTTGTCCAGAGCTCGTAGCACAGCTCCGGCTGTTGCACATGCTCAAGTCCCAGCTCCAGGCCTGCTGAAATGAGGCCCCGTCTTTGCTTGCTTACTTTGTGTACTTCAAAAGATGTTCTGTTTAACTGAACAATGAAAATGTAGTGTAATAACTACTACAATAACAGTAAGCCTTGGTATCAGTAGTTTGTATTTCCTAGAAATGAGCTGGTTTTCTCTATGTGTTAGAAGAAGGGATTTTAGTGGCATGCAATATAATACTTGCATAACAATGACTAAATATGAGACAATTATTTACTGTTACCCAAAATAGTCTCAAAAAAGCAATTCTGGAAGCTCCAGGATGTATTGAGCCACCGAGTTCCCCTCATCATTCTATCCCACCCTTATCGGCTTGCTCACCTTTCTTACTTATCTTGTCCTGATCTTGTCCTGCGGTCATAACACAGCTGCCTAAGCTCCAGGATTCCAGTCCTTCTGTGATCAAGACAAAAGACGGGAATCAAAGGGGTGACCAGGGAAAGAGAGAGTAAGTGAGCTCTTCCCACGTCATTATCCTTTTATGGAAGAGGACAAGTCTCCTAGAAGACTTCCCTTTACATGCAAATGTCTAGAAATGGAGCCCGTGGTTACCTCTAGCTGCAAGGGGGGCTGGAAACTGAACATCTTGTTCAGCCTCTGCAATGGGAAACAGACAAGACGAAGCAATGTTGCAAACAACTCCACCTGTGCCAGTGGCAGTTAAGTCCTCACTTCTTTCTTACTAAGAGAATCTTGTTCTGTTCTGGAACGTGATTTGAGGGAGGCTGGGTTATTTGCAGTCCCAAAGGATGAGTCATAACTGGACCAAAATTTAATTCTTTCTGCCAGTTAGGGAATGGGAGCAGCTCTGGTTCCTGAGCTGTGAGAAGGTGCCTCCCAGAAGTCTGGGGAGACTTGGCCTGCACCTTAGAAGGCTAGGAAATGCCTTCTTGACCTCTTTCAGAATTTGAATATTTTTGTTTGAGGTTCTGATGCTCGGAGCTATGAGACTTTGAAGCGTTAAGTGTGAAGAAAAAGCCCAACACGCTAAAGGTGGAAGACAGGAAAGATAAAACTAAGCATTCATCCACGTGAACTCTGGGGCTTCCTCCCTCTGTATCTTTGTAGTGTAGCATTGGTATTTTTGGTCTGCTACAAACCAGTAGGTCCTGGGGCAAAGGACTGTTGCTGTCGATTTCTCAACAATGTTGCAGTGGATTCGCTTCTGAGAGGAACAGCTGGTGGGGGCAAGAGGCACGGAGTTACCACACAGACCCCTGGAGTTGGGTGAAAGCAGGCTTGAGACAAGCAGCCCGCAGACTCGTTTATTTCAGTTGAAACTACGTCTTATATAGCCCAGACCAGCCAATCTGGTCAAGGGGCGGTCTATGCCCCATCCAATCACAGCCTGCCAGGCAGTTTCCAAAGCCATCCAATCACAGCCTGTTGCCAGGCAGTTTCCAAAGCCATTCCTGAGTAACTAATGCTCGCTTGCCAGTGGCCACCTTGGCATTCCACCACAAAGGACTATTGTGCCTCTTGAGAGAGGGTGTAGCATCAGGGAGGAAATATGACACTCCATTAAACTCGAGAGGCAAGGAAAAGTTCAGAGTGGGAGGGACCAAATAGGGGAAGTTTCTCAAAGGGAAACTTATGTCTTGAAGGTAAAGCCATGGTTAAATAGAGAGTGAGGTAGAGATAGAATGTTCTCGTGCAAAGACACTGAGGCATGAGTGTTGAGCATCAATCCCTCTGTCTCCCTCCTCCTTCCCTGGAGCACTGTTTGATCTTCACCAATCATTTGAGCCACTGGATCCAAGAGGAACCTGTAGAACAGGTCTGAAACAGGAGAGTTCCTGCAAGGTGCAAATGTGCTCACTCCAACATGGCCATAAAGTGAGATGCATCGAACGTTCCTTGTAACTTCCGGCAGACCTTCCTACAACGTAGGGGTTAAGCATGCAGGCTTAGGTTCAAACTTTGACTCATCTTAATTAGGAACCCATGGGATCGCAGGCCGGTCATTGGATCCCTCTGTATCTAGATTTCCTTATCTGTAAACTTGGGATAACCCTAACACATAGGGCTGTTCTGAAGAATAAACAAACATGTCTGTGCCAAGCACTTCGATCAGTGTCGGTACAAACTCTGCCCTTATTACCACGAGTCCTTGGCTCAGCTTGTCGACCGTGCTGGGGGCTTGTGGTATCTCATGTGTGAACCACGAAAATTAGTTCTGGCCCAGGTGCCTTCTTCCACAAGACAAGTTCTTTGTAGCGGGAAATGCATCTGATAGCATTAATTAAGCTAATAGCGTGGTTTGCCTAACTCAAACTTGTATTGCCCACAAAGGGAATAAACTGGGAACAGAAACCCTGATAGGAGAAGAAAAGTAAGGTTCCACATTGTGAAGGAACACATAGCTGCTTTGTGGAGCAATCATCTGCCTGCTGGGGGATGACTTCTTTTCCTTCCCTTTGCTTACTGTTAACTGCGCTGTTCGTGAGAAATTCCAGATATGCTGGGTCCCAGCTCTGAATTCTGATGCACCTGGTCTGGGTGGTAGCATGGCCTTTGGGAGCTACAAAAACTCTCCGGATGATTCTACTTACAACCCACATGGAGAACCACCATATTAAAAACAATCCACATCCGTACCATACCCCAGATCAATTAAATCCGAATCACTGTGGGTGGGACCTGGGCTCGCCTGCAAACCTAATGTGAGTCAGGCCCGAGGGACGCCATTGATGGTGCTCACTGATTTGAGTCAAATCTCAGTGCCCTGAAGGATTGGCTCAGAGATGACTAGGTTCATTTCTATCCGTCTTACAGTTTACAATGATAAGCTAAACGCAGCCACTCTAAGCCAGAATTTGTCTTTGTTAAAACCCTCAGCTGATATTTTTTGCTTGACCAGGCCAAGACAAGAGGGGTGTGTATGTGTGTGTGTGTGTGTGTGTGTGTGTGGTAGGGCAGGGTGGGGGAGTGTATGTGTCTGGATGAGTTTAGGCCAATTAGCATATCCTGTCCTTATAAGTACTGTGATTGGTTCTGAGATAGTGCTCAGTCACTTTCTGGCCAATGAGAGTTGAGCTCGGGTTCAGCGGTTGGGGGCAAGAAGCTTTAATCACAATGGGATGTGCAACCAAGATGGGTTGAGGCCGGGAGCTCTTGAGAGTGGACAGCCTGAGGGTGAAGCCTGCTCACAGCAGGACCATGGAATTTTGGTGCCGTCTTGGTGACACAGGAAAGCCTCTGGAACCAGCGGGGCTGGAAAACTTCTTTCCTACTTGAGTCAATGGACTCTGTTTCTGTGAAAGCCAATCTGGAGCAGAGGTTTCCACTTCGTTACTACAAAGAGTTGGTGCACACAAGGGATCTCTCAAAAGATCTGAAAATGTGTAGGATGAAAAAAACACCATGCGTGGGTTTCAGCATATGTTGCAGCAAAATAAACTTACCTTTTCATTCCATTTTTCATGAGCTTTTTGAAGTCCCCTCATAGCATGACAAGGTAGACAAATTAGATAATGCAGACAAGCTTTTCAAAGTAATGTCTTGCCTACATCTTCACACGGGCCTTTGCGACAATGCTGTGGAATCAGGGATCCGGAGCCCTGGACTGCAGGCTCGCTGAGGACTGGAAGTGAGGGTGCTGGCCCCCTCGCTCCCTCACCTGACACAGCGCCTCACACACAGCAGGCACTCAGTCAGTACTCGCTGAGAGCAGGCATGAGTTCAACGTCTTCATGGTGCACTCAGTCTTTCTCAGGACTCTCCCTTATGTTGAATGATCCACCTGCTCTACCTTGAGTCAATCTGCTGTTTTTTTTGTAATTGCTAGCTTTTTGCCTGAGTCATTCCTTCTACCTAGAAGACTTTCTCTGCTTCCTCTGCCTTCTAGATTCTCATCTACCCTTTAGGATCCAGAATAAATGCACGTCCTTTATGGATCAATTCTTTCCCTTTTCAAATTCCTGTGGGTTTGATGATAAGTATGCAGACAACCCGAGTTGGAATCTCCATTGTGTCACTTCCTAGCTATGTGACCTTGGGAAGCTTCTTGGTGCAAGGTTAGGATAAAAATGCTACCAAGCTCGTATGCCTGTTGTAGAGAACAGATGAAGTGCACAGTGTCCAGATTTTCCTTAGGTTCTAACACAGAGCCGATAAAACTCTAAGAGGTAGTATTAGTATCTCTATTTCACAGGCGAGGCATTATGCAGTAGGTAGTCCATGTCCAAGGACAGAGAGCTGTTCAGTCTCTTGTTTTCTGTAAGATGCTTTGTGTTGAGCTTCTACCATATGTGAAGTATGATGGACACTACGGAATACAGTGGGGAGCAAGACAGATAAAATCCCTGCTCTGTTTGTGACATAAACCGATAATCCCATGCGTAAGGAAGGATACGAAGGGTAGGGAATATCAAGACTGGAACTTGGGGAGCCGGCATGGTGGTGCAGTGGGTTAAGCTGCCTCTTGCTATGCCAGTATCCTCTGTCAGAGTGTGGGATAGAGTCCCAGCTTCCTGCTAATGCACCTGGGATGGCAGTGGAAAATGTCCCAAGTGCTTGGGCCCCTGCAGCCCATGTGGGAGACCTGGATGAAGTTCCTGGCTCCTGGTTTCAGCTTGGGCCAGCCTTAGTTGTGGTCATTTGGGGAGTGAACCATTGGATGGAAGATCTGTGTGAGTGTGTATGAGTGTGTGCATGCGTGTTGCTCTCTCTTTCACATAAACAAACCTTTTAAAAAAATGTCCTAAGACTTCCCTGAGTTGTGACACTCACATTGAGTGGAAAGAGCACGGGACTGCTTCCCCCTGCTACATAGAAGTTGGGTTCAGCTCTTCTGTCTCTGCTGCTCTTGGGGCTCTGAGTGGGGCAGCCTGGCCCTGCCTTGACCAGCTCCAGGGCCACATAATCCCTGCTTCCCCTAGGCTGGCTCCCCTGGGACTAGGACCGTTTCCTCCACGACTCCGCTTGTCTGCTCCTGGCTCTGCTTATCAGTGCTGCCAGTAATTATATCCGTCCCCTTCACTTGCCTCTCCTCTCGGGCCAGACTTCTGATGATATTTCATTGTTCTCTAAAATTACCTCGGTGAGATTTTAAATAAAAATGAGAAACGGGCTCTTAGAGCTTCCACATCGGCTCTGTGCAATTTTTCCTCCCCTTCCTCCACACTGTAATCAACACAGTCGACGCAGCCCTGGCTCACGGTCCAGCCTTCCCTAGAGGGCTTTTGATGGAACGTTTGCATGGAGGGGTTGTGCACAGGAAGCAGACACAGGGTTAACAATCTGGGAACTTCATGTTAAAAATCCATATTTTTGACTGCTGAGAAAATCAGAACAGGCAACACCATCCCCCCATATTTGACTTGAGCTGGGTGGCAGTGGCTCCTGCACATGGGATACAGGCTGTAGTTCTCTGCAGAGCCCCCTGTCTCCTACTGCCTTCCCAACCCAGTGGGTTTCAGTCACTGACAGTGTTGGCTTAGTTTCTGGAGGCACTCAGGTTTGCACTGAATTTGAGTTTGTCTTTAAAGTGGATATGACACCTTGTAAGTGCAGAATTAAGAGTAGCTATTATTAATATTAATAGTGGTGATAGTATTCACAAAGTATAGTCCTAAGGCTGGATAAAAAAAAAGGTATAGGATCTTTCCTACATAGCAAGTGAGATTGTGATAGTACAACTCCCTTCTACTTCAATCAGCACCCCTACATCAGAACGTTTCTCAGTAAGCTGCACACAATCTTTCCCGAGAACAGAAACAGTGCGTGTTGCAGCTAGGCGATTATTATTATTTACCATCACCACATAATTAGAGATAATTTCAGTAATTGCCCAAACACAAACTACATGAATAAATAATCGTAGGAAAAACAGAATAAAGAAAAGGAGACTCTGATTCAGTGGTGCGGTATGTAAGGTCCGGAGGGCACTTTCCCTATGGGGTCAGACCAGGGTGATGGGCGCAGAGGTAATCACCAGGAACATGGAGAAGCCAGGTTCGTGGGCCCTGAGAACGGATTCAGAGCAGCGAGTTTTCCAGCAATGTGAGTCTGTCCATCAGCAAGGGGGATAGTAATATCGCTGTCTTGAACTTGTGTTCCACTCACCTGGTCAGTGGCCTTCTGTGCCAGTGGTCTTCTCTTGCATGATTCAACAGTCATTTGGTAGCTGCCTTGCACTAGGGCTGCTGTGTTAGGTGCTGGACAGGGCCTTGTTGGTGTTTACGGTGAGGCATCCTCTTGCTTTGGTCTCGGGAATGCAGTTCAGTCTGTTATTCCATGTGTATCTCTTGGTCACCTGCTGTGTGCTGGTGAGGGATCCAGGTGTTGCTGTTTGCAGTAGTCAAGTTAGAGATGCCTTTCCTCTCTTGGAGTTCATATAGAGGAGGGCGGAACAGAACGATACAAACAGTCATAGCAAGAGAATCGCAGGTAGTGTGAAGTGCTGCGATGAAAATTAAATGATGCTGGAGACAACTAAGGAAACACACCACAGATCCTGGCTTGTGGACTCTTCGTAAAGGTTCTGTTCCAATTTTCTTCCCTGTCCAAACTGCATAATCTCTTGATTCTCAAAAGATTCCTTTCTTCTCTCCATTGTTGGCTTGGTACTGAAGACAGAGAAACTAGTTTTGACTCCCAACCTTGGCATTGTTCTCTGTGTGCTTGAGCAGTTTGCCGAACGTCTCTGGGTCTGTTTCTTCATCTGGAAAGTGGGGGTAGGGATAACACCTTCCCCGAGGATTGAAGTGAAAACTAAATGAAATACTGTGCAAAAAGCACTTAGACAGGGACTGGCACTGTGGCGCAGTGGGTTAACGCCCTGGCCTGAAGCGCTGGCACCCCATATGGGCACTGGTTCTAGCCCCGGCTGCTCCACTTCCAATCCAGCTCTCTGCTATGGCCTGGGAAAGTAGTAGAAGTGGCCCAAGTTCTTGGGCCCCTGCACCCACATGGGAGACCCGGAAGAAGCTCCTGGCTCCTGGTTTCGGATCAGTGCAGCTCCGGCCGTTGCAGCCATCTAGGGAGCGAACCATTGGACGAAAGACCTCTCTCTGCCTCTCCTCTCTCTGTGTAACTCTGACTTTCAAATAAATAAATAAATCTTTAAAAAAAGCACTTAGACAATGTCCAGCACACATTAGACACTAAGTAAACACTCAGTTATAAAGGAGTGAGTGGTCTGAATCCCACTGGATTGCCACGTCAACTCAACCTTTCCTCCTTGGTGAACGGTTCTGGTTGCTTCCTTCTATATCCTAGCAGCAGCAGCACCCACACTGCATTTTGCTCTTCTAGGATCAAGTTGGGTATTGTTAAATTACTTTTACTTGTTTATTGTCTGTCTTGCCCAACCTAAGTAACTTCCTTTATCACTTTTGCAATCCTCACTCGCATGCACTTACACCCTACTGAGGCACTTGATGCATTTGTTTTTATTGATGACACATACATGAGTTGATTTTCTTTGTTCTGATGCCTAAGCATCTTCTGTAGACAAAGCAGAGGGGAGACTTGTGTGTCACGGTGTTAAGACTGCATTAAGAGCTGGCACCGCGGCTCAATAGGCTAATCTTCCACCTAGCGGCGCCGGCACACCGGGTTCTAGTCCCGGTCGGGGCGCCGGATTCTGTCCCGGTTGCCCCTCTTCCAGGCCAGCCCTCTGCTGTGGCCTGGGAGTGCAGTGGAGGATGGCCCAAGTGCTTGGGCCCTGCACCCCATGGGAGACCAGGAGAAGCACCTGGCTCCTGCCTTCGGATCAGCGTGGTGCGCTGGCCGCAGCGCGCCAGCCGTGGCGGCCATTGGAGGGTGAACCAACGGCAAAAAGGAAGACCTTTCTCTCTGTCTCTCTCTCTCACTATCCACTCTGCCTGTCAAAAAAAAAAAAGAGAGAGAGAGAGAGAGAGAGAGAGAGAAAAGACTGCATTAAGAAGCCCCATACTCCAATCATGATGCTGGCACTCACAAGCGCAGGGCTATTACGACTAGAGTCCTCAGATTTACGAAGACTGAACACAGTAGGCAAACCCTCCTTTCTTGCATGAAGGAGAAATAAAGGATAATCGCAGGGCTTTCTTCAGCTCCATTTGTGTGTGTGAGGAGCGTTGCACTGGCAGTAATTACAGAAAGAAGAGGAAATGGAATAAGTACCAAAGGAAGAATTAGTTGTACTCGATCTAATTAAAATCCTGTAGAGAGAATTCTTCTCTTATTTGCAAAGGTGATCTAACATAACCTTGAAGCCATTGTATTAACCACTGTGCTTTTCATTTCAAGGAGGAATAAATGGCAGAAAGATCATTTGAGAAAGGCAACCCTTCATTTGTCTTTCAGAAATTAAATGACCTTGATTTCTGAACCACTTCTTCCAATGAAATTAAATTGCATTGAACCCTGTCAATTAGCAATGGGTAAGTCAACCAAGCCAGGGGAGGAGCTCACCCAGCTGGTGAGGAGGATTCTGGACGCCTTTGGGAAGGGAGGAAGATCAGGGAGGTAAGGAACTTGGAGGAGTGGTCAAATTACACTGAGTTTTTGTCACTTTGTTTCAACACACACACACACACACACACACACACACACACGCAGGCTACATTTCCAGGTAGCATTTATGCTTTATTTTTTTAATTTTTAAAATTTTTTTGCCTTTTTCCTAAGAACACCTTAGGCCCATGATGTCATATTCAGTTGGTCACAAGGGGCTTAGGCACTTGACCTAAAACCCAGCAGATGGGAGTGGTGGGGTAAAGAAGGGAAAAAAAGAGAGAGAGTGTAAGAGACAAGAGAGGAGAAGAGATAGTGAGAAGAGAAGAGAGAGATGAGAGGAGAGAGCGAGCAGGAGAGAAGAGAGAAAAGAAAGGAGACCAGAGGAGGAGGCTAGAGGCACTTATACTTTCTCATGTGTCTTGTCTTGCAGAGTTTCAAAAATTTCCAGGCAGATTTTCTCCCGAGAGAGGCAGCTCCATCAAGACATAACAATCCCACTGTACTAATGAGCAATTAGGTATCTCTGATGCTATGACATTGTTTGCAAAAATGATCCCATTCAATTCTCAAAACTATTCCTACCAGTTGCTTTTATTCTTTCCCATTTTACATGTAAGCAAACTGAGGCTCAGCAGTGCGGAGTTTTGGCCAAGGTCACATGTCATAACTAAATGACAAGGCTGTGGCTAGAATCTCGGTTTGTCATATTCTGAAACCACCGTGGGATGTTTTCAACCGAGTTGGGTGACATGGCTTAACTGCATCCTCAGTTATCACAATTCTGGGAGTCTTTTGTCATCCCTACTAGGCTCTGCCATCTACAGGATGTTTTTCTCAGGCAAGATGCCAGCGAGCCTTTAATTCCGTGTGGAAGGGGTCTTGTGGGGAGCAATCCGGACGGGACTAAGTTACTGGAATTAGGACTTATTCTATGCATCTGCTCTCCCACAATATGGTGCTGGGAGAGAAGAAAACAGCTTCTGCACAGCTGCCTCCAGTTCAGCCAATAAACTGTAGGACTTGCTCCTGATTGGAGGAGAGCAGCGTACTCGGCGTGTGGGCAGCCGAGTTAGGATTGGCGGAGGAGGACTATAAAGGGGGAGGGAGACGGCATGCACCGGGAACATCTATGGGGAACATCTAGCTGAAGGAACACCCGTGCAGCCCCCGAGAGAACCGGCCGGCGGTGTGCCGCTCCCCTGCGGAAGTGGGGAATGTGGCCAGGGGGAACTGCCCTTCCACGGAGGTGGAAGGGATAGTAGCCAACCCGGGAAGAACCAGCAGCAAACCCGGGGAGGGCCGAGCAGACGAAAGAACAGCGCAGGGTCCTGTGTCGTTCCTCCACGAAGAGGGGGAGCGACATAATGGTGCCGAAACCCGGGAAGAACCAGCAGCAAACCCGGGGAGGGCCGAGCAGACGAAAGAACAGCGCAGGGTCCTGTGTCGTTCCTCCACGAAGAGGGGGAGCGACAGGGTCTTTGTGGCCTGAATCCCTGTGGTTTGGAAATGAGGAAACTTTCTATGCTCAGTGGCTATTCATCGCTATTTTTCAGTATGAATTGGCAAGTGTACAAGAAATATCCTAGGCAAGGTCAGAAGAGACAATCTTCACAGACTGATAATGGCTGATCCATCCAAATGTGGTGAATGGAGCTAACAGCTGAGGTAGCTAAGGAGAGAAAATAGAACATTGTAGCCATTGTGGGGTCTGATTGCCTGAGTTTAATCCTATATCCACCACTTTGTTAGCTCTGCTACTTGGGGAAAATTATCCAAGCTCTCTGAGACTCTGTTTCTTCATTTTATGAATGGAGAGAGGATCCAAGTACCTACGCTGCAAAGGTGTCCTGAAGATTAACAGAGAGATAGATGGCTGGCATGCAGTAAGCACCTAATGAATGTGAGCCACTCAACATGGCCATTGGGAAGCCTGAGCTTCTGGAAGTAGTCAGTTGGCTCCAAGCTGGTCATCAAAAGAGACTTGTTTGTGGATGCGTTGGGTTTAAGCTAGCAGGAAGAAAGGGAAAATAGATGCTAAGGAGGCCAGAGGTGCATTCTCAGAAAATGTCGCAGGTGGGTGTCCACAGACAGACCCTTTGCAAGGGAAAGTAAGGCCAGAGGGAAGGAGAGGACGTGGCTTAGAAGAATCCCCTACCTTTCCTCCCTCAGCCCTTTCAGCCTTTTCTCTTCCTAGTCTTCTGTCTGTCCTTCCATGTATCTGTTCATCCCAGAGCGGCCCATCCTTCTAGGCTTCCCCCCATCCTCCTGTCATTCAATATATCTGACCCTTTGTCAATTCCATCCGATTACCCATCCACCCCTTCTAACCACCTGTTGTACTCACTACAGCTTAGTGGTTAAGAGCATAGAATGTGGGGGTGGAGAGCTGGCTTCAAATCCCACATCACTGCCTACTGATGTGACCCCGGGAAAATGTCTCAATTTCTCCAAACTCCAGTTTTTCCATTTATTAGAGCCTTGGAGGGTTTTGAGCCAGGGAGTAACACAAACACATCTGTGTATTTGTGTGCTCTGGCTGCTGTGGGGAAGATGGAGGGAAAGGGGTAAAACCAACATGAGAAAGCCTGCTTGGAAGGTGTTACAGATGAACCAGGCGAGAGATGGTGTGAGCATGAACTCAGTCACGAGTGCTCACAGCTGTGCTGTGCCTAGCAGGAGCCAAAGCTCAGAGCTTTGTGCTTTGCCTGAGTCATTTCCTAAATCATCCTAACAGCCCTGAGAGTTAGACACTCTTCTGTCCATTACATGTTGCAGAGGTGGAGAATGAGGCTTAGATGGTTGAAGGAACTTTCTAGAACTTTCTAGAATGACACCAGTGTGAAGTAGCTGGGCTTGGATTCGAACACAGATCATTTGACTCTGCTGTGCACTGTGCAGCTCCAGGCTACTCCCTATACTAGAACGGCGGGGATGTCCTTATAATGGGGGAGAGGGCCTCTGGCAGCAGGTGCCGTTGGTGTCGAAACAGCAAGATGGCTTGGCCAACGGACTGTGGAAGGCACTGCATATTGGTTCTCTGTGCCGGGGACAGGGTGGCAGTGGTGGCTGCAAGTTTGTAAAATTTGCCAATTTAAATAATATAAATACTCCCACCACAACCAGTTTTAAGTTACTAAATTGATGTCACCAAGTGGAATCGAGGAAGAGACCGTGGGAAGTGACAGAGAGGAGCCAGGGATTCCTAAGGAATTCTCAGCGTGTGACTGAGTGCATACATGTGGGCGTGGTTAACTGCTACAGGTCTTCCTCATTTTCCTCCGTTCAGACACAGTTTTAAGGATGCCCTAAAATCTGGAAAACCATTCTCCCAGAAAATTACTTTTTGCCACAAAACTATGAAAGCATTTCAAGGATTTAATAGATACATAAAAAAGTGTGCTACATAAAATAAAAATTAGAACAAAACAAAAATCCCAGTAGATTTACTAAAAAGTCGACAGTGAGGATATATTTAGCTCACATATTTATGGCTTTGCTTATCTACGTTGGTTTTGACTCAGTGGCGCTGCTCCATGCATCTGTCATTCTTCACCTGGGACCAGCAGGCTAGCCCACCTGGGGATCCCTGGGACCAGCAGGCTAGCCCACCTGTGCATCCCTGGCAACATCAGAAACACAGGACGGCAATGGAAAACTCTGACACCCCATACCTAGATCTGCTGCCCTGTCACTTCCACCTCATTCCAGTGGCCAATACAAGGTGCATATTCAAATCTGAAGTCAAGGGATAGGGAAACACAGCCTGTATTTTGGTGGAAGAGCCTGAAGGTTATATGGAAAAAACATGTTCATAGGGAGGTATAGCAGAAATAAGGCCCACGACACAGTCGGAGCAGACACAGGAGCGCAGAACAGACTGCCTGAAGGTAACAGCCAGCCCGAGGTTCCCCCAGCCTTTTTCCCTTTACCTTGGTGAGGAGAGGAGGTGGAGGGTCTTATCCTATCCCCTTTGCCACTGTGACAGCCAAGCAACTTTCTCTCCAGGGAGGTTTCAGGTGAGTAAGCGAGCCCTGCACAAACGTGTAGCGGATGCAACATTCCCTAACATCTCTCTTTTTTTTTTTTTTTTTACAGGCAGAGTGGACAGTGAGAGAGAGAGAGAGAGAGAGAGAAAGGTCTTCCTTTGCCGTTGGTTCACCCTCCAATGGCCGCTGCGGCCGGCGCGCTGCGGCCGGCACACCGCGCTAATCCGATGGCAGGAGCCAGGTACTTACCCTGGTCTCCCATGGGGTGCAGGGCCCAAGTACTTGGGCCATCCTCCACTGCCTTCCCTGGCCACAGCAGAGAGCTGGACTGGAAGAGGGGCAACCGGGACTAGAACCCGGTGTGCCGGCACTGCAACGCGGAGGATTAGCCTAGTGAGCCGCGGCGCCGGCCCTTCCCTAACATATCTTAAAATTAGTACCTTTCCCCCCAAATAGGCCTTATTCACACCACGTGCACAATAACGACAAAAGAGAAGATAATTAGGCATACACAGTGCAATCAAGCATACTGGGTTCATTGGAATCATTAAACTTAATTACTTTCACTTGTTATTCCTGGGGCTATAATACCAGTATTAAATGCCAATGGAATGTGTGGTATGTTTGATTTAGCTGAAACAAGGGTTTGGTAATTGACTGCCTCTCTGAGAGATTTTCATCAAAGCGAGGAATCTGCTGATGCCTCCTCCGATGGAGAACAGCTTTGCTGAAAGACAGAGGTGTTGCCTTACGTAACCTGTCTCAGTGCTCTGGCATGTTCTTTTCTTTATGAGTCCTGCCCATCTCCAGGTGGAATTAATCACCTGTGTAGTGGTTAAGCCCTGACACTGGGCATTTATGATTTTTTTAAGGCTTATTTATTTGAAAGGCAGAGTTAGAGAGGCAGAGAGAGAGAGAGAGAGAGAGGTCTTCCATCTGCTGGTTCACTCCCCAGATGGCCACAATGGCTGGAGCTGCGCCGATCCAAAGCCAGGAACCAGGAGCTTCTTCCGGGTCTCCCACATGGGTACAGGGGCCCAAGTGTCTGGGCCATCTTCTACTCTTTTCCCAGGCTATAGCAGAAAACTGGATCAGAAGTGGAGCAGCCAGGACTCGAACTGGCACCTAAATGGGATGCATGCAGACGCCGGCCTTACCTGCTGCACCACAGCATGGGTCCCCTGTTTATGATCTTTGCTGCTGGGAAGGTTTCCGAATTAAAGGGTGCTTTCACTTGTGGCAGGACTGCTCCAGGGTTGGGGTTTATCCCCTCCATGTTGCTTTCACGTCTTCATGACAAGCCTCAGAAACACTTTGAATCCCACGTTCTAAGAAAAGCCATGATTTATGAATGTTTGCCAGGTGTCTGCCACAGTGCACAGACATTTTCATACCTGCGCTCATGTAATCCTCCTGCTAGTCCTATGCACATGCACCTTCCCACGATATGTTGTTATTACGAGGATGATTATACATTGAGACATGTGGGTGTCCCTGAGGAGGGTGTTCAGCTGTGGGTAAGAGTTTGAAACCAAGCTCCTACTCCCAATGCTTTCAGTGTAGACTTTGTAGACAGTGTAGACTTTATCAGGCCCCTCTCCCCCACCCCGACACTTGGGTTGCATTTCCTCTGTCTTTACTTTGATGATTACAAGCTGACGCCTTACTAAAGATGAACTCACCCAGATTAAGGAATGGTACAAGAGTAAGGTCTACCCTACAGGACCCTGGTCACAAGATTCAGCGTTTAATGATCACCTGCATACTTAACAGCCTAACAGCGAACTCTGTTATTGAGTCTATCTTGTTGGATCAGCTCCAGGCCCTGATGCAACAAAATAATAATGAATCTACCCTTAGATTCTAGAGAGCTAGCTCCTGCTTTGCCACCACAGCGTTTCCAGGCTGTGCCTGCCTCCTATTGCCAACCGATCGAAGGAAGACCATCAGCCCTGTTGCCCAGCCGGGTGACTGCCCGTGAGCTGATCGTGCATTGCTCAGCCCTGGCTTTAATCTGCAAGAGTGTGCCACCCTCAGTCTCTCAAGGAGTTCATGAAATTGAGGGACAGCTCCCTGACTCCTCACTCTTTGCTTTGCAAAACTCAGCTTCTACTTTCTTCCAGACGTCAGTGATGGACTTGCTATGCATTGAATGAGCAGACTGAGAGTTTTTTTTTGGGGGGGGGGGGAGTTCCACAAAAGGTGGAACATAATGGTTGCATTGAATATTTTATACTTCCTTTTTCACATAACAACAAATCCAGATAAGCAGTCCTTGTTGTCGGGGCTATTCCCAATGCCAGTAGAAACCTGACTGCTTCCATTCAAAACCCCTTCTTAGAGAGTGGCTTCATTCTCATGGCTGCAAAACAGCTCCGCCAGCTCCAGGCATTGCATTTGTCATCAAGAGACAAAAACAGAAGGGTAGAGGGCAAGAGACAAAAGCCTCCTCATTCTTTGTGCCAGTTCACCCTCCCTGAGGTCTGCAACCAACATCTCGCTGAGCGGAGTGCTCAGAGGCCGATTTTTGAGCCTGGAAAAGACAGTTTATTTTAGTTGCACACATGGATGCCATGAACAAAAACAAGGTTCCTATGGCAAAGAGAAGACAAGACATGAGCAGGAGCCGGGAAATGAGCTGTGTGCCCCAGCAGGCCTGGAGGGTGAGCTCAGCAGGCTTTGCCGAGCAGATGCAGGTTAAGGCTTTTCCCCTTGAAAAGCTGCGTCTCACACTCTATTATTTCCTCTAATCCTCACACAACCTTTGGAGCAAGTCAGTCCACTTTCAATCTCGAGTGTTCTCACGGAGCGTTCCCCTGGCCAGTTTTCTTCAGCCTCAGAAATAAGAAGCAGGAAGAGTGGAGGGGCTGACCCTGCCGCGGAGAGACCGGAGGAGGGCTCGCGTCTTCCCCAGAACGAGCAGGGAGAGCTGGCTGGGGAGAGCCCTTAGGACTGGGAATTGGGATGGAGGATGGGTGGAGACTTAACCATGCTATTAGCTATGCTTGGAGTCAAACCTCTCAACACACTCTTAATTAATTGATCAGATGCAGCACCTGCCAATGCTCTCGCCTGCATAGGCTCCCAGAATGCACCGGGCTGAGGAGGGCTCATGGAGCTGGCTCACGCTTGGGGAGTTGGGGAGTACCCCATTAAGTGGGTGTGCAGTCAATTAACATATGAGCCCAAGGGCCCTCTGAGCATGCCTAGTAATGATCAATTAGAGCTGGTAGATGAGAGTGTGTTAGTTTATTGATTACGTGTGTGGGGGATGGGGTAGGGGGAGGACTTGGTAGACAGTGGCAATTGCCAACAGCCATTTCCAGCACAGAGAATGTCTACATTCCAAGGAGGAACAGGGTAGGAAAACAAGAGTTGCCACAGAGTCTGGTCCTGCCAGTTGAGTAATACTTGACAGGTGGCTGTGAAGTGTTTTTCAAAAGAATTTTCAATCCTGAACATCATGTTGACGAATGAGTATGAAGTTACAGCTACATAGGAGTAAGTTCTCCTGCACAGGAGGGTGGCTGTAGATCATCACAATGTGCTGTATATTTTCCTTTCAAAAAGTTTGGAGGAAGGAATTTGAATGTTTTCACCATAAAAAATGACAAATGTTTGAGGAGACGGCTGTGTTTGCCCTGATTCGAGCATTCTACAATGTCTATATGTATTGACACATCACAGAGTACCCCATAAATTGGTACAATTTTCATGTGCCCATGGAAAGTGAAAAGCAGAGAGGTGGAACGATCGTGAGTAAGAGCATTTCCTGAGTGATGGCCATGCAGGAAACCCCAAGCCCGTGCTCCCCTTACGTTATCTCACTGCTTACAGTAGCTTCCGCAGAAGTTAACACCCCATTATTCAGATGAGGAGAGTGAGGCTCAGAGAGGATTAGATACTTGTGCTCAAGTCATACAGCTGAAGAGTGGAGGAGCAAGAATTTGAACCCAGAGCCTGTACCTTGAAACTTGAATTATTCCGTCTCCAACTCCTGTCACTTTGGGAAAGTTGGATACTGTTTAAAAATTATAAAGAAAGTAATCATAATGCCAAGGCTGAGGGACACTCCATACAAGATACGCTCACCTTTCCTCCCGCTGTCTTCTTACCTTCCAGCCCCACTTGCACCTTCATGCACCCACTCCCTTTCTCTATTTCCAGAGCTGTGTAAGCTGCAGGTGTATCTCTGACTCATGGAGAGCCAGTTACATTTGTCTCTCGCAAATATAGAGACACAAATCACAGAGGCTGGGTCCCCCAGTCGTGTGTGTGTGTGTGTGTGTGTGTTGGGAGAGAATGGGATTGCGCAACTGCAGACGTGTGTGGATGCGTTTGTGCCGGGTGCCTTTGGGGTCTTTGTGATGGACTTTGAGGAAGGGGTGCATGAGCACAGGAGCTGGTTTGCAGGGAGTGGACGAGGAGGCAGCCAGCAGGGCAGGTTTATCTGAGAGAGCGTATGGTTCTGAGACAGGGTGAGGAGAGAGAGCACCCAAAAAGTGACAGTCCCCTGAGGCCAGCCTTCGCCTCTAAATTTGTGTCTGCAGAACCTCTTTTCATGTATGCTACCTTGAAGGCGTTTCTCTGCCTGGCAACCAGATGATTCTTGACCAAAGTACAGCTACTGCTGACGTTCTCCAAATTTCTTCCTTCCATCCTGTCTGTAGCCTCGGCTCCGAAGAGCTGAGTTATTGATATTTCCCAGGTCTCAGCACGTCATCATTATCAACTTTTTATTGATCTCTTCCATGCCCCCATTCATCCCAGTCCCTGGTCCCAATCTCCTCCCCTATGGGCACCCTAATGATATATGACCCTAATGCATATTGACTTACAAAATATGCGAAGTTGTTTTCTATGTATATGTGATTTTAATACATTTAAATGGTGTGCATCCAATAGTCTCCATTTTCTTCTGCTTTTGGTAGTTATCACTATGTTTGAAAGCTCTATCTCAATTTTCCCCCTTTGTTATCTTCTCATGGTTTAAAATACCATTCATGGGGACAACGCTGTGGCATAGCAGGTAAAGCTGCCACCTGCTGTGCTAACATCCCATATGGGCGTTGGTTCAAGTCCTAGCTGCTCCATTTCTGATCCAGTTCCCTGCTAATGTGCCTGGGAAAGCAGTGGAAGATGGCCCAAGTCCTTGGGCCCCTGAACCCACATGGGAGACCCAGAAGAGGCTCAGGATCCAGGCTTTGGATCCGCCCAGATGTGGCCATTGTGGCCATTGTGGCCATTTGGGGAGTGAACCAGCAAATGGAAGGCCTTTCCTCTTTCTGCCTCTGCCTTTGCCTCTGGCTGTCAAATAAAGAAATCTTTAAAACCTAAATTAAAAAAAAAAGAAGAATTGATATGAACTGCCAACAGCACAGAGACTCTGAAACCTGGAGCAGAGAGACAGAGAGCCCAGCTGCTGCCAGGCCTACCCTGGCGCCCTGGCCTGGGAACACCATCTTGCCAGGACAAGGCTTCTATGTCCCCCCCACCCAACGTTTCCATTGTGAGCACTTTAGAGGCAAAAGTTATGGACCATTCATCTCTGTCCCACTCAAACAGAGACTATTGTAGGTGTTCAATAAATACTAATTAAATCAATGAACTTTGGGGGGCCTGGCTCAGCAGGAGCTACATGAGTTGCTAGAGATGAGAATGACCCAGACAGCATACTTCCCTGAGAATTTCCACTCTAACTTTCATTTTAACCTTGACCAGAGCGTCATACCTTTGCTTCAGCCCAAATCTCAATCCTGCTCTGAACACACCTAAATGTCGAGTCCCTGATGGCCATTAGCCAGTCCTTGCGGTTTAGATAGGGAAAGGTCAGCTCCCAGAGAGATCAGGGGGGCTTGGATATGAGCAACAAAAGTGGTATTTGATGAGGATGCATGTAGAGATGAGTATGCTTTGTAAATTCAGCCTTTTAATAAATGAGGCCACTGAGATGTGTGGGGCTTTCTACCAGGGCCCCTATTTATATTCCTGTCAACTTTCTTCGCTTAAGTAATGTATCTATTATGGTCCATTTCACCATTTCTCAGATGATAGATCGTGTGTCATACCAAACAAAAATGCATGAGATGGGGGCGGGCTTGAAATAATGAAAAAAAAAATATGTAGAACAGGGGTCATGAGGATAGTTTGTGCTTTAGAAAACTGCTCTCCTTTTCAGTCAAGCCAGGACCACCATGGGCCTGGGAGTCTCTGTGTGATGCTGTGAAAGTCACATTCTCCAACACCCCAAATTCTGGCTTCAGAAAGTGAAGAGTTTGACTGTCTGACGGATTGCTCTATGTCAACTTGCTCAATGTCAACTATCCAGATAAGTGGTAGGACACTGCCTCCAGGTGTGTCCTGGAGAGATTGGCATTTGAATCAACAGAATGAGTGAGGATCATCCTCACCAAGGGGGGCACACATCTCCTGACCCATTCAGGACCCAGATGAAACAGAAAGGCAAAGGGAAGGTGGATTCCTTCTCTCTTTTAGAACTGGGGTAAACATCTCCTCCGCAGAAAGCAGAGCTCCAGGTTCTTGGGCCTTCAGGCTTAGCTGGAATTGTACACCAGGTTTTCCAGCTCCCAGATAGCATGCTGCGGGACTTCCTGACCTCCACGACTGCATGAGCCAATTCCCATAATGCATCGACTCTTGGGGCAGGAATTGTGCAACAGTGGCTTAAGCTGCTGTTTGGGACTCCCACAACCCATTTCAGAGTATAAGGTGGAGTCCTGGCTACTTCACCTCTGATCCAGCTTCCTGTTAATGCATTCTGGGAGGCAGCAGATGAAGGCTCAGAAGCTTGGGCTCCCACCACCCACGTGGGAGACATGAATTGAATCATGGGCCCCTACCTTCAGCCTGGTCCAGCCCTGCCTCCTGTAGGCATTTGCAGAGTGAACCAGTAGATGGAAGATATCTCTTTCTCTTTCTCTTTCTCTTTCTCTTTCTCTCTCTCTCTCTCTCTCCCTCTTTCTCTCTCTCTCTCTCTCTCTCCCTCTCCCTCTCCCTCTCCCTCTCCCTCTCTCCCTCTCTCCCTCTCTCCTTCTCTCCCTCTTTCCTTCTCTCTCTCTCTTTCAAATAGCTAAAAATAAACATGTAAAACAACCCCCTCTTATATATCTGTGTATACCCTATTGGTTCTCTTTCTCTGCAGAACCCCGATAGCACAGCCTCTGATGGGTAAGAAATCTTTTGCTTCCCTAGAGTGCACACTGCATTTTGTGCTCATCTTTAGAACATTTCTAAAGTCTGATTGGTCCAGCTTGAATCAGGTGCTCTTCCCCCAAACCAATCAATTCTGACCAACAGACAACATCACACTGTAACCTGATTCCTCTGACAATGGTCATATTCAAATGGCAGGAATTGGCACAAAGGTAGAGAAGTTTCTAGGTAAGAGGAAAGGCATTTTCTGGAAAGATATTCTCATAAGGATCAAACATAAAAAAATTTCCAATGTTCCCTCCTTGCCTCTTACTCTCCCTCTTCTCTTAAAAATGCCCAGTTTACCAGTTTCCAAAATGTGTTGTGATCTCACCCCCACCTGCCAATACAGAAATACCTGCCCCACCACTTAATTTGTTAAAGTTCCAGACATACTGAGCTTCCTGCAGGTCCTTGGACATTGCTTCTCATGCCTCTAGGCCATGTACGTACTGATCCCCAGCCCAAAATACTTCCCTTCCTAGCTGCACCTGTGATCCTTGGGCTAGTCAGTGAATTGCTTCATTCCAAAATCTTTCCCTGACCTCCTCTGCCGGCCCAGCTACCTTCCCCGAGATGACAAGCTGTTGGGTTTTACCAAAGCATCTTGTATCTCAGCTGTGTTCTCTCTCTCTCTGTCTCCCTCCCCCATCGTTTAATATACCCTTTGCATCTCAGTAGTCTGTCTTATCTCCCCCACACCGTCCCGTTAAGACTGTGACCTTAATGAGGACGGTCTTATGTCTCTGTATCTTCACCTCTAACCCCATACTTTACACATAGGAGCTCAGCCAATGTTTTTAAGTGAAAGACCCCTGGAGCTGAGCCCTTCACAGATCACAGGGGAAGGTTGGAAATCAGAATTCAGAGCTGGGCACCTAATGATGCGGGAATTACAGCTCTGTGATACTTAGTGGAAAATTTTCCACAAGAACTTCTTTGGTTTCTAATTAGGGGAATTATGTTAATGAGCCACCTTGTAAAATCTCTGATAATCATGTTCCAAACTTACCCCACTGGGTCTCATTTAGATGTAAAGGATAACAGAAACACTCGGGTAATGAAGACAGTTTCTGGCCGCAATTAGCACGCGCTGCCCTTATTGCACCACAAGGATCTCCTATCAACCGGACACCAAGAGCCAACTCAGCAAACCACAGCCTTGGGGCTTTTCCAAGTCCACTCTTACCTTTTCCACTGCTCATCTGCTAAAATTTCCCCTTCTTGGTCTCACTATGTACTTAGTTCACCCCGTTTATCTTTATGAGACTGAGATTAGTGTCAAATATTGACTCCTTGGCTTTGCCTCAACAAATGGTCATCAGATGATCCCAGTGTCTGCAAAGGTAGGGTCATCTGGAGGCAGTGGACATTAGCTTTTCCTTCCAAGGGTTCCATGGGAAATATTAGCCAGAAATACATGATGATAGGCACTGATGTTCAGAGTCATTCATTTATTCATTCTTGCAATCTGTCTTTCTGTCACGTAGGAGGCATCTGTGTTTATCCAATTAGTTTTAGTGACATTTTCTTACCGGACCCTGACCCCAGCTGCTTGTTCCAAAGTGAGCATTGATGGAGGGCCAGTCTCTCTCCAGTCTGGGCATTGTGAGATGCATAATTCAGGAGCTGTCACATTGAGAAAGAGGAGCTGAGACAAAGATGGAGGGAGAGTCTGTCCTAGTTCTTCTTGTTCCTGAGGCCAGAGTGCCCTGCCCTTCCTGAAGTATGACTATTAACCCTGCTTTAGGCAACATGGAAAGCAATCAATTGCCCAACTTGGTTTGAAGTGGTGAAATTTTCTCTTAATAGCTATTCTTCCCTCCTTTTATATACCCCCAGTTTTTAGCTGTCCACATGGCTGGCTAAAACAAAGCCCACATTTCCCACCTAACATGGGGGTGGGGGTTGATATGACTAAGCTCTGGCCAGGAGAAGGGGAGCCAAGAGTTGGGTGTAAGTTCTGAGTTATACTCCTGAATAAAAGGGGTAGCTCTTCCCCTGCCCTTTTTCCTCCTGACAGCAATGTTGGTACAATAATAGACTACTTGGCATCAAACAGATGAGGGGCAGCACCCAAAGGATGGTGGAGCAGTCAGATCAAAGAACTTGGATCTCCAACATCACAGAGCTGCCATATCAGCCCAAGAATGCTCACGGCCAGGCTGCTACATGCCTCTACTTTCTTAAGCCTCTGTTACTCTGGGTCTTTGGTATGGCAGCTGGAGTGACATTCTAAATAATATAGTGAGCTATAGTGTAAATAATTCTAAACCAAAGCAATGGAGTGAATTACATTCTGAATAACACACGAGTACTTCAAACAGTTTGTGGAAATTGGAAGTAGAACATAAGTTTATTTTGGTGCTGAAAATGTTGAAATTCATGCATGGTCTTCTCATGATATACACTTTTTATGAACTCTGAAGATGTCTGGTGTGCTTGGATTTCAAGATTCTTTGTATCATAATCAACTTATAGTGTAATTTCACTTTTTATGAACCTCCCAAAGTAGCCTCATATAGTGAGTCATTAGCAACCCCTGAAGTCCTGAATAATTCCATTGCTTGTTGGGGCACCTGCTGCCTGCCAGGTTCTGAGGAACATAGCAAAAGAAGAAAACAAATCTAGTGGTTACAACTTAGCACGGGAAGATGGACATCAATTAATTATAATTGTGACACACGTGATGATGAAGGGAGCTTTCTATGAGGAAAAAATAGCAGAAGAATCCAAACAACTCTGGACGTATAAAGATTGCATTCTATGAGAAAGAGTTTGTAGAGCAAAGACAACGGCCTGGGAGAGGAAGCTTCCTCATAAAGACCCCAGAAGGGGAAGAAGCTTCTCCAAGGTTCGAGGAAGAGGGAAGAATAAACTTCTAGGCATAAAGTCCAGGCGGGGGGGGGGGGGGGCCGGGCACGAGGGAGGAAATGACCCCAGCTGGTGTTGGAGGGGTCTGCAGAGGCCAGATCACTCAGGGTCATTGAAATCCATGTTTGCAGGCAAGATGTGACGAACATTTGAACAAGGTGACTCCATAGGTGTCAAAGAAGGTGTCAAAGAAGGGACTGAGGGTCAGGAGGAGTCGTGGGGAAATGGAGGAGGCTGCTGCCGCGTCTGGCAAGAAGTGACCGGGCCTTAGATTAGAGTGGGAGTGGGGCAGCCACGGCTGGAGGCCTGAGCATGTTCAGAGATGTCCAAGCCAAAGCTGTGCCTTTAACTTTTTTTTTGGACAGGCAGAGTGGACAGTGAGAGAGAGAGACAGAGAGAAAGGTCTTCCTTTACCGTTGGTTCACCCTCTAATGGCCGCTGCGGCCAGCACCAATCCAAAGCCAGGACCCAGGTGCTTCTGGTCTCCCACGCGGGTGCAGGGCCCAAGCACCTGGGCCATCCTCCACTGCACTCCCTGGCCACAGCAGAGAGCTGGACTGGAAGAGGGGCAACCGGGACAGAATCTGGCGCCCCGGCTGGGACTAGAACCCGGGGTGCCGGCGCCGTAAGGCAGAGGATTAGCCTAGTGAGCCGCGGTGCCGGCCCTCGCCTTTAACTCTTCTCTTGCAGATGCTATTGGTTGCTTCCCACCGCCCCCGACCCCAGCGTCCGCTTTTCCCCTCCCGGCTGAGCCCTACTTCTGATTAGCCCCTGCTGGCTAATCCTCTGGGTCACAGAAGCTGAATCTAGCTCCAGCACGAGCAGTAAACCTGACTGCTCTGTGTGTCACTGCACTCCCCAATCACGGATTGCTCAGGATGAGCACGTGACCCAAAAGTAGCCAATAGGATGCGCTGGGGCATCTGCTGGGGACTTCTGGGAAAAGCTGATGGCTCCTAACTGAGAGGGACAGGAGGAAGTGATCTCTCTTCTTCCCCAGGACTTTGATCAAATGAAAGAAAAATAACAGCAACCTGAGGACGGTGCAGCCCTGAGGATGGCTATGACGAAACTGGAGGAACCTGAGCCCCTGTTGCATTGCTGAGTGGTTGAACTGACCACTTCTGAACCCCCCTGTTATTGGGACAACAAGTAGGCGAGCCGACGCCTTCCCCAACTGCTGAAGCCAGTTCATGTCCTGAATTCTGTGACTCGCAGCTGAAATCATCATAACTGGTATCTGGGGACCCCCTGGCGTTTCCTGGCCCCAGACCTGGATTCTTTCAACCAAGGCATTGCCTGTGAAGACAAACTAGGAGAAGAAGTACGAAAGGCAAGCACTTGACAAATACATGACTGGTCTCTTTTTCCTCCGCGGCAGGGGCTTTGGGGATTAGGGGGTTCTGTGGTCTCAATCTCTGTCCAGTTTCCCAGGGCCTCAGAATTCCCAGAGCTGAGCCGGGCTCAGATACTGCTGGCTACTTGGGAAATCTCAGTTCCCTCAGCCTCAGGAGTACCCTCTGTGGAACTCACAGCTATTTCTCAGCTTAATAGCTTTTTACCAAGGAACCTTACCGGAAGTCTAAGTACATAGTACTCATGCTACAGGTGTTGTCTCCTTACCTAGGACAGACATCACTAATCCATTGTCCTCTTCTTCCCCAAAGAGACCAGACTCCGTACTTTGACCCCCATCCTCTAGGCATTACCAGTTGATCTGAGTTGACTGAGTGTGGTGAAATTTCTGTGGCCTCCCTGAGATGGCAAACCTGGCGCAAAGCTCTTTCTTAGTTTCCTGTGGCTGTCTAACGAATTGCCACAACCTGGGTGGCTTAAAACAGCAGGAATTTATTTTCCGACACTGCTGGAAGTGAGATGCCGGAAATGGAGGTGACAACAGGGTGGCACTCCCAGTGCAGGCCGGAGGGGACGACTCACTGTTTGCTGCTTGCAGCTTCCGCCGTCGGCTGGTTTCCTCGGCATCTCATCGCTTGCCTCCTCTTCTGTGTGTCTCTCTCCTCTTTGTGTCTACCTTGTAGAGACTCATGCATGATACATGTATGGCCTATCCAGAGAGAAGTCCTTTTTACAGGTTCTAGGGATGAGAGAATGTACATATCATGTTGGGAGCTCCCATTCAATCCCCTACAGCCCTGGGAAGCAGAGGTGAAGAAGAAAGGGCCTGTCTTCAAGGAGCTTCCAGTCTGGTGGGAGACACAATGGCACTTCTAAAGGTTCCTAGAAAATGGAATTGAAAGATTTATTTTTAAAATTTTGAAATCTGTGCATAGTGACGTCTTCAAAAAGTTCATGGAAAATGTAAGTTATGAAAAAACTTGCCATAGATTTCCAATTTTTTTCCAGGGGGCCAGTGCTGTGGCACAGAGACCTTAAGCCACTGTCTGCAGTTGCTGGCATCCTGTATAGGCGCCAGTTCAAGTCCTGGCTGCTCCACTTCCAATCCAGCCCCCTCCCTCTCAGCTTCTCACCCCGACCCCCAGCCTGGGAGCCTGGGAAGGTGGTGGAAGCTGGCCCAAGTCCTTGGGCCCCTGCATGCATGTGGGAGACCTGAATGAAGCTCCTGACTCCGGGGTTTGGTCTGGCCCAGCCCTGGCTGTTGTAGCCATTTAGGGGGTGAACCAGCAGACAGAATCTCTCTCTCTCTCTCTAATTCTGATTCTAATTTGTTTCAAATAAACAAATAAATCTTAAAATTTTTCCCAGTTAAAACAAATCCTTTAATTCCATTTTTCCATAAATTCTTGAAGTCCCCTATTTAGAAACCTATTAACTGGCAACTGCAAGACAACATAGTAAGTGCTAAGAGTGAGGAAAATACAGGGATGTAAGGCACCAAGTAGCAACACCTGTCCTTGCCTTAGTGGATAGAATGTAGTCATGGAAGAGTCATCATCTTTGTTATTAGCAGCTCACCCATCAGCTTAAACAAGTTTGCAAATTATAAACTTGTAAAGCTTTGTCTTCTCTGAGCAACCAGTACATATCTGACTCACGGTGCCTTGACTGGAGGACAATGTCTCAGTCTTCGGGAGCTCCTAACACAGGATACCATAGACTCGATGGCTTATAAGCAGCAAAAATGTGTTTGTCACAGTTCTGGAGGCTGGGGCAGTGCAGGGTCAAAGCGCCAGCGGATCTGGTGCCGGATGAGGGTGTGCTTCCTGGTTCCCACGTGGCCGCCTTCTCACTGTTCCCTCCCGTGGTGGGGGAGCCTCTTTAACGAAGGCCCTCGTCTCATTCACAAGGGCTGCATACCCGTGACCTTGTCATACTCCACATTCTGCCATCATTTCCTGGGGGGTTAGGCCATTTCACCATAGGGATTTTGGGAAGCACAAACATTCAAACAGAGAAGATATTATAGCAAATACATGCGCCTCTCAAAATGGAAAGAGCAGAGCTGTTGGCACGACCCCGGGGCGGTGCTTACTGTTGGGAAATGCTGAGCATTGGAGAAGCGAGCTGGGTCTGGGGTACAGACTCTACCTGAGAGGGGCTCCGGATGCCCGGCTGTGATTCTGCACAGCTCTGTGAGCATCATTCCCTGCAGGGAGACTGGCAGGTGCTTGCCTTGGTCCCTGATCACCCACACAGCATTCGGACCAGGCGAAGATGGAGGCAGTCCCGCACACCCTCAAACTTGTAGGCCAAGGATGACGCAGGAGAGAGCAAGAGGAAGTTACTGAAAATGGAAGAGGCAAGCAAAGGGGACGGGACAAGGAAAAGAGAAAGGGCATTTGATGGAAAGCCGCAGGGAAGTCTTGCACGCCGGCCTGGTGGGAGACTCCTACTCAGGAGGGTGCATCAGTCAGGACTCCTGGTAATAAAACAATCCCCATTCAAACTGGCTGAAGAGGAAAGAGAGAATTTATTGGCTCTTGTAAAGAGAAGCCTGAATTCTCTCCCTTCAAACCCGAGCCTTAAATCTAATCACTCATTCCCCGTTCCCCTCCCCACCCCTCGCCTTGGGGGCCCCAGCAGCTCTAGGCCTACGACCTCCTGCTTCAGCAACCTCAACTTAAGGATGCGTTTCTTGCCCAGTATTTCAATCGATAGCCCCAAGTGTGAAGCTTAGCGGTTCAGTACAGACTATGGGCCCAGACCTGACAATCCCTGTAGCTGTGAGGGAGGCAGTGCTGCCCTGGGCCATGTCTGGTGTGAGTGAATGGAGGGCGATCGTAAGTCAAATCCCTCTACTTTTTAGCCACTCCCACCCCCAAGACACCTGGAGTTAGAAAACTTTCATTTTCTCGAAGGAAAAACATAACCAGCATTGCCGATTATTACCGGGAAGGGAAAGAGGTTCTAGTTATGTGATCAACAACGGGTACCCACACAGAAAACAATAATAATGGACAGCAGTATCTAATCTAATCCCTACCACTGTATTAGACCGTAGGCATTATTTCACTTAATTCCCCAAATAGCCCCATGAAACAGACATCAGTTTTGCCCATTTTATAGATGGGGAAATTGAGGCTGGGAGAAATGCAGCTGCTTTCAGGGTTCCGTGAACTCAAATCCACATCCATCTGACTCCAGAGCTGCATTCCTTCTGCCAGATCATAGCTCCCCTTCCCCGGCGACTTGTCAGATGGGGGTCACTGCACCCAGCTGGCTGGGTTGTGATGCATATTGCCTGGCCAGTGCTCCACAGTGCAGGCTACTCTGGCGGTGGGGCTGGGCTCCCGGCCGCGCCCCAGGGAAGCTGTTCAGGGAAGTCAGGTGGATAAAGCACCCCCAGTTTCCTCTCCCCTTGGTGGTTGTGGAGGGGACGGTGAGGAGCTCTTGCAGCCAGACTCCAGGTCTTGTCCTTTGCATAGCTTCCCTTATTAAAGGATTCTGTGGAAGCAGTCAGCTCCCGGGAGTCCGAGAATCTGCCTCCAGGTTCTAAAGGACCTTTGGGTCCAACCTGGAGGTGGGGACCATTTAGATACCAAGGAGGGCTGGCGAAAGCCCCAGGCTGGCCAAGGAAGCACTGGGCTTCGTCTCCATTCCCATGCTCCCCACTGTTCCTCCTCTTCCTCTTCTTCTCCCTCCTCCCCCGCCCCCCATCCGTGTAGTCTCCATGCCTCTGCCAAGCCAAAGCAGCAGATTGCTATCGCCTGCACACGAGAACTGGATGGGACCTGTTTTACACTTCAGTGCCGTAACAGGTGTTATTGCTCTGCCGATGGTGGAGGATGGAGCTGACATTTTTTTGAGGGGGGATGCAGAGGAGATGAAGGGAGTCTTGGCCACACCTGTGCCATTGGTGACCTCTGGGCACTTGTCATATACCTACTGTTTGCCTGGCACCTGACTGTGGTATCTCATATAGTCCTCTCCGTATGTAGCCTACCACCCCAGGAAAAATATAATCATCCCCAAGTGGTTTTTTTTTTTTTTTCAAGATTTATTTTATTTGAGAGACAGAGTTACAGACAGAAGGAGAGACACAGAGAGAGGTCTTCTATCTGTTGGTTCACTCCCCAACAGCAACAACAAGGGCTGGGTCATGCCGAAGCCAGGAGCCAGGCGCTTCCTCCAGATCTCCCATGCAGTTGCAGGGGCCCAAGCACTTGGGCCATGTTCTGCTGCTTTCCCAGGTGCATTAGCAGGGAGCTGAATTGGAAGTGGAGCAGTCGGGACTCGACTGGCACCCATATAGGATGCAGGCAGAGACTTAACCTAAACCATGGCGCCGGCCCCCATCCCCAAGTTTACAGATGGAGAACTCGAGGTGCTGCCAAGAGGCTACATTTCAGAGCAGGGACTTCGGTGCAGGTGCACCTCAGTGTTCCCCATGCCTCCACCCAGGCTTTGGAGGGGTGTCTGGAAGCCAGCGACGATGGCTTTCTAGGAGCATGGAGTGAGATCAGAGGTTGGCAAGCTCTTCCTGTGAAGGGCCAGAGAGAAGACATCTTGGACTTCCAAGGCTGGGAGGTCTCTGTGCCAACCACGCTGCTCTGGTAGCGTGAAAACTGCCACAAACAGTCAACCAACGGGGGTGACAGTGTGCCAATAAACTTTGTCTACGAAAGCAGGCAGCCAGCCAGCATGCGGTAGCTAACCGATCCTGGAGCTAAATCGTCTGAGTTTCACGCCTGCCTTTTCCGGTTACCAGCTGCGTGGCCTCACTTCACCCCCGGACCGCAGCTTCCCTGTCCGTATAATGGGAGTGGCCGTGCCTTGTAATACTCGCTGCAACTGTAAGCTCCCGTGAGGTTGTGCAGAGGATGCTTGAGGGGCTCTTGTGACAGTGTGTGCTGGAGAGGGAGGGGTCAGGGCCCATGGGATCAGGGTCAGACTCTGCCTGTCACTGAGGGAAGCTGGATCTGTAGCGCAGGGATCGTGGCAACGCCTACTTTGAGTGTTATACGCGGGGATCGTGGCGATGCCTACTTTGAGTGTTATCGTTACAATGAAGTGAGAAAATGTGTGCGAAAAGCCTTACTCTATAGTGCTCAGCGATCTTGCAAAAAACTCCGCAAACTCTTACCAGCTGCTTCCACAGCCTCCTCCTGGTTTAAAAGCGAAGGGGAGAGACCCGGTCGCTTGCCCTCAGGCTGCCCAAGGCTTAGCTGGGAAAGGCAGAACTGTGGGAAAGCTTAAAGGAAGCTTCGGTCCCCAAGAAGACATTCAGGGCTGCAAAGAAGAAGCCAGAGGGAGGGAAGGAGGGTGAACTGCCAGCGAGTTTCAGGGGCTCCTCCTGGGAGGTGGGACTGGGAAGGGGCCCGCAGTCACCACTAATGGCCTCTGGGCCCTCCACAAAGGGGGGTGCTGCAGCCTCCCGCCCCAGGCCCTGGAGGAAGCATCCTTTCTCCCGATTTTCTTGCAGATGGCTCACACCCTGGGGGTTTCCAGGTTAGAAATGCTTCCTGCCGCCCAGATTTAGGGCTTCCTACTGGCCCCCTTGCCTGAGAACCATGGAGGAGACAGGCAGGGAGTGAGTTCAGCACCCGCTGCAACCTCGGGCTGCCAAGATTTCTGCAGCCGAGTCTACATCCTCATGGAGGAAGTCGCCAGGCAGGGGCAGAGCTGGAGTTCTGGGCACATCAGGTTCTACGTCTGTGAAAGATGGAGCCCAACAGGACTCGGGGGGAGAGCATGGAAGCCCCTAGCAAGTGCCCATGACACAGGGAGCTGTCTTCATCAAGGGGAAGCTTGCTGTGTCAGGCGGACCTGGGTTTGAATTCCACCTGAGCTCTCTCAGGCATGCTACTTAACCCAGCTGAACCTCGTATCTCTCAGCAGTAGCTGAGGATAGCAAACAACTGAGGAGGACAAAATGTCTAAAACAGTTCAAAACCAGGCACTCTGTATGTAAATACATAATATACAATGATGTTTATGGCAGTTGTTATTTTTAAAATGATTATTATGGCCTTAACTGGAGCAGGTCCAGGGTCACCAGGATGGACCGCAGGATGTGGGTGGTCTAAGAAGAGGGAGAAGATCCAGCACGTGTCTGACTTCCAGCCCAACCTTCCATGGGTTTTAGTCTCTTCACTTCTGGAACTTTCCTTCCCAGGAGAGCCTGTATGAGCGCAGCAGGACCAGCCTAGGGGACTCCTGCTGGGGTTTAGGGCTCTAAGACTCATGCACAAGCAAGAGAGAGAGTTCATCATCGTGGCTTGGCTTTCACGTCACAGCGCACGGGCTTCCTGAGACTCAGTTTCTTACTCTGTTTAAAAATAATGATTCAATGGCCAACGCCACAGCTCAATAGGCTAATCCTCCGCCTGCGGCACTGGCACACTGGGTTCTAGTCCCAGTCGGGGCACCGGATTCTGTCCCGGTTGCCCCTCTTCCAGGCCAGCTCTCTGCTGTGGCCAGGGAGTGCAGTGGAGGATGGCCCAAGTGCTTGGGCCCTGCACCCGCATGGGAGACCAGGAGAAGCACCTGGCTCCTGGCTCGGATCAGCGCAGTGCACTGGCCGCAGCGCATCAGCCAAAGCGGCCATTGGAGGGTGAACCAACGGCAAAGGAAGACCTTTCTCTCTGTCTCTCTCACTGTCCACTCTGCCTGTCAAAAAATAAATAAATAATGATTCAAGGGCTGGCATTTGACACTGTGGTTAAGATGCCACTTGGGGTCCTTACGTCGCATAGCCTCAGAGGGCCTGAGTTCAAGTCCTGGCTCCACTTCCAATTTCAGCTTCCTGCCTGCACACCCTGGGAGGCAGCAGTGACGGCTCCCGTAGCTGGATTCCTGCCACCCACGTAGGAGACCCAGATGGAGCTCCAGGCTCCCAGCTTCAGCTTGGCCCAGTCCTGGCCACTGCAGGCATTTGGGGAGTGAACCAGTGAATGGAGATCTCTGCCAGTCATCTGTCTGTCTGTGTGTCTCTCTAACTTTCGAGCAAAATAAAATAAACATTTAAAAATAATAATTATGGCAACAAGTATTTGATTAAAAAAATGTTATAGCACTTAAACTGTGTTTCAAGGCACTGTTGCAAATGCTTTAAACATATTGGATCATTCAATTCTTAAATCCACCCCAGGAAGTAGGAAATATTTTAACATTCACATTGTAGTTTACTGTGTCTATTGTAAAAAGTGACCATAAACTTGATAGCTTAAAACAACAGGAAGTTATTCTCTCCCAGTTCTGGAGCCTAGAGGTCTGAAATCGGGAAGTCAGCAGAGCCAGGCTCCCTCCAGGGGCTCCAGATGAGAATCCTTTCTGGGGCTGCTCCAGCTTGCAGCATTCCATGGTTTGTGTCTGCACACTCCAGTCTGTGCTTCGTGGTCGCTGCCCCATCCACTTCTGTCTGTGTGTCTGTGTTAAGTCTTTCTCTGTCTCTCTCTTGCAGCAATGCTTATAACAGACTTTGAAGCTGACCCAAAGAATCGGGGATCCTCTCTTCATTTCAAGAGCCTTAATCACATGGGCAGAGGTTGTGCTATAGAGGTGACATTCAAAGACTCTAGGGGTGAAGTCCTACCATCTTGGGGAGCCGCCGTTCAACCCACTACACCCTGAATTTGTAAAAGGTCTGTTTGTTTGTTTGAAAGGCAGAGAAATAGGGAGACAGAGATCTCTCCCGTTTGGTGGATCAGTCTCCAAATGGCCACACTAGCTGGGGCTGGGCCAGGCTGAAGCCAGCAGACTGGAACTTCATCTGCATCTTTCGCCTGGGTGGCAGGGATCCAAGTGCTCGGGCCGTCATCAGCTGCCTCCCACAGCACCAGCAGTGAACTGGACTGGAAGCAGAGCAGCCAGGATTGGAAGCAGTGCTCTCTCTGTTGTGGGGTGCAGGCATTCCCAACAGTGGGCTTAACCCCCTGTGCCGCGACACCTGGAACCGTAGACATCACAAGGAAAGCAGATAAGCAGGCGGCAGAGTGACCTGGCTCAGGGCCTGTACCTTACCCACTGTGTAAGGTTGCATCCTCTGGGCTGCTGCTCAGGAGTGGTTTTAAGGGTTTAATGAGACGATTCATGAAAAGCACTTAGCATGGTGAGGAGAAGAGGGGTGAGGCCCGGACATGCCTGCTTTGCAGTTACCTGGCGATGGAGAAACAGTGCTTTTGAGATCGTGGCAGAAAATCCCCATGGTCAAGTCCAAACCACATACCGAAGATGGGTACTGTTGCTGTCCCTTTCTCTCTGGCATGGACGGGACAGCTGGAGTTTTGCTCATCAGAAAACTCCAAATCAGCGAAGTCACAGAACATCACTCCCACCTTGTCCTGACGTCTTGCCCCAGTAGTGGCCTGCTCTGGTCTCCAAGCTCCTCAGCCTTTGGGGAAAGGACTTCAGCCACAGACGACGTCAATGGGATGGGGGCCGCGGCACAGGAAAGCTCTCCTGCCCTGGTCATCCGCCTCGCCCTATGCTCTGCTGACTCGTGACCTCAGCCTGTTTGCTGTGGTTTTGTGGCAGTGCGTATGATGAGTGAGGCTGGCTGTAGCTTGGGCAGCCTTGGGCTCCTCCAAGGTCACACACAAACCACAGACTTTGGTGGCCTTGGCTTCCAGGCCGCGTCAATGCCTAGCATTTCTGCTTACTCCCAAGTGCTGCTGCCCCAGGAAGGAAGGGGACAGGTTTCACACTGGGGTGTGGAGCTCCCTGGGGAGAGCATCTGGGCCTACTCAGACCTCAGCACTCCCTGTCCCAATCAGTGGGTACGAATGGGCAGACTAGGGCAGCCCTGAGCTAGCTGCTGAACTTGGCTGTTCTAGGAAAAGGGCCCAGCTCGGCACCAGTGAACACCTGTTGGCCTAACTGAGGACACGCAAGACTCTGTCGTAGTTGTTCGACAGCATGTTCCTGCTCAGGTGTATCCCCTGCCCTTCTGCTGGCCAATCACAATGTGTGTCCACAGCCTCTCAGTTGTTTTATGGGGGACAGGTGGACGGAAGGAAGCATTTTGTCTACAGAACCCGATGTGTCAAATGTCATTAGATAATTCCTTAAAGCCAACAGGGTCACCTCCCCCCCCCCCACTGCTAAGAATATTCATCAATGACTCCTGGTTGGGCTAATAGGATCATTAACCAATCTTCCATCAGAACAAACCCATACCAGAATGGCAATGGCCACCAACTGTACCCAATGGGAGACAGTGGAGCAAAGCAGTTAAATGCCAGGCAGGCATGGGTTCAAATCCTAATTTCTCAAACATCTTAGACACATGGCCTGAGTAAGACTCTTCATTCTCTTCATTTTAGTTCCCTAATCTGTAAGTTGGAAATAATGACTGCTCCTTTCTCATAGGCATGCTGTCATGGTTACACAAATGTATAATTTGTCATCTGTAACCAGATTACAAATGACATATTATAAATTGTGATTTGTAATATGGTTACAGATGTGTAACCATAAACAATTTTTTCTAAGTTCTTGTTTTTGAGGTTCTTAAAAATCATTGTGCATACTTACGGTATGGTAGAAAGTATAGGCTCAGTAGGGGGTGGGGTGGTGGCTGCATCACCTGCGTGAGCGCGCCCTCTCCAGTGCTTCTCCCAAGATGGCAACCCAGCGACTCCTCTCATGTTCCTGCTTGTTCAAGATGGCCACCAGTGTATCCCATGATGCACTGGGTGTAGAAAGCATGCCTTAGCTTCAGGGTGCCTCCCCCATCAATTTGCCAGGACCCTTAACTAATGGACATGGTAGGCTTCGGCTGGCAGAAGGAGTCCCCTGCCTTTGTGCCTTTCCTTCAGCATCTTAACCTCTGGACATAGACCTGGCCGATGGCAGAGGGCCTCAGAATGGTGACTGATGCCCTACAGGACCTTTGCACTCCACAGTGGGTGAAAGACATCATGGCCAATTATCAGAGAACCTGGGTTTTCAACCCAGTAAGCTACTCACCTCCTGGGTGAATGACAACAAGTCATTGTGTTTTTTAGAACCTCCATCTTGTAGATAGACTACCAGGGGCTGGCACTGTGGCAGAGCAGGTCAAGCCTCCACCTGTGATGCCAGTATCCCATATGGGTGCCAGTTCAAATCCCACTGCTCCACTTCTGATCCAGCTCTCTGCTGGGAAAGCAGTGGAGGATAGCCCAAGAGCTTGGGTCTTGCCATCCATATGGGAAACCTGGAAGAAGCCCTTGGCTCCTCACTCCAGTCTGGCCCAGCCCTGGCTGCTGTGGCTATTTGGAGAATGAACCAGTGGAGGGAAAATTTCTCTGTCTCTTCCTCTCTCTATTTGTAACTCTACCTTTCAAATAAATAGATATTTAAAAGAGAGAGAGAGAATCAGAGAAGTTAAGACCATTGTCTAAAGTCACGCAGCTGATAGGCCAAGCGGTTTAATTAAATGCCAGAGCTGTCACCAAAGCCTGGTGTCTACATGAAGCTGTCTATTCAGGTTATCTATTCCTGGTGTTCTGTTAAAACTGCGTTTTAAATGGTAAATCTAAAATTGTACAGCAAACGAATACAAAGTTAAAGGACACGAGCATATAAACACTTAAAATGGCAGCCTTACCCAGTTACACTAATGGAACATATGAGCAGAGTATGCAAATTCGCAAGAGAAAAATGCAAATGTTTAATAAGCACTTAATATTACTGAGGTGTTGAAATGAGATGTCAGCGTGAGAATTGGGTTTTTCTTATCATGTTGCCCAGAATTGAAAGGTTGCTAACTCTCAGAACTGGTGCGGTTGTAAGGAGACAGACATTGTCAGACTGCTTGTGGAAGCATATTGGGCTCTTTCTTTCTGATGATGTCAGCCAAATGACCCATATCCCTTGACCTGGAAATTCTGCATCAAGAATTCTATATGGAGGAATTCGCAAGGGAAGAGCGCTTGTCATCAGAGGGATTGTCATCAAATCTTTAAACTATTTTTAAAAACATTAATGATGGGGTCGGCATTGTGGCACAGTGGGTTAAGCCACCACCTGTGGTGCTGGTTTGAGCTGGCTGCTCTGCTTCTGATCCAGCTCCCTGCTAATGCTCCTGGAAAAGCAGCAGACGGTGGCCCAAGTACGTGGACCGCTGCCATACAGTTAGGAGATCCAGATGGAGTATCCTGGCTCCTGGCTTCAATCTGCCTTGGCCCCACCTATTGCAGCCACTGGGGAGTGAACCAGTGGACAAAAGCTCTCTCTCTCCCTGTCTTTCAAGTAAATAAACAAAATCTTTTTAAAAAATTAATAGAAACTAGGAACAACCTAAATATCCAGTGATACAGAATCAATAAATTATCTCTCATCCTTAAACACAGCAAAATTTTATGCAGCCACTTAAATTTATGAGAATTATACACATATACACACATATACACTCACACACAAGGCAGATCTCCATAGCATAATCATAATTAGAAAACAGGAGGTTGCAATAGAGTATATATAATATAAGCACATTTTACTAAGAAATAATGTAAACTCTTTTTGGAGAAAGAGCTAATAGATGTCAAATTAATAATTATTTATGGGTGGTGGATGAAGATCACACTTGTTTTCTTCTTGTTGCATATGATTTTAGATGTATTCTGAGCTCATTGCAGAATTCCTGTAGTTTTGTAATCAGAAAAAATACTGTCACTCCACTAGAAAGCAATTGGTCAGGTGATTTTCCCCGGAGCAGGGCATTCAGATGCATCGTAGCAAGGGGTGTGGAGAGTGAACTTGGGTAAAAGGATTTCTCCGTGTCCTGTTCTCACTTACGCTGAGAATCAGGAGAGAAGGCTCTCTGAAGAGCGCTCACGGCTCTGACCTTCACCGTTAAATGAAATTGGATGGCCTTGTGAAAACAGAATGTTTTTCCTTCACGTTTGCTATAAACATTGAAAGTGGAAAATACGGATTCTGTTGAATGTGGTTGAGGAGATCAGTGCAGCAAGCCCAGGTCCCTGGCAGACCCAGTGTGGGAAGGCAGGGACCTGGGGCGTGGGGGTCACCAGCAGAAGGCTCAATTGGCTTGGCTTTGCTGGGGCAGATCACTGGTGCTGATGTTGCCAAGAAGCTACAGGGCTCGCTTAACAGCACGCACCTCCTGCGCTCCAGCCTCGGGATGCAAGCTTCGGGCTACTGAGGGCATGCACGGTTTATTGTGTTTGAAATGCAATCAGAGACTGAGGACATCCCCGCTGGCATAATTATGTTCCGGGGCCTCTAAGAGGGTGATTTCCTTCTCGTTAAGAGGCATTTTCTCCCCTCAGCAAGCCAGTGTCGGTGGTTATTTATTGCACAGATGTATTAGCACATCCAGGGGTCTCTGCTTCTCCGGAGAGGTGTTAAACGGCTCTCCATCCATACCAACCCTCCCAGCTACGTCCGCAGATTAAACACCAACGCCAGCACCCAGCTCCGCGAGGTCTCAGGACTCTGGGTGTGGTCGTTTCTCCTACAGAAAGCTACGATGCTGGATCTGCAAGGCAGAGTCAGAGAACAGTAAGACTGACTCACAGCATTCGTTCCTGAAACAGTGGTGGAACACAGACCACGAGCCGGGCCGTGGTGTGATGCCTGTCCTCAGTGAGCTCACAGGCTAACGAAGGAGCAAGCCCGGGGGGCCATGGTCATTCTCTCGGAAGGTAGTGTCAGCACACACACAATGCTGTAAAAGTGTACAAGAAGAGGAGGCTTTTCAGGAAGGTTTCCTAGCAGAAAGGACTTTGTGGTGGGTCTTGAAATACAAGTTCATGTCCCTCTGTTGAAACGTGGGATGTGGTGGCAGGGTCATTGGAGGAATGAGAAGTACTGCGTGCACACCTAGGTCCCTAGGATGTTTGATTTACCAGGAGCCCATAGCAAGCTACCGAATGAATGCGTGTACAATGAAGCAACGGCGAGTGTGTCCAGGTCAGGGAAGCTGAAGCGCAGATCGTCTGAGGGAGGAGCTGGAACGCAGTTGCTGGAACGGAAGCTCAGAGCCGAGTTTGGAAGGGATTTGTGCGTTTTCCTCACGAGCTGGACTCCTGTCTCACAGCTTTGCCAACCGTGATTCTAAACAGAACTGTAGGAGAGTCTGTGATGTTGAAACAACCGCAGGTTGCTTTCTCAGATCTCCCAGATTCCTGGAATGAGGGTCTCTCCTCACTCAAAGCTTCTCAGTTATCTAAGCCGCATCACCCTAGAGACTCCCAAGTCATCTTAGTTGAGAGGCTGCGGAGTTGAAGGCTCTGTCGGCATGAGCCAAGTTCTGCCATAGCAACAAGCAGGTGAGGCTGGGTGCTGACAATGAAAGATCAATTTCTCCTTCAAAATGCTTGTCATTCTCGGGTCCGCTCATTTAGAGCTGCAGGTGGGCGGAGCCTCCACCACCTGAATTATGGGATGGACATGAAGAATTGTGCACCCGCTCTGTAAGGCTTCCACCTGGAAGCGATGCAGCTCACTTCCATTCACACAAGTCCCATGGCTCCCTGGGGGCAGAAAAGGCAATTATTCTAAGTCCGGGAGGAGGAGAAACCAGGAGGAGAAATGTTGGTGACTATCGCAGAAGCAGAAGAATAATATTTTCCATGTTATGGCTGTGTTATTTTACGCAAGTCACTAAACTTTTCTGAGCCTGTTTTTATTTTGCTTTTTTTTTTCCTTTTCATTAAAAAGAATAGAACTTAAAGAGCTTTAGAATTCTCTGTCTCTCTCCCCCTTGGCCTCTCTATCTTCCTCTTTACCTCCCCAACTCTAAGGATTGTATGGGACATGGGTACAAAATGGCCAGGCTCTTTTCTACAGCTCAGACATCCCAACAAACTCTGGAACAAGGAACAACACTTAACATCAGAGTCCATACAAAAATTCACAGAACTGCAAAGCACCAAGCAAAACTATGAAAGAATTCGCTGCCTTCTGAGAAGCGACTGAAGCCACAGAGGTCGCTGCTCTTGCAGCTTGGGCAGTCGGTGAGCAGAGCAAATCAACAATGTCAGACTTCTCGCCCGGATCCAAATACTCAAGGAACGGACTGCAAAGCAAGGAGGGGGAGGGGGCAAGGGCCGTCACGGGCGATCGCTGTGCCGGCTGATGCCGTGGCACAGCGAAGTCTCATCGTCAGGCTAGGAATTTGCAAAGGCAAGCAAGCGTGTCATCAAAACTTGGAGCCATTGTAGATTCTGCAGGATAATTACTCAGCACCCTGGCCAGGGAGCGTCCTGGAGCGAGGATCCAAGAGGGGGTTGCCCATTTCGCGACAAGACTAATTTCCCTTTGGAGGACAGAGAAAGCAGGCAGTGCAGGATGACGACTGTAAAAGGCTGTGTGTGTTCTTACTTCCTCTGCTCACAGCGTCTGCTTTAGCACTGTGTCAGGCACTTGTTTCATTCATTCATTCATTCGACACACACCCTGTAAGCACTCACCATGTGACAATCGCAGTTTTAAGTGTGGAGGTACAGCAGTGACCTGGAGACATTGATCCCTGATCTCGTGGAGCTTACCTGGTAGAAGGGAAGACAGATAATAAACAAGAACATGCATTCGAGCCTACCAGAGGGTGGTGACCACTGTGGGAGACTTTATGGGAGGACCATAAAGTAGAGTGAGGAACAGGATGTGGGGATCGTCCCAGGATGCTCAGGGCCTCTCTGCGAAGAGAGACTCAGATACTGAGATCTGAAAAGCAGGAGGACCTAGTCACACAGATGGAAGGAAGGGCGCCGGTCAGACAGAACGACAAGTGTCAGGGCGCTGGGTGGGGACTGTCGCGTTGGAGGATTCTGGAAGCCCAGTGTTGGGTGTAGGATGGTAGAAGTGGAATAGGGACTTCGCCAAGGACTGGATCGTGGACAGCTGTGCAGGCTATGGTACAGCCCACAGTAGGTGCCCAGCAGTGTTTGTCAAATGAGTAACCAACTATTTGAAGTGGCTGAATGGCTGATTGACATTAGCTTGGGTTGTACAGATATTTAAGGGTTGAGCGGAGACTAGAACTCGAGATGCGCCTTGAGGGTCTTATAACAAGCCCAGTACTCCCTGGTGGGTTGGGAATAATAGGAATCAGTAGATCTGGGTGTGGAAAACATAGGATCGTACGTTTTTTGACATCTGCATTCATCTGACAGCTCCACATCCATGTTCCCCCTTCTCACATCTTTGGAAACAACTACTATGGCTCTCTTTAGAAGTCATTGTTAACTTGTGTATAGTTATGATGTACAACACGATGTTTATACACACACACACACACTTTGTGGAAGAGCTAAACCTACTTTAAGCTGTTTAATATATGCATGGTGAGAATACCCAGAATCTAGTCTCTCGGCAACGTGTAAGTATACAACACACTGTCGTTAACTGTGGTCGCCCTGAGGTGCTCTTGTGTGTATGTACATGACAGAGATGTTGATACAGTTATTGATGAGAGAGAGAGGAAGCTAAGAGAGAAGGGACCACTGCCCTCCATGGTCACCAGCAGTGCTAACGGCTGGGTGACCCCTGGTGAACAGCGTTTATTTTGTTCATTACAGCATATCCAACTTTGAGGAGAGCGCTGACAAATACAACCACTCAATCCATTTTGTGGAATGAACAAATCGTGTTTTAACGAAAATGAAATCATATTACGCAGTTTGCTTGGGGACCTATTTTTCTCCCTCTCAGCATTTTTCGTCGGCAGCCAAGTCCACATTGTCCTGTGTGATGACTGCGTTGTATAACACTGGGTAGATTTATCTCCATTTATTTTTCCAATCCCCTGTTACCGGGTCTTTGGTTCTTTCCATTTTTCACTATCACAAACATTTCTGCCAATAACAAAGTCCTTGATCTGACACTTTTCCACGTGCATCTGCTCGTGTTCCTGAGCTAAGCCCCTCCCCCTGGGAAAGCCGGATGAAATAGAGGTGCAGTTTAGAGCTTCGGAGGAAGCAAACCCGTACGGCCCTTTGCAGAGTCTGCGTCCCTTTCAGCCTGCTGGATTTGGAATGCCACCTGGAGGGGCACCCACAGACAGCTGTGTGTTCAGAGATGAGGACGCATGAGCACACTCCTTACACGAGTGAAGGGCGGGGAAAAGTCCCACTGAGGTTGGGAACCCCAATAGCAGTCATCATGGCCCATGTCGCCGGTGGTGTCCCAGTAGTCTTCTGCAACAATGAGAATTCTATTTTCTAACTGGGTCCACGCCACCTGGATTAAAGACTGCATTTCTCAGCCTCCCTTGGAGCTGGGCACGGTCACGTGGTTAGGTTAGGCTATGTAGCCTGTACCTTTACAACCTTAAAGGAAAGGGACTTGAATTTATTCCTTTCCCAGCCAGGCGGCATGTAGAAATGCCCCAACTTGGACAAGAGCAACATCATTAAAGATCGCAGAGCCACCAGAGAAAAGGAACTTAAGATTTTGGATGTCACTTTCCCCACACCAACCCTGGACAGCTTACTCTCAGACTGTCAAACAAGAGAGAAGCAAAATCCATTGACCACTTCTGCATGGGAGTCTCTGTCTTATTTTTAAAATTTTTTTAAAGATTTATTTGTTTATTTGAAAGTCAGAATTACACAGAGAGAGAAGGAGAGGCAGAGAGAGAGAGAGAGGTCTTCCATCCGCTGGTTCATTCCCCAATGGACTGCAATGGCTAGAGCTGCACCGATCTGAAGCCAGGAGCCAGGAGCTTCTTCTGGGTCTCCCACATGGGTGCAGGGGCCCAAACATTTGGGCCATCTTGTACTGCTTTCCCAGGGCAAAAGCAGAGAGCTGGATTGGAAGTGGTGCAGCTGGGAATGGATGCTGGCACTGCAGGTGGCAGCTTTTACCCGCTAGGCCACAACACCAGCCACTGGCTGTTTTAACAACCAGCTGTGTGCTAACAACTGGCACATAGTAGGTGCTCAGTAAATCGTAGCATTCTTTCACACCAGTAGATTTCCAGCTGACCATGGGAGTGAAATTGCAGGCACTACAGGAGTGTTCTTGGGGGGATAACCTTGATGCCTTCACGGACATGAAGCAATATTGGATTAAGATAGATCGTTACAGAAAAAGGTAATAAATGCAAAACTCAGAAACACATTTGGTAAATATGTGCGGATGCATGAGACCTGTTTTATGATGTAATGGAGATTTGAATGTGGATTTCAGTTCCAGCAAGATGCAAGCATTGATTCTCTCGAAGGGGACTGAGGCTGGGAGAGAGGAAACTGAAATCCCTCGAGGCTTTTAAACTTGCCGGTGGCCGGCATCCTTCGTGCTGTGTCTGATGTCATCGCTGAGAGCATCCTCTGTGTGTTCCCCAGGGGCCGTAAGCTGTGCGGTTATGCTTTTGTTGATGTTGATTTCTGGTTCTCAGTGCAGGCCCTGGGTGTGGGGCGAGCTTAGACTTTGCTCACAGGCCCACAGCCCTTCAGAATGGGAGAGTGTGAGAGTCTCACGGCTTCTTTGAGAAGTTCAGCCACTGAGATGGCGTCAAGCTTCCGGAAGGGCTGAGTCATCCCCCGACACCAGAGCCTATGTCCTGGGGCCTTCGTGTGGGGCCAGAGCCCAAGACCTCCATCAGAGCCCTGCCCCTAGGGAAAGCTTCCTAACTAAATGCCCAGAATCCACTCTTACTAGATGAGCGTATGGGTTTTGTATTCATGAAGACCTGAGTTCAAGTGCAAACTCTGCAACTTTCCTACCAGGCGTACGAACACAGACAAGTAAATCCAGCTTTTGCTGAAACTCAGTTTCTTCATCTGAGATATGGGATTAATATCTTCTTCATATCCTTGTTGTAGGAGCTGAAAATTAACCCTTGGGACAGAAGAACAATGTCTTAAGGAGAACGGACGGGCTCCACTGAAAAGAGGTCTGCACGCTTGATGAAGGCTGTGAAGTTCAGCTACTCAGCCAGCTCCATCACTGATCCTCTCTGTGTGATATCAGGTGGGGACAGGCCCTGGGCTTAGCGGAGATGGTTTCCAGTCTCGACTGCATTGCTAGCGCTGTTTGCTGTTAACCACATTTTTCCCATCCTCTATTGGTCCAGCAAAAGTTGGACATCAATGCCTTGCCTTGGCCGTGGTCCCAGAGTGAGTCAGCAGAGGCCACGGCCGGAGCAGAATGCTGACCTAGAGCTTTTCCCAGTGCTTTTAACAACCTCCTACAAACCCAAATTAGTGTTTGTCCCATGCTGGGCATGGCTGGAGCTGCTCCAAGTACAGAGATTTAAACACACACACACACACACACACACACACACACACACACACACAAAAGGTCCTTGCCCTCAAAGAGCCGATGAAGCCCAGCCACAAACAGGCCCATTGTCCAATGCTCTAGAAGTCTCCCTCCTGCTCATCGTCGCTCCACTCCTGAATTTCTGTAGTTCTAGAGCCGCTGCAAGCTCACAGCCTGCCTCTCTGCTAACTCTGCTCTCTCCTCACATCTGGGACCCTCTTAACCCAATCTGCCAGCTCGGCTATTCCTAGTCTCCTTTCAGGACAGAGTTCCGGTAGCTCCACCTCCAGTTCCACCTTCCTGGAGTCCCCAAAGCTGCGTGAGCGACTGCTTTTTTTGTTTTCTTTTTGTTTGTTTTTTGGTGCTCCCAGCCTGTGCTGGCTAGCGCTGTGGCTCCTTGGCTCCTTATCTGTCCCCTACTCTGCACTGAGAGTTCTGGAGAGCAGGACGCCCAGGCCCTGGGACGTCACCAGGGCTCATTCAGGGAGTGTTCATGCACAAGTGCAGAGCGGGCAGAAATGGGGCGGGAAGCTGAGAGGTGGAGGTGTTCTCTGGCCTTGGGGTGCAGGTGGGTGTGCAGAGGTGGAGGGAAGCAGGTGACAGGGAGTGACGAGTGTGGGAGCCAGCGCCATCCCGAGGGATTTCAGCTTCTCCATGGGGAGGCTGTGATGCACAGTGGATCAGACCCTTCCCCGACCCTGGGGCCCCTTGTGCATTTCCCAGGGAGACTCCTGGGCACCCACATGTCCAGCAGCTGCTCTTTGGATCCACATAGCCTTACGACCTCGTGTTTTAGGGTGGGGGTCAGCAAACTCTTTAGCAAAGAGGCGCCTGGTACATATTTTCAGTATTGTCAGCCATCTGATTTCTGCAGCAGCTACGAAACGTTGTTGTAGCATGGAAACAGTGACAGCAATGTACAGGCAATGGGCTGTGGCTGTGTTGCAATAAAACTATATTTACAAGATCAGGACATGGGTCCTTTTGCACCAAAGCTGAGTTAATGCTAATGAGGGGGTTCAACACAGAGCCCCTCGGGAGCTTCAGCATGGGAGTTCGTTACCCGGAAGTGGTTAAGGGGTGGACCGACTCCGCCCTATGCAGCCCTAGAAGGATGAGAGGGCTGGTGGCTGAGCTACAAACCCTCCTCAGGGAGCTTCTGGGCACCTGATGTGCTAGGAGGATGGTGCACCAGGCGGTGGCCGGGGAACTCAGCACCCCCCTCCACCCCGAACTGTGCCCTGAGAGCCTCTTCCATTTGTCTGTGCTAAAGTCCGAGCTGCGGCAACAAACCAGTAAAGAAGCCTTCCTGAGTCTGTGAGTCCTTCTAGCAAACTGCTGAGACTGACAGGGCTTGTGGGAACCCCTGAATTGGCGTTTGCCTAGGCAGAGGTAGGGGTAACCTGAAAACTCCACCTGTGGCTGTTCTGAAGTGGGAGCCCTTGAGCAACGGGGTCTGCACTAACTCGGGGCAGTCAATGTTGGCGCTGGCGTTGTGGCTCAGCAGGTTAAGCTGCCGCCTGTGATGCCAGCACCACCTATCAGAGTGCTGCTTCGAGACCTGCCTGCTCCACTTCTGATCCAACTCCCTGCTAATGTGCAGCAGTAGTGACCCAAGTACTTGGCATCCTGCCACCCGCATGGAAGACCTGGCTGGAGTTCCAGGCTCTTGGTGATATCAGATATGAGGTGCCAGTTATATTACTGTGTGCTTATTAATAAATTCAAAATATTAATAAGCCTGTGTGGGTTCTTGCCTACTATTCAGAGAAGAATTCTGAATACCAGCATAAATGAACGAGGCAGCATGATACGTTTTTAAGCCTTTTGTTCAGTGAGAGAAATGGCACAGGAGAGTGAGGGTGCTAGTCTAATCTAAGGAGGAGGGGAAGTCTGGAGTCCATCCCAAGCAGAAAGCAGGCCAAAAGCCACGTGCAGCAAGTGTTTTGTGCAGCTGTCCAGAGCTTATCAGGAGCAACGAAGCAGAGGCAGAGAGTGATTTTTGGGCATTCCTTGCCTTTTTTATAATTTTTGAAGGGGTATGGTTACCTGGTCTGGTGGGCAGGTGGGTGCCCAGATGTGGTCAGGCAGGGACGTGAGATCACACAAGGGGTGTGGTCTCCAGCTTACAGACCTAATAGGTTTTGTTCTATCTGCCTGCCTCTATCACTGGCTCTGGCCCAGCCCAGTCCTGTCCACTGTGGTCATTTGCAGAATGAATCAGCAGATAAAAGATTCTTTCCCTCTCTCTCTCTCTCTCTCTCTGTGTGTGTGTGTGTGTGTGTGTGTGTTTCAAACAAATAAATAGATCTTTAACAAAAAATAGGATTGAGTTGACTTGGGTGCCTAATGGGTAATCGTTGGGGCTGGGATAAAACATACCTTTGGGGTTTCTGCTGGCCATGGTTTATCAACCTCTGTGTTAGGAGAGCAGGAGGGCCTTTCCCACATCTCCGAGGGCGCCGTGACAAAGGTCTTCTAACCATTCATGTTCCACAATTACCTCCTGACACCCACTCTGCAGATACTGTGCAAGCAGCTACGTCCATAATCGAGACAGACAAGGCTCCTGTCACGGGTGTAGGGCAAATACTCATGGGCATAAAGAGCAAACAAACATAAAAGTAAACAAGGACATCACAGGTGGCAGTAAGTTCTGTGAAGGGTGTTTACAGGGCATGGGTGAGCACGTGTGTGTGTGTGTGTGTCTATGTATCTGTGTGTGTGTCTGTGTGTGTGTGTCTGTATCTGTATGTGTGTATCTCTGTGTGTGTGTCTGTGTCTCTGTGTCTCTCTGTGTGTGTCTGTATCTGTGTGTGTGTCTCTGTGTGTGTCTGTGTATCTCTGTGTGTGTCTATGTCTCTGTGTCTCTGTGTGTGTGTCTGTATCTGTGTGTGTCTCTGTGCGTGTCTGTATCTGTGTGTCTGTGTCTCTGTGTGTATCTGTGTGTGTGTCTGTGTATCTCTGTGTCTGTGTATCTGTGTGTGTGTCTGTGTATCTGTGTGTGTCTGTATCTGTGTGTGTGACTGTGTGTGTGCCTCTGTGTGTGTGTGTGTGTCTGTGGGTATCTGTGTGTGAGTCTCTGTGTGTGTATATCTGTGTATCTGTGTGTCTCTGTGTGTGTGTCTCTGTGTGTGTGTCTCTGTGTGTATCTATGTATCTGTGTGTGTGTATCTGTGTGTCTCTGTGTGTCTCTGTATCTGTGTGTGTGTGTGTGTCTCTGTGTGTGTCTGTGTCTCTGTGTGTGTGCATGTCTGTGTATCTGCATATGTCTGTGTGTGTCTCTGTGTGTGTATCTGTGTGTGTCTTTGTATCTGTGTGTGTCTGTGTCTCTCTGTGTGCCTGAGGCTAGGGAAGCTGCCTTAGACGTCCACGGGGAGGAAGATGGTCTGTGGAGTGGACTTATGAGCAGAGCTGGAGTGATGAGGAGCAGCCCACGAGACGGGAAGGGGGAGGAGGATTCTTGCCCAAGCTGGGGACAACCCGGCAGGTTCTAGGAGCTGGAAGGAGACCAACGTGGGTGGAGTGAGTTTGTGGAGCGGTTTGTGTCTGCTGAACCAGGGAGCGGAAAGCTTCGTCGGTAGGATGCTGCTCTTTCCTTTGACAAGAAGGCATTGGGGCTGCAGCTGGCAGCGCTGCCTATGGGTTTCATGAGAAAAACAACCACCACGCGTACGACCGCTCGTGTTTGTTGGCCATCGTGCTGCACTAAGCGCTTGCTTTTAATGATTTCTTTAAAGCCCAGCAAAAACTTTGTGAAATGCAGACCATGTTGTCTCCCCATTTTTCAGTTGAGGAAATGGAGAGAGAGATTGAATTAACCTGCCCAAAACATAGAGTTAAGAAAAGGCGGCTCTGGGATTTGAACCCGGGAGTGTGGCTGGCTGTGCTCTCAGCTGCGGCACTGTTCAGCAGCCTTTTATTTGGCGATGCTAGCAGCAGCCTCTTGTTTCAGGAACTCATATTCTCCCAAGTCCTTAAAGCTGAGAATGCAACGAGGTCATTACCAACAGTGGCAGCACAGACATCACCAGTATCCGCGGCAGGCAACACAGCTGGGTAATTAAAGCCGGCCACCTCCCGGGCTCCAGCAGTCTCCCCTGCAGGGTTCCAGCTTATCTCAAATGGTCCTCCCAGGGTGTGTTTGCTCCAGGTCTCCCTTGGTCATTTCTCCCCAGCTCTTGGAGCGAGGTTAACAACATTGATACAAACATCAAGAGTCGGGCAACTGGTGCTTCCCACACCTGGAAACCCACAGCAACAATAGTAACACCCAGCATGTAGCAAATATGGTCCCTGTGCCTTCATAAGCACTCTGCACTCCTGGACTCAGTTATTACCCACAGGAAATTCAGGAGCCGGTATTAATAGCCATTTTACAGATGAGAAAACCAAATGCAGACAAAGGAAGTCACTGGCCCACGGTCAATTAGAGACAGGCAGAGAGGCAGCATTTAAGCCCATGGTCATTTAGGTCAGAGCATGCAGTCTTCCCCCACTAGGTGGCGCTGCATTTCCTCCATTGTTCCTGTGCGGAAGCCATACTGTGCGATGAGTGGATATGAGTCCCATGTTGCTGCTTCCCTAAAGATGCTCCAGTTTGACCCTGAGGCCTGGATGGTCAGGTCCCCTTGATCCTCACAGACATCCCCCAGTGTCCCTCTCCTCAGAGCCAGTCCCCAGCCAGGGGGTCCTTACCTCTTTCTCCCACCCTCAACCCATGCTCATCAATTCTTGCCCATGGACCACCTGGTGACGCTGCTGATCTCTCAGCCCGTTAGACCTGCGAGGCAGCCTCCACTGCCTTTTTGTCAGCTGGAACCCCAGTGACATCAAACAAGCAAACAACAAAAACTCCTCCCAGGCCGCCCGCTTGACTGGTCGTCTTCTGGGGCTCTTTTTCTTTGCGAGGAGGTTGGAGCCCATCAGAGAAAATACTTATTTGCCCAAGACTCTGCGAGGCTCTGTTCTGCATTCAGTCTGCTTTTTTCCCCTCTCCCGCAAATGGACATTGTTCAACTGCGAACATCAGAGATTGACTTCTGAAGCCAAAATTATATCCTAGAACCGATACTGATTTTCTGCTACAAAAGATTTCCAAAGAGAGCTGCGGTGAGCATTTCATTTTCTCCTGGGGCAGAATGAGGACAGCCCCCGAGGTTTGCACCTGAAGGTCAGCACCCTCATTGCACAGAAAGGCTTTGAAGTCAAAGCAAAGCGGGTGTCCGTGGCAAGGCAGGGCTTGGGAGCTGGGAAGCTTTCTGTGAGTGCTGCCTGCAAAGCAAAGACTAAAGCTAAACCAAATCTAAAACTTCAAGCAGCGATTCAGGTGCGCCTGGTGGGATTGCAAGTGTGGGTGCTCTCCTGTTGGGAACAGAGGCATGGGGGAAGAGTGAGCCCAGGGAGCAAGAGCAGTCTCCACTGTGTGTCCCCGTGCGGCTGCTGGCGCGCCCTCTGTGAAGAATGCGCCCCCTTCTTCCCACATTCATTTCGCCACAATCCATTTCATCAACTGTTCCTCGCTCAACCCTTTGCCAAGAAGAAGCTTCTTAGGAATCGCTGGGTGAAAAATTAGGCTCAGTTGTTCATCTGAAAGCTGGTAAATGTCACTGTCTTCTCCCAGACAATACATCAAACACAGCTACAAATGGACTTCAACACAGGCACAATGAATTGGCCGTGCACCTGGGACTTGGAGCTGAGCTTGAGTTTTCCAGGCAGTTTTCACTACCATGATTGAAGTACTTTCTAAGGGCATCAGCAGAGACCCCCCCCAAAGTAAGCTGTATCTTAGGGCATCAAAATTCTCACATGCCTGCCGTATGGCGTAGCAATTCCACTCCAGGTGTCTGCCCCAGAGATGTGGAAATATACATTCAGACCAAAGCTTGTATATAAAAATCATGGCAATCGTCTTTGGAATAGTCCCAAACTGGGAATACTACAAACCCCGAGCAAATGGCAAATGGGTAATGGATTAGCCAGCTTTTCACACTCCAGTGGAAAGCTACTTACGAAAGGAAGAGAAATTTATTTCACTCACTGTTTTGGACACTGAATGTCCAAATGGCATGGGGCAGGCTTTGATAAAGGCTGCATGATGCATGACAGAGCAGATAGAAGAGCCAGGGGAAGAAAGAGTGTTCGGACCCAGACCCAGGCTTCCGGGAGAGCTACTTCCTGGGGCACACCCTCCGTGAACTCAGTGCCTCCTAAAGTGTCCACCCCCTCTCAACTATGCCACCTTGAGGACCAAGTCTTTAACACGCATGCCTCTGGAAGACATTCAGCATTCAGACATAGCAGATAATACCATACTGAATAAAGTCGCTTGTCCAGGGACGGGCGATTATGTAGTGATTAATACTGCCTGGGACACCCACTTCCTGTATCGGAGTGCCTGGCTTCCAGTCCTGGCTCTGCTTCCAAATCCAGCAGTGAGGGCTCAAGTGCTCGGGTCCCTGGCACCCATGTGGGAGACCTGGATTGAGTTCCTGGCTCCTAGCTTTGGCCTGGCCCAGTTCTACTTGTTGCAGACTTTTGGGAAGTAAACCAGCTGATGGAAGATCTTTCTCCTTACCTGTCTCTGTCTCTGTCTTTCAAGTAAAGTGAAACTAAATAAAATTGAAAAAAATGAAGTCCCCATTCTTGCACAGCATTTGTTTTCATGAGACAGGGGGACAAATAGGAGCATCATGTTAAGAAGCAGCTGCACATGCTCTGGACAGAGGAAGACTAGCGAGGGATGGTGATGGTCACTTGGGATGGGGCCTGGGGAGGGCCTGAGGAGGTAATGCTTGGGCAGCAAGCCGCGTGGCTCTCTGGGAGAGGAGCCGGTGGAGGGAATCACCAGTGGCTCTCAGGTGGGCACCTGCTCAGAGTGAAAACCTCAAGGAGGTGGGTGTGGCCACAGAGGGGGATGCAAGAGGGAAGGGGGAGGCAGAGGCCAGGTTCTGAGGGCCTTGCCCACCTTGGCAAGGGCTTTGAGGTCTGGTTTCGGAATGATGGGGACCCACTGGAAGTTCAGAGCAGGGAGAGACCAGGCTGACGTCTCTTCAAGGTTTGCTCTGACTGCTGAAGGCACAGGCCATCAGGAGGTTGAGGGACAGGTGGGAGAGGCGCTGGTTGTGCAAGGTGGATGCTCATGGTCCAGTTGCGATGTCCTCAGATACGAGGTCCACTTGGGGGGGGAAGGCCGGTGGGATTTGCAAATGAAGAGCTAAAGAGCTCAAAAAGCTAATATGCTCATGGGAGGGAACAGAGCTGTCAAGATAATGGAGGTGGTAAACATGTACTGAGCAGTTACTCTAGGTCAGGCACTTAGTGAAAGGCACATTTGAATATTTAGAGTAAAACTTAAGTAGATGTCAGAATTGTATGACCATTTTATAGATGGGAAAATCAAGGCCTCAAGAGGTGAAGCAACTGGTCCAATGTCAATCACCTGTAAGTGGCAGAGTTGGGATTTGAACTTAGGCAAGCCAAATCCAGATTCTCTCTCTCTCTCTTTTTAAGATTTATTTATTTATTTATTTGAAAGTCAGAGTTATACACAGAGAGAAGGAGAGGCAGAGAGAGACAGAGAGAGAGATCTTCCATCCACTGGTTCACTCCCCAGATGGCCACACAAGCTGGAGCTTCACCGATCCAAAACCAGGAGCCAGGAGCTTCCTCCAGGTCTCCCACGCGGGTACAGTAGCCCAAGCACTTAGGCCATCTTCTACTGCTTTCTTGGGCCATAGCAGAGAGCTGGATCAGAAGTGGAGCAGCCGGGACTCCAAACGGTGCCCATATAGGATGCTGGCACTGCAGGTGGTGGCTTTACCTGCTACACCACAGTGCTGACCCCCAGATGATCTCTTAATGACTCTGGGATGCTAGCTAGGTTACAGAGGTGAGTACAAGGTGCATGGATGTGGTGTAGGAATTCAGAAGGCAGAAAGGATTCCTTGGGGAGAACTTGAAGGGAGAACAGGAGTTCAGGAGACAAGGTGAACATGCTCTCCTTGGCAGGAGAAATGCATGTGCAAAGTTACTATGGCTGGGGCTGGCACTGTGGCGTAGTGGGTAAAGCCATCACCTGCAGTGCCGGCATCCCCTATGGGTGCTGCTGCACCCATGTGGGAGACCTGGAGGGAGCTCCTGGCTCCTGGCTTTGGATTGGCATAACTCCAGCCATTGCGGCCATCTGGGGAGTGAACCAGCAGATGGAAGACCTCTCTCTCTCTCTCTCTCTCTCTCTCTCTCTCTGCCTCTCCTTCTCTCTCTGTGTAACTCTGACTTTCAAGTAAATAAATAAATCGTTAAAAAATAAGTCACTGGGGCACAGTGTAGCTTGGCATAAACCTAAAAGGGCATGCAATTCAACAAAGCCAGGGCATAGGGTAACTGGGGAATGAGTTTGGAAAGGGAAGTAGAGGAAAGAGCCTGAAGAGCTTGTGTCCCTGGCCAAGGGGGCATCTGGGAAGCCAATGTTTCTGGAAATCGTGGCTGCCTGGCACAGGGGTTAAGCAAAAACGATTACAGGTGATACACAGGCAGGCACTATTATTAGATAGTTACTGGTTACTTATCTATTTATTTTAATGTGAATTAGAAAAAAATATGATTATCCCATCCAACCTATGAGTCCATAAATATTGCTTAGGACAGGAGGCACTTCTTATCAAAACAGTTGGAAGAAGGGTGTTCTATCATTAATATTACAAGTAGAAGATTATTCACGCTGCATTCCTTATAATGTCAAGGGGTTCGGAATCCCTGCGATGCCCAGCAGTGGGGGGAACTGGTTGAAGAATGGAGCAAGTGAATGCAAAGCGGCCTTAAAAAACCAACGAAGCTTTTCACGTCTGATAGAAAGCAAGGTTTATTCAGTGAGAAAAGCAACGGGCAGAACGTCATGTCTGATGTGTTCCTATTTGTGTTTAAAAGAATGTGTGTGTGTGTTCGTGTGCAGGTGTGTGTTTATACATGAATAGACCTTCTCTGGCAGGACACACAAGACGTTGAGAACCATGGTTGACCCTGGGAGGGGGGACTTGATTGACAGCGTAGATGGGAGAGTTTACTATACAGAAGCTCCTTCACTTACATTGAAGCTACATCCCACTAAACTCATTGTCAAAAATGCATGGACTCCTGCATTCAAACTTCACAGTATGGTTTCTGTGAAATGCGTATCACTTTGACACCACCGTAAGGTCAAAAAGTCGTGCATTGAATCGTCATCATGCAGGGACAATCTGTATACCCTTTTGTAGCTTTTGCATTGCGAATCATATACATGCATCCAAAATGGAGCCCAGTGATTTAATGCTAATCACAGTCCAGGTAATAAAAGTGGTGGCGATCACCATGGCAGTATCATACATGCCAGTCAAGCATCTGAGACCCATGCCGTAGGCGGTGGGGAGGCAGCAGGAGCTGCACAGGGGAGGCGAGTTTTATAACAGACTTCGATCGTCTGTGGTATTTGGCGTCCGCTCTTTTGTCTCCCCTTCGCACATCTGCACCTCATTTTATTGTCATCAGAATCCTATGAGTTGGGACCCCTCTGCAGAAGCGACTACTGTTAATCAGAGTAAGTCTCTGGGGCTCAGATGTGAACAGCTCCTTCCGTGTGCGGTGATCTGGATTACCAGACCTGAGTTACCAGGCTGAAGTTACCAGCAGCACTGAGTGCCAGATATGGGATCCAGGCTCAGCCCTGCCGCTCCTGGCAACCCTCATCAAGTCTTTTCCTTCCCTGTCTTTGACCCTCAGTTTCTTCTTCTGTGGAACTGAGACATACTGTGCATTTGGCTCGGTGACTACTAAGGTGCTGCTTAGACTGCCCATTCCGTGTTGTGTCTGGGTCAGAGCGCTGCCTCCGCTTCTGATCCAGCTTCCTGCTATGTGCACTCTTCAAGGCACCAGGCGACGGCTGAAACACTTGGGTCCCTGTCACCCACGTGGAAGACCCAGATTAATTTCTGGGCTCCTGGCCTTGGCCTGACCCAGCTGAGACTGTTGCAGGCATTTGGGGGAGTGAACCAGTAGACAGAAGATCTCTCTGGATCTGTCTGACTCTCTCTCTCTCTCTCTCTCTCTTTCTCTCTCTCTCTCTGTGTGTATGTGTGTGTGTGTGTGTCTGCCCGAGGATATTTTGCTGGGGATGAAAGGCAATAACACCTGTAAAACACTTAACACAGTTCACATAGGAGATTGAAGATTCAGTGAATCCCAGCACCTCTGGGTCATGGCAAGTCAATGCATGGATTTCAATTTTTTTATACCAAAACTCATCTCATTTCTACTTTGTGCAAACTTTTGAAGTCCCCACAGTACTGGCTACCAGAGAGAGGGTTGTGCAGAATCACTACAGATGGGGCTATCTTCCTTCAGAGGTGCAGACACTCTAAAGCTAAGTGGTGGTGATAGTTGAGTAACTTTATGAACGTGCTGAAAAACACTAAACTCTGCAACCTACCTGGGAGTATTATGGCAAAAAATTCTCGGTATCATTTTTTTTAAAACTAGCCACTTTCATGTACTTCAGTTTCTAACCTGTTTCCCACTTAAGATGTACAACCATTCACAAACACCTTAAGGTCTATTTGAAAGGCAGAGTTGCGGAGTTCCATCCATTAGTTCAGTCTTCAAATGGTGGCAATGGTCAGGGCTCGGTCAGGCCAAAACCAGGAGCCTGGAACTCCATTTGGGTCACCCACGTGAGTAGCAGGACCTGGGCCATCTTCTGCTTTCCCTGGCACATTAGCAGGGAGCTGGATTTGAAATGGAGCTACTAGAACTTGAATTAGATTGTATATACATGGGATGCTGATGTCCAGGCAATGGCTTAATCCACTGCACCACAATACTGGCCCGACACCAGTCTTCAATGTGGCTCTATGTTATTCATCAATTGCTTTGACTATTACAGTTCCTATGGCTTCTCATACATTTCAAAACTGTCTATATAAACTTCTGGTATACATTTGATCTTAATTATGTTAGACAGTAGGGCTTGTTTTTTTAAAGGTTATGGGGCATAGAATTAACAATGTTGGTGCAAAAATTTTTTGAAACCCATACATATTTATAATATAAAAAATAACAAATACAAAAAAAAAGAAAAGAAAACTTTCCTTTGAAGCAAGAAACACGAACCCTTGCCATGGGTGCCAGGAAGTCCTATGAGAGCTTAGTCCTTGAGGGCTTTCCAGTTCTGTTAGAGCCCCGTGACATCCTGAAAATGAAGCACAGAGTGCCCGAGCATGAACGGCAACAAGAGCTCGTGCTGAGGGCCATTGGCACAGCGTGCAGGTCCCTGAGGAGCTGCATGGGCGACTGGCGGACCTCGGAGTGACGGTTCCCCCTCTCAGTCTTTTGTTCATGCATCAAGAAGAAAGCTCAATGCAAAACCTGCCTCCCATTCACCAGTCTCCCTTCATACCCAAGGGAGAGAGAGTTATTTCAATAGCTATGTTTGATTTCTAGCACTATTTATTTATGGTTTTTATATCATGATGTTGAAGAAAAATTTGCTTTGAAATCCAGTTCTATAAATAAAAATGGAGAACATGACGGAGTCAATTCAAGACCTGGTGTTATCTGGATATGGAAAACCTCATGTAGGCGCTGATGTCTCGGTCCAGAAGTCTCCTTCTCTTTCTTTTTTTTAAGATTTATTTATTTGAAAGTCAGTTACACAGAGAGAGGAGAGGCGGAGAGAGAGAGATAGAGGTCTTCCATCCGCTGGTTCACTTCCCAATTGGCTGCAATGGCTAGAGCTGCGCCGATCCAAAGCCAGGAGCCAGGAGCTTCTTCCAGGTCTCCCACGTGGGTGTAGGGGCCCTAGGGCTTGGGCCATCTTGTACTGCTTTCCCAGGCCATAGCAGAGAGTTGGATAGGAAGTGGAGCAACCAGGTCTCGAACTGGCGTCCATATGGGATGCCGGCACTTCAGGCCAGGACTTAAACTGCTGCGCCACAGCACTGGCCCCTCCTTCTCTTTCTTCTGCTGAACTCTGGCCCATCCTGAGGACCCGCATCAAGCTCCGCCCCCTCCGGGAGACATTTCCTGACCACTGGTGACCACTCTGATTGCTCCATCCTCGAAATGTCCATGGTTCGTTCTTCTAGCTCCTGCTGGAACCAGCCACTCTGAATCTTGGCTGTTTGGGCTCTGCCTACAGAACACAAGCATTCTGTGGTGCCACCGCGATGGGTTGGCCCATAGAGAGGGCTCCTAGGTGACAACAAGTGTGTGCAGTGTGGACTGTGGGCAAAGGAACCAATCATACCCCAGCAGGATGCAATTCACGTCCCAGAATAGATGCAATTTTAAACACAAATGGTTTCTATCTGGGGATTGCCACTTGATATTTTGAGGCATGGGTTCCCACAGGGAGCTGAAACTGTGGATAAGGGAGACTCTTATATCTATCTGTTTGATGATTGGATTCATATCTGATCTTGCCCGCCACCCTCATTACACTGTAAGCTTTTCTAGCACAGAAACCAGTCTCTTTTTGTCACTGGTGTATTCTTTGTGTCTACTGTTTTGATTGGTACAAAGGAGCTCAATTGTTTTTCTAATCAGTAAGTTGACACATCAGTTGATCAGTGTCATTGATTCATTCATCAATGGTTATGTTTTCCACTGAGGTTGTCCAAAGGGCAAGGAAGAAGGCGCTGGCCCCTCTGTGGGCTGGGGTTCCATCTACAATTCCAAGCTGCAAGTGTGAAAAGTCTTCAGGGATTCCTTGTATTTCAGAAGAGTACAGGCAGGTGGTCTGTGCCATGAAAATCTGTTTGCTCTAATCCAACAATTGTATTTTCTATTACTCATTAATGAAATAATTTCATATTTTTCCTCCTAAAACATTTTCTGGTAAATTGGCTTTCTGGACAGCTGTGCCATCCTTACTCTGTGGCTTCAGCCTCCCCCACTGTACACCCAGTGTTGAGAAGTGTGTCCCTGGGGACACTTTATAAGCAGACTTTATCAGCTGCGACACCAACACACCCAGGGAAAGGCCAAGGCTTCTTGGTTCTTCGGGTCTTCATCCACACCTTCTGCTCTTATCTGGTTCTGTTATCTCACTCCTTCGATGCACACGACTTGAAGATATGGGATCTTAAGGCTGCATCCTGTGGTCCATGCATCAGAGTCCCATGGGGGACTCGGAAAAGCAGAGTGCTGGGCCCACACCCTCAAACTTCTGGTTCTGTAGGTCCATGGTGATGCTGACGCTTCAGGTGCAGGGGTCGCTCTCAGGGAAGTACTGTAGACCTTTCAACTCCAGTTGCACTTGCAAAGCACCTGGGGGCTTAGAAGAATCCAGATGTGCAGTCCTCACGCCAGACCAACTTCATCAGCATCTCCATTGCGGGGGGAGGGGGCAGTAATCACTGGTGCGGTAAAGTTCCCCTGGGAATTCCAATGCTCTGGAAGCCCAGAGAGGCTGTGACTGGCCCAGGCTCATAGCAAGGCGAAGCAGAAGCAAGACCAGAGCCCAGCTCTTGGAACAGCCAGAATCATTTGCAACTTGCCAGTAATTCTGGCTGTTCTGAGAGCCAGGCGTGAACCAGCAGGTGGAAGATCTTTCTCTCTGCCTCTCTTTCTCACTATCTGTAACTATACCACTCAAATAAATAAAATAAAATCTCTTTTAAAAATGTATTCATTTTTAAGCCAAAGCAGACAGCATAAGGCTGGCACCACCAGTGCTGTTCACTAGCAGAGCCGCCTGCCTCCTCTTGGGAGCCCCTCCTCTCTCCCAAACCCCCTTCTCCTTCCTTGTGGTGCCAGCTCCCGCCCGCCGCCTCCCGCGCCACCTACAGCTCCATTCTGGAAGCTCATGGGCCACTGCCAGGCATTTGACAGTTCTGAGTTTTTGGAAGCCTCTCAAGTGCCCTGGGCACCTGTGTGGCGCGTTCCACTTTCCTCTCCTGGTCTTAGGCTGACGGTGGCTGGCTGCCTCCTTCCCTCTGGAAAAGTCCTGGGCTCAGCTCAGGGGTCAACCTCTTGTTTGGCTCTGACCTCCTTCCCTTTGCCCTCCAAGGAGCCCAGGCTTGCAGGAAGGTTGGCAGTGACCCAGTGGGACTCCTCCGACTTCCACCTGGGACCTGTGGAGAAATTCTGGACTGGAGAAGCAGTAAACTCATTGCTCTGGAGCCAGGATAGCTCCCTTCTCTTCCGCTCCCCCATTCTCCCTTCCTCGTTCCCTTCCCTCTCCTTTCTGGGCTGAAATCAATACAAACTGCTCATCTCTATGCACACTTCGTGTATCCGTCCCCTTGCACATGGACCCACTGAGACACTCTCCTGGGGGCACCTGCCCAGGGCAGATGAGCAATCTCTCGCTGCCTTCCTCAACAAATCCTCTCATGGCTTCACACCAAGAAGCCCCACAAGCCTGGCCTTCCTTGGACGGATTTCAGAGTCGGAGTTCAGAGCCCAGCCTGGTCCTCAGCCTTGGCAATAAGTACATTCACCTCTCTGAAGCCCAGTGTCCTCATCTGCAAAGCGGAGATAATGCGCCCACCAGGGTCCTTGTGGAGGCCAAGCTGGAGGATGTTAGCAAAGCACCTGGCACCTGGAAGGTGGCTGCGGCTTGCTCCCCCCTGGCTCGTTAGCCTCATGGAAACCCCATCTCTGCCAGGTCTGCTGCCCTGGGGCGGAGCTTACGATGACATCCGATATTTCCACAATGATCTCTGCTTTCCAGTCTGTTTCTGATTCGCAGCCCATAGTACTCCCTGTGTTAGCATTCTTCCCAGCTCTGCTTTTCAGAGGCCAAGGACGGCTCAGAGAAGTTGCCTCACTTGCCAGCAGTCACCGGGCGGACTCAGGTTCTGTCCCGGGTCCTGAGTGAATGGCTGGACCAGTCTCCCGCGCCCTGGGGTGTGTGCATGTTTGTGGGACACTCGAAGGCGTCCTGGAGTGGCCATCTGGGCCACGTGGGCTGCCAGTGTCGAGAGCTGGTTGAGGCAGGGAGGGGTCACACTAGACTGGCCCTTGCCTCCCAGAGCAGCAAGTGGCCCAATCACTGCTTTTGTAGCTGGAAGGAACCTCAGAGAAAATCCACTCCCAGCCGCAGGCTTCCAGGTGATGACAAGGAGGCCGAGGGAGGGATCTGAACCCAAGGACTCCCTGTGTGAGTCTCTAAGTGACTGAGAGGAGGAAGGTGACACGTGGCTTCTGCACCCCAGAGCCCTGGTGACAACAGTCAGGAGGCTCCCCAGCCCGGAGGAAACCTGTCTACACCCCCACTCCCCCTCCTGCCATCTGTCCCCAGCCAGAGGGCCTGGACCAGGCAGAGGACCTCATGTTATCTGACACCAGGGTCCACTCCCCGGGCAGGATGTGGACGCATCACTCCACACCCACCCTACACACCCTCCCCACCTCTGGGACTTGGCAGTGACTGAGAGCTCCGTCCAACGCCAAGCATCGATCTGGCTCTTGGCGTTGTCATGGCAACAGCTCTTCCACATCAGGAGAGATCAGCTCCCACCACAAGGGCTTCTTCAGCCCCTGCTTCCCCACCCCCTCTGTCCTAACAGCTCCGTCTGCCCTGTGCTGTCACCACCTCCTCCCCGCCCTGGTGACCATCCCCTTCCTCTCCCTGCGCGGGACCCATGGCTACCTCCAGGGCCCACTTCTGCTTGCCCTCTGCCAGCCATCGGTCCTGCAGAGCTCAGAGTCTCAGGCCAGTGTGGCAGCAGCCAGCTCTCTCCTGGGCACCTGCAGAGGTGCAGAGCCGGGAGAGAAGGAACTCGATCCCCGAGCCTGGACGCCTGGAGCAGCCTCTTCCTTCCAGTGCATCCTCTGTCCCTGCTCCTCTTCCAGCAGCTAAAGGTCATGGAGCCTGGAGGAAGAAGAGCTCAGACAGACCCGGATTCCAGTCCCTGCTTCCTTCTAGCAAGACACAGCTTCTGAGAGTCGGTTTCCTCTGCTAAACAAGAAAACGTGCCGAGAGTAACCAGTTCCGGGTTAGTGTGAGGACAGTGAGATGCCGATGGCACCCGGCACTGTTCCAGATGTCTCATGTGTATAACTCAATTGTGTGACGTCATCACTGCCATGGTCCCCACTTACAGATGGGGGTCAGAGTTTAGAGGGGTCCCAGTTATGTCTCCAGTCTTCCACCGGGTTCTTGGGCTCAGTCTCTGTACTTAGCTGTCCCCATTGTCAGGAAGGGGGTCAGTAGGTTGCCTGGCACACAGGAGGTGGTAAATATGTTCCACAAACCCTGTGACAGTGAATTAAATCAGTATTACCTGTCTAGTATGTCCCAGGCATACAAAGACAAATTATACACAGTCCTTGTACTTGCAAATCCTAAGGTGCTGTTGCAGGAGACAGTCCTGCAGGTGGGTTAGGGCAGTAGGGTGGAGAGGGTAGAGTAGAGCCCTGTCTGGGGAGAGAGAGAGACTGAGATCTTCTATTTGTTGGTTCACTGCCCAAGTGGCTGCAACACCTAGGGTTGGGTCAGGCTGAGACCAGGAGCCTGGAACTCTATTCATGTCTCCCAGGGAATGACAGTAGCTCAAGGGCTTGAACCATCTTTTACTGCTTTCCCAGGCACACTAGCAGAGAGTTGGATGGGAAGTGGAGGACTCGAACCAGTGCTCCATTATGGGATGCCAGTGTCGCAGGTGTTGGCTTAACCTGCTGCACCACAACACCAGTCCCCAAAGCCAATATTTTGGTTATCAGCTCAGTCATACTTGAGCCCAGGAGAAGTGAAGAAGCAATCATCCCTGTTTGGAGAATTCAGAAGGTGGTGAGCCCCTTGCAGAAGCCTGGGAGAATGATTGCCTGCCCGGCCTCCCAGGAGGGGCAGGTCATTCAAGGCTGAGAAAGAAGGGCACGAGACAGTGTGGGGCTTGTGTGTGTGGAAGGGCCTCTGGCACAAACCGCAACAGCTAGCATTGTGGAGCATTTATAATGAGCCTGCATGGCTTCAGGTCAGTGGCTCTGTGTCCTAGCTGCACCTGAGAAAAACCTGGGTTTGATGTGACTGTTGGGCTCCACTCCTACAGATACTTATTTAATTGGTCTGGGGTGGCCCAGCCATCAACACGGTGTAAAAACTCCTTGGGCGATGCTGTTATAGATCCATGGTTGAGAAACTCCGGGCTGGGCATTTTAGAAGCACTAACTCATTTAATCTCCATGACAACTCCATGAAGTCAGTGCCAAGACTCAGGCTCAAAGATGGTACAGCAAGGAGTAGTAAACTTGAGTCAAGAGAGATCTAACTCTAGAGATCTAACGTCTTTTCTCACCAGTAAGCTGCAGACAAAGAGGAGATGGTTAAGAGGGGCGGAGGCAGTGAAATGGAGAAGGTTGCCAGTGGATGCGTAGGAAACAGGCACCCCGTGGCTGCTCCTCTGATTATCTGCTTTGTACCCACCTCTCCTTTGTCTGGCAATATTCTCACAAGCATCCCACACGTGTGCTTCTCAGATGGGGACCTGGACCAGCTCAGTCCGATGCCCAGCCTTCACTGAGTTGACCATGCAGATTTCAACGTGGGCGGGAAGCACCGGAGGTAGTGCCAGAACGCATATTCTGACTCAGTAGGTCTGGGGTGGGGCCTGAGATTCTGCATTTCCAACAAAACCCCAGCGGAAGTCAATGCTGCTGAGAGGCAGAGCACACGCTCTCTCTCTTTTTAATTTATTTGACAGGTAGAGTTATAGACAGTGAGAGAGAGACAGAGACAGAGAAAGGTCTTCCTTCTGTTGGTTCACTCCCCAAGTGGCCGCCACAGCCGGCGCTGCGCCGATCCAAAGCCAGGAGCCAGGTGCTTCCTCCTGGTCTCCCACGCAGGTACAGAGGCCCAAGCACTTGGGCCATCCTCCACTGCCTTCCCGGGCCACAGCAGAGCTGGACTGGAAGAGGAGCAACCAGGACTAGACCTGGCACCCCTATGGGATGCTGGCACCGCAGGCAGAGGATTAACCAAGTGAGCACTCTCTTAAGAGCAAATGGAGAAAAACACAAATAGAAGGTTCCTGATCCATTTGTGGGAGACCATGTATTGTGGAGCTCAGAGACAGCTCCCGCCTTTCCACCTTGGAATTCACTTCCGTTTCCTCTGCTTTCCACCGAAGCCTCAGCACAACTCCTCTGCTTTCCTGGCGCTCCCTTTAAGGGCCACTGGAGAATCGGCTCAGTGTGGCTCTCCGGCTCATGATGCATTTGAGTACTCTGGAAAGCCTGTGAAGATGCAGATTGCTGAGCCCCGCCCCGAGTTTCTGATTCGATGGGTCCGCACGGTCCAGAGAGTGTGCTTGTCTAACCAGCTCACTGAGGCTGCTGTGTGGAAGGGCACGGTCAGAGAACGGCTGCACACAGCCATGTCTGCAGAATTCTCACTGTGGGTAGATGCACCAGCTCATTTGCCATTCCAATGAAAGGGGCATTCAAGTCCTGGCTGTGCTGTTACCTCCCTAGTGACTACATCAGTTATGGATTGAGCGGGCTGCATTTGACAGAAAATTCCAACAACAGTGGCTTGTCCAATGTAGTTTATTGACATAAAACACAGAGGTAGGTGACCCAGGGTGAGTATGGTTGGTCTCACACATCAGCAACATTCCAGACACCTACCTTGGCACTCTACTCCTACTTTAACATGTGATTTCCATCCTCAAGATCACCTCGTGGGCAGAGGTTGGCCATCTGTTGGTCTTTGGACTTGTGTTCCAGAAGAAGAAAGACGAATGGGGCAGAGGTTATGCCTGAAAAGTTGGATCCTCTGTTGAGACTTTCTGGAAGCCACACCCAACAACACCTCCTCACATCTCATTGGCTACAATTTAGTCATGTGACTGTCCCTTTCTGAAAAGGAGGCTGAGAAATAAATGATCTGTTTCACTGGTAAGACAGCAGAGAGAATGACTATGGCTCAGGGAACTAGTGGTCCCTGTCACAGTGGTCCTGGGCAGGTGTCTTCTACTCAGGCCCCATCACTCCAAATGTGAAATGAATTCGACTTTGCGACATGGGAGATGCCATCCAAATCGAGGTGACTGGATGCCATGATTTGGTGCCTAAACTTTATCAATGATGATGATAACGGGAAGAGGCCTGGCCATTGCCCTCATGCAATGGTCATGAAGTATCCTAAGCACGTCCAGTCTGATGAAATGTCAGGATATATCCTGCAGGTGTCCATCCATCCGTTCGTCCACTCGCTAGAAAGGTGTTTAATACCTGCTATCTGCTACATACGCAGGATACAGCAGTGAGTAGGACAGACGTGGCCCCTGCTCTCCCTGCCCTCTGGAGCTCACAGGTTAGCTGGGAGATAGACATTAACAAATAGTGCTGCTAATGTTCAACGAAGAGCTACAGCGTGGATGTCCTGTACAAGTCTATACGTATTAGATGGGAGAGAGATCAGATTTCCCCCAAGAATTCATTTTGAAGTTAAGACCTGAAGGGGGCATCAGCTGTGCAGATGGTCAGAGGAATTTCATTCCAGCCAGAGAGAACAAGAGGTTGAGACCCAGGCCCTGAGGTAGGAGGAAAGAGCCGGAATCATTCTAGGAAGCCAAAACAGGCCAGGGTGTCCAAACATCATCAGTGAGGAAGACGCTGACCCGGAATGAGCCGAAGCTGAGAGCAGATACCGCAGCTGGCAGGGCTAGAGAAACCACTGGGAAGAGTTCGGATTTTGTTCTGAGGACAATGGGACCCCACTGGCATGTTTTAGCTGAAGTGGGCCAAGACCGACATGACAGAACTGGGCATCTTTATAAAGATTTCTCTGTACGATGCATGAATGATGAATTTGGGTGGGCCAGAGTAGATGTGAGGATCCCCGCAGGAGGCTGATACACTTGCCTGAGTAGGAGGTGAGCAGGCTTTCATCAGTGCAGTAGCGAAAAGTGGCTACACTGAGAGCTATCTGGGACATCCATGCAACTTTCCACCCATTCATCTACCCATCCCTGCATCCACCCATCCATCTATTTACCCATCTGCCTACTCATTCATCCACCTCCCCATCCATCTGTCCATCTGTCCATCCACCCATGCACCTATCCATTTAACAGACATTTGTAAAGTACATTTAGGCATCAGCTTCTATACCAGATGTGTCAGGTGAATTGTTCATTTTCTCTGGGAGTTTACAAGCCAGAGAGAGATGCATAAACAAATCATCACAGTTCAGTGAAGGCCATAATGGCAGTGACTTCCAAGAGGTGTGGGAAGAGACTCTGACCATGGCTGCTCTGCCTGGTGCTGATGGGAGGTGAAAAGTCACCATATGATTCATCACTTGGGCTGCCAGGAGTGAGGACTTTTCTGGGCCACAGGGAAATAAACACATTTGAGGGCAACAGAAAGACAGGCGAAGTGACAGCATTGGAATTTAGCGAGAGTATAGGAAAAAAAATTCCAGGAGATGCTGGGAAGTAGACATATCCGGAACAGATGGAGCTATCCCATGAGCCCGTCCTGTGCAGTTCTCCAGCATGAGTTTGAAGACTCCTTGTTGGCAGCTCGTTGGTATTTTACTAGCTGGATTCCAGTGCTGTCAGTGAGAGCAGGACTGGCTGCTCCAGGCAGAAGACAGAATGCCAAGGCTCTGGGGGCAGAGATGCTGTGTGGCTGAAAGCAGACAGGTTCGGAAAGGTAGCATAACATTTTGGCCAAGGATGCAGTTTCTGGAACTCAACTGCCTAGACTCAGATTCCGCTCCTGATGCTTTCTTGGCAAGTTGTTTATCAAGCCTGTGGCTTCATTTCCCATTTCCCTTAGACCTTTCTTGCAAGGGTTAAAAGGCTTGGTGTGGTGCTTATGCTAGTACCCGCAGCACAGTGAGAACTATAGGTGAGTGCATTAATACCATGTGTCCTATCTCAGTCCTGTGGTTCAGTTAGGGGAACAGCCCTTCAAGGTTCAGCCAGGAACTGAGATCTGAGAGTCCTTGTGTTCCATGGGTCACCATGGAAGGTAGACTCCACTTCCTGTTCCTAGTCATTTGTCGCTTGTCACTCATGCCCAGAACCACCCTTCCACCCACCCCAGGCCCTGTATGAGAAGTATGAGAGAGTGGAGCAAACTTGCAGCCAGACTAGTTTCAAACTCTGCTCAGCCACATGTAGGAATTCAGCCTCTCTGAGCTTCCATTGTTTCTACTCTATAATGGTAAATAGCATTGAACTTGAGAAACCTAGAATAAGGTAGTTGAAGTTGAAGCCAAGGTACAGTGACTGGACAGTCAGTGGACAAAAGAGATGGAAGGGACAGACACATCTAGGGTCAGAAAGACATGATGTAAGGACTAACAGTGTGGGTCTGGATGTGATATCCTGGGGCCACAGCTTCTCATTTCCTCTTCTTTTCTGTCCCATTCGCACCTGGAACACTGCGTGCCCAGTCAGGGACCCAAAGCTGGGGCTCTGCCACCTGCTCCTCTTCGACAGTTGCTCCCAGAACTTCCAAGCATCTTGCCAAGCTCCTATCGTTGACCGATGGGGGTTCTCATGCTACCTTATATTTGATAACAGGGGCACAGAGGAATCAAGAACTCTGGCCAACCATGACTCTCCCTTTTTACAAAAGGAGAAATGGCCTCAGAGAGTTTCAGGGACTAATACAAAGCCGTGATGCTGCTGAGAGGAGGAGCTTGGATTTGAACCCAGGCCTGTCTAACTCCAGGATCCATTCATCAGGGAGTCCAGAATCTACTTGGAGGACAAGAGGAGTTGAAGCAAACAATAGATGAGTGGATGATTAAATGAGCAAAGGATTATAAATATAGCAGCCGTGAAGCATATAACCTGGTTGATGGGGAAGAGAGACAGTGGGAGGAGAGAGTTCTTTCCCAGTGGGGTGATCAGGAAAGTACTCCCAGAAGGCAGGGAACCACTGAATCCTAAAACAGTGAAGCATGTAATGCATTCAGCATAATTCTTGGCATCTGGCGCCTGGGTAGCTATTATTAAAGAGAAAAGAATGTTTTCTCAAAGATCACGCTGGAACCAAGGGGCGGTGTGCACTCTGCCACATCTCCATCCAGACCCCATCTCTCATGGAGCGGGAGGGAGGAGGGCGGAAGCTCGGGCACTGTGGAGCTTGGCAGGCTGGGGCCTTGGCCGGCTCAAGGCTAAAGTGTCCGGGAGCAGCTGTCTCATTCAGCGCTTGGCACCACCCCTGCAGAGTGCAGAACGCCCATGGGGCTGAGAATCCTCTCCACCCGCCACGCGGTAGCTGTGTGACCTTGGGCGAGTCACATCTCCTGTCTGGGCATTTGTTTGCTCATCTGTAAAATGAGGTTTACGTCTAAAAAAATTTTTTTAAGTCCCTTCTGGCTCCAACTCTGTAGCATCCAAACTCTGGCCGACACGTCCCTCCTTCTGCGGATGTGTTCCCACAGTGCCCTCTGTTGGCCGTTCAGCAAAGAACAGGCACAACACAGACCCGCGGTCCGCAGCTAAAGCAAGCTTGCCTGCTGCCGCCCTCCTCTGGGGATTTTAAATTTCTGGGGGCAGGGCCAAATCTGCACACAGGATAAGAGTCGGGAAATCCGACTGCCCAAAATCGGGATTTTGGAGACAGAAACTTAAAGACTCTTGATTGCAGCACCAGCAATATTAGCTAAAATGTGTTTAGTGCTAACCACTTACCAGGTGTGGGTTAGATGCAGTGCACCCAGTGGTGAGAATTAACAGGCATGGGGCCTGCTTGAGAGAGGTAGCATCTACTCTGATTCTTAAAGGTTAAGGACTTCCCCATGTGCAGAATGGTTGGAAAGATTAGGAAGCCAAGAAAGAGACCTTGGTGTGCTCAAGGAACCAAAGGGAGTAGAGCCAGTTGTTTCTGAATACTGGAGGTGAGCAAACCATGGAAATTTAAAACTCTTACAGCTGGTAGAGGCACAGCTCCCTAGGAAAACTGTTGGGTGTTATCCACTAAAGTTGAAGATGCACATTCCAGTGTGCCCCAGAATGCACATTCCAGAAAGCAGCAGCAGTGAACAATTTGTCTAGTGGTCGAGACACCAGCTTTGGTGTTTGTACCCCACCTCAGACTGCCTTGCTTTCATGCTCAGCTCTGGCTGCTGACTGCAGCTTCTTGCTAATGAGCACCCTGGAGGCACAGTGATGGCTCAACTCACTGGGCTCCTGGCACTTGCATGGGAGTCCTGGTTTGAGTTCCCAGCTCCCTGGACAGTGCAGGCAATGGGCCATTTGGAAGTGAACCAGCAAATCAATCTCTCTTTCTCTCTCTCTCTTTCTCATTGTGTGTGTGCATATGGTGGGGTCTCTCTCTCTCTTTCTCCATCTCAAATAAATCAATACATAAAAGCAGCACACTTTTCAACAGCTGAAAACTGGAAACAATCTCATGTGTCCATCAACAGTAAAATGGATCAATAAATTAGGCTGCATTCTTTTAATAGAAAATGCCAGCAATTAGAAAGATCAAAGTACAAAATGCAACAACAAGGATCCAATCCGCAAAGATAAGACGGGGCATAAGAAGCTGGGCTCAAGAGATACATATGGGATGGTTCCTTGTTTACAAACCTACCCTAAGGTGCTGAAAGCTGGGATAGTGGTTGACCAGATGTGGTTATTACATGGTTACCTGGGAGTGCTCATTTTGTTAAAATTCATCCAGCCGCACACATGGGATATGTGCAAACTCTACTATAAGTCAATAAGTTATAGCCAGAGCATTATGTGGCTGCAAAGGACTATCACCTTATTCATTACAGCCACCCTTGCTGTCAACAGCGGAGCCAACAGACACAAGTTGTTTTGAAGACTATTCTAAGTGCTACTTTTCCACTTGATGAGTCCCAACCAGAGGGGAACACTTGACAAGGACAACTCGTTCCACTGAGTCCTTGAAGAGTAAGGAATGACTGGCCGTGCCCCAGAGCTCGCTCACCAGCATCTCCACAAAGAGCCCTGAGGAATCAAGGGAATGAGGTCTCCCTCACTGGCTTGTCCAGACTAGAGAGCTGCTGTCCCGGGTTCTGAACCAACCAGAGCCTTCTGAGGCCAGGTTTCCAGTGGGACAGCCCCCAGCTCCACAAAAAGAGGGCTGTGCTGGAGCAGGAAGATTTGACATCGCAGTTTGTTGATGACACAATCGCAGATCAGCACATAGAGCAGAGGGGTGTCATTATCTTAATTGACAGCTGACTCAAGGAAAGCTAAGTGACTTTCCTGGACTCACACATCAGCAGAAGTCAGGCCCAAATATGAATTTCCTGAATCCAGCTCCAAAGCACCCCGTGTGTCTGTTCCCTTGTGGACAAACTTGGATTAGATCATCTCTGAAGCTCTCCCCAGGGCTCCCAGGCCCAGTGACTCTGCTGAGTCCCAGCTGAGGGGGAAAAGACCTTGAAAGTGACTCAGGAAGGGTCGTTTTAGTATCATTTGGCCTTGCTGGCATTAACTAGTGGCTGCTACCACTCACACACACAAACGTGCACACACACGCACACATGCACACTCACACACAAGTACACACACACACCTCCTGCCACAATCTGAGATGGATTTTTGCTTGTCCTCAGGTCATGCAGGGAGGTTGCATGGCATAAAGAATGAGCACTTGATTAATTTTATCTATTTAAAAGGCAGAGCAATAGAGACAGAGAAAAATCTCCCATTTACTGGTTCATTCTCCAAATGCCTGCCACAGGCAAAACTGAGCAAGGCCAAAGTCAGGAGCCAGAAACTCCATCCAGGTCTACCACAAGAAAACCAAGTACTTGAGCCATCATCCACTGTCACCCAGGTGTGTTAGCAGGAATCTGGATCGGAAGTGTGGGGTAGTGGGGACTCTAACCAGCACTCCAATTTGGGAAGTTGGTGTCCGAAGTGGTGGCCTAACGCACTGCTGCACAATGCCCCCCACCCCTCAATTACATGTAAGCAAACTCGAGTTCAGGACTGGATTCTGTCACTGCCTCCCTGTGCAAACTTGAGCAGGTTACTCTCATGTTCCTGAATCTCGACTCCTCATCGGTAAACCTGTGAGATAAATGCTGAGTCACCGTAGGCACCAAATACACAGCAGGGCACATGGTATCTTTCTGATATTGAGGAGTTCCTTAAAATTCTCTGGGCCTCAGCTTCTTTCTCAGCACATGGAATAAGAGCCCCTATCTCAAAGGACTTGTGATTGACACGCTGATGGGTAAAGTGTAAGTATCGAAGTCCATCAGATTCATTAAGTGCTATTCCTCATGCTGAGGGATGCTGAGGGCTCTGCCTCCCACAAGCTCTCACAAGACCTATTTCTGAGAAGCATGAAGATTTTGTTTTAAATGGCCTTCTTTTGGTCACATCTAAGAAGAGGGCAAATATGTGCTACACCACAGCGCCAGCCCCCACCCAGGCTCTATCATCTTATCCATCCAAGTGGGAGTCGTCTTTATTTCTGGTAGGAAGCTGTTTCTTCCCCTCCCAGAGCTGATGCGATGATTATTTAGGAGGCAAAGGCGTTCATAAGGAAGAATGGATGCAGCCCGGTTTTGCATTTATTCAGACAAATAATATTTGACTATAGGAATGTCCTTTCCCTGAAGTGTGGGATAGAGGTGAAAACAGAGCATGTCAGAGAGGGGTGGTGCATGTGATAAGGGTCTGTAGACAAGGGTCACAAAGCAGGGTGTGATCCGTTCTAGACTGGACAGCAGGGTCAGGAGGTATCACGGGACCAATGACCCCGAAGTTGAGTCCTGAAGGCAGCACTCCCAGCAGGGGGCAGGGGCGCTCAGGCAGCAAGGAGAGCGCATGCAACGTGCAGCAAGGTGAGAGAGGACAGCCTAGAAACCGAGTGAGGTCCGTGTAGCTGGCAGACAGCTCAGACAGGGGATGGGGCAAAGGCTAAGGCTGCAGAGGCAGGCAATGGCTCAGATTGCGGAGGACTGCGTCCGGCCGGCTGAGCAGGCAAAGCTCATCCCGTGGAAGGTAAAGGACTACTGCAGGGATCGCAAGAAGGAAGTGGCTTCTGCTTCAAGTGCTCACTGGCTGCAGAGCAGAGAATGGCGTGGGAGGGGTGCGCCTGGAGAAGGAATGCAATCATAGCACTGCAGCTAAGAGATGACAGAGGCTTAGCAAAGGTCAAGGTCAATAGTCCTGAAGTAAGCAGGTGGATTTAAGAGAGCCTTCGAAGGAGGATTCTAATACAATAAGGAAGGAAAATGAGAGTATTATGTCCAGCCCTTCACAGGAAGAGGCTGGAGGAGAGGAAGGAGGGGAGGAGAGCTGATGAAGTGAGTTAGGTTGGTGGAACCTGCCTTATGGGGTGCCCTTCCCAAATTTCCCAGCTCCACTGTTCTCCCCACCCCTCACACTCACCTGGTCGTAGCCGATCTCCTAGGAGACTGAGAGTGGACATGACACTTCTCTTGGCTAAGCTTCCGTTTCCACTTGTAAAATGAAGGGACTCAGCTCCCTGGGGTCACGGCCACCTCTCTCCTCCCAGCTGAACTGAGTTCTCTCTTCTCGGAACCCTGCAGCAGCGTCTGTCTTATTCTTCTGTTTCTTAGCTTTGCCCGCTGGAATCTGCCTGTCCTGTTTTCCTAGGTAGACTCTCAGCTCCTGGTGCGCAAGGCTGCTGCACAGCTATTGGTATCCTGGTGCAGAGGGGATGGAAGGGGAGCTTAGAACCCTTTGGTGTCTCTTTCAGGTCTGTTCCTACCATCCCACCTCCCTTGGAATGTACTATGAGGAGTCTCCAAAAAGTGCACAGAAAATATGTATTATGAAAATACCATGCATGGATTTCTCTTTTTTAATTTTTACTTAATGAATGCATTTTTACATAGATACAGCTTTAGGAATATAGTGGTTCTTTCCCCCCATATATCCCCCCTCCAGCTCCCATCCCACCTCCCTCTCCCTCTCCCATCTCCTTCTTCATTATGGTTCATTTTTAGTATGACTTTATATACAGAGGACCAACTCCACGTTAATCAGAGACTTCAACAATTTGCCCCCATGCACACACACAACATAGAGTACAGTTTGAGGAGAGAATTTGCAGTTGATTCTCATATTACAATTCATTAGGGACAGAGGTCCTACCTGGGGAGCAAGTGCACAGTGACTATTGTTCCTTTAACAATTCACACTCTTTGTATGACGTCAGTGATCATCCAAGGCTCTTGCCATGGCATGCATGGATTTCAAAAATTTTTGCACCAGAAGAAACTTGGCCTTTGATTCCATTGTCCATGAACTTCTTGGAGGATCCTTGTGATATGAACCCTCTAACCAGGAAGCAGCACCATTTCTTTGACACGTGCCCCATCAGGTGAGCCTCGTTTGCTACGGCTGTGCTAGCTAGTCCTACCCAGCTGGCCTCCGACAAGGGGACCAGAGCAGCACTCTGACCTGAGCAGCCAAGTCAGGTTCCCTGATGCAATTTGGATGTGGGACAGCAGGATGCTAATTGGTCTCTACTGGCCGCTGAATTACAAAGTGATATGAAGCTGGGATGCCTATTTGTAATCAAGGAATGCATGAGTGAGCAGGGAAAGCCGGCTTCAGTGAGAGATGAAGGAAACACACAGAGAAGCCCAGGTGAAGGGCGGCGAGGCCCTGGGAAGTGGGAGGGCGAACGGACATTGGTTTCTCGTGGTTTTAGATCCCACCCACCCCCCCACCCACCGTGTGCACGCAGGACGCGTCTCCTTTCCTTGGACCCTGTGCTCCTGCACCCTGGCTGTGAGTCCCCCTCCTCCCAAGTTAGCTGGAGTGGGTTTTCCTTTCTTGCCTCTGAACAAAGCAACACATGGGCAAGTTTCCTCTCATCAAATAAGCAGGCCCGACCCCCAGGGGTGGGGTCAGGGCCCCTGACATTTTCTGTGGGGGCAGCGGGGAGAGTCCTGGTGTGTAGCTGTGGGGGAAGGAGCGTTCTCTGTCTGCGGCACCTTTGTGGGGTGCTTTGTGAGAGCCCACTGAAGGGCTCCTGAAGGCGCTGTGCCCCATCTCCCAGGCTGCGCCGCATTCCCACGGCGCGGTCAGAGCATCCGTGACTGCCAGGACCCGGATTAACCCTGCAGAGCAGTCACACCACACGCACCCCACAGCGAGAGGCGTTTTGTGGCGACGAGGGTGCTTCAGCATCAAACCAAGCAGTTTCTCCAACATGCAGACCCCAAGGGTAGGAGTTCGTGTCATTTAGGGCAAGTCACAGCATGCCTGCAGGGGGGTGGGGACAGGGCAGTGGTGGGGACCAGCTGTCCCTGGAGCACAGAAGTGTCTGTCCCCTTCCCATGTAGCCATGGCCACTGTTGAGCCCGTAACAGAAACACACCAGAGGCGGCAGTGCACACAAGGGTCAATCTGTTTAATTGATCAGCAATCAGGACAGCAGGTGCTTGAGAAGCAGTGGAGGGAGGCACCCCTTTCATGCGCTCACCCGCCCCCTCCAACGAGAGGACATCTCTCTCTTCCCTGGGGTTCCAAAAGGCTGCAGCCACAGGGGTGCCTAGCGAGCCTGCTTTCAAGGTCACAGTCATGAACAAGAAGGCCAGGCCAGGACAGGCAGATGCCCCCCCACCCACTACCACCACCACCAGGACAAGAAAGAGCAGCACAAAGGTGGTAAGGGTGTTAAAGGTGAACACTCTTCTCTTTCCCCAGACCTAGCTAGGGTTGGAATCTGCTCATTCTAAGACTATTTGCACGATTTGGAAAACGAGACAGAAGTGCTGAAGGATGAGGCAAAGCCACTGCCAGGGGGAAGAACGTGAACTTCAAGGCCACATGCCCAGCTGAGCTCTCAGAACAGCCAAGCCAGGACGACAGGCAGGAGGACCACAGGCCAGGCCACCAGGAATCCTGAAACACAAGAGACACGACTGTCAAGAGCTGGGCTTTGACCTCTTTATCTTTTCTACACAGAGATGGCAAAGGCAGAACGTGTTTTGTGTCTTGGAGTCATGTGGGAGCAGCCAAGCTATCTAATTGTCAAATGCTTCTTTTTGCATTTTCTTCTGGGCACATAGAAGGCAATTTTTCTCAGCCTCCTTTGCAGGTAGGGGGACCATGTGACTGAATCTGGCCAATGAAACACAGTAGAAGTTATCTAGGCCATTTCTAGGTCTGCTGTATTGACTATCCTACACAATCCTGCGGGATCTCTCAAGAACCTTCTTAGAGACCAGATGCCAAGAATCCACGACAGGACCCACAAGGGATTGTGGACTGGCCAGAAATTACTAGATGCTACAAGGAGCCTGAGTTTCTATTGACTGCCTCTGAAGCCTTACTACTTAACTTAGCATCTGAGCTCTACACCACGCTGGGCAGTCCCATGCAAGTTACTCAACCTCTCTGTGCTCAAGTTTCCCTGCATGCAAAATAGAAATATTAATAGCATCTCTGACCTTGTTGGATTTTTAAGGTTGAAGTGGATGGATTCACATCAAGCATTCAAACAGTGTCTAGACTGTGGTAAACACCAATGTCAATGTTGTTTTGGAAGTTAGAGTCTAAGATACTGGGGGGCTGGGACCATATTTTTCTGTGTGTCATTGTATCTGTGTTAATATTGGGCAACCTAGAACCATGTGTACCCTCTCCCCTCACACCACCAAATGCTAACACCCTTCCATGCCCCAGGTTTCAAAGTAACTTGCTGATGTCCTAGAAGTCAGGGGAGAAATATCATGATTTCAGAAATAAGGGTTCAATATAGGTTGATGTTCAATTAATTCTAAAACATCCACAATTAGTTGTGAGAGATGAAAACCACAAGTGCCCTCTTGTGGCAGTCTGCTCCCTCAACATCTTGTGGCTACATCAACAGCTTGTGGTGATCTGCTGTGTCCTCTCAGGAGCCCCAATCCATCACCCACCCTAGAGATCAATCAATTCGGCAAACTCCACTGGAAAGCCATCCTGTCCCAAGCATTTCACGACACTGAATGACTGGCAGAAAGGAACAAGTCGTGAGCTTCCTGACTTCTGACTTCAGGCTGCTTTGTTCCCTGAGCTCCAAGCATGCTCTCTGATAAACATTACTCAGTACTGTCTGATTGTTAACACGAAGCACAGAAAGGCCATCTTGGGCTTGTTGGGAAAATTTTTCAGCTGCTGTCTAGGCAGGGAACTGGGAGTGGAAAGAACTTATTGGGCCCGGTGCTGTGGTATAGCAGGTAAAGTCACCGCTTGCAGTGCCAGCATCCCATATGGGCACCAGTTCCAGTCCCCGCTGCTCCACTTCTGATCTGGCTCTCTATGGACTGGCAGAGCAGTGGGAGATGGCCCATGTCCTTGGGCCCCTGAACTCACGTGGGAGACCTGGAGGAGGCTCCTGGCTCCTGGCTTTGGGTTGACACAGCTCTGGCCATTGCAGTCATATGAAGAGTGAACCAGAGGATGGAAGAACACTCTCTCCCTCTCTTTCTCTCTCTCTCTCTCTCTCTCTCTCTCTCTCTCTCTCTCTGCTTCTCCTTCTCTTTCTGTGTAACTCTGACTTTCAAATAAATAAATAAATCTTTCTTAAAAAAAAAGAGAACTTGTTTATGTCCGGTTTACCAATATAGGTCATTTCAGGGAGTGGCAAAATCTCAATGCATGCACTTGTCCAAAATATATTTCTTCAATTTGCTTGCCTGTTGAACTCCAAGCCATTTGTCAAAACTCTAGCCCAATGCTGCTGATTAAATTGTCCTCAGACCTCATCCAGTGCAGTTAATTAGTCTGCCTTGTACCCCCTCTGTACTATATATTTGCTTGTCATTTACTTGCTTATGTGCCGATTCCTGTTTGTGCAATGAACTATTGCTCCCTCTGCCTACAGAGCTCATTCTCCTGGTAACTACCCACCCACCTCCTTTTTCTCCTTTGGTTCAAACATCACTTCTCTGGCAGTGTTTCTGACCACTTATCCATCTGATAAGAAAGGCATCAAATGTTGGCTAGCCACATGGCTGACTAAAGAGTTCATTTCCCAGCTTCTTTTGCAGCCGGGCATGGCCATGTGACTAAGCACTGGCCAATGAGATGTAAGTGGGGGCATAAGGTACCAGCTTCTGGGAATGTCCCCCCAGTCCTGCTGCCTATATGTGAAGGCTGGAGCTCTGGGTGCCACCTTGAACCATACAGATGATGATCACATCTTAAGTGTGGTAGAGGATCAAGCTGGAAGGAGCCAGGCTCTTTGATGACGTCATAGTTCCACCCTTAGACAAGCCTTACACTGTTTGTCTCCAGACTTTACATGTGTGAAAGTAAATTCTATACTATTTAAGGCATTATGACTTGTGCCAGTTACTTTATATCAGACTGCCTTCTTTTATTTGTAGATTACCTTTTGGGTTTTTTGTTTGTTTGTTATTTGCTGTACTGGAACATAGGGTACTTGGCCTGTCTTGTTCACCCTCCTCTCCCCAGTGCTAGAACAATGCTGGCACACGGTGGGCACTTGACAGGTGTTTTTGTTAAATGGCTGACTTCTCTGCTAGCAGTGAGCATCTTGGGTTCCAGTCTCAGATCTGACTCATTTCGGTGCTCACAGCCCCTCCCAAAGGGCCTGAACAGAGGAGGGGTGGATACAGGCTCAGTGAATTGACTACCGGAAGGGGAGGGTGTTGGGAGGGCTGTGGGAGAGGCGTGAGAAAGGATGTACCTGCAGTGCTGGGAGTTCCGCTCACGACAGGGAGAGCCTGGGCTCCTGTGAACGAGAGAAGGTGGTGAGGGTCTCCTCAGTCATGCCCTGGTGACCACAGCATGGTGGCCATAGCTGCTGTAAGTCCTTCTGGACCTGGGCAGCACAACCACTGACAATCCACATGGTGAAAGCGTCACCTTTCTAGACACATTTTCTTGCATTTGCAACTTAATCCTCCCAACAAATTTAAGACAGCATTCTCACCCCTGCTTGACAGATGACAGTACTGAGGCTCAGCAGTGTCAAGGCGTGCACCTAGTTGACCTTGCAGTCAGTAGCAGAGCTGGGATTCATACCCTAGTCTTTCATGTTCCAAAGAGGAAGTCCTAACCACTGCCGCTGGTAGTTACCCTGTGACATCACCTGCTGAGGGCCTGATCAATGGACACAGAGTGGAGCCTTCATCACCAGACAGACAGCCAGCCTCCGTTTACTCATCTGGACATGGAGTGGTGGCCAGTGCTTACCTCCCTGGGCTGTGTGAGCCTTCAGAGTGATCATTCACAGACACAAAGATATTTGGCATGGTTCCAGGCATGAAGTACATGGTATTACTCCTACTCCTATTAACATTATTGCATCTTAACTTCTTTAGGTAAAAAAAATTTTGCTTTCATCATTTTGGGTTTCTTGGTTTCTCCACCCCAGTGGAAATAAAAGCCATAATAGTATTGTTAACCCAGCCATAGGATGATAAAAATTTGAGGAGCAGTTGGAAAGCTTCCCCGAGTCTATACTCCAAAATACTGTAACTGAAAGCAAAGTTGCATTTAAATGGGAATTATGACTTACACTGCACCCAAAAGGGACTGAATTATAGGGACACAAGGAGAAGACCATGTGCTTTGGAATTGGAAGGAGCCAGGTTCAATCCTAATCCCAGCCACTCCTGAGCTGGGTGATCTTGAATGAGTCTTTGGGTCTTGTAAAATGGACACGGTCATTTAAGTTATTAAGTCACATAGTGAATCCATGAATGCAAGGGCTTAGCCTGATCCCTAGCAGAGGGAGGCCCACTGCAAACGACTGCTATCATTACCCCAGGATTCACCAGTCGGAGCCAGATGGAGGAGACAGAAAAGCCCTGAGTAGGTGGGCCTGTGACCCCAGGCATTGTGGGTAACTGTTAGTACTTGGCCAGCCGGGCTCATCACCAGGGCTCACTCAGCCACTTACCTCGCAGAGTGCTGGGTCCCAAATGTTCCGCTTGGGTTGAGCCGATGTCTGGTTTTTCACTGCGATATTGCCTAGGTGGGCAATCCTGTAGGGATGGAGAACTCGCATCAAATCAAAATTGAAATGCATTTAAAGGCAGCCCTGGCCTAATTACTTGGACCCATCTAATATATGGCCCTAAATATGATGCTGTGAATATCTCAGGCTAAGGAATTCTCACTGATATGTTAAAAAAATGGGCTTGAATCTTTTCTCCTTTACATTCTCTGCAGCTGTATAATTTGGGACCAATGACTTCTTTTCTTTATGATGATTAAATAGCACTAACCCAGGTGTGAAGGTTAGAATGAGGCATGACTGCCACACAAAGCCACAAAGTCAGCACTCAACAGTGACAACTGTTCACAGGCAGTGCCAAATGTGTGAAAGGCATGGGAATTGGATTTGATCATCTCTGGTTATGTGTGACCCTTTAGCAAGGGGCTTCTATGAGCCTCTATCCCTAATCTGTACAATGGAGTTTATCAAAAGAACCCATTTAAAGGTTCTCATGAGTGTTAAATCAGATAAAGCCTGTGAGAGTTTCGGCCTGGTGCTTGACACAGAGCAAGCCAACTATTACTGCAATCATTCAAAATAGGGCTGGCCCCACGGAAACCGAGTGCACAGTTCCTATATGCCCTGCCTTCCAGGGACACAACTGCCTCCAGGTGGAATGTCAGAAGGCCTGAAATCCATCTACTCATCCTCCCTCCCTCCCGCACATCCATCCACCCACTCAATCCTCCCACCCATCCACACATCCAACCAACCATCCATCCACTCACATGAGTCTTTTCGGCTCTTCAGGCACCCATCTTCATCCATTCTCTGCCCATCCCCCTCATCCAGACATCCAAGCAACCACCCATCCACCCGCCTCGCATTCCAATACATATATGTGGAGAGCCTGTCAGGTGCCAGGCCCCCTGCCAGACTCTGAATGGTTCAGTCCATGGGATACTCACTGGCTCACATGGTCCATCACAGAGTTCAGTCTCACAATGCAGGAAAAGTTGGGGTGTACGGAGTGTGAACAACTGAAGGAAGAACCGGGCTTCTGAGCACACCCCATTCTGCAGTATTACGGTATGCTCCTCGTGGTCACTAACGCAGCTGTGAGGGTGACAAGAGCAAAGATGTAACTTCTAAAACAACAGAAAAATAAAAGAGCCCCCCAGGTGCCCTCCACCGTGACAACATGGACTTTTTCTAGTCCTGTTTCCTCCAGGACGTAATCCATAGGGTTGATGGTACTGGGGAAACAGTCTCTGGAATGAGGCAGGCTGATATTGAATTCTGGCCCAACCTACTTCCAGCTGAGTGATCGTGGGCAGGTTATTTCATGTTCCTGAGCCCCAGTTTCCTTGTCTGCCAAGTGACACAGCAATACCCATCTCTTAGGAGTCACGTGAGCACTTAACGAGGAGCCATGTCTACTACTTAGCACGTGCTTGATGCAACAGCTAAGTTCAATGATGCATATTCACTAGCATTGTTACTGATTTGAATCACGATCTATAGATATGCACTTCCCTTTTTTGTCAGTTAATGAATTTCAATAATATATTTTCTGATAATAATTTGTCATGTCTTTTTCATATTGATAGGTGTTAACATCTAATAGTCAATCATTACTTAATTGATCTCACATATTTGAACAATGAACCTAATACCAAAGTAATTAAGAGTCATGAAGTACAGAATAGTTGTCATTTCTTTACTCTTCCCACCTGTTTTGTCTTAGTACTTTAATCATAGGTAATATCAAATTATTTCCAAAAGAAGTGAACCGACTTACACAACTCCCAGACATGATAGAGATGAACAGTTTCCCTAAACCCTATTCAAGCCAAAAATAATAAATAAATAAATAAATAAATAAGCAAGCCCACAGTCTCCAGATACCTGTTTTCGATGAAGAAATACTTCAGAGGATCATCTCTGTCTGGAGTTGAGGTGCCATAGCAGTTCCGCAACCGCAGGCAAGTAGTGGCTCTTTCCACCAACTTGACGCTCACGTAGAGCACGGTGTCGATCGGCAGCGGAAGCACATCCTCCTCGTAGGGATCTGTGTAGTTTTCGTCTTTGAAGAGGGTCATGACGACATTTGGTTCTTCTTTCCTAATCACTCCTTCCCCTTCCACATTAATGGTCGTGGAACTGAGACAAGGAAACCACAAGAGTAGAAGCATCAGGCTTTGACCAGAGAGAACACCATAAGTCAAGCCCTGTGTTTGTATGAGCTTATGAAGGCAGAGGCCCAAGTTTGCTCCCTCAGTTAGCTCCTCTATCATTCTTTTAAACTGTGCGTTCACTGGCTTCCCAACAGAAAGTGTGACACACAGGAGAGTCCTCTCCGGGGCGTCCACCAGTCCTCCCTGCATGACACAGCTCTGTCACCCAAGCGATGGTTAGTGCACTCCTGCATCCCCTCACCTAGAAGATGGGGCTTGGGACCAGTTCTGTGGTTTCACAGTCTCCAGCAGCAGATTGCTCTCCCTCACCCCACAATCTTCAGCGAAATGCCGATCTTAACAAGAGAAGTGGGGTTGGCATTGTGGCATAGTGGGTACGCACCTGGGAGGCCTGTTTCCCATAGGGCTGCCTGTTTGTGTCCCGGCTGCTCCACTTCCTTTCCAGCTCACTCCTGCTGGGATGGCGAAAGCAGAAGACGACGGCCCAAGTACTTGGGCCCCTGTCACCCATATGGGAGATGCAGATGAAGCTCCTGGCTCCTGGCTTCGGCCTGGCCCAGCCCTGGCTATTGCATCCATCTGGGGAGTGAACCAGTAGATGGAAGATCTCTCTCCTTCTGTTCCTTGCTGGCTGTTAGTCTGACTTTTGAGAAAAATAAACAAATATTTAAAAAAAGACAAGATAAGTGCCTTTCCTTTTGATTCTTTAGGAACCATAGTTCCTAACAAAACACAGTCTGAAAATACAGTCTGAACTAGAACATTCCTAATCCTTCAGATCCTGCCACTCTGTGAGCCTGGGAGATGATGAAGGAGTGAGAAGTCTCTCCAGATTTCTGGGTTTCTGGTGTCCCTGGAAGCCCCCTGGTGAGTCTAGAGAAGCTAAGGGACTGCTTCAGCAGGGCCCCATTCTAAGCACAGAGCTATAGTGAAGAAGATGTAAGCACCCAGGAGAGCCAAGATGGCTGAATAGGGTACAGCCCACAACTTAGGCTGCTCTGGGACATGAAGACAACAAGGGAAGGATGACGTTCCCAGGGGTCTGATGACAAAAAGTTTCCAGGAATTAAAAAAAAAAAAAAAAAAAAAAGACTCCACAGGAGAGGAGGAGTCACAGCCAGCAGCCATCTTACCATGTGAAGGTAGGAAGAAACTGCCGCATGCCCCCCGCACTCAGTTTTATCTGAGACGGAATTCCTCAGTTACCCACTGACTTCAGCCTGGAGAGCTGACTGGGGTCTCAGCAACCGCTGAGCTCAGAGCAGAACAGCCACTTTGCTTCTTCCCCTTCCCCATTCTCACAGAGTGCCACACTCAGCAGCAAAATGTCACACAGTGCGCCTCTGTCCCCCTAGCAGCATCATAATCAGAGCCAGGGCTACGCGAGGAACCAAGGACAGTCCCCTGCATCCTGCAGTTACGGGAGTTTTTGAGAATTAGGCTCAGAGCTATACTCAGGCACTCCGCATGGGTAAGGCGGATTCACCTTAGCTTCTGGGGCTAACACTGGAATAAGCCCATAAAAAAAATCTGCTCCCACCCTGGGAGATCTGGGTAATGACCACATTACAGCCTGCAACTTGGAGACTTCTTCCAGCTAAGCTGGACTACAGGAAGTGGATTTATCCTCTTTCCTGAAAGGACTTAAAATGCCTGTAATTCCATACCCTGCAAAATATCTTTCAAAAATGAAGGTAAGGGGGCAGGTGTTGTGGCATAGCAAGGTAAGCTGCCTCTGGGAAGCCCATACTGGACCAGGACTGTAACAATTCATTCTAAATTTCTCAGTGCCAATGGAATCTACCCAGTGGACATAAGGAAGAACCTAAGTGCACTCCACCTCTCTGGACTCATACCCTCCAGAGTAAAATCTCCTGTGCACCTTGTGGTCACCCCATAGGACTGAACAGGGCCCAGTTCACATCCTGTAGGCTTAGGACCAGGGCTGTTGGTATTATAGCGACAGCACCAGTTGGACACTCCAGCAGGACCTAAGGAGGGGTCCATCCATATTACACAGTCCTAGAGCCACAGCAATTGGTGCCACAAGCCAGGACACTTAGGCTTGCCAGTAGGACAAGAGGGCAGCTATTGCTGTCTCCCTTAGCACCAAGAGTAAGGCCCCAGCTATCACATTCACTTCTCTGTGCACCAAAGATACACACCCAGGGAAACCCTTATTCATCTCAAAGCCTCACTTCTGTCCTCATGAACTGCAGCAGACAAGTCCACTGTGTCACTTATAGACACAGCCAACATTGATTAAGATGAAAGAAATCACTCAGGGACTACACTCCTGGGCTCACTTAGATACAAAACCAAAGCAACAAGCCAAGTGATATCCTGCATTCCAGATAGACCACAAGTAAACCATCAACTCTTTTACCTTAAAACCTACTTCATGAAGAAGGTACAAACACACCAGATGGGCAGACGTCAACATAGGAACACAGGAGTCATGAAGAAGCAAGGTAGCATGACACCTTCAAAGAACACAATACTCCTCCAGAATCAGATCCTTAACTGAAGGGAATCTATTACATGACAATATATAGAATTCAAAATAATGCCTGTAAGGAAACTCAATGAGATGTATGAGAATTCAGAGAGACAGGTTAATGAAATGAGGAAATCAATGAGGGACATGAATGAAAATCTTACCAAGGAAATAGAACTCATTAACAAGAACCAAATGGAAATATTTGAGATGAAATCTTCCTTGGTGAAATAAAAAAAAAAGATTGAGAGCTTTAACAGCAGAATAGACCAAGTGGAGGAAACAATTTCTGACCTTGAGGACAAGAATTTTGAAATAACCCAATCAGACAAAATAAACAGAAAAGAATTAAAAAGAATGGATAAAGTCTACACAAAACATAGGATACCATTAAACAACCAAATATGCATATTATAGGTATTCCTGAATGAGAAGAAAAGGCAAAAGGCATTGAGAGCCTGCTAAATGAAATAATAGTTAGAAATTTCCCAGGTCTTGAAAGAGACATGGATATGCATATACAAGAAGCTCAAAGAACCCCAAGCAGATCAACCAGAAAAGGTCTTCTCTAAGGCATATTGTCATCAGATTTCAAAAGTTAAAGACTGGGGCTGGCGCTGTGGCATAGCGGGTAAAGCCACTGCCTGCAATGCCGGCATCGCATTTGGGTGCCAGTTCGAGTCCCGACTGCTCCACTTCTGATCCAGCTCTCTGCTATGTCCTGGGAAAGCAGTAGAAGATGGCCCAAGTACTTGGGCCCCTGCACCCACGTGGGAGACTTGGGGGAAGTTCCTGGCTCCTGGCTTCAGATTGGCTCAGCTACGGCTATTGTGGTCATCTGGGGAGTGAATCAGCAAATGGAAGATTCATTCTCTTTCTCTCTCTCTCTCTGCCTCTGCCTCTCTGTTACTCTGCCTTTCAAATAAATAAATCTTTTTTAAAAAAAGTTAAAGACAAGAAGAGAATTCTAATGACAGTAAGAGAAAAGCATCAAGTTACATATAAAGGAAAACCAATTGGATGAACATCAGACTTCTCAGCGGAAACCCTACAGGCTAGAAAAGAGTGCAATGATACATTCAAGATCTTAAGAGGACAAAACATCCAACCAAGAATATTATATCTAGCTATCCTTTAAAAGTGAAGGAGAAATACTGTATTTTCCAGAGAAGCAAAAACAGAATTCACCAGTACCAGAGAAGCCTTACAAGAAATTCTGAAGGGCATCCTGCATTAGAAGTAAACATCATCTTATGATCGGAGTTGGCAAACTCAAAAGGCTTCCATAGCCTTGGCAACTCATGACAAGAGCCTAGGGTGATTACTGACGCCATAAACGAGAATGTCAATTTGTTAAGTCAACAACAGGAGTCACTGTGCACTTACTCCCCATGTAGGATCTCTGTCCTTAATGTGTTGTACAATGTGAATTAATGTTATAACTAGTACTCAAACAGTACTTTACACTTTGTGCTTCTGTGTGGATGCAAACTGTTGAAATCTTTACTTAATATATACTAAATTGATCTTCTGTATATAAAGATAATTGACAATGAATCTTGATGTGAATGGAATGGGAGAGGGAGCGGGAGATGGGAGGGTTGTGGGTGGGAGGGAAGTTATTAGGAGGGGAAAAGCCACTGTAATCCATAAGCTGTACTTTGGAAATTTATATTTATTAAATAAGCTAAAAAAGAAAAAAATATATTGAACCATCCCTGAATGCCAGGAATAAATCTCATTTAGGCCTGGTGAATTATCAAAAAAAAAAAAAAAAGAAGAAGAAGAAGTAATAAACATCATAGGGCCAACGCTGTGGCATAGCAGGTTAAAGCCCTGGCCTGAAGTGCTGCCATCCCATCTGGGCGCCAGTTCTAATCCCAGCTGCTCCTCTTCTGGTCCAGCTCTTTGCTGTGGCCTGGGATAGCAGAAGATGGCCCAAGTCCTTGGGCCCTTGCACCCGTGTGGGAGACTCAGAAGAAGCTCCTGGCTCCTGGCTTTGGATGGGTGCAGCTCTGGCCATTGTGGCCATCTGGGGAGTGAACCAGCAGATGGAAGACCTCTCTGTCTCTACTTCTCTCTGTAACTCTTTCAAATAAATAAAATAAATCTTAAAAAAAGAAGTAAACATCATGAAAACGCATGACATCACCAAATTCGTGAACAGAGCAGGTGGAGTAATTATCCAATCAACAAAATGACAGGTCTTACTTCTTATCTTTCAACACTAACTTTGAATGTAAATGGACTTAGGTTGGCTGAATGAACAAAAACCCATGATCACACTAAATGCTGCCTACAAGAAACTCACTTCACACACAAAAACACACACAGACTGAAAGTGAAGGATTGGAAAAGGATACACCAGGCTAATGGAAACTAAAAGCAAGCAGGCATAGCTATCCTGATCAGATAAAACAGACTTTAAATCAAAAACTAAAAAGAGATTAAAAAGAACATCTTATTTTGATAAAAGGTTCAATTCAGCAAGAAGATGTAACAATCATAAATATATATGCACACACAACACAAGACCACCCAGATATATACAGAAAATACTATTAGATCTAAAGAGATCCTATATAATAGTGGGTGAATTCAACACCCCACTCACATCAATGGACAAAAAAAATCAATAAAGATACATTGGAGTTGAAACATGCCATTGAGCAAATGGACCTAAGAGCCATTTACAGGACATTTCACCCAATAGCTACAGAACACACCTTCTCATCAGCACATGGAACATTTCTAGGATAGACCACATATTAGACCACAAATCAATCTCAGTAAATTTGAAAAGACTGACATCATACCATGTATCTTCTCAGACCATAAAGGAGTAAAACTAGAAATCAACAACAAGAAGAATAACAGAACACTCATAAATACTTGTACATTAAACAACATGCTATGGAATGATCAAAGGGTCATTGAAGAAATTAAAAAGGAGATCGAAAAACTTTCTAGAAATAAATGAAATGAAAACACAACATACCAAAACCTGTGGGATACAGCAAAAGCAGTATTAAGAGGGAAGTCTGTTGAAATCTTTACTTAGTATATACTAAATTGATCTTCTGTATATAGAGATAATTGAAAATGAATCTTGATGTGAATGGGATGGGAGAGGGAGCAGGAGATGGGAGGGGTGTGGGTGGGAGGGAGGATATGGGGGAAAAAGCCGCTATAATCCAAAAGTTGTACTTCGGAAATTTGTATTTATTAAATAAAAGTTAAAAAAAAGAGGGAAGTTATAGCATTATGTACTTAAATTTAAAAAAGAAATGTCTCAAACTAAAGATCTAATAATGCATCTTGAAGACTTAGATGAATAAGAACAAATCAAACTCAAAATCAGGAGGAGGTGAGAAACAATAAGGATCAGAGCAGAAATAAATGAAATTGAAACTAGGAAAAAATACAAAAGGTCGACAAAACAAAAAGTTGTTAGTCTAGCCAATCTAACAAAGAAGAGGAAAAACTCAAATAAATAAAATTAGAGACAGAAAGGGAAACATTACAACTGACCCCACTAAAATACAAAGGATCATGAGAAACTATTGTGTAGAACTGTATGCTAGCAAACTGAGAAAGCTCAAAGAGATGGATAAATTCATGGATTCGTATCATCTACCAAGATTAAATCAGGAAGATATGGACAATCTAAACAGACCCATAACAAGCAATGAGATTGAAGCAGTAATCAAAAGTCTTCCATCAAGGAAAAGTCTGGAACCTGATGATTTTATTACTGAATTCTACAAAACATTCAAAGAGAAAGTAACTCCAATACTCTTCAAACTATTCCAAAAGATTGAACAGGGTGGGGCTGGCGCTGTGGCATAGCAGGTAAAGCTGCTGCCTGCAGTGCCAGCATCCTATATGGGCATGGGTTCGAGTCTTGACTGCTCCACTTCCAATCCAGCTCCCTGGTGTGGCCTGAGAAAGCAGTAGAAGATGGCTCAGGTCCTAGGGGCCCTGCACCTGAGAGACCCACAAGAAACTCCTGGCTCCTGGCTTCGGATCAGTGCAGTTTCAGCCATTGAGGCCATCTGGGGAGTGAACCAACAGATGAAAGACCTCTCTCTCTCTTTGCCTCTACTTCTCTGTAACTCTGCCTTTCAAATAAATAGGGGCCAGTGCTGCAGTGTAGTGGGTAAAGCCACTGCCTGCAGTGCTGGCATCCCATATGGGCTCCGGTTAGAGTCCTGACTACTCCACTTCTGATCCAGCTCTCTGCTATGGCCTGGGAAACCAGTGGAAGATGGCCCAAGTCCTTGGGCCCCTGCACCCATGTGGAAAACCCGGAAGAAGCTCCTGGCTCCTGGCTTTGGATCAGCACAGCTCCTGGCTGTGGTAGCCAATTGGGGAGTAAACCAGTGGATGGAAGACCTCTCTCTCTCTCTCTCCCTCTGTGCCTCTCCTCTCTGTGTAACTCTGATTTTCAAATGAATAAATACATCTTAGAAAACAAAAACCAAATAAATAATATTTTTAAAAAATATTGAATTCTGACAAACTCTGTTTATGAGACCAACATTACTTTGATACCAAAACCATGACATGGCCAGCGCCGTGGCTCAATAGGCTAATCCTCTGCCTTGCGGTGCTGGCACACCAGGTTCTAGTCCTGGTCAGGACGCCGGATTCTGTCCCGGTTGCCCCTCTTCCAGGCCAGCTCTCTGCTGTGGCCCAGGAGTGCAGTGGAGGATGGCCCAAGTCCTTGAGCCCTGCACCCACAAGGGAGACCAGGATAAGCACCTGGCTCCTGCCTTCGGATCAGCGTGGTGCGCCGGCCGCAGCGCGCCGGCCATGGCGGCCATTGGAGGGTGAACCAATGCTAAAGGAAGACCTTTCTCTCTGTCTCTCTCTTTCACTGTCCACTCTGCCTGTCAAAAAAAAAAAAAAAAAACATGACATGAAAAGTAAACTACAGAACTAAATCCTTAATAACACAGATGCAAAGATTCTCAACAACATACCAGCAAATTGAATCCAAAATCATATCAAAAAGGTCACACATCATGATCAAGTGGGATTTATAAATGCAAGGGTGGTTCAACATTCTCAAGTCAATAAACATCATAAATCACATTAATAGAATAAGAAACAAAAACCATATGGTCATCAATAGATGCAGAGAAATCATTTGATAAAATTTAGCACCCTTTCATGATTAAAAAAAAAAAAAAACTCTACAAATTAGGTATAGAAAGAATGTTCCTCAAAATTGTAGAGGCTATATATCATAAGCCAACAGCTAATATCATACCAAATAGGGAGAAACTGAAAGCCATTCCTCCCCAGATCTGGAACAAGAAAAGGATGTCCACGTTCACCACTCGCATTCAATATAGTGCTGGAAGTTTTAGCAGGAACACTTAGTGAGGAGAAGGAAATAAAGGGCATCAAAATTGGAAAAGAGAGCTAGCTTATCCATGTTTGCAGATGGCATGATGTTGTACAAGGAATAACCTAAACAACCCACCAAAAAGCTGTTAGAATGGATAAACCAATTCAGTACAGTTGCAGTTAAAAGTAAACACACAAAAAGCAGCTTTTTTGTAAACTAATGATGAATGCACAGAAAGAGAAATCAAGGAAGAAATCCCATCACAATAGCCACAAAAAATCAAATATTTAGGAATGCATCTAACCAAAGAAGTAAAAGATCTCTGCAATGAGAATTATCAAACATTGATGAAAGAAATCAAGGACACACAAAAAATGGAGAGATACTCCTTGCTCATGGATTGGAAGAATCAATATCATTAGAATGTCTATACTACATAAAGAAATTTACAGATTCAATGCAATCCCTATAAAAATACCAATAGCATTCTTTAAAGAATTAGAAAAAACAACACCAAAATTCATATGGAATCACAAAAGACCCCAAATAACCAAAGTGATCCTGAGCCAAAAAAAAAAAAAAAAACAACTGGAGGCATCATAATACCTGTTTAAAAGCCATACTACAAAGCTATAGTAATTATAGTAAAAAAAAAAAAAAAAAAAACCTATCCATAGATAGTGGAACAGAATAGAGAGCCCAGACATCGATCCACATACATACAGCCAACTGATTTTTGACAAAAGTGCTCAGACAATTCAGTAGAGTAACAATAGTCTCAACAAATGGCGCTGGCAAAACTGAGTATATGGGACAGGAGTTGTGTTGTGACAAGTTATGCTGCTTCCTGCAAAGCCAGTGTCCCATGTGGGCACCATGTCTGCCCCTCTTCCTATGCAGCTCCCTGCTAATGCTCCTGGGAGAGCAGCAGAAGGATGGCCCAAGCATGTGGGGCCTTGCACCCACACGAGAGGCCCAACAGAAGCTCTGGGCTCCTGGCTTCAGACTGGCCTGGCTCTAGCTACTGCATCCATTTGGGAAGTAAATCAGTGGATGGAAGATATTCTCTCTCTCCTCTCTTCTCTCTCCTCTCTCCCTTCTCCCCTCTATAATTCTACTTTTCAAATAAACAAATAAATCTTTAGGAAAAAAAATCCCACCCCAAAATTTCTGAAGGGGAAGGGTGTGGTTTTTTACAACAGTAGAGGTGATCTAGGCTTAAAGCCCATGTCTGCAGGGCAGGCTTCTTGCCCTCACCATCCCCACCCCACTTCCTTGCTCCCTAAATTCCCCCTTGTTTCTTCTACCTTGATCATTCACATTTGTGAGCAATTATCGGTACAATTAGTTATTCAGCATCTTTCATCCTCAAGATGAATAAGCTTGTTCTGTATTTGTATTCCATAGCACATTTATAAGCACTGTCATGTTGCTTCATTTCTTCATAACAATCATCTTTAATATCCACACAAAATATTCTATGTGTGCATCGCTCATAATGAATAACCTCAACTAAAATAAACCAATACTTGTGCAATGAATGATTGAATGAGTGGAAGCACCCAAAGGTGTGGGTAGCATCATGCAGATATCATGAGCTGTGCTTCAAATGCATGTAACCAATGCCAAGGTTATGGATCAAGGATCAGAGCCATACCTTTCAATGGGCTCCAGAGCAATCGGGAGGCTGACATCAATGTGAATTGAGTAGGTACACTGGAAGTTGATGTTGAGGGTGGTGCCACTGCTGATTAAATTGTTGACAAAGGAGAGAGTGTTTTTGTAGATGACATGGGTCTCGTTTCCCTTTGGCATAAAAACAAAACCACATACATCTTACATGTCTATGTGTGGGTGTGCCTCACACGCAGAACTGTCTGATCCCAGAGTCAGTGTTCTCAACTGCACAGCTGCCCTGCCCTCTGATCTCAAGGAGATAAAAGGACCTCCTCCTCCCCATGGCACTGACACTTTGTGGAAGGGGGAATGAGGACCCCAGGATTAATACTGGAACTATGAATGATTGACCCTCCAGAAGAGGCAGGAACCATCACACTCGCTCCTCTGCACATCTCTCGCACAATCATCATAACCATAAATTACATTTATTAAGCTCGCATGGTAGACCTCTAAGCTCTAAGTTCTAAGCACATGGACCAATCCTGGAGACCCAAGGAGGGTGTAACTTGCCCCAGATCTCACAGTAATTGTGATGGGTCCCACCAGCTCAACTCCCCACCTCTGGCAGCCCAGGAGTGAAGGTCACTTACCTCCACAATGAACCCACAGTCACTATCCTGGAGAGGAACAGTCACATTTATCCAGTCACTATCCTCTTTTCGCTGAATGCTGCTGCAGCCCCGGTCTAGAAGGTAGCCAGTGACATCTTCCCCCAAACACAGACCTTCCAGCAAAGACTTGTTAGTACTCAATGTGATCTCAGTGGTCCCACACTCCAGTTCAGGCTTCAGATTCTCGATATCTGAAAAGCCAAGAGGAAGGTAGGTAGAGTGGTCAGGGGTCTGGAAAAAGTAGGCAGAGTCAAAGTCACCATGTCCAATAGGAGGCTGGGAGGACTGGAAGGGGCCTGAGACCCAGATGGAATTCATACTCAGGCTGGCAATAGGTGAAAGTTCAAAGAGGGCCCTGGTCCAAGATTTCCAAGCATCCTATCTGCAGATTCAGCTAAGATTTTCCTGTCTAGTTCTTCTGGGGTTAGGATCCTAGAGGGAGCAGGCTGACCTTGCCTTCCAGACTAGAATCAAAGGAAGACATCCACTAGCTTGTGAAGCCAACACATCAGATCTGATTCTCAGCCATCTCATTCATTCAGCAAATACTTCTTGAGCATCTCCTACCCTCTAAGCACTGGATACACAACAGTTATGAAACTAACAAAATCCTCACCCTTTTAGAGCTGACAGTCTGATAGGGGAGACAGACAGTAAACAAGTAGAAATACAATTGCTATTATATTCACGAATGCTCTGATTGAGCATGTATCTACCAAGCACTTCTCCAGGTACTAGGTACAATCAACACAAAATTTAATGAAACACTGACTTGGCCCATGAGGAGTCCTTGGGCTTGTATAAGCATCAGCATAAAATAGCAACAGTATATTATAATCCAATGTGATAAAGTTGCTGACAGGGGCAGTCATTGGGGCAGCATCTAAGATACCACTTGGGGCACACACAGCCCATATTGGAGCTCCTGGGTTCAAGTCCCAGCTCCACTCTCCATTCTAGCTTCCTGCTAGTACTCACTCTGGGAGATGGCAGGTAGTGTGCACCGTGGGGCAGTGCACAAGTAGTTGGGTTCCTGCTATCCATGTGGGAGACCCAGATTGAGTTCCAGATTCCTGGACCAGCCTTGGCTGTTATGGGCATTTGGGAAATCAGTACATAGGAGATATTCTCTGTCTCTCTCTCTCTCTGTCTCTATCTCTCTCTCCATCCCTCTCTCCCTCTCCCATTTCAAATCAATAAAATTTTACAAAGAAGTATGTTCCAGGTGAGAAAAAGATTCACACTGGGCTGGGGCTTGACAGGAAGCTAGGAGTTTTGCAGGTGAATGAAGCAAATGAGGACACTCCCAGCTAAGAGAACAGCAAAGGCAAAAGTGTCGAAATGGAAAAGAGAGGATGGTGAATTCATAGAGGAACAATGTTCCAAGGTACAAGAACTCAGGTCAGGAGGAGGTAGGGGTGGAGAGGTGCAGAAGCTCATGGGAGCCCAACCACAGAGGCAAGCAAGGGGGACCCACCATTCTGCAGGCCACTGAGGAAGCCGAGGCTGCCCTTGGAGCCTATCCAAGAACAGGGAGGGCATCCTCAAAGCCCAGTGTCTGGCTCTGAGATGGGCCTGCTCCCCAGAAAACAGCCCTGACCCCCCCGGGGCCTCATCCATCCATTGAGCAGAGTCTCCAAGGAAAGCCAAGGCGCTTCCTGCTCCACAGCCCCCAGCTGCTCCTGCCCATCATACCCACGCCCCACGGTGCACACCACAGCCCAGCTTTCCAAGGGACTGCACTCCTCCAACTTCAGTTCAAATGCCCCTAACTCTGGTCCATTCCTGGTCCTGACCCTCTGATGCTCTGCCCCTCCTGTTCTGCCCACTGCAGGTGGCAGCCACCAGCCCTGTGAGCCACTCACCAGAGTCACTGAGGTTCCGTGTGCAGAAGCAGCCCCAGGCACCATTCTGGTACCGGCATTCCTCTTCAGGGAGGCAGGTTTCCTCACAATGTTCTAGGAAATGGGGCATGGAAGAAGCAAATCAGACTGCAGAACGAGATGGGTCCAAGGCCCCCAGGTCCAACCTTCTCATGTCACCAGGACACAGGAGTCTTGCCAAAGTTGTATGACATTTGGTGGAAGGATCAAGCCTCTAACTCAGACTTCCTGACTCCCAGTCCAGCAGAGTGAGGACCCCAGAGCTTCTGTCTAAACACTTGCTACAGGCAAGGCACTGTTGTAAGCTCTCTCCCTGAGTTAGCTCCTTGAGTCCTCATGGTCATGAGAGCCAGGACAGCACAGTGGTTAAATACATGGCGTCTGGGGCTAGAGTGCCTGGGTTCAAACCGCAGCTCTTCCTGCTCTGTGCTATTGGGAGAGTTCCCTAATCTCTCTGTGGCCCTGACCTCTCCTGGGGGGTAATTAAATAGCACCTATCTCATGCAGCTGGTGAGAGGGTTAAATGAGCTTAGACAACCAGCAGGTGCATTGGGAGCACTGTGTCAGCTGTTATCTTTGTTATTAATTGTTTCTCAGATCAGAAAACCAAAGGCTCACAGAGGTAAATTGGACTGCTTAATGGAATGAGGATCAGAACACACCTGGGGTCTTGGCAGTATGCTACACACATTTATAGATCGGGAGGTTTCACCCTTGCATCAGAATGCCTGGCTTTACTTGAAAGGGTGAAAGACCAGCCACCCTTGGGCTACATTCTCAGTGGAGAGTGGGGTTGGGGGCTGCATCCCGGCTGTCCTGTGTGGTCTCCTCACCTGCTCCCCCACACTCCTGCACCCTGGGCACCTTACAACTGTGTGGGGCCACTGCCACTCACCTGAGCAGTATCTCAGGTTGCAGGTGGGGGTGCCCTCCAGCTGGTACACGTAGTACCCACCCGGGCAGGCCTTCACCTGCACCACCAACTCCCAGAAACAGCAGTTCTCAGCCCAGTGGGCACAGGCAGTGCGATTGACAATGCCATCCTCGACATTGGGATGGTCCCCGGACATCCACACGGGGGCGTCTGCTTGGCAATGGAACATAGGCACACAACTGATTGGCATCTGCACTCCTCCGCCTCCGACAAAGCGGTACCAGCCAATCAAGTCATTGTCACATGCCTGGTTTCTTTGGGTTCCTCCTTCGTGCTCCGTGCTTCGGGTCGTGTCATTTATTTCTTGGTAATTCTCGCAGGGGTCAAAACAGGCATCAGCCTCTGAGGTGCCAGGGTCTCCACATGACAAGTACTGCACTTGGGAATGGACGTCTCGAGGGCTTCTGTTACCTAGAGAAGCAGCAGAGCGGGATTAGGGTCGCTGAGCCAACCCCCAGCTTCCATTATTTCTGTCCGTCTCCACACTCCACTTTGGATATGCTAAGGACCCTAGCCTGTCAAAATCACACAGATACTTTGCCACATCAGCCTTACACGGGATTTCTCCTCTTCATCATGGTTGACATTTTGGCTGGATCATCCTTTGTGGGTGCCATCCTGTGCTTTGTAGGGTATTTGGGAGAATCCCTGGTCCCTGCCCACTCAATGCCAGTCGTACCCCCCAGAGCATCTCCAAGCATCATCAAATGTCTCCCTGGAGAGCAAAATCACCTCCAATGGAGAAGCTCCTCTCCAACAGGACCAGTGCTGGTTGGTGACCTTTCGTGTTTTGTTTGGATTTTGACATTTTCAGGGACTATGGTGGATGAAGCAGAGAAATGAGGAGGGGACACCATAGGCTGGCCAGGCTGAGTCTACGCCTAGCACCACCACACCTGCTGGCCAGGTGACCATGGCAGCTGATTTCACTCTCATGAAGCTCACCTGTAAAACCACCCCTGTGAGCTAATGGTTCCCAGAAATGTCCTTCCCACACACTGGGTCATGTTTCCACACCTGCATCCACCTGGCTTCTTACTGACTCAATGTTTCTCGCAACGATTCCCTTCACAAAACCGTTTTATAAAAGGACTGATACCATTGATAACATAGATGTACTATTAATATTTTTCACATGCATGAAAATAGATACGTAATCACTAAAATGTTTCAGACCTTGCCAGGTACTCCCAGAATCAACTTGGGATATGTATGTCTCATCTGGGAAGTAAAGCCTAAAAGATCTGGTTGGTAGACTGTTGAATGAGAAAATGTATATAAAACGCCAAGTGCAGCACCAATCCTAAGCTAGTTCTCTTTGCTTCCCATTGTCCAATAGTGTGAGTGCCTGAATGACTAAGTAAACTCACAGGATGGCCTTCTTACCATTCAGGCCAGAGGGGCATTTTAGGAAAAAGATTTGCAAGCCTTGCTCACTCCTGTATGAAGGAAATGGCTCCATTTGTGATTCTGGGATTATTTCCTGCACACCCCATGCTTTCCCATCAGAGGCCACTGACTCAGGTTCCCACCCTACCCCTTCGGCAGGTTGAAATCTGCATCCTGATCTTGAGCCTTTCTCCAAGTTGCCCAATTCACGTGTCTTTGGGTGAGACCATTAAATCTAACCCTCCCTTTTATGCAGATGAGCAAATTGACACAGATGATGGAGAGGGCTTTTGCCAAAAACAGGTGACTGAGTGATGGATGTCCTCCTCTGTCCCACTCCAGGCTCTCTGCTCTTGCACAGAAAGGCATGGGAAGTCAAGTTCACCAGCTCCTGCTGCTCTTCCAGGGCAGTGGCCCATCTGGTTCTTTGAGAGACTGACTCCATTCCCTTTTCTTTCATGTTCCCCTTCGCCCTGTCTCTGGGTCTTTGCTTTAAGCCCACTCATTCCTCTTACTGACCTGACCCAGCTTCTCTGCACTTTCCTGCTCTCTGCCCCACATCTCCCTGGGCATCTGAGATCCTGGGTGAGCAGAGGACTCACCTTGCTGCAATGCACAGGCCAGGGTCAGGGTGCAGGAAGCCAAGGCCAACCACAGGAGGTCAGAGCCCGCCATCTTTCCCCTCAGGTGCATCGTGCAGGTCACTCTGCAGTGTGCAGACTCTCCATACACCTGCAGCAACGGAAAGCAATGACTTCGGTGAGTTCAGGACAACAGAGGTGCTCATCTTTGCTGCCAAATAACACAGGAACACACTTCAGTTCAGTACTCATGATACAACTCAACTTGTAGGCGACCCCTTCACACACATTATCTCATTTAAGGCTCTGATCCAACCTACAGGAAAAGAACTAGTACTCCCATTCTATAGATAAGGCAGTTAAAACTCAGGGTATGCTAGTTCAAAAAATATTTAGTGAGCCCCTCGTATGTGCAAGCAATGTGCTGGAAGTTAAATTGCTTGCTAATAACCACAGGCCCACAGTCTCAGAAAGGGATTGTTGGCTTTCTTCACTAAGAGCTGTATAAGGGCACTTGAAAATGCTCAAATAAAAAAGGAATTAAAAGATGCATTTATTCTGGTGCAAAACAAATTTGAAATTCACTCAGAGTTCATTTCATGCTACTCATTTTCTATGACAATGTGGAAGACCCCTCCTACTGTTTCAAAGCAGATGTGACTTGCAGAAATGGAATGAAATGATAAGAGCAGGAAAGGGAGATGAAGTTGACAGCAGGAAAACTGGACAAGCTTAGAGCTGGTGTGTACTGTGGAATGTTCTAGAAGCGGCTGGCTCCTTCTCAGGTAGAGGAAGTGGCTCTGTGGAGACTGGATGGAGGGAGAGAACTGCTGTGTTTATAAATGCCTACAGGAAATAGTCCAGCTGCCCTTTCTTAGTTTTAAGCATCAGATTCTGTTAAGAGCCTAAAGTGTCCTTTATCCATGTAGATTTCCAAGAGAGCAGCATCCCATCAGATTGAGTCCTATGTCCCTTGCCCCAGACAGATTCTGGTACACAAGGAGCACCCAGTAAATAATAGAAAGGATGAATAGATAAATACTGTAGCAAAGCCTGCTAGCACTCAAATGGAATTTACTCCTCTGGGAAACTCTTTCCCGAAAAGGACAAATCTTTGGAAGTCTCTGGAGGACTCCCACTGAAGACAGAGATCTGGTTCTGGAAGGCAAATGATGGGCATGGTGTGAGAGAACAGAAACAGGTGGGCACCCAGGACTGGAAGCTCTTAGAGATGAATCCAAGGAGAGCCATTATTCCTGGCCAGGTGTCTGAGGCAAGGGGAAGGGTGGCATCTCTAGGCCAGGAGCAGCCAGCAGGTGGCTGGGACCACCCTAACACAGAGTGACATCTGCAGCACTTGACAATGGCCAGAGTCCACATCCTTGCTGGGTCCTGCAAGTTTCCAGAAGCAAGCAATGCCAGGCACTCAAAAGTGGGAAACCCGAAGATTAGCAGAAAGTTTGCTGGGGTCGGAGCAGGACTCACCTTTGAGAACAAGGCAGTTTTCCTCCTTTGGCCAGCCATGGGAAGGCAACCTGCGTGGGCTGGCTTTTTATTGCAATTTCTACCCACGTGGCTCTCCATGATTGGTGCTGAGGTGCGATTGGAGTTTATCTGCCAGGCATACACAAGGTTTGTTGAGTGTGGGTGAGATAAGTGACTTACCACAAAGGATGGTGGAAAGAAGGGGGCCCTTTGCCCTACCTACACTCAGTATAACCCTTCCAGCAGTCCCACCTTCATGCAAATGCTTCTCTATACACAATAGCAATATGCACTGAATACAATGGGCATTGTTGAGTGCTTTGCAGACATTACCTCTCACATTTAATCCTCACAATAAACCAGTGAAGCCATATTTATTACCAGAAATCAAACACTCGTCAAAAGGAAGCTTAATACTCAAAGGAAGTGGAGAGAAATCAAACATACACTTGTTTGCACAATGGATTTCCAATGTGTCTTGTGTTCTCAACTAGTCACATTGGAGTGCTTTTGCTTCTGTCCGGATGCCACTCAACGTGGGGCCAGCAGGAGCAGAAGAAGGCACAAGGGAAGGGGGAGAGATGTTTCTCGTTCCCGGACTGCGGAATCTACCCAGTGTCAGATATTGAGTGTGGACGAGTTGGGAATGGCTGGTTGGTGAGAGAACGGCAATGGACAGCTAAGGGCCTCTGGACACAAACAGCATCAGAACAGCTTTTCTTCCAGACGTTTTGACAGGGAGCTACCCTAGAGACAGGAAGGTATGGAACCAAGAAGAGGTTATGGAAGACCTTGGACTTCTAAACTCGAGGCTGGGCTGGGCTTTCGTGGCATCGTGGAAATCACGGGATGAATGAAAGAGACAACACTGCCACAGAAGAGGTGGTCACTGCCTCTCCTCTGATTCTCCAGGACGCCTCTGGGGCCCAACCACTGAAAACAAGGGGCATGGGCCCCTTTACATTGGGAGCACCTGGAAGTAAATCCTCATTCTGAACAGAGAAAAAGTACTAGAACTGTCTTCTCTACTCCCAGTTCAGTTGGAGGAAAATTCTCCAAATGTGGAATTTATAACCGGAACCACAAAATAGACCACTGATCCACTTCAGATGGATTGAGAACTCATCTCCCTTCTCTCCATTAGCCACTGTTAACCTTCTCCGTCCTCTTAACTGGTTTTTGCTGTGGCCCTCATCCACATACCTCACTACCACGCTTAACAGGTGTCCTAACCTCAAGAACATTTGAGCCACAACACCTGACCTTGCTCCTGCCTCTGCTGCACGCAGTATTCACTGCCATCCTCTGCTCCTCACACCCCAACTTCTGATGAAGAAGCCACCCCCCTTTTCTTGTTATTTTTAGGCACTTTAAGGATATACTTGTTTTTAATTTTATAAAAGTTGACAGCTAACATTATATGCTTTTTGTTGTATATAACATTTTAAGTATATATACATTGTGGAATTGTTAAATCTAGCTAGTTAACAAACTCATGATCTCACAGTTAGTTTTTGTACTGAGGGCACCTAATTCCCACTTTCTTTGCATTTTCAAGACTATATCAACAATAACTGTAGTCACTTTGACATATAATAGATCTATTAAAATGTATTCCTCCTATCTCAAAGTAATTATGAATCCTTTGACCAACAATGAGCTATAAGCTCCTCTCACTTAGAATGGCTACCATCAAAGGATCACAAAATATTGCTGAGCATGTGGAGAAAAGGTAACTTATGCACGCTCTAGAAAGTAGAATATAAAGTAGTACAGCTATGTTGAAAAAATATGAATTAATACAGTGCTTTCAGTGAGTTGTGTTATGAGAGTTAACTGTAAAATCTGTTCTCAGTTGTGTGTGTGTGTATGTGTGGGTGTGCAAACTGTTGAAGTCTTGACTTAGTATAGACTGGGTCTTCTGTGTATAAAGTTAATTGAAAATGAATCTTAATGGAGAATGGGACTGGGAATGGGAGAGGGAGGAGGAGGGGAGGGAGTATGGGGAGGGGAGGGAGTATGGGGAGGGGTAGGTATGGTGGGAAGTATCACTAGATTCCTAAAGTTGTACTTATGAAATTTGTATTCCTTAAATAAAAGGTTTCTTTGAGGAAAAAAAAGAAAGACAGCCTCCCATGCTCCTGTTGGTGCAGAGCCCCATGCTCTGTAGAGAACCAGATACGAGTTACTGTGGACCCGAGTGCAATTCATCAGTCAGCCAACCCACACCCAGAAGTTGTAGGGAATACCTTAACCAGTCTATTTGGATTAAGTTACTTTTTGTGTATGCAAAGGGTAATAAATGATACTTTTAAATTAAAAAAATACAGCTCTTTGACCAACAATGATATGATCTCACTTCAATTAGAATGGCTTCTATCAAAATGTTGATGGGGAAACGGAAAAAAGGGAACCCTTGCCCTCTAGGGGAATACAAATTAGTATGACTATTATGGAAAACAGTGTGGAGGTTCTTCAAACTAATTAAAAATAAAATGAATATATATGATCCAGAAATGCCATTACTAGATCTGTATCTACAGAAAATGAAATCAGCATGTTGAAGTGATACCTACACTCCTGTGTTTATTGTAGCATTAGTCACAATAGCCAAGATACGGAATCAACCTAGATTACCATCAATGGATAACTAGATAAAGAAATAGTGGTATCAATACACAATGGCATTTTATTCATCCATCAAAGGGGGAAAAATCATGTCATTTGCAACAGCACAGGTGAACTGGAGGGCAGGCAGATAAGTGAAATGAGCCAGGCACAGAAAGACAAACACCACATGACCTCACTCCTATGTGGACTCCAAAAACATTCATTTCCTAGAAGTAGAGGGTACAGAGGTACTTTCCAGAGGGTGGGGCAGTGTGGAGAAGGAGATGCGGAGATGCTAGTCAAAGCTTCCTCCTCTTCAAAGTCAGCTCCTTCATCCCTTTCTGAACCCCCATTCGCGTCTAAACCTCCCTGCCAAGGTCATCTCATAGTCAAGTCCAGTGGGCACGCTTTCCTGTCCTGTTGTTTGCAGCTTCCTCTGGGTACCCTCATTTCCTTAGCTACCCTGTAATGTTTTCTGATTCTCTTACCCCTCCTGGGATCCACCTGCTATTGCTATAGGATCCTCTTCTTTCAGTGCTTCCCAAGAAGGCTGGTGGGTCCCATTTTTCTTGTTACTCCATGTACTCTCACTAGGAGGTGTTGACTTGCCTCATACTCAAGGACCACTGCCATCCCCAGCTCAGACTCATCTCCTGAACTTCAGATCCATCTCCCCTGTTGCCTACCGGGCTGAGATACAGACACCACTCAAACTCAGCAGCAGGTCCAAATCTGAAACCATCAGTTCCCAGAGTCTTCTCTTCATTGTATAACCGACCGTCCTCAAAGGCACCCGGCCCACCCTGCTTTCCGAGACGGAAGCTTGGCTCCATCCTTTCTGAAGTCTTCCTTTGTCCCTTTATCCTTCTTGTACAATGATCACCAAATCTTGCCTTCCAATTTTTCAAAATATTTCTTGACTCTATTTTCTGTCAATCCCAATTCAGGCCACTAGCAACTGCCTAAAGGGTCTTCTTGATCCAATCCTTTAAAAAAAAAAAAAAAACATTTATTTATTTATTTATTTGAGAGAATGAGAGCGAGTGAGCTTCCATCTGTCCTCCCAAATACTTGCATAGCTGGGGCTAGGCTGAGGTTGGAGCTGGAAGCCAGAAATGCAGGCCAGGGTTCCCACACAGGGGGCAGGAACTCAGCTACTTAAGTTGTCACTGATGCCTCCCAGGATTTACGTTAGCAGGAAGCCGGAGCCAGGAGCTGGAGCTGACAATCAAATCTAGGCACTCCAATGTGGGTTGTAGGCATCTTAACCCCTAGGCTAAACGCGGTCCCTTCCTCTCACTCTCACTTTTTTTTTTTGATAGAATTAGTGAGAGAGAGAGACAGAGAGGAAGGTCTTCTGTTGGTTCACCCCTCAAATGGCCGCCACAGCTGGAGCTACGCTGATCCGAAGCCAGGAGCCAGGTGCTTCTTTCCGGTCTCCCACGCAGGTGCAGACACCCAAGCACTTGGACCATCCTCCATTGCCTTCCCGGGCCACAGCAGAGAGCTGGACTGGAAGAGGAGCAACCAGGACCAGAACCCGGCACCCATATGGGATTCTGGCGCTGCAGGCAGAGGATTAGCCAAGTGAGCCATGGCGCAGCCCCCTCCCCCTTTTTTAAGATGTATTTATTTATTTGAGAGGCAGAGTTACAGAAAGGCAGAGGCAGAGAGAGAGAGAGAGGTCTTCCATCCGCTGGTTCACTCCCCGGATGGCTGCAGCAGCTGGAACTGCGCCAATCTGAAGCCAGGAGCCAAGAGCTTCCTGCGGGTCTCCCATGTGGATGCAGCGACCCAAGGACTTGGGCCATCTTCCACTGCTTTCCCAGGCCATAGCAGAAATCTGAGTTGGAAGTGGAGCAGCTGGCACTTGAATCAACGCCATTATGGGATGCCAGCACTGCAGGTGGCAGATTTACCCACTACGCCACAGCACTGGCCCCACCCTTACCCTCTAGGTTTCTGTTACCTCCCCTGTGGCCAGATGCCACCCAGCCATTCCCCACACTATCCCTCATTCTCACCTTCCGCTCCCAGGGACCTGGCCCCTGTTCACAGTTTCTACCTCAACCACAATTTCTACACCACACATTCTGTGCTTCAGACAATCTGGGGTTCTCTGAACGCTTCCCCACCTCCAAACATGTGCATACACTGTTCTCTCTGCCTGGATCACTCCATGGCCAGGCCCCTCCTACCCATCCCCTCTTCCAGGAAGCCTTTCCTGACGCCATGGGCTTGTTTGTGCTGCACTTCTCGGCTCCTGGACATCTGGGGCTGATTCTAATCCCATTCAATTTCCTGCTAAGTTATCTGTCAGCCTCTGAGGGCTACATGGCCCTTGTGCACAGGGCTCCTGTCTCTGCAATTCTAACTGGACCTGGTAAATACTTGTTGAGGAAACAACTGGACAGAATCACATGTGCATGCTCCAGACCCTCCGTGTGGCTGCCCAGGTGGAAATACACAAGAGCTTGCCTCAGGGTCTTTGCACTGTAGTTCTGACAGCCAGTACGGTTCTCCTTCAGAGACCTGCCGGTTCACTCCTTTACATCTCTCAGCCTCTGCTTCTGAGAGACCAGTCCTATGCAAGACCGTCCTATGCAAATTAGCACTCTCCTGGCTCTATTCCTCTTGTTTTTTTTCTCCATTGAACTTGTCTCCAAGTATCATTGTCAAGTGTTTCCTCCTTTCCCATGTACTTCCCTCATGAGCAAGGGCTATGTTGTGCTTCCTTGCTCTTTCCTTGGTCTCTATACAAGTGCCTGGCATTGAATTTGTGCCCCAAAGATCCGTTGAGTATGTTGAAGTGAATAACTGCTGGAAAACAAGAGGAAAGGACAAAAGAAAGGAGTGGGGGGAACCCAAGGATTTGTCCTGATGCCACGTCTTTGCCCCAATTCTTGCATGTGGCCTTGGTTTTATTTTTCCTGGCCCAGACCTTCCCTTTGTTCCCTTCCGTTGCACCTGACTCAAAGAACCGACGAGTGTGCACAAGGTCAGCTGGGCCCCACTGAGCGCAGACTGACCAACGACGGGCCAGGATCGGTGTCTACGTCAGGCGGTTCTACAAAAGCAGCGGGCGATTGCATCTAGCACAGTCTGCAGGTGATAAGATGTCCCTTACCGAAAGCTACAACGTCCTGGCACCCCCCTGTTTGCTGATACACACTTGTGGCTTTCCCTGGGGTCATATGGCCCTAATGGTACAACGGGGCCTTGGCCTCGCCTGGAAAATCGCAGCTGCAGCTCCGGGAAGCAGCTGGCAGCCGGGCACAGAGTTCCCATCAGCATCGGCGTCCTCTGGCTCACTTGGCAAAGAAGACCAATACACTGGAGATAGCCGGGGATCCGGCGTCCAGCAGCCCTGGGCTTTCTGAGCGTGTGCCCCAGCCCCTGCAGAGCCTTCCAGATCCACAAGTACTCGGGACTGGGAGGGAGATGTTCAGCCAGTGGAGGGGACCCCAAGGGTGTCCCAGGGGCCTGACAGCACTGCTTCCAGGGACGGTGTCTGTCATACCCGCTAAGGCTTCCCCAGCACCTAACATAACACCTGCCACCTAGAGGCACTCAAACATGTTTCTCGTAAGCAGAGAGAGACCGAGATGGCATCATGGTCATACCCAGTTCACAGAAGCAGCAGCTCCCTGTCACAGCCTCATGTCCAATGCACTTGACCTTGGAATTTCTTGTGTAAGTTCTCCCACCAGCCAGACAGGGGGGACTGTGTCTGGCTCTGTCACTGCATCACGGTCACTGCTATATCCCCAACACCTGGCACACTGCCTGGCACACGGCGGCCGCTAAGCAAGTATTTCTTGAAAAGAATGAACGAATGAATGAGTGTGTGAAGCTCAGAGACTTCGGGTCTCTTATTGAGGGTCCCACAGCAGAACCTGGGCTGACCCCAGGCTCTCTGAGCAGAACGTAGACTCCACGCAGACAGGGCTGGGTCTGCTTCTTCCCGACCCCGGATCCTCTGCACGTGGGCAGTGCCTGCATCTAGCAGGTGCTCAGTTAGTACTTGGTGAACGAATGAATGACTTCAGAGACTGAACTTTGGAAGCATTTATTCTGCCACACTCTGGAAGGAGACAGGGGTCTGGTGAGCAGACTGTCACAAGGCGCATGTGGAGAGGAGCAGTACTATAAGCCATGGGCAGGCTGTTGGCAGGGTGGACAGAGAGGAAGAGGCCGACTGAAGCGTGGGCTCCTTCCCTGTGGCTGGGGCAGCAGCCTGATCGCCCTCCTGGCCAGCAGGAGGTGAGCTGGTGGCCACAGGGCACAGGGGTCTTCACCACCACCCATCACTGGACCATCAGGGACAAGGTGGCCGAGAGCAGCAGAGGCAGCCAGACTTTCAGGAGTCCTGAAAGGGAAGTGGGGAGAGGCTCAGGGCCAGGGCCTCGTGACACCACTGAGAGACTGGCGGGGAAGGCACACCCTCTCTGGACTGTCAGGTAGAGAAAGGGAGCTCCCGCGGCCGGCCGGCACTGTGGCGCAGCGGGGCAAGCCTCTGCCTGCAATGCCGGCATCCCACAGCAGAGTGCCAGTGAGTCCCGGCTGCTCCATGCTTCCGACCCGGCTCCCTGCTCATGTGCCTGGGAAGGCAATGGAAGATGGCCCAAGGGCTTGGGCTCCTGCCACCCACATGGGCCCCCAGGTGGAGTTCCAGACTCCTGGCTTCAGCCTGGCCTAGCCCTGGCCATTTATGGAGGGAAACAACAGATGGAAGATCTCTTTCTCTCTCTGTCTCTCCCTTTCCCTCTGTCTGTCTACCTTCTAAATGTATAAACAAATCTTATTTTAAAAAGAAAAGAGGGGCCAGTGCTGTGGTGTAGCAGGTAAGGACACCGCCTGCAGTGCCGGCATCCCATATGGGTGCCAGTTCAAGTCCTGGCTGCTCCACTTCCAATCCAGCTCTCTGCTATGGCCTGGGAAAGCAGTAGAAGATGGCCCAAGTCCTTGGGCCCCTGCACCTGCGTAGGAGACCTGGAAGAAGCTCCTGGCTTCTGGCTCCTGATCAGCCCAACTCCGGCCTTTGTGGCCACTTGGGGAGTGAACCAGCGGATGGAAGACCTTTCTCTCTCTCTCTGCCTCTCTGTAACTCTGCCTTTCCAATTAAAAAAAAAAAAAGAGAGAGAGAGAAAGCAAAGCTCCTTCTCTGAACAGTTAAAAAAAGGTGCCCACTCTCAGTGGGAAAAAAAGAAACAGGTGCCCTCCTAGATAGATGAATTTAGTCTTTCTTCTGGTCCCAAGCTCAGGACCCCCACAATAGGTCACACTTGTGCAGTGGCCAACCTACACAACCACCCTGAGAACGCCGGAGCGAATAATCACAGAAACACCTGACTCTCCAGCTCGGAGTCCAGGACCCAGGCTGAACGAGCTCAGGTCAAACACCAGGCTGACGTAACACCGCCTCGCATCCAGGTGCCGGGAGACAAGAAGGGCGACGGTTGCCCAGGCCGGCTTTCCATCTCGATTTTCAGACAATTCAGCGACCGTGAAAAACCAAGAGCCACAGAAACACCACCGGTGCCTGTGTTCAGCCCAGCACGACCTGTGGTTCTTGGCACAGAGCAGCACCCGACACGTATTTGTTGAATGAACCCTAAAACAGGCGGCTGGAGATGAGCTGTGGCACTCCAGGAAACACCAAGATGCAGATCGAGAGGCTGTGCCTGCTCTTTGGGCTCAGGTCTGTAAGAAGTACGTGTGTGCGCATGCGCGAATGTGCATGCCGGCAGCTACACCTGTGTACGCGGATACACGTGTGCAGGCGACTGCTCGTGACCTCCTGCATGTGTGCAAAGGGGTCTGGTTCCCAGCGTCCTGTGCGTGTGTCCGTGGGCCTGGGGCACTGCTGTGAGACAGCCCGGGCAGGTGTGCACCCCAGGCCTGGGTGTTTCCATGGATACAGTCGCCTCTGCAGAGTCCGGGCCAGGAGGCCCGCAGAGAGAAGCCCCAGAGGGTTCTGGAGCAGGTCCCTCTGCAGAGATAAGCTGCACTTACCCAGGTTGTAGGAAGCAGCCCCCGAGACGGCGGCCTGGACACCTGTGGGGGAAACAGAGGGAGCAATGAAGAGAAGGCAGCAGGTGGCCAGAGGTCCGGGGGGAGCCCCTTGAATCTGCTCTGCTCCTTGCAGACAGAGTGTCTTTTCTGAACCCCAAGTCCAGTTGTGTGAACTCCTCTGCTTCACCCCCTGCGTGGTCTCCCCACTGCTTTCAGGAGGAAGACCTAGAACTTGAGCAAGAACCACGAGGTCCCAGCTCACCTAGCTCTGCCTGCATCAGCTCATCCCACACCATCTTCCTGGCCTTCTCAGTTCCTCTGACAGCCTGGGCTCCCTCTCACCACGGGGCCTTTGCCCATGCTCTACTCCTGCCTGGGAGCCCCTTCCCCTACCCACTTTCCCTGACCCCTCCCAGTCAATGCCACCTCGGTTTCTAAATGTCAGCCTCATTCTGCCCAATCACCTAGACCAGGTCTGGTCCCCCTGCTGTACAAGCTCATTTTCTTCATTGCACTGATGGCAACAGTCTTATACCAATCCAAGTGGGAGTGTCTGAACCACATCTGCCACAAGGTTCCACCCGCTCCACGTGAGCAGTGCTGCCTCTGTTTCCATCTCGGGATCCCCCCCCACCCCCCGCCATCACACAGGGCCTGGCTTGCAACAAGCACAAAACTAGACTTGGGCAGTGAATGAATGAATGAACTAATGAATGAACAGGAACTGGTATAAAAGGTAGGCCCCAAGGGATCCATCTGCTCCCAATTCTTCAGATCCCAAGAGGATCCCAGGCTCTGGTGCATACACACACACACACACACACACACACCTGCTCCGGGGATCATTGCCACCCAGCCAGGAAGGGCTCTTACTTTGTCGGGTGATGGGACCCAAGTTCAGGACCCGGGATTGGTCTATGGAGCCCCCACTTCGGACTCTGGTTCCGGAACAGGTCTGCAGGGAGACAGTGATGGAGAAAACCTTCCATGAGGGAGAGCAACTGTGACCGCGGCAGGTGCATAAACTGTAGCCTGCGCCTTGGAGCAAGCCAAGGCAGGAATCGCTTGACCTGGACACCTGGGTTTGCATCTCAGTTTTTCCATCTCAGGCCCTTGCTTACGTTCTCTGAGCTTCTCTTCCCACGCAGGAAATGAGGCAAGTGCTACCTTCCTTAAAGGGTTGCTGTGAGGCCTTTAAAAGTTCACATGACGCGTGCCGAGTGCTGGAAGCCATCAGCTTCTATCAGAAGTCAAGTCCGAAGCTTCCCAGACCAAGGCACTCCACCGATCCCACCTGATTCCCCAGCAGCGCAGGCGCCCCTCTGGCCACACCCACCCCATCTGCCAGCCCCTCCTAAGTTCTAAGAGGGGCAGTGCTGCTCTTTCAGGGCAGGCTGGGGGTGGGGGGAGGGAGGGGGCGCTGGAAGAGGGAGAGGGAGAGGGTGTGGCCTGCAGGCTGAGGGCAGGGCAGCGACTCACAGGCGTGCACTTCTCGCTCAGGGTGTCGCAAAGATACACCTCACAGTGCAGGTAGACCAGGTCGTGGTTTCCTGCAAAGCGGAACATCTGGACGGAAAATCGGGCCTGAGGAGAGAGCCCGTTCTCCACCACTTGGATGGTTGAGTCCCTCGTGTGTGGGCACCTGGGGGACAGAGGGCGGGGGCAATGTTACAGCATGCAGCGGGCTGAGCAGAGACTCCCCAGGTACGCGCACTGCCCCGCCACCAACTTTCTTAACCTCTCTGTGCCTCAACTTCCCCAGCTAAACACACAGGATCAAGGGATGGTCACTGTAGCCCACATCCTAAGATGCTTGCCAGGATTAAGTGGCCTGATTCTTCAAAGGCCTTAGAACATCCTGTATCTGTATCTAAGGAAGGAACGTCACCCACACATGGGCATGAAGCCATCCACACGCCAGCGCTGTCTGATTGCCCAGAAAATGGTCGTCAGGCATCCTCAGCTACCATCTTCTGTCTGCGGCCCCAGACTACGTATGACAGGGGAGGGCTCTGAGGGGTGGGGGCCACTGACCACACGGGAGCAGACATGGCTGCACCCCAACACGCTACAGAGGAGGAAGTCAAGATGGCACACGCAGAGACCTGCACCTGTGCTGGTGGGGTCGGGAGTCAAGCCCTCCTGGGGGGCCAGCTGGGCACCCCCTCTGCTGTTGCACTCTCCAGAAGACAGGCTGAAGGCCGGCTCTGAGGACTGAGAAGGGAACTTTCCCTCTCTGCTCCCCCCCTCCGTACCCACCCCAGTTCAGATCTGATCACTGAAGTGCAAACTCTGCTTGGCCAAATAAAAGCAGGGAGGTTAAGCGGACCCACCTGCTGGGGAGCAGACGGGCATGGTGTCTGGCCCCACCAGAGGCAGCCCCATGCTCTCACGCGGAGCAGGACTTCCAAGCCCCGCACCCAGTGCCCCTCACCATGCTCTGGACCTGTCCTTTCTCTTCATGCCGTGTAACAGTCTTGGCATCTCTCCAAGCCCGGTAATTCTCAACCCAACCCCGCTCACACACACACAGCCAGACCAAGATACACAGACACACCCTACGATTCTTCCTGCTTCTTTCTCAAAACTTCCCAAGTTTTCTACGGTGTACCTGCTGCAGTTTTATCTCAGGAAAAACAAGTTTAAAAACCCCCGAGATTTTTAAAGATCAGGTATTACTTACCCCCATTTCACAGATGAGAAAAAGCAATGTCTGGAGAGAGAAGCTGACATGTGTCTCAGAACTAAGAATGCCAAAGCCAAGATCTGGATTGCACCTCCGAGAAACCGTAAGCAGGGCCATGCCTATGTCTTCCACGCTATCACTATATTTTTCCATACCCAGACACCACCATTCTGATTGCTTCTCCTGCAAGTCCCAACCCCTGGGCTCTTACTACCTGGACTATTTTTCTGTAAGTCCACTTATAATCTGTACCGAAAGAGTTATTTTCTAGAAGAACTTCTAGATCATAACGACACATGGAAAATCAGAATCACTTGCCATAAATAAAACACAGCCGTATGAAAAGCAAAGATAGACTAAAGGGTGCTGCTAGGCCGGTGCTGTGGCTTAATAGGCTAATCCTCCGCCTGCAGCGCCGGCACATCGGGTTCTAGTCCCGGTTGCTCCTCTTCCAGGCCAGCTCTCTGCTGTGGCCGGGGAAGGCAGTGGAGGATGGCCCAAGTCCTTGGGCCCTGCACCCGCATGGGAGACCAGGATAAGCACCTGGCTCCTGCCTTCGGATCAGCGCGGTGCGCTGGCCACAGCGCACCAGCTGCGGTGGCCATTGGAGGGTGAACCAAATGCAAAAGGAAGACCTTTCTCTCTGTCTCTCTCTCACTGTCCACTCTGCCTGTCAAAATAAATAAATAAATAAATAAATAAATGGGGGTGCTGCTAAATCTGAGGCACTGTTCATTGCCAAAGGCCCTGAAATGCACTTCAGTCTTTTTACTGCAGAGTGAGATGCCACATAGCAGAGAGAGATGAACATCAGATTAGCAGCCAACTGAAGCTGCCCCTTGATCCCAGGAGATCTGAAGCGGGACCGGTCCCAGTCCCCCAGGGATGCTTTCTCAGACTGTGCATGGCCATGGCGAGTGCTCTTCTCCTTCCTCTCCCCCATTCCGCTGCCTCCTGTCACTCACATCCTGTGCATTTCACTGCACTTCACTGTCAGCCTAGGAGGGCAGTGCGTTTGTCTCTTTCATTCCCTGTGACATCCCAGGAGCCTGACACACAGCAAGCTCTCCAAATATCTGTCCAACTCACTAGTGCAGACAAGCTACTTTCTCACGGTGTGGTTCCACTTGGCCTGTGGCTAACCATGCCCAGCCTTCTCCTAACCAGGTGCTGGGTGCCCTGGTGCTCTGGGCATTTTCTGAGTCGTGGGACCCTCTGCCCACTGGTGAAGGCTGTGTATTCCTCCTCACAAGTAATGTTTGCAGGGGCAGGCTCTGTGGTACGGTGGGCTAAACTGCAGCTTGGGATGCCCATATGTCATATCAGAGTGCCTACTTCAAGCCTTGGCTCCTCCGTTTCCAGTCCAGCTTTCTACTAATGTTCCTGGGAAGGCAGAAAATCATGGCCCTTTTACTTGCTTCATCTGCCATCCCTATGGGAGACCCGGATGGAATTCCTTGCTCCTGGCTTCAGCTTGATCCATCCCCGGCTGTTGCAGGCATTTGGGCAGTGAGTCAGTTGATGGATGGATGGAAGGATGGATGGGAAAGATCTCTCTCTCCCCTCCCCCTCTGTTTCTCCATCTCACCCCATCTCTCAGTAATTCTTTTTTTTTTTCAGTAATTCTTTCAAACAAATACATAAACCTTTTCTTAAAGTAATGCTGTCAATGCATACATATGTAAAGGATTTTAAAGGAAACCAAGTAAATTGAAGCACAAATCTCAAAATGCTAAAACATTTGATCTCCACATATGTATATGCATACGCTCATATACAAGTATCCCACATAAATATATTTACATATATATATGGTCACACATTAAACAATACGAACTAGTGGACATGCTTTCCCTGGGATCACTAAAAAGCAGTAGTGAGCAAAATGTTTCCCTGTATGAACCCCTGTGTGGTTCCATGCCTGTATTCACAGTGGGTGGGAATGTCAGCTAAAGGAATATAACAATCTACTTCGCCCTCATTCTGACCCAAAGACCTCCCTGTAGGAGCCTTTGCCTCACCTGTCCTGGATCATGAAGTACTTGATGGGGTCTGTGGCGTTGCTGCTGGGCGTGGCATAGCAGTTGGTCATCACCAGTGCAAACCGGGACAAGTCGCCCCCATCCAGTATGGTGCCCACGTAGAGAAAGGAATCAGTGGACAGGGTCACCGAGGAGCCTTGGAAGGGCTGTGTGTAGGCAGGATTCTGGAAGAGCGCCATCCTCACGGTGAACATGCCTGTCCCTCCCACGCTGATGTTCAGAGAACTGCAGGGGAAGAGGAGTTGGTGGGGGGACAGGCAGGGGACAGCCACAGAGGGGCCACCCTTTCCGGTCTGCATTCCTGAACAGCAACTGGCAGCTGTTTGCACAGCAGGACTGGACCCCACCAACCAGTGCTTTGCACGCTGCAGTGTGCACACATGGGTCACCACAGGGTCTTGTGAAAATGCAGGCTGTGGTTCAGCAGGTGGGGGTGGGGCTGAAGCTCTTCACTGCTAACCAGCTCCTGGGTGCCGCCGACCCCCAGCCAGGGGAACACTAGCGGCCATCACTACCCTGGTAACCTTCAAGAGCGAGCAAGCAAAGGCCTGCTGGAATCAGCCAGATTCTTTCTTCGGGCTCACCTGGAACAGGTGAAGAGGGACGAGTGATCAGGAGTTCCCAGACCTGCATCCTGGCTGCAGCGTGATGCACTAACACCCCCACCCCCACCCCCACCCCTACCCCCACCCCCAGCCTGGGTTTAGGAAGGCTTATTTCTGACAACACTGAACACTTCCGCCCTGGTGCAGACACTGTCAGCCTGACGCTGCATGAAATAGGGCTCGTGAGAAAGACTCAGCCACAGGGATATCACTTAACAGGTGAGAGCCGGGTTGTCAGTTGCAATGGGGGCACAATTCCCAATGCAATCCAGATTGGTGCCAAGAGCGTATAACTGTGGGCAAGTTCCAAAGTGAAGCCCAAGGAAGAGTGGACACTAGCTAGTGTGACGTCCAGCTCTGCTACTTACTAAATGCCACAACTTTGGACAAATGATGCCACCTTCTCCGAGTCTCCGTTTCCAGATAAATAACCATCACCTGTAGCCCCTAGGGTTACCCTAAGAGGGTAACTGGGTGTTCTGTGTAGAGCAAGGCCTGACACACAGCAGCTCCCAGCAAGTGCCAGCTGTTGCCACGATTACTTGTTTCCAGCAGCGGCCTCGGACTCACTGTATTCAAAGATGGAATTTTAGCTACCAAAGAGGTTCATCTTTTTTTAAAAAGATAAAGCCTCTCGTGGCACTCACTGTGAGTAGAATTTCTCTGGTTCACTCCCGAAAGGCACTGCCCCCAACAAGGCACCTCAAAGCAACATAGTTTGCAAACGCCTCTTTAATCAAACTCCTTCGATTTACAGAGAAGGAGGAAAGCTGAGGTCCAACTACGGGATGAGATTTTCCCCGAGTCCCTGAGCAAGGTGGAACCGAGAGCTCCTGCTTCCCTCCAAAGCCACCCCTCTCCCCTCTGAAAAGCCAGACACCCTAAAATCCAATTGGCAGATCACGGCTGTTCTCCTAGGAAAAGCAGTGCAAGTATCATTAAACCAATTTCACAGCTGGAAGGATCCACACCCAGAACTACAAGCTCTCCAAAGCCGTCTGGCAAGTGCACCACACAGCGTGGATCTGAACCCAGGTTCTAGGATTGCCAGCTGGGCTCCTGCACCGGGCAACCCTGACTCCCAGGCCTGACCTCCAGCGTCCTATGGGTGGCAGTCGACAGGGAAGCCAAAGGCCTCATGGTTAAGGGGGTGTCGAGGGGCGCCATCCAGGGGTGCGGGGGACTCTCTCCATCCACACCTGACCACTGGCTGCAACGAGGTCTGAAGGCTGACTTTCATGTCCAGCGGATAGGAGCAGGCGAAGTTGATTTTGATGTTGACATCACGGATGATGATCTCATCCGACAGGTACAGGGTGTTGCTGTAGGTGGCATGAGTTTCATTCCTCTGTGTTGGGGCAGGGGGTAGGAGAAAGGGGTGTGAGAATTGGAGCAGGATTTCAACAGCAATGCCGTCTGTCTCTCTCACCTCTAAGCTGCCCGCCCAGTCTTGGTGATAAGAAGTTAGGGCAGCGGCAGCCACTATGAGCACATGTCCCATGCCAGACCCTGAGCTAAATGCTCCTTCTGTGTCACTGCGCTGGACCCCTCGGTGACCCTAAGTGACAGAGCTGCCTCATCCCTGCATGGTGGGGTTCACAGTAATTGCGTAATTGCCCACAGAATGGGGACTGTAACACGCCCCAGCTCTGTCCATTGTCACATGTTGTCATGGATGACATGGCAAACACGATCCCCGGCAAGTGACAGATGACTCATTTCTCTCTTCCTTTCTTTCTTTCTGTCCTTTGCCTTTTCGTCCAGGGGATGGGAAAAGCAGGAGGAAGCACTGCTTCACTCACGCGAACATTGCAAAAGGTCTGTGGAGGTGAGGCCCCGCTCCTCCAAATGCCAGAGACGCAGACACTCCCTCCCAGGGCCACCGGAAATGAACAGACCTGCTTCTGAACCCAGTGTTGCTACATACTGGCTGGGAGCCATCACTGCCATCCAAGCTCTACTTGCCCCATCTGTAAAATGGGCGACTGTTACCATGGGTCTCTTTGTCTGATACTAACATTTGTTGAGGACTCTGTGTACCACCCTGCCCTAAGCACTTCAGACACAGTCTCAACACCCCTACAGAGCAGGTGTTATCAACTTCCCCTTTTACAGTCAGGCTAAATACCTCCCGAAGCTCACACTGCTGTAGGAGCAGGAGCCCGGGCTTGAGCCAGGCGGTGCTCCCACTGCAGACTGGAGTGACCAGGGGCATTCCAGGACGTACCGTCATCACCGTGCCACAGGGGCCCTCCCGGGTGGGGGTCACGATGGACACCCAGTCCTGGATGCCCCTCTCGTTGAAGCCCGAGCACTGGCTGTCGCGCAGGTACATGAAGACCTTCTGGAATCCCAGGCTCCTCAGCTGGCACTTGCTCAGGGACACCTTGATTTCAGTGACCCCACACTGCAGCCTGCGCTCCAGCTGCGTGACATCTGAAATGGTCAGGGGACAGGATTGGGGAGGCCTGTGTCTATAGCTCAAGGGTCCAGCACACCTCCCCAGGGGCCAGGCAGAGCTGGCTGGGCCGGCTGCTGGCTGGGGTACTGTGAGTGCCTTAGCCTGGAAGTATAAGGACAAAAGCTGGGGTTGGGCATCACCGCATGGGTCTCACGGCACCACCAGCCCCAGCTTCCCCGCACACTGTGCCAGCATTACATAACACCGGCTCTCAGTTCTGCAAAAACAAGGAAGACGTGGCATCTTGTCTACCTCAAGGACTTGCTCCTCACTTTCTGTCAAGTCTTTGATACCATTTACTGGTTCATTTCCCTTTTAAACAGAAAGCAGGCCTCAGGCTCAGAGTCTGGGGCAGCCTACAACATCCAGCTAGAAGTTTCTAAACTAGTTTTTAAAGGAAGTGTTTTTTATTTTGAGTATTTCTTTTTCAAAATAATTTTACTGAAGGATCAGATTGCTGCTGGGATTTAATATTTTTCTTTTTCTTTATAGTTTTCTGTTAACCCTGCCCAGATAGTGACCATCAGCATGCCAAACTTACTTTGAAGAAGAAAAGATTCCGTTTGAAGAAAAGCTAGTTAACAACAGAATGTGCCTTGCAGGTGGTACTCGGCTACAGCACAGCTATAAAACTGGCCTTTGTGCCTAACTCCTATGGTGACTGACACCTGGGAAATACCAGTCAGTTTCAACCCTGAACGCGTGAGAAAACTGACATCCAGGGTCCAAGCCGGTCAGGCGATCGGCCGCCAGGCCTGTGTTCGGGTGCTGTTAGGCATGTGACTCGGGTGGCTCCTGGTTACCTGGTGGCAGCTCCCTGACCATCCCCTGACCTGTGGCGGCCTCAGAAAGAAGGATGGGGTTTGGGGAGAGCCCCTAGCTCTGTGGGGGTTGGCTAGCTCAGCTTAGGGGAGCCCCAGAGAGCTTCTTGTCTGTTTAATGGGGCACTCGTAGACTGGATATGCACCCTCTGGGTACATACTCTCACGACCCCCATTTACACACAGGAACGTGGCCCCGTGCCTCCCCCCCCCCCGCCCCGTCTCAGCTCCCCCCCACCCCCGTGTTCCCAGCATAGGCCTCACCAGTGATGTTGTCCTGTTTGCACTGACAGTGCCACCTGCCATTGTCCGATTTGCAGTCCTCGTCTATTCCGCACTCCTCACAGGTTCCCTCCACGGAGGTGGGGTCTGCAGGGTCACAGGGACAGACAGACGGGCAGTCAACAAGGGTACGCCCCAACCCTGTGCCATGCCCGTGCCGGGTGGGGGAGGGGGTGGGAAGGAAGGCGCTGGGCTCACCTGTGCAGTACGCCAGGTGACACTCGGGGGCCGGTGACAGGTGGTAGACATAGTAGCCGCCGGTACAGGCCTTCACCTGCACAGGCGCGTCCCACAGGCAGCAGTTGCCACTCCAGTGCGCGCAGGCCGTGCGGCTCACGATGCCCTCGTCGCTGGATGGGTGCGTGCCATTGAGCCACATGGGCGCCGCCGTGTTGCAGCGCAGCGTGGGCACGCAGGTCTCCGCCAGGCGCACGCCGCCGTGGCCCACGAAGCGGAACCAGCCATTCAGGTTGCTGTCGCAGGAGTAGCCGGTCCCGTACTCGGAGCTGCGCCAGAACTGGTCCAGGGTGCTGTAGGTCTGGCACGGATCAACACACTCGAACGCACCACCCTGGTTCACGCAGGTCAGCTCCGGCCCACAGGATTCCGTGGTACACTCGCAGTGGTGTCCGTCCCCCAGGTAGCCGGCGGAGCAGGCGCAGGAGTAGTTGCCCTCCAGGTTGACACAGGTGGCCAGGGCGTGGCACTGGTGGAGCCCCGGGTCCTTGCACTCGTCCACATCCGTGCAGCCGAGCCCGGGCGTCAGCTGGAAGCCGTCCAGGCAGACGCACGTGTAGGAGCCCAGCGTGTTCACGCAGCTGCTGTTGGCCGAGCAGTTGTGGCCGCCAGGGGTGGCGCATTCATCCAGGTCCGTGCACTGGAGGCCGTTGCCGGTGAAGCCCTCCAGGCAGGAGCAGGTGGTGACCACGCCGTCCTCCAGGCAGGTGGCGTTGCTGTGACACTCAGAGCACTCCCCTGGGGACAGAGGCCAACCTCAGAGAAAGCACTCGCCCCACCACAGCTCAGGTTGCTTTTAATACTTTTAAAATTTATTTTCATCTTATTTGAAAGAGAGAGAAACAGAGAAATTTCTCAACCACTGGTTCACTCCTCAAAGGCCCACAACAGCCATGGCTGGGCCAAGCCAAAGCCAGGAGCCAGGAATCCAATCCAGATCTCCCGCAAGGAACCCAACGACCTGAGCCATCACCTGCTGCTTCTCCAGGGTGCACACTGGCAAGAGACTGGATGCAGAAGAATCCAGAAATGGGGCCGGCACCGCGGCTCACTTGGCTAATCCTCCGCCTGTGGCGCCGGCACCCTGGGTTCTAGCTCCGGTTGGGGTGCTGGGTACTAGCGTCTGAGCAGTGTTCCAGCCCTTGTCTCCCAAGAGGTGGCATCAGCACCTGGCTCCTGGCTTCGGATCGGCACAGTGCTGGCTATAGTGGCCATTAGGGGAGTGAACCAACGGAAGGAAAATCTGTCTCTCCTCACTGTCTATAACTCTCTCTCTCTCTAACTCTGCCTGTCAAAAAATAAATAAATAAGAAGAATCCAGAAACAAGCCAGGCACTCTGACATGGGACGCAGGTGTCCCAAGCAGCGTCTTAACCACTTGACTGAGTCTCTCCTCCTGTGCCTTAAGATTTATTTCTTAGCTGTCTCTCTCCAAAACAAAGAACCCCACCCCACCCTACCCACCCTATGTCTGTGCTCCCACCTTTCCTTCCTTAGTGTTAGGCATTGCCTTCAAGCTGTGTCTCCTAAAATATCCACATCCCCACATCCAAAGGGATACAGTGCAGAATTCCTGTACTTTGGTAGGACTGATGGTGAACCTGCTTCCCTTTTGCAGCCTTTGCATACTTCTGTGTCTTCTGCCAGGATCCCTTCCACACCTAGAGAAACTTTCAGCTCCTGCTCCTGCCACCTCCGCTCAGAAGCCTCCCCCAGCTCCCCCAGCACAGCAGTCCCACTTTGTTCCTCTCCAACAAAAACACCAGTGGAAAGTGGGCTGCTGCTTATCGCTGAGTGTGTGCCGGACAATGGGATATGCACTTCTCATTGAATACTTCCCAGTGATCCCATGGGGCTGTTCCCTAAATTTATCTCTGTATTTTAAAGTTGAGGAGATGGAGGTTTGGAAGGAGTTAGCCACTGGCTGCCTTGGTCAGCAGCAAAGCCAGGACCCATGCCCAGCTGGCAGGAACACAAAGTGTGTGACACTGTGGTGGTATTCCGTGTGCCCCAGGGTCCTGCCGGGTGAGGGCAATGCTCAGCCCGAAGCAATGAGCTCGGAAAGCTGAAAGGGGAGATGTCTGGAACCACCTGCCATGTGTGTTCAAAACTGCTGGGTGACCGAGGCTGCAGCTGGCCTTTCGTGAAGTGCCAGCTGGCCTGAGCAGTGTTCCAGCCCTTGTCTCCCAAGAGGTGGCATCAGCATCACCTGGGAGCTTGTCAGAAATTCGTTCTCAGGCCCCAGCCTGGGCCCACTGCACCAGAATCTGCATTCTAGCAGAATTTTCAGGTGAGTCCTGCACACAATCAAGTCTAAGAAATGGATTTAGAATAAAGAGTATGCAAATCCCAGATGTGATAGGAGAGGGATTGAGACTACTTCTGCTAAGGGCAGCAGTGCTCCGGCACGTGTGCACGTGTGCACGCGCACGCACACACACACACACACACACACACTTACTTGCTTCCAGGCTATCAGCAGTTGCACTCATGAACCAAGAGGTCACCATTGCCATCATGAGCATCCGGGTCAGAGAAAACAGCCACTCCATCCTAGCTGTTTCTTTCCGGGAGCGCTTCGCCATCCTCTGAAGCCCTGGAAACAGAGATGGGTGGGACAAATACAGGATCACACTCTCCTCCCCACAGTGGGGCGGGGTTCACACTGCACAACTCTACCAGATGCCACTTACATGAACCACAGAAACTGCAATGGTGCAGCCCAGGCTTTGGTGGGCCCATTCTTGCTCCCACCCACATCCTAGCTTGGCTCCCCAAACCTCACCACAGTGCAGGTTTTGAAGAACTGAGTCTTTCATTTCAAGCAGGAAGCACCAAGATGTGGTAACGTTAGGAGGCAGCTTTGGTTGTAACAGCCAAGTCCCAATCCCCTGCCTGGAAACTCCACTTGCTCAGATTCTTTGACTTATTCAGCAATGATTTGTTGAGTAGCTACTATGTGCAAAGCAGACAGCTGGCCCACAAAGTCCCTGCCCACAAGCAACTCACACATTATAAAGCAATCGCAGGCCGGCGCCGCGGCTCACTAGGCTAATCCTCCGCCTTGCGGCACCGGCACACCGGGTTCCAGTCCCGGTCGGGGCGCCGGATTCTGTCCCAGTTGCCCCTCTTCCAGGCCAGCTCTCTGCTGTGGCCAGGGAGTGCAGTGGAGGATGGCCCAAGTGCTTGGGCCCTGCACCCCATGGGAGACCAGGATAAGTACCTGGCCGCGCACCGGCCGCGGCGGCCATTGGAGGGTGAACCAATGGCAAAAGGAAGACCTTTCTCTCTGTCTCTCTCTCTCACTGTCCACTCTGTCTGTCAAAAAATAAATAAATAAATAAATAAAAAAGCAATCGCTTGAGATGAGCAACTGAAAAGTAATTAACTTCCACAGTGCGTGTTAACGTTTCTAATGGTATTTCACCCCATCAGCAATCGTAAGTGGATGCTAGTTTTAGCCTAATTTTTATAGCAGCAAAAATAAGTTAGTAGGGTGGGTAAGTATGTAGGAACTGGAGAGCTTGTAACCAGGATTCAAATTTCTATTGTACTAATATTAGCAGTATGACATTTGGCAAGACATTTCAGTTCACCAAGACTCAGTTTTCTGATCTATGAAATGGGGATCATTGCTTTCACAAGTTTTGTGTCCATAATATGTTAGACTCAGTTCAGAGGTCCCTAGAGTCAAAGAACTCGTGTTCCAGAGCACCGTTTGCAAGATCTTCGTGGCCATCATGTACTAAAAGAACATTTTGCATCACAATCCAGTGCAGTCATTCTTAGACATGTGTGTGCACACACTCACATAGACACACATGCCTATGAAATACAAGTTTTACAAAACAATGCTTGTCCTTAGTGTGTATCTTGGTTGCTGCCCTATTCTATTCTATTTCATTAAAAGCAAAATTCTGGATATAACCCACAAATGGAAAGAGTGCAAGAACCACTAATGAGATACAACCTATAGTTTGAAAAGTCGTTAGGTAGTAACTGAATGCAGATTACTGTCGCTGCGACTCACTGAAACAACACCTGTAAAGAAGGACCCAGCACTGGGCCGCGGCTCAATAGGCTAATCCTCCACCTGTGGCGCCGGCACACTGGGTTATAGTCCCAGTCGGAGTGCCGAATTCTGTCCCGGTTGCCCCTCTTCCTGTCCAGCTCTCTGCTGTGGCCCAGGAGTGCAGTGGAGGATGGCCCAAGTCCTTGGGCCCTGCACCCGCATGGGAGACCAGGAGAAGCACCTGGCTCCTGGCTTCAGATCAGCGTGGTGTGCCGGCTGCAGTGCGCCGGCCGCAGCAGCCATTGGAGGGTAAACCAATGGTAAAGGAAGACCTTTCTCTCTGTCTCTCTCTCTCACTGTCCACTCTGTCAAAAAAAAAAAAAAAAAAAAAAAAGAAGGACCCAGCACAAGGACCCAGCACATACCAGATGCTTCTGCTGGTTGTAGTAGGCCCAACGCCTGCTATGGAATAGCTACTTGACTACTAATATTCATTGATTCCATGGAAAACAGTAGTCATCGTGATGAGGAAGGCTTAGGCTGGGTGGCAGGGAGGGAGACTGACTTACCAGAGAGCACCGAGTCAGTGATCAGCAGAGTAACACTCAATCCAGGCTGCACCCTAGGGCAAACACTTACCGTCATCCCCTTTCCCCTCTCTGAGTGAAAACCAATGGAAAGTTAGATGGAGGAGAAGACAGCTGGAGATGCTTACCTGGAGCCAGCAGGATCGAAGTGGCCGATTCACAAGCACAGGCCTGTTATATATACGCACATCTGCCCTTGGCAGGTGTGCCCCCCTCCAATTATTCTCTGGTTCCGTTTCTTGAGACTATTTCCTTGGGGGTGGGATATTTGTTTGCCTTTGGCATAATATTGCCTTTTCAGGCTAGGAGGTTGTTGTTCTTTCTCCTAATAGCTGGAGACCCCAAATGATTGACATTGGTGGGGGGGGTCACACCTGTGCCTGGAATTTCAGGACCTTTGTTTTGTCCATTTTAGCAGCAAGAGATTCCATAGTTAGACATTAACTGGCAAAGCAGTGCCAAGGTGCTGGGCTTTTTCTTGGTCACTGGCAAGGACAGAGAGTAGGCGTAAGGAGACCTAGGAAATGAAGCCCAGCAATGGAAGAGGGACTCAATGCATCTGCTGGGGCGTGTTCCCAGTCCTCAAGAGATCCACCAGCTGAGAATGGCTGAAGGTCAAAGCCAAAAGGTAATCCAGACATCACTGGGCCTGATGCACTTTGTGAAACAAGCCATCTGGGCTCCTCTGAGTGTAGGAAGTTGTGAGTTAGTTTGAATCCTGGATCGGTCACGGGCTGTGTGCCAGGTTTCTTTCTTAACTTCCTGACATCGTTTTCCTCATCTGTAAATGGAGAATGCCCACCTTCTGGAGTTTTAATGGTTAAAGCAGCCGATGCAAGTAAAGACACACAGTAAAGATTCGATGCACACAAGTCTTGCACATGCTACCTTGCCACTGGACAGTCACTTAGGCAGAAAACAACAGAGCATGACCCAGGCCCAAGTGGGTGGCCATAGGAAAATCATTGTAAGAGTGGATGTTGTCCTATGGAGAAAAATTGAATGTGTGTGAACTTGGGCTGAGCAGGAAATAGAGCTATGACCATGGCCGTGACGTTTTCAGGACTTTTCAATCTGTCTCATCCAGTGGTAGTGTAACCACTGGCACTGGTGCACGTATCTCCTGAAGATGATTTTACCCTACAGGGATTTTTTAAAATCAGTTTACAATCCCAACTACAGCACTCACCAACCCTGAGAGCTGCTTATCTTTGCTAAACTTTGTCTTCTCTTTGCTCAATTTTCATCTTCCCAAACTTTGTTCTTTTCCAAAAACATGTTGGAAACATCTTGCTCGCTTTCGCAGTTCTTTGATGAAAAGGGACATTGCCATCTCCTCGTTTGCTGACTTATTATTCATTTCTTTATGAACCAGCTGTTTATATGCCATGTGCATTTCACGAGGCCATCTAAGCCCTGGTCTGGCCGTCCCTGAAGGATTGCAAGGTGACGCCTCTGGACCCCTTCTGGAGTTGTCTGGGCCCAAGACCCTGAAAGGAAAAGAGGACTCTAGCTTGGAGTCTGCTTTCTATTTTCTGTATTTGATGCTTTCACATCTTGGGCCTTGTTGATCCTGGAGGGAAGGCCCCTCTTGGAGCCAGCTAATTACTGGAGACAGCAAACAATTTACCTGTGAATGTGCCTTTTCCTATGCAAAGCAACCAAAGGGAACCCACCCTACCAAATAAGACAATTTGCTAAGAGGTCACTGCAGTTACTTTTGTTTGTACCCCTAGGATCCTGAACTTGTGAATCCTGGCTCTGTTACCAAAGGCTTGTGACCTTTGTGAGACTTTCTCACTCCAGGCCACTACTGCCCTGTTCTAATCACCCCAGGGGCCAGCCAGGAGCCAGAACCTATGGACACAGAAATTGAAACTCGCTCATCCCAAACCTACCACCCTGCCTCTCCCAGACCTCCCCACAAAAAAACCAGGCCTTCTCTCACCTTTCCCTCTTGTCCCCTCTGCTTCCTGAGTGCCTCTTCACCCTCCACTGTGCGATGACCTGCCCCATTCCCTCGGGATCTGTGAGTATAACAAGCTCTCTTTTCCGTGGCAGTTGTCTCTTGCTCTGTCCTCAAACCTAAATAATAATAAAACCTACCTTTTAAAACAATAGGCCCTGGGGCAGAATTGTGGTGCAATGGATTAGGCTGCCACTTGCCACACCAGTGTGTGTGAGCAGCGGTACGGACCCCAGCTGCTCTGCTTCCAATCCAGTTTCCTGCTAATGCTCCTGGGAAAGCAGTGGAAGATGGCCCCCCAAGTCCTTGGGTCCCTGCCACCAATGTGGGAGACCAGGATGAAGTTCCTGACTCCTGGCTTCAGTATGACCCATCCTGGGCTGTTGTGGACACTTGGGGAGTGAACCGGCCATAAGAAAGATACCTCTCTCTCTTCTCCCCTCCCCCCCTTTTCCTCTTCACTTTACTCCTCTTCTTCCTCCCCCTTCTCCTCCTCCTCTTGCCTTAGTCACTCTGCCTTCCAAAATAAAATAAATCTAAATAAATAATCACTGTGTTTCTTCGACACAACTGGATCGTCCTGTGGCCTCTCTAGTTGGCCGTTTATCCTGCCCTCTCGCCAGCCCCACATACTGAATCCTTATGGTGCACTGCCTGGAGCCATCAGCAACGCCTCTCATATTCTTGGTTGACCGGGATCTGGAGGCATCTCCCACATGTCCGCTCCCGTTGTGATGGAGGCAGCGCCCTTTCCCCCTGTGCCCTGGTGACCTTTCCTTCCCGCCTTCACTCTTTTCTTAGCCCTGGGCCAATCTCTCCCATCAACCCCTCCTACAAAGACCTTTCTTGGCTCTTGCACCCCACCATTTCATTTTTTCTTTTCATAGCTACAAGTCTCAACAGATGTTTACACTTTGCAACCCACACTGGTGTGCTCCTTGGATGGCCAACTCCATGGACATGGCTCACCAAGATCACCAAGGAAGGTCTCCACTGCCAAGTTTAATCAACAGTTCTCCCTCTTACTTCCAGGGCAGCAAATATGTGCTTTTAAACAAACCCTACTCAACCTCTCCAACCTTTCAGCCTTCTTGAACTGTAACTAGGAGAGTGGCCCTAATAATCTTGACAGCTATCACTTACTGAGTATCTCTGTTGTATCAGACACTTCTCTGTGCTTTTATATTTATTGTCTCCAGCAATGAAACCCATGGTGCAGGGGAGAAGTTCAGAGAGGTTGAGTAACTTCTCTAAGAATACACAGCTAGCCAGCGACTGCAGACTAAAACCGACATCTAATTCCTATTTACCCCTCTAATACTGCCTTCCTTTGGGAAGGGTAGAGAATGTCCCATGTTCAACCATGAGAATACTTGGAGTGACAAGCGGTTTTAGGTCTTTTTTGAACGAAGGACTCTAAGGGGTGCAGACTTTTGGAAAATTCATCAAACTGTATACCAACGGTTAAAATGAGAGCTCTGTGTGGGAAGGGGCAAAAAAATGAACCCAGAGAGAAGACTCTCCCAGTAGAAGGGTATGGCCTGGCCCACCCACCTGGACTGCCTTCCCCTGTGTGAGCCCCCACCTCCCGAGGCTCCGGTTCCAAGAGGGGGACCTGCAGGAGGCACACACGTCCTCTGACTCATACTCAGCCTGTCAGGGGCTCTGTTCCACGTGATTTAGTCTCAGCAGGCCCTGTGGACCTCTCCTTCAACCGGACCACATGGCCTTCGGGGGAGGCTTGCACCGTGTCCTGAATACTAACACCTGCTCCTGTTGGGGCGTCTGGCTCTGGCAAGTTCCAGGGCCCCAGGCTGTTCCCTGCTTCATCTGGCTGTGGACAGTCCAGGTTGGGGCGGGGCGGGGGAGAGGGGGAAGGCATGGTGTGTGGGAACTGGCTCCAGGGATTTGTTGAACATGACAGGTGGGAAGCGGAAAGACCTGGGTGGTGTGTGGCCCTCAGTCCCTGCAAATAAGACCCCTCTCCTTCTCTCCAGAGAAGTAGCCTTGCTGCCCGGCTGAGGTGCAAGGCACAAATCAGGGGTGTGAGTGTGAGGTAGGCTGAATAAAAACCCACAACTATGTCCACCTCCCAGGTCCTGGAACCTGTGAATGTTGCCTCACATGGCAAAGGGTGCTATGTGGGTGTCATCAAGCTAAGGGCTTGATGTGCTACCTGTGCTGGCTGGATGCAGTCACCAGGGTGCTTCTGGGAGTAAGCAGTCACAGGAAGTGGGAGACGTGAGGATCAAACAAAAAGCCGGAGTGATTCCATGACAGAACCACAGGCCAAGGAGTACAGGCAGCCCCCCGAAAACTAGCAAAGAGGAGGAAAGGGATTCTTCCAGAAGGGACCAAACCTGGCAACACCTTGACTTTAGCTCAACAAAACTGATTTCTGATTGCTGGCCTCCAAAACTCTAAGAGAATAAATGTGTGTTGTTTTGAGCCATTAAGTTTGTGTTCATTTGTCAGAGCATCAACGGGAAATGAACAGAAAGTCCCATGTGTGTCAGGGGCCATTGTCAGTGCTTCTCCATGTGGGAATGAGGGTGACATCATGAATCTCTGAAGGGTAGGGTGCTGCCAGATGTGGAATTTTCTACTTGATCCACAGACATTTACTGAGCACCGCACACATGCAAAGAAGAGTTCTAGACATTGAGAATACAGCAAGGAGGAAAATAGGTATGGCCACTCTCATGGGGCTTTCACGTGACATACACAGAATGATGAAATAGTAAGATCCTTCGAAATACTAAAATCCAGAAGGTCTCTCCGAGAATAGTTGAAATTTGAACAATGAAAAGGCTGCACGAAGATCTGGGGAAAGCATTTAGAGGAATAACCTCTGGGGAAAAAGAAAGTTGGTTGTTCCAAGAATAGACCGGAAGTGAGACTGGAGTCTAGACAGCAAGAGGGAGGGAGGAATGAAGGGAGGAGAAGAGACCCCCAGGCCTGGACCTTTCAGGACTTTGGAGGCATGGGACGCTGACTGGATTTTATTCCAAGAGCAGAAAAAACACCAACACAGGATTAAAATGAGGTAGAGTTGCAAGTACTCATGGCTATGGGTTTTTAAGATCATCCCAGATGTTCTGTGAATAGAGTACTGGGGTGGCGAGAGTCTAGAGAGGCTGCAAAGAGATCAATTGTAAGACTTGTGTGGCTGAGGAGTGGTGGGCCATTCAGTGGAGAGGGGTTGCAGTGGGTGGAGTCACTGGGATGGAAGTGGGTGGAGTCACAGATCCATAAATCACTTTTATGATAGAGGAAGGAAAGAAGAGAGTTACTTACTGAGATGTAAAAGTAGTCTGGGGATAGGTATGAGGCGGATCTCTTTTCTTGCTGTGCCAAAATGTACCTTAAACAAGTCAATCTGCCTCGTTGGAAAGTTTTAGCCAAACTCTGGCATTCCCAGTCTGGTAGGAGGTGGCAGCACAGTGGTTCAGTGCACAGCCCCTGGAGTGAGAGTGCCTGGGATCTAAACTATGGCCTCCAGCCATGCTGTGGGATAAATGCCCCTAAGGACACACAACCCTCCTAAGGCATCACCAATTGGGAAACAGAGGGAACGACTCAACCAGGCTCAAGGACATTCAGGGTTTTTATTATCCAACCCCCTCCCACCCCAGCCAACGGTATATAGTTTGTTGGAGAAGATATACTCTGGGTCCCTTCCTCCCTAGCTTCGGAGAAGCTAAAGTTCTTCCTTGACTGTGGGTTTCTTCTCTTGGCTTGGAGGGCCCTCTGGCATGGCCACTTCCTCCTCTACCTCAGCTGTTTCCTTCTGCCCAGCTGGCTCTTCCAGCGTAGTCATGTTCTGCAGCTCATGCAATTGCTGCTCCGGCAACTCTGCCTCCACCAAAGGCACCTCCACCTCCTTAGCCAATGCCTCCTCTTCTATCACTCCATTCTGATCAAGAGGCAACAGCTAAAAAAGCAAACGTGGGAAGAAGAGAAGGACGGAAGAGATAAGGAGTCTAATACATGAACAATAAAGAAAGGAGACAAAATATGTGATAATTGTGATTGTCATTGCCAAGGCCTTTTCCTACTTTTTCTCTCTGGTGCCCAGAGAGAACCAGCCTGTCTTTCAAATAAGTTCAAATTTCTAAAAATCCATTTGGCTTGGATGGTGAAGTGCCAAAGTGTGGATGGGCCCTTCTAAGAGGAAGAAACCACCCTTTCCCTACTCTAAGTCCACAGATGTGGCTGTCTCCCTCCCAGCTGCACAACTGGGCAGGGGACCCAGGCTTAGCTACTGAGACCTGTTGCAGGACATGCGCTTAGACTACTTTCTCAGTTGGGAAGATATTACTTCGGAGCTATGGGGGTAACTACTGTAACTCCTAGCGAATGATGCCAACAGGGAAGGAAACCTAGATGGTAGATACAAAGTTGGTCTGAGCTCCTGGATCCACTAGTGCCCTGCTATTCTACCAATTAAGAGGGACCAGTTCCCATTACTTATGCCCACTGAAGAAGAGTATCTAATATTTGCAATGCAGGGTCCTAAGCAATACAAATGCACCTTCCAGCAGATGGCAGCACCGAGGCGTGGCTAGGGGAAAATGGAGACTGTGGTCTCATCCATTAGTAGGACAATGCCAGAGGGTGGAATCTCGCCGAGACCTCTGGTTTCTACATCAGGAAAGCAGCCAGGAAGCAGCCTTCGCAGCTGTGCCCCTTCAGAGGCTGCGCCCTCTCCACCGTGTCTACCATTTCCGCCTCCTTGTGGTGAGTGCACTTCAGATAGCAATGGCCAATAAGAGCACCCAAACTGGACCGGTAATCTCTAGAAAGCATGAGATGTTGGAACTCTTGGCACTCTCTGTTCTAGTCCACTGAGTTCCTGGTCATTCTGAGACAGAATAATCCCGGGGGCTGCTGGCTCTTACCTCCTCCACTTCCTCTTCAGCCCTGGTCTTGACTTGGCTTTCCAGGAAGGCAGAAAAGCCTTTCATGGTGTGTTCTCCATCATACTTAACAGCCTAGGAAGAAAGTGGAACGGGGTCAGGATGAGAGCCTCCTCCTGCCAAATACTTGTGAGTGGCTGCATGGGGAAACTGAGCATCAGATTCCCAGCAACCTGGGTCTACTGAGCAGATTCCTTCACCTCTCTGAGCCTCCACTGCCGTGGCTCTAGGAGGATAATAAAAATTCCTTCACTGTATGGCTGGAATGTAGCATGCACGACGGAGTCACACTACCAAGCCCTTGTCCCCGGTTGCATTACTTAGCAGTGGGGTCCAGCTGCTTAACTTTTCTGACACCGTTTCCCCACTTCTGACATGGAGACAACAGTATCTCATCGTGTTTCAAGGATTGACTTAGTATCCGCAGAGCATTTAAAACGTGGCTCACAGCGAGTACCATATGCATTTGCGATTATTTTCATATGATGACTATTAGAATAGCTGTAATCTCGCCCAGCATCTTCACAGGCTCAGCGTTTCCATCACCACTCGTTCCCTTTCCTACTTTAGTCTTTTGGAAGGATACGAGGCTACTTACTGCCCACTGGTTATCTAAACTCCCTTTCAGGTAACTTAAGGACAATGACTCAGCCTCCTCCTCTCAATCCAGCCTCATTTTCCGATGCACCAGGAGAATGGCTTCTCCCTTGCAGTGCTTGGGTCATCCCTCTGCCCACCTTTTTGTTCCTGTTTACTCCCTACCTATAGTTCCTGGCCTCTCCTGCCATCTGATTGAAGTCCCCTGTTTGCACGATGACCCCCAGCTACATCTGTCCTCAGAAGCTGTCTTTCCCCAATGATAGCTGCATTCAGTGGAGGACTTGCCCAGGATGACGGCTCCCCACACTCGGTGCAGGGACCCAGATCACACTTCCTTGACTGACACTCTTCATATGGCAAAGTGTTCCATCATCGCTGCTGGTGGTTGATGACTACCATCCCAGTGTGTGACAACACCCTTTGTCTCTCTTACACATCCATCCGTCTTCTAAAATGCCCTACTCACAACATGCATGTGGAGATTCCCCCAACCTTGTTCTATAGCATCCCTACCCTTACTCCATGGGTATGGAGCTTAGTGCCAGTCCTAGAGGAAACCATGGAACCCATTCCTGACCTTTCAAAACACCCACATCCATTTGGCTACAGTGATTGGGTGAATGATGAGCAAGGGTACCCAATTATAGTAAATCTTAGAACTTTGGTGGAAGCTGCTTGAAAAATACTCTTTGGACTTGAATATGAGAGGGTAACAGGGTTGGGACTGAGAATGAAATGGTTTGATTAAAGGTAGGGAAAAACTGAGTCCCTGATTATAACACAATAGCAGGTTCAGCCATGTACCCCCTCAAGAGCTGCTCACTTGTTCAGAGTCAGTAGGGAAAAGCCGGAAGAACGGGTACCGGTCCATCGGCGAGAGCTGAATGTCGTTGGCTGTGATGTCGAGCTTGGCAATGGTGATTGTGGAGTGGTTTTGATATTTGATGCCGAGCTCCTCCAGCAGGGGAAACAGCACCCTACACTTCTCCGACCAGGGGGCATCTGCAGGAAAAAGACCATTGCTCAGGCCCATGCTGATACCACAGGCTACTCACGGCACTGCTGCTTGGCAGGCTGCACCCCATCTTTCTTTTAATTATATATTATTTTGTTTTTTATTTATTTATTTATTTTTTTTTTTGACAGGCAGAGTGGACAGTGAGAGAGAGAGACAGAGAGAAAGGTCTTCCTTTGCCGTTGGTTCACCCTCCAATGGCCGCCGCGGCCGGCGCGCTGCGGCCGGCGCACCGCGCTGATCTGATGGCAGGAGCCAGGAGCCAGGTGCTTTTCCTGGCCTCCCATGGGGTGCAGGGCCCAAGCACCTGGGCCATCCTCCACTGCACTCCCTGGCCACAGCAGAGGGCTGGCCTGGAAGAGGGGCAACCGGGACAGAATCCGGCGCCCCGACCGGGACTAGAACCCGGTGTGCCGGCGCCGCTAGGCGGAGGATTAGCCTATTGAGCCGTGGCGCCGGCCTAATTATATATTATTTTGTCATTTCAGCCATAGTACCTGATCATTATTAAATACACTTTTTTAACATGGCCTGGGTCCCCTGACACTCAGCCACTAACACTTTTAGGATGTTAACATTTTCTTCTATTTGTCACTCCCTTCTTTGAACATAGTGTTCCACTTTAGCTGAAGAAAACCATAAAATAGTATGATAAATGGATTCTTCATGTTCTGCCAAAAACCGTGCGTGTGTATGCATGTGTGTTACTCACAGGGGTGTTCCACCAAAGGTTAAAGCTACTCGCCCAAGGTCATCTAGTGATTAAACAGAGGAAGGGTGATTTGCTTTGACTTGTGACCACTGTACTACCAATACAATACAATAAATGTAACTTCAGAAAGATCACAAAAAAACAGAACCAAAAGACAGATTGCTTTGGTGTGGGGTAGGTGCTTTGGTGTGGGGTAGGTGTTTGGCCTAATTGGTAGGCCTTTTTTTTTTTTTTTTTTTTTTGACAGGCAGAATGAACAGAGAGAGAGACAGAGAGAAAGGTCTTCCTTTTCCGTTGGTTCACCTCCCAATAGCCGCTGCGGCTGGCGCACCACGCTGATCCGAAGCCAGGAGCCAGGTGCTTCCCCTGGTCTCCCATGCGGGTGCAGGGCCCAAGGACTTGGGCCATCCTCCACTGCACTCCTGGGCCACAGCAGAGAGCTGGACAGGAAGAGGAGCAACCGGGACAGAATCCGGCACCCCGACTGGGACTAGAACCCAGGGTGCCGGCGCCACAGGCAGAGGATTAGCCTATTGAGCTGCGGTGCCAGCCATGGGCAGGCCATTGATCAGGATACCTACTCCCATTCATTACAGAGTGCCCGAGTTCCATGCTCAGCTCAGCTTCCCGCTGGTGTGGACCCAAGGAGTCTGCACCTGCCACCCACACGGGATATGTGCACTGAGTTCCCGGCTCCCAGCTTCAGACCCCAAGGCTGTTGTGAGCATTCTGGATGTGGGCCAGCAGGCAGGAGTGCTTTGTCTGTCTCTCTCTCCTCCTCTGTCTCTCAAATAGATACATATTTTAAAAATGTTAAAGAGAAGTTTATTTTGCGGGCTGGCACTGTGGTGTAGCAAGCAAAGCTGCCACTTGCAGTGCCTGCATCCCATTTGGGCATTGGTTCCAGTCTCAGCTGCTCCACTTCCAATTTAGCTCTCTGCTGTGGCCTGAGAAAGCAGTAGAAGATGGCCCAAGTCCTTCAGCCCCTGCACCTGTGTGGGAGACCCAGAAAAAGCTGACTTCGGATCGACCCAGCTTGGGCCGTTGTGGCTCTCTGGGGAATGAACCAGTGAATGGAAGACCTCTCTCTCTCTGCCTCTGCCTCTCTCAAACAAACAAATAAATCAAAGGAGTTTATTTTGGTACAAAAGTTTGAAATCCATGCATATGAGGGGTCTTTCAAAGTTCTTGAAAAATGCATACCATGAAAAACTGTAAATAGATCTCAGCATTTTCTTACCAAAATAAACTTATCTTTTAACCTGTGGACTTTTGAAGTGCCATACTATGACACAATACTGGTGGAGGAGTACACACCCAGAAGTGAAGAGGTGAGCTCAAGAAATGTGACAAGTTCAAGTACCCCTAGATAGGGGATGCCTGACTTCCTTGCAGAAAGTTCTTTGAGATGTGAGTCTTTCCCAGGTACTTGGCCTTCTGGAGAGAAACCAGAGATGAGCTCCAAATCACACCTTGTTTGCTCACCCTTCCATTAAGCTTGGAGCCCCATGTTTCAGAGAGGAATGGCCTCTGAGGCCCGCAACATTCTGCCTTTGGATGATCATGTCCCACTTACAGATCAAGGGCTTCTTGGCCAAACCTGCTGCCAGCACCCTCGGCAGCCCTCCTGGAGCCCGGCAGGCCCTTGGTATGAGCAGGGGCGGGTGCATGGGGGGACATAATGGCAGCAGCCCCAGGGGGCCCATCTGACAGCCCTGCTTCCAAGAAAATGAGGTTGCATTTGCCTTTCTCAGGACCACAGGGGCATTCTCAGAACTCTGGTGTCAGGGGAGTACAGAAAGGCCACTCCGGGTCTCTCATTCAGGGCCAGGAGATTGCAGTGATTCAGCCAACACCTCGTTCTGTGGACAAAAGTCCATTTCTGTAGGATTTTCAAAGAACCACATGATGCAATCCAGTGATAGCACAGAGCTCGCTTTGAACTTTTGCCTTGCAGTAACTGTGTGACCCCAGGTAAGGTAAATGACCTCTCTGAGGCAGGTTTCCCTAATCTGTATCATGGCAAGAGGCGCTATAACTTCCTCCTGGGCTTGTTACACAACACACAACAGCAGGTGCATCAACAGCAAACTCATGTCTGGCTCATCGAAAGTACTCATGAAAAGGCAGCTCTGCCTTTGAAATCAGAGTGATCTGAAGTACTGTTCTGTCTCCTTCCTCTGTGTCTCAGGGTGAGCAAGAATGTCTCTGGCCTTGGCTCTCACACATAAATCAGAAACAGTGGGAAAGGGGCAATAATACTTAGGTGAGCTCTGACAATAATTACAATGTTAGTAATAATAGCAGCAATAAGCATTGTCATTTATCAAGTGCTTATAATATACCAGACATTGTGCTAGGTCCCTGACATGAAGGATTTGAGTCCCCACCTCATATGGGCTGTTGCTAAGTCACAACACCCAGAAGTAGCTACAAGTGGAGGTGCAACAGTCATTCTGCCCAGGTTCAATCCCCAGTTTGGCACCTTTGGGCTGTGTATTTCTGGGAAGGTTTTTTTCAGCTCCTTGCGACTCTATTTAGTCATCTCTCAAGTGGGAGCAATAAGAATGTTGTGAGAATTAAATGAGATAAGGTAATAGTGGCTCAGGGTGAAGCCTAACACGATGCAGCATCTGATCAAACATTATTAATCATCAACCAGATTATTGTGAGAAATAGAGATAGGCCCTGATTGTATGAAAGGCATTCTGTATATTCCAAGAGTTAGACTTCCAGGGACAAAGTTATAAGGCATCTTGGTCTGATCTCTTCAGGTGTGTGAAGACCAGCTTTGGTGTGGTGCATTGATGGGTTTTAAAGATTATAGTGACCAGGAATTCACAAGCAACTCTTGCTAAGTAGTGTTGGAGCCCACAGCCTCCTGTTACCTCCGTGAGGTACTTACAGAACATCACAAACACGTCCCTTTCCTTGTCAAAGACGACCAAGTTGAAGTTCTTCCCCACCAGCTGCTTAACTGGCCCTTGGTCCCAGTATTTTGGAATCTCTTCACTGGATAGATGTTTCTAGGAAGAAAATTTGAGAGTTCTAACAGCTGGCAGAAATGGGTTCAAATTTGGGAATGTTCCATTCCGACAGGAAGAAATGACAGGTTTCCTTTGTTCATCCACAAGAGCCTTGGGGCAGAGTTTGAAATGCTGAGATGGAACATGGGCTCCATGGCAGCTTTGGATGGGCTAGGGCAGGTTGGGACCAGAGGGCTAAGGTGGAGACCATGGTTCTTGGGATTCTCAGATGAGAGTGGGATTCATGTCATTAGCATCTTAATTAGTTTTTTTTTTTTAATGCTGCCTCCAATTAATCTGGGAATCAAGACCAAGGTCACTTCTAAGACCTATAAAATCTTTAACACACTCTGGTTCCTTCCAGTCTCCCCATACCCATTCCCATCCTACCACTTCCTTCCTTCAGCCACACACCAGTCTTCAGTTTACCTAAAGAGCTAAAATCCCTCCCCGCTGGGGCCTTTGTTTATGCAGTTTTCCCTGCCTAGAAGGTCTCCCCAACTCCTGCTTCTTACTCTCCCTTCTTTCTCTGGTGAGGGATACCGATCTTGTGCCTAAGAAAACAACAGTTTGAGAAGGCTGCAGGGAATACTGTGTTGCATGGGGCCGACGCTGTGGCACAGCAGGTTAAAGCCCTGGCCTGAAGCACTGGCATCCCATATGGGCACTGGTTCGAGTCCTGGCTGCTCTTCTTCCGATCCAGCTCTCTGCTATAGCCTGTGAAAGCAGTAGAAGATGGCCCAAGTCCTTTGGCCCCTGGACCCACATGGGAGACCTGGAAGAAGCTCCTGGCTCCTGACTTCGGATCAGCTCAGCTCCGACCGTTGTGGCCACCTGGGGAGTGAACCATTGGATGGAAGATCTCTCTCTCTGTCTCTACCTCTCTCTGTAACTCTGTCTTTCAAATAAATAAAACAAATCTTAAAAAAAAAAATGCTGTGTTGCTGGGAATGGACAGAAGGCAATAGAAGCACTTGGAGGTAAGGGGATCTCAGATTGTGGCTTGCCTGGAGAGCCTCTACCTACTCCTGTTGTCCCAGGATATTTTTAAAGAATGTCCCCTTTCTTTCCCGAATCATTCTAGTTTGGAAAATGAAAAACGTGTTCCACTTACTCATCAGGGTAGCTGAGGCTACAGCAGGAGCTGACCAGTGTGTGATGATGTGTTGTGTGGTTATCTTTCTTGAACCTCTCCTTACTCACCCCACTCACCCAAATGTCCCTAAAGCCTTTGAGGCTAAATCCTGTCTTGTGTTCTACTCCTTCCTCCTCCCTAATGCAGGTACCTATCTACCCTGTACAAGCAGATCTTTCACATCAGAGACTTAGAAGAGCCTTCTTTCAAAGAATAAATTAGCTCTCCTGAGAGCCTGCATTTCAGTTGGAAATTCTTCCAAAGAAATACCTGTATTTTGCAACTAAAGAATTAATGGCAGAATTAGAGGCCCAGAATGGGTAAAAAATTGGATCAATTTGAGATGAGGAAATGGGGGGAAATCCCTCATGCTAAACCACGAGGCTGAAGTTTGTTCTGCCTCTCCATTCAGGTGGCCAAAGCCAAAAATTCTAAGAAAGAGATGCTACTGAGGTTTGGAATCAATCTTGTCCAAGAACAAACTCACCTTGGCATTTTTGCTCAGGAAGTTGCGGCCAAATTTCTTGAGGTTTTGGTAGGTTATGTCATCCGAAGGCATTTTGTATCTGGCATCTGAGCTTAAGTTGAGGATTTGAACACATGGGATATTGACTTCTGAGAGCTGGAAGTATTCTAACACACGTCTGTTTCTATGTTCATCAGCATCCACAAGGATGAAAAGGATCTGCCAGATCAAACAAAATCTTTATCTCTCTGGATTCTTTACCAAGGGGGAAGAACTGCTGGGAAGCTGAGGGCTGACAGAATGCAAAGGGCAGGTCTATGGAGCACTTCTGAAACAAAGATCGAATAAAAACTGCTTTCCTTTGGGCAGGTGCACACCTGTCCCCAAATACAAAGTCAGGTTGCAGCCGCCAGCCAGGATTCCTCATCCTTATGACATGAACCACTGGCACAACTTGAGGACCTCAGAAGGTCCTGAATGTTCACCTGTGCCTCAGTTTCCTTATCTGTAAAAGGGTGACTGTAAAAGTACCTACCTTGTAGGGTTGCTGTGAGAATTAAATACGACAGGGCATGTAAAAGCTTAGCTCAGTTTCTGACTGGTAGGAAACATTCAACATGTGCCAACGCTTCCTACCCTTCAAAACGACTGTCGAGGAAATCCATGACTCTGCTCACTCCTTCAGTCAACAAATACTCATGGAGTGCCTGCCACGTGTTAGCCATTTTACTAAGCACTGGGGATACAACACTGCCCAAAGCACACAAAATCCATGCCACACTGAGTTTATTATTCTAGTAGAAAAAGCAGACAACAAACAAGTTAAACAAGCTAATAAATTCAGATGGCAATGAGTGCCAGTTAGACAATAAGACAAGGTGATGTAATAGAGAATAATGCACAGAGAAGGAGCAGGGAGGGGCTCAACATTACATAGAGGGGTCAGGAGGAGAATCTGAGGAGGTGACGTTTTGCTGGGACCTGGGTGATGAGTCACAAGTCAAGGAGCCATGATCCAGGCAGTAGAAGCTGTCTATGCAAAGGCGTGGTGGGGGTGGGGGTGGGGGACCAAACAGAAAGAGCTTAGAATGTTCTAGGAATAAAGGCCAGTGTGAGTACTGGGAGGTCGGAGACTATGACAGTGAGGTCACAAGTCCAGCAAGGGGCTTGGGTTCAGTGTGAACACAATGGAAGGTCACTGGAGGAAAGCAAGCCAGAGAAGGACGCGATGCTGATTTGGAAATGTCACTCTGATGGCACCAAGAGCGGAAGAAGGCAGAGGAGGCGGAGGCCACTGGAGACACCTGGTGTCACGTTCTTGCAGGTCATTCTTTCATCAGCAGATAAAGGCCCCACAAAGTGCTCGTGCAGGTGCCAGGGAGACTGAAAAATGAGGTGGTCCCATTAAACCATCTTTGTACACTTTCGAGAAATATTGGCTCTCTCTGACCTGCTGAGCCCCGGAGCACTGAAGTGAACAAGAAAAGCTATGGGGTGCATCCTACTGGAACAATATCAGTCCAGCTGTTTTTATCTTTGGTGCTAAAATGGATCATAATCAATAAAGGGAATCATTGAGAAGCTCACACATTAGAGGAAACAAGATTTTAACCTCATCTCTCAGTCAATGCCAGAATAAATTCCAGCTAAATTAAAGCATTAAAAAGAAAAACCTGGAAGAAAATATGGTTACATATTGACTACTATACCATAGGAGAAATGGAGAGAAAGCAGCCAGATTGAAATCAATTTAATTATATCCAAAATATTAAAGTGTAAAGTTGAAAACAGACAATATATTTACAAGAGGTATTTCTGTGGTTTGGAAGCATCTTTTTGGAAAGCAATGTATTTGGAATGCCATATAGACATGAAATATGTTCATTTTTGAGTGGCTTTACCCTGTTTCTTTTAGGGTTCAAAGTTTCTAATTGTTTTTGTTTAATTTCAGAATAATTTTCTTCAAAAGAAAAAACCTGCCATTATATTTCTCATAAAAATAAAGGAAAATCGGTATACAGTCTCTATGGCCCAGTTGGTGGTAACTGTATTAATCATCAGTAGAATTTAGGAGAAACCCTTTTGTTTCTAATGAATGCAATGGCAACTTCAATAAGAAGAGGCACAGTTTACTGTACTTTTGCTCATGGCCACACTATAGGTTTTCTAATTCTTACTATAACTCTCTGTTTTGCGCACGAAGAGACAGGATTAGATTAAGAAGTTCACCAAGATAACATAGCTTGTAAGAGGCAGAGAATTCAAAGTCAGGTCTGTGCCATGGCAAAGCCCAGAAACTGGGGCAGGTGTTTGGCCCAGCGGTTGAGATGCCTGCATTCCATATCGGAGTGTGTGGGGCCCCATCTCAGCTCTGACTCCTGACTTGGTTCCTACTAATGTGCACCCTTGAAAGGCAGCAGGCGGTGGCTCAAATGACTGAGTTTCTGTTCTGCATGAGGGAGACCTGGATTGAGTTCTTGGCTTCCAGGTTTGACCCCAGCCCACTCTCGGCTGTAGCAGGCATTTGAGTCAATCAACAGGTGGAAGCGCTCTTCCTTTCTCTCTCTCTCCTCCTCCACACTCCCTGTCTCTCATACAATTTTTTTAAATAACTAATTTTCTTTAAAAGACCACAATCTCATCAATAATTTGCCAGACAATCCATGCTGGAGCACATCTTCGGGCTCCTCCATGACCTCAAGCAGGCGTGACCTTTCCTCCCCTCACTTCCAAGCCAAAGGCAACCACACTGCACTCACCCACAGTGAGCAGAGCAAGAGCCATCAGAGAAGCAGCAAAACCATCACGTTCCCACAGCAGGCATATTAAAAAAGATGAGGAAAGAAGGATCACAGGTTTGGCAGAGAGAGAAAGACAGAGAGAGAGAGAGTTAGATTGTGCAGAAAGAATAGAGGAATCTGATTTAAAATTAAGTAGTAAATAATATGGCCATGGTATGCAAATTAGGAACTTGGTATACAAATACTTCCTAACTTCATTTATAATAAGTAGGACAGGCAAATGGCCTCAGAGTCTGCAAGACTTGGTTTCCCACCCAGGAGCCCCAAAGAGCCAGGGCGTATTCTACAAACCTTGTTTTGGAACTCCTTTGATGCCAGCTTATAGTGCTGGATGATGAGACCAAATGACTCAGCACTTTTGGAGGCAAAGAGCAGCATGTGATTCAGGATGTGCAATTCATAAATCAAGTCCTTATTCTGAAATGGCAAGGAAGACTTGTTATTTTAGATACATACAGCTGTCCCAGCTCCCCTCTCCAAGGGGATCCCTGGCTCACTGACCTCCGTGTTGTATTCAATCACCAAATCTGTAAGGTGCTGTTTGATGACTTGATTGAGGTCATATTTGTTGGTACTATCATTAATAAGCTCTTGGCGGTTCACGACTTTCCCCTTGGACATAAGAAGAGAAAAACTGGAGGGAGGTAGCTTCCATTATACAAGCACTTAACAAATATGCATAGCAATTTTCCCACTGGATAAAAGGATAACGCTGAGGAATGGTGGCAGGTGTAATCCATAACCCAAGTACTTAATAAATACAAACAGCTGGACAGATTAACCTATGGGTGGAATATGGGTATGAAAATCTAGATCTACAATCACAAGGAGTACAACTGACTGTCAGCCTAAACTGTTGTGTCTGAAATCCCTCAAAAATATTTGTGCTGGGCCCGAGCTGTCAGTCAATGGCTCAGGGTGGTATTCAGGGGAGTCCATGCTTGGGAAGTGGGGACTTGAATAAGTTTCTTAGAACTCCATTGCAGTCAAAGCCACCCCCACCAACCTGCCTTCCTTCCAAAGAGTCTGACCTTCATCAGGCTCTGGTGGCTCTCAAGTTCTCCCCTGGATTCCTGTTTTACTGCTGAGGCATTCTTCCTAAGATATATTTTACATTTCTAGTCTTGCTTGCCAATGGCCTCTCAGGAGGAACTGAACTAGTACAGGAATGATATAATTCTCTGTGCACAGGATCAAAGTCGGTGGGGAAAGAGAAACAAGCGACCATCACCTATTTCCTCTTCCATCTCCTGCACTTCATTTCTACTAAGCCCACCCTGGCACAAACCTGAACTCCTGTCGGGATCTTCTATGGCCTTCCAACCTCTGCCCTTGCCCCCTTCCAGTCCACACTCCTCATGTCAGTCAGAGTGACAGTGTTAGAGCCCAAATATGATCATGTCCTTTTTGCATTTTCTTGCTTCAACACTTCCTAGCCCCAGTTGTTCTCTGGATAAATACCCAACAATGATCTAGTAATAGTTTTAACTGAAGAGCTTTGTTACACCACGGTTCTAGGCATGTTCTATGCACGGGTTTGTTTATGCCTCACCACGTCTCACTGAGCTTTATACTATTATTTTCTTCATTTTTCAAATAAACTTATCTTAGTGAAGTAACTTGCCCAAGGTTAGCCAGGACTGCAACCAAGGCAATGACTCTAGTACTTGCAGTCCTACCCACTGGAAGGCACAAAACCTCTCTCAATATGTTTTTCAAGTCTGCTATTGAGATTTTGATTTTGCGATGGGGTTTATTCAGCAGAAATTCTAAAATTTTACTTGGAATTTAATTTGGCGTAAAGGAAGACGTATGGATCCGGCTTCAGGTTTTCTTCCACGTGGCTACACAATTGTCTCAACGCTACTCACTCAGTAACACATATTTTCTCCACTCATCTAAACTACCATCTTTCTCATATACTAAATTTCCATTTCTATTTGGCTCTATTTCTGGACTCTATGCAGGCCCATTTGAAAATCCAAGTCAGATTGTTTTATTGCTTAAGACCTTTCAATGATTTCCATGGGTCCAAGAAAAACAAAAAGTGACTCAGAACCTTCTCTGAAAGTCAGGCACACCTGGGCGTCATTCCACCTGCCTCACGTGTGGCCTTGTGTGAGGAACCTAACCTCTCTCTGCATTCTCTGTGAGTAGTATGGCTATTGTAAATGTTTGGCTTTGTGCGGAGGAGAAGGCAGGCATGTTCCAAGACCAGATCACCAGATCCAGAGTGGTACCATGCAACAGAATTTTCTGTGATGAAGGAAATAATCTACAAATCTGTGATGTCAAGTAGTACAGTCTCTAGTCTCCAGTCACATGTGACTAATGCTGCCATACTGGACAGCTCAGGTCTATATCCCAAAGAGGGAAGGAAAGGTGGTACTCCATTGGCCGGTGCTGCGGCTCACTAGGCTAATCCTCCGCCTTGCGGAGCCAGCACACCGGGTTCTAGTACCAGTCGGGGCGCCAGATTCTGTCCCGGTGGCCCCTCTTCCAGGCCAGCTCTCTGCTGTGGCCAGAGAGTGCAGTGGAGGATGGCCCGAGTACTTGGGCCCTGTGCCCCATGGGAGACCAGGAGAAGTACCTGGCTCCTGCCATCGGATCAGCACGGTGTGCCAGCCGCAGCGCGCCAGTCGCGGCAGCCATTGGAGGGTGAACCAACGGCAAAGGAAGACCTTTCTCTCTGTCTCTCTCTCTCACTGTCCACTCTGCCTATCAAAAAAAAAAAAAAAAAAAAAAAAAAGGTGGTACTCCATGAACTGAGACCTGAAAGGCCCCAGGGGCCTCATTAAGGGTTTGAGTGTTGAGGAGGCCCTTAGCAAGATTCAGAGAGAAGGGGAGAAGTGATGCTCAGCTATGGTCAGTGAGATTCAGAAGGCTGGCTTTGTAGAGGACAAGAGCGGATCAGTAGGATCACCTATGGGAGATGAAAGTCACTTGATCCAGAACGTAGTAGTAGATACAAGGAGAAATCAATAGGACTGGTGTGACTGATTGGCTAGTATCAATAGGGAAGAGGTAAGAATTATACTGATGCCTGAATTTTCTGCTTGCTTAACTGGATGGGACAGGTGGTGGCACAATTTACTAAGACAGAGAAAACACATAAGGGGCCTTGGAGAGGAGATCATGACTTCAGCTTCGCCACACTAAGACATCTGGTGCTGGGCCCCAAGGAGTGGAGAGTGGAGAGGTCTCTGGACATGGGTATCTATAAGTCACAGTGTCTAGATGGTGACTGCTGGTGCAGGGCAGGATGGGGAAACATGGGGCCAGGAGCCTTGACGAGTGACAATCACTGGTTAAGGAAAGGAGAATGGCAGTGGCTTAAAGAGCCAGAGAAACACCAGGACACTGATTTCAGACGCCAGCACTATAGCCTAAAGCCACTTAGCTCACAGGAGAGGGAACTTTGCACCCAAAGCCCCTGCATTTTCCCCTACATTGAACCAGATGTTCCCTCCCTACAACAGACACGAAATGCTACCTTTTTGAACACCAGGACACTGTCCAGGGTGACGTGGAAGCGCCCAAGGGCATTCTTGATTTTTATCACCCCGAAAGTCAGCTCTGGGAAGTCTTTGATCACATCGTAGAACAGCTCTGCTACCTCTTCTTCCAAGTCCTGTTTGGGACAAGATGTTTGGTAGAGTTGTGTAGAAAACCAAAAACCAAGAAAAAAAAAAAAAATGGAAAGATGGAAATGGGGGCCAATCAGTCTCTCTTCACTTTCCAAGTTCTGAGGTTTTGCTGGGTAAGCTAAATCTTCAAACATGGATATTTCATACCCACAACTCTTCTCTGACTGTGACTAAAGCCATAAAGGCAAATCCTCTGAAATTAATGGAGAAAATTGATAAGCTTGGCTTTTTCTGATGATCAGAGTATAGGTTGTTCTAATTTGGAGAATGGGCGTTTTTAGCATTTATTCCTTAACTGCCTTCAGAAGAGGGGATTGATTTGACCACAGGTAACTAAATGTGAACATTGTATTAAGATATGGCTATAGTTTCAGCCTTCATCCTTTAGCTTGAAAGAAAATTGGGACTAAAAATACTCTCAAAGAAGGGGGACAATGGGGCAGAGCAGGCAGGAGTTTGGCCTAACAGTTAAGACACCACTTAAGATGGTTTTGTCTCACACCTGAGTCCCTGGGTTTGATTCCTGGCTCAGGCTCCTGACTCTTGGTTCCTGCTAATGCAGATGCTGGGATAAGGTGGGGATGGCTCCCGTAATTGAGTTCCTGCCACCCATGTGGAAGACCTGCATTGAGTTCCCACATCCTGCTGTTAGCCCCAGCCCAGTCTCAGCTACTGTGGGCATTTGGGTAGTGAGCCAGCAGATGGGAGCTGTCTCTAATTGTCTCTCAGCCTCTCAAATAAATAAATAAATATAATAAATAAGAAAGAAATGGGGGCCACATACTCCCACCATGTGGAAATATGATGTCAAAGTTCTGGTTTTCACTGAGGAAAGAAGTGTCATCAGTTTACACTAAATGAATTAAATACATGAGAATTTTTTTCTAAAAGTAATTTGCAAATACACAAAATGAAATCAATAAAGAGCTATCATTAGACAATTCACTACATACCTAGGTTTTTTATATCCTTCCCCAAACACCTTGCCTGTTGCACCTATGATGAGAGTTGGGGTATTTTCAAATGGGTGCATGTTTTATCAAGTGTCATTGGTTTTTTGTTGTTGTTGTTGTTTTGACAGGCAGAGTGGATAGTGAAAGAGAGACAGAGAGAAAGGTCTTTCTTTGCCGTTGGTTCACCCTCCAATGGCCGCTGCGGCCGGTGCGCTGCGCTGATCTGATGGCAGGAGCCAGGTACTTATCCTGGTCTCCCATGGGGTGCAGGGCCCAAGTACTTAGGCCATCCTCCACTGCACTCCCTGGCCACAGCAGAGAGCTGGCCTGGAAGAGGGGCAACCGGGACAGAATCCGGCACCCCGACCGGGACTAGAACCCGGTGTGCCGGCGCCGCAAGGCGGAGGATTAGCCTAGTGAGCCATGGTGCCGGCTTATGTCATTGGTTTTAATATACAGGTATGCTTGGCAAGCTACTAGGAAGAGAGAGTAGCACAGTCCAAGTGTGGCTAGTGGCTGTCAGAATCACAGGAAGCAGTGACTCTCAATCTAGAAAGTGAGACATCATTTATTCTGTGATGTTCTAAACAGATCCTCAGAGAGATTAGTCATACTATTAAAATCAATTAAATCAATGTATCAGTCTCCTCTTCCTTCTCTCCATTTCTTATTTTTATTTATTTGAAAGGCGAGAGAGAGAGAGAGAGAACGCTCTTTCATTCATTGGTTTGCTCTCCACATGCTTGCAACAGCTAGGGCTGTGACAGATCCCAGCTAGGAGTATGGAACTCAATGTGAGTCTCTCATGTGAGTCAGGGTCCCCAAGTACTTGAGCCATCATCTTCTGTCCCCCAGGGTATGCATTAGCACAGATCTGGAATCAGAAATACAGCCAGAACTCAACCCTAGGTGGTCTGAGATGGGATAATACAGGTGTTCCAAGCAACATCTTAACTGCTGTACCAAACGCCCTCCCTCTTCTCTCTTTATTTCTGTCCATCTTTCTAGATAGCTTCTCCTATCACTTCAGTTTCCATTTCAACTGTGGGGCTCTCCAAGAAAACCAAATTACTGGGTGGGTATGGGAAAGCCCCATGGGGAAGTCTTTTTCCCTACACCTCCTCTCAAGCCCAGTACTTCTCAGCAGTCCAAAAGCTTCCTCCCGCCTCCTGACCCCAGTACCTGAAAGAAGCCGATGATAACCAAGGGTCTGGAGCTCACAAAATCTGCCACCTGCTGGCTGTTGTTGAACAAAAATGCTTTCTGGCTTATCTGTCTTCTCAACCAAACGACCAAGGCAGTTGATTCAACCACTCCTGGAGAGAGATACAGTGAAATGGATCCCAAAGACGTTTCCTGCTGAACTGGAGCAAAGTCTGTCTGTGCCAAGTTTCATGAATAGAAGCACAGAAGCACCTTGTCTTGAGCTCCTGTTCTTGAGGATCAAGCTCAGTTCCTCCATTCCCTTTTCCCTCAAGTTCCAAGGTGTGGACATTAACAGCAGCTAACTGACCCTGGGTACTAAAGGCCAGACCCTCTGCTGAGTGTTTTGCAAGTGTTAAGTCTTCACAACAATCCTATAGGACAGATAGCCTACTCTCTGCATTTTGCAGGTGAAGAAACCAAAATTCAACTTGTAGTGAGCCAACAAATGAACCTAGAGGTCGGATCTAGGAGGAAATATTCCAGCCTCTTTTTGTCATGCACCCTCCAAGGTGATGGAAAGATGCATTATTCAAAATACATAAATAAAAATAAATAATACCAGCTAGCTTTGCAACCTTGGGAAAATTTCATGCTCCCTCTGTGCCTCCAGTCCCTCAGCTGAGACTCAAATGTCCTCTAAGGTCATAGAATCCTGACTTCCATTTCTCAGCTATCCTATAGGAGGTTCCAAGTACTCAGAAGTCTTCATCTCCCAAATTAGGACACGTACACCATGTCTGGGAAAATATAACAGTGCACTGCAATGCACACAAGGCTATATACAGATGGCCATGTGCTATCCTAAGATAATCAGTTTCACATGACAGAGTAATTCAAAATAGTATTTTTATTAATGTCTGCTATAGGATAGAATGGAACATTTTAAGTGAGTTATTGAGATAAAGCAGTGTTTGTTGCAAGGAGCTTTGGTCTTTATCCACAGAGCTTTTCACTCTCTCACTCTTCATTCCTTCTCTCATTCAGTCATTTGACAAACACTGAGGACTGTGTGCCTGTTATGTATCCAGTGCCACACGTGGTCTTGGGGTTATGATGGTGAGGGGAATCAAATGCCTTGCCACTGTTGTGAAGCTCTCATTCTGTTAGAGGGTAGTCACCGAGTAACTCACACACCGGTGTAAGATCACACCCAGAGGAAGTGTCCAGAAGGAAAGCTCTAAGAGCCTGTGAAGTCAAGGAGGTCTCCCTGGGGCAAATCACGTATGATCCGAAAACTTAAGGATGCACAGGACTTAAGCAGGGCCAGAGAGGCAAAGAAAAGGCTTCACAACAGAGCAAGCAGCCTGGCAAAGGCCCTAAGCAGGACAAACTGCTTCATGGACTTGATGGATGCACTCTGGAGTGCTAAATCAACTGCAGAGGACTTGACTTTCAGCGTCTTTGTATTTCCAAGTAAGTGCACTGCTACATAGAAAGGTACACGCATTACAATGCACAGTTTGATGATTTTTCCCAAATGAACACTCGTGTACTGCCACTGAGATCAAGATTTAGAGCACCAGCAGCCCTGCAGGAGTCCCTGTGTGCCCCCTTGGCAGTCCCCTCCCTCCTCCACTCGAGGGTAATCACTATTCTAGCTTCAAAAGGCATGCGTGAGCCTGCCTGTGCCTGGACTTCACACAGTGTGTGCCTTTGGGGCGGGCTTTGCTTTGTTCAAGGGATCCATCCTTGCTGCCACACACTCGGTGGTCCATGTCCATGGCTGTGCAGTGTCCCACTGTGTGCCATCCCACAAGCCACTGATCTGTTCCCTGCTGATGGGCATTGCTTTGTTTCCAGTTTGGAGATACTGGGAAGGAACTCTGGCGTGGGTCCCTAGGGGCATGCTGTATGCGCGGCGGAACGGAATATGACACGTTCAACAGGTGCCACGTTCAACAGAAAAGGCCATTTTAAGAGCCACGACTGCATCAGGTCAACAGAAGTTCCCATGAGGATGATGTGGTGGCTTCAAGGGATGGGGGGTGGGGAGGTGGGGCTGAGCCACCCTCAGACCTTTGCTCCATTCCCTGCCATTACCCCTCCCTCTGAGGTTTCAGCCCTCAAGTTTGCTAGCTTTTGTTTCCACAGTGGTCCTACTCATCCTTCAGGAAAAAATGAGCACATATGAAAAAAAAAACATAGGAAGTTTTTTTGGCAAAATTATGCTGTAAGCGCCCTAGAAAGAATTGCTTTAAAAACTCTGAAAATATATTTAAAATAAATTTAAAAAGTGACCAAAAGCCCTCCAGAGGAGTTGAAATTTCAGGTCTTCAGAGTCCTTATGCCAACCTCACTTTGTGTCACCCTCACCCTCCAGCCTTGTCCTCCCTTGAGTCATCTCCTCGCACACCAGGCTCTGGCCCTGGCCAGGCCCCTCCACCCGCCCGTCCCTTGCCTCTGATCTCTCAGTGTGGCTGCTTATCCCTGTCTCAGTTTGGTTTTCTCCACAACCCCCTAACTGTCCAATCATTCTTGGTCTTATGACAGACACATTCTGCTTCCTTGCTGAGTCTACCACTTTCTGAAATTATTATGATTATTTTTTCTAGTGCATTCCATGTGTGCCCCATAGCTCCTATAATTCCTGTCACATACTAGGTGTTCAAGAAATCGCTGTAGGATGAATGAATGCAGTACATGAATCACTAAGGAACTTGATCTTGGGCCATCCTCTATGGAATATGTGACTTGCCTGGGCCCCTCTGCACCCTACTGGTCTGAGGTAGCTGTGAACTTGTCAAACACTTTAATACAGGAACTTGCAGCGTGGGCACTGCCCTCCTTGGGCACTGTGCCTCCTCTGGTACTGGCTCTGAGCCAGAGGACACGGTGACAACTGAGGTATGAATGCTGGGTCAATCATTGACTGGGGCCAGCACTCTGCTGAATATTTCCAAGCACAAGCTGTGAATGCATCATTAATAGAGGCGCTGGAGGCAACGTGAGTCTCCTCCCTCCAGGGAAGTGGTCAAGGCCAAGTCTCCCACCAGCAATCCTTGGAGATTAGAGGTGACTGCGGACTTGGAGCTTTGACCCAGCAAGGGTAAATCTCACCTGCCTTTCCATAAAAGTCATAGCAGATATTGAAGCACTGTCTCCTATCTTAGCTCAGACTCCTGATTTGAAAATAGGAAATTGGCAGCTGGGGTCTGAAAGGCTTGCTCAAATTCCTGTAGCCAGAGCTTCTCCTAAAATCCAGGCATCCTGTGTCCCAACCCAGACTCCATCCCAGCACCCCACTGCCTCACTGAGGAAAAGGGGGGATGGGCAAGCCCAGTGGAAAAGGGAGTCAGCTCCTGGCTCCATGCCTTCTGTGGCAGACCCTTGAAATTCCATCCCATTCAAATGTAAAAGCTAAGAACCTGATTGTTCCAGGCCTTAGATTAGAGTCTGGTACTCACAATATACACATCTGTCATTTACTGAGACTATACCATAATGTAGAGCAAGGTTCAACAAACTGTAGCTGGTAGGCCAAATCTGGCCCTATGTTTGATGTTATGAATAAAGTTTTATTGAACACTGCCATGCCCATGTGTTGGCATATGGCTTCTTTCACAATGCATCAATAGTATTAAGTAGTTGTGACAATTATCGTCTCTCCCATTAGGCCAAAATATGTTCACCATGCGGCCCTCTACAGAAAATGTTGCTGACTCTACCACCTATTAGCTGGGGAGCTTGGAGGAAGCTGCTCCACTTTTCTGTCCCTCAGTTTCTCTGTCTGAAGAAGTATGCAGTGAACTGAGTGCTGAACTGGTTTTACAAAGGCCCAGTACAGTGCCTGCGACATAGTCAGTGCTGCAGGTACAGGTCAGGCCCCGCACCTCGCAAACACTCTTGCATCATCCCAGCAACCCTGGGAGGTGGCTGTGTCCACCATCCCCATTTTACAGATGAAGAAACTGAGGGTCAGCAAGAGGGAGCAGTTGTTCCTCCAGCAGAGACTGAGGATTTAGATCCAGAAGGGTTGGTTGCCATTCCAGTAGCCCCCTCAGAGGGCCCAGGAATGGAAGTGAGGTCAGCCCCTGGCCCTGATTTGAGTCAGCTGGGATCTGCCCTGCAGGAGGGAAGCAAGCCAGGAGCAGAGCTGCTTCCTGAGCAGACTGCATGTGGGTGAAGTGGCTTTGGGCTTCTCCCATTTGCAGCCCTCCCCCCGTGCTGGCACATCACAGAGGGCTCCTTGCCTGGATTCAAAGGGCCCATGGGAAGCAGCAGTCTCTGGCACTTCCCTCACTGCTGCTGCTGCCCTTCCTCCTCTCAGCCTGCCCTCAGCCTGCTGGGAGCCACAACTCACTCTGTCTCTTATGTAAGCGCTGTACATTTCTTTCCCAGCATGTCCTAGGCAAGATGAGCCTGCATCTACTATGCCACCTTGTGTACACTCTGAAAACCACAAGGCATAACCTGTCATTCCTGCTTGTGGTGGCATCCCCAAGCCCACTTGTCCCTGCAACGATCCTCAACCTGGATTGTTGGAAGCCAGACACATGCCAGACCCCATGATCCACAGCCTCAGTGTCCCGAAAATCATTCAACACATATATGATGGGAACATTCTACTAGCACTGTAGAGGCCGTGCTGTTCCCTTCCGTGTCTATCAGTTTTATTACACTCATCCATCCATCCAAAATTAGGATCTGCTGTATGCTACACTAAGACATATAATTCTCCAAGTCTCGATATTAAGACAAAGCTCGACAGGACATAGGTTTTCAATAATTGGGTGTTGAATAAATGAATGATAGAAGTTAAAGCGTCTGGTAGACACCTCATGCCAACCCAGCCTTCCTTCTGGCTAACTGGTACTTCTCTGTCCTGGGACTCTGTCAACATCATTTTAAAGTAGAAGACTGGGGGAGGAGCTGGTGGATGTAGAAGCCACGGACCCCAGCCTCCCACCTCTTGGTTTCTCTGGGCCCCATTAGCTGAGATGCAAGCTGTGGTAGAAGCATCTACGTGTTCACCAAAATTCTCCTATGGACACAAAGTGAAATCATCTTTTTCGGCCCTTCTTGCACTTGGGTAGAAGTGATGGTTACCACTTCAGGTCAGGTCAAATCCATGAATGTCACCCATGGCAAACTTCAGCCTTCTCATGCCAGCTACTGGCCAGAGACCAAGAAAAGGACAAGTAGCTCACGAAATGACCCTAGAGATGAGTGCGGCCACAGCAGGAAGGAGCCTGGGTCCCCGTGAGGCCAAGTGGAGCAGAACCTCCCCGCTTTACCTTCTGGCTGCCATGCTGGTTTGACATGAACTTGAGATAAACATGGTGCACAGGCACCCTTACCTTTACAGCAGATGGGCTCCAACCTGTTGCCCTCAAAAAACAGCTTCAGGGACGGCCCCTTCTTAACACCAAACTCCTGCTGAAGCTCCTTCTCTACGGTGATGTCCACTTTGCCAAAGCCAACCCCGTTTTTGCCTTTGCCCATGATGTCCACAGCTTTGCCCAGCTCCTCAGCCAAGTTCCTGGACTGCTTTGAGGATGGGTTATCTGAAAGAGGCAGTGTGGAGACACAACTTGGGAGAAACTCTGCCCAGCCCCACCCTACCCCCATCTCCTTAGGTTACTTCTTTATCTGACCTGTTTAGCTCCTGGGCCGTGTGCTCAGTTGCCAATGAATAAATGAGATGTGGGGATGCAACAAAACATCATGAAAGCAGACCATTCGGGAGACAACATCAGGGTATTTGGGGTATTTTGGGTCACTGACACTGGAAACAATTCAACTTAATCACTCTAATCTCCATTTTCACATGGGAAAAATAATAGCAGCTACTTCATGGAGCTGCCAGAGTGAAATGAGAGATTTCAAAGATTTTAGTTTATTTGTTTGAAAAGCAGAAGGTCAGAGAGAAAGAGAGAGAGCTTCTAGCTGCTGGTTCAATCTCCAAATGCCTGCAACAACCAGGACCAGGCCAGGCCAAAGCCAGGAGCTGGGAACTCAGGTGGGTGGAGGAACTCAAGTACTTGAGCCATCACCGGCTGCTTCCCAGGGAGTGTATTAGCGGGAAGCTGGAATCAGTAACAGACCCGGGACCTGAACCTGGGCCTACCAACATGAGATACAGGTGTCGCAACCAGCACCTCAACTACTATACCAAACACCTACCCACAAAATGAAATTTATTGGGGCTGGTGCTGTGGTACAGTAACGTTAGTCCTCCACCCGAGGCACCAGCATCCCATATGGGCACCGGTTCTAGTCCCAGCTACTCCTCTTCTGATCCAGCTCCTGGCTATGACCTGGGAAAGCAGTGGAAGATGGTCCAAGCACTTGGGCCCCTGCCCCCATGTGGGAGACCAGAAGAAGCTCCTGGCTCCTGGCTTCAGATCAGCACAGCTCCAGCCATTTTGGCCATTTGAGGAGTGAAGCAACAAACAGAAGACTTCTCTCTCTGTTTCTCCCCCTGTCATTGATTCTAACTCTGCCTCTCAAATAAATAAAATCTTTCAAAAAATGAAATTTATTGAGCCTCAGTTATATAATGCTTATTAATTTTTAAGAGCTTCGTATGTTTCAAGTCATTTACATCTCCCAGTGACTCCACGGGATAGGTATTTTTTTAATTTTTATTTATTTATTTTTTTTTTTTGACAGGCAGAGTGGACAGAGAGAGAGAGAGACAGAGAGAAAGGTCTTCCTTTTTGCCATTGGTTCACCCTCCAATGGCCGCCGCAGCTGGCACGCTGCGGCCGGCGCACTGCACTGATCTGAAGCCAGGAGCCAGGTGCTTCTCCTGGTCTCCCATGGGGTGCAGGGCCCAAGCATCTGGGCCATCCTCCTCTGTACTCCCGGGCCATAGCAGAGAGCTGGCCTGGAAGAGGGGCAACCAGGACAGAATCCGGCACCCCGACCGGGACTAGAACCCGGTGTGCCGGCGCCACAAGGCAGAGGATTAAATGCCTATTGAGCCACGGCGCCGGCCTCGGGATAGGTATTATTATTATCTTTTCAATTTTATAGGTTGGAAAAGTGAGGCACAACAAAATTAACTACTTGCCCAAGGCCGTATGACAGTGGGAGCTATGGTAGAATTTGAACCCATTCATTCCGGACACAGAGTTCCTGATCCCCTGACCTCCACTGTACACACAGAACACTTAGCATGTGGTCAGTACAAAACCCATTACTATTATAAAATTTCTATAAATAGAAACTGGGGGAGAAGGGGAAAGATGGAGAATGAGAGAGGCTTCAGGAGTGCCATCTGGTGGAATGTTCTGGAGCTAACAGGCCAAAGTGGGGCCCTGCAGTTGCATGGGACTCTGGCACAGAAGGAAAGCCAGGTGTGTGTATTGGGGGGAGGGGGGTGGTTACGACGCTCCCTGACCCTTTCTGAGCCCACTCCTCAGGGAAGGGGGCATCAGAAGGACGTGACACTCTCAGGAAAGAGATCTGATGTTCTGGTCTCCTTGCTTTTCACGGTGGGGTGCAAGTGGGAAGGGAGGAGCGGGAGGCATTCTCTTTTCTGGAAACAGCCTTTGAGAACAGGCATACGATCTTGGCAGTGGGAGAGGCCTTTCCGGCCTAAACAGCGGGGCACTAAAAGGCATTCTGGTTGGCCTTTCTCCCCTCAGAGAACCTTGTGAGATGGCTGCCCCACACCTGCAGCAGGTGGACCAAGCCAGGGCAGGGACCATTTATTCCCTCTCGTGCAGGAACACCTGCTGTGCTTTGTCCAGCACAGCCCAGAAGGCCAGGCCCTGGGACACCTGGGTACAGTCTGCACCTGCCAGTGGTCACACATGCTCCCATGATGGAACCCAAATGCAAACAATCATTTTCATTAAACTCCCCATCAGCAGACACCTCCCTCACAGATCACTGCTTCTCCGCCCCCTGCTTTATCGCCCTCACTGCCTTCATCACCTCCTGTCCAGCATCACCAGCAGGCTCTGGCCTATTGTTGGCTGCTCTGGTCTAGCTTCCTTGTGGATTTCAGCCACACTTAAAGGATTCTGACTCCTTTCCTTCAATGGGACAGAGAAGCCATACACAAACCTAAGGCTAAAGCGACATCATGGTATAGCTTGCAATTTGCTTAACCTCTCTGAGCCTCCGTATTCTCATCTGGAATTTGGGGGTGACGTTACATATTCACAGGGGGCAGGGAGGCGGGCCTCAGCCCACTCATCACTCCCCACCCGAGAGAGACACTCACGGAAGAGCACCATGAGGAAGCGAGTCTGGTTCAACATCTGAGCCAAGCCTGCAGGCGTTAACACCATCAGGTTGCCTTCCTCTAGGATGTGCAAGGGCTTGGTTATGTTGATGCTGGAAAAATCGGACTCCTCCTCCAGTGAGCTGTGGACGGTAGAGACACAAGAGGCCACCAACAGAAGGGGCATCCAGAGTCGCTCCATGGCTGCCCTGCAGGGGCAGGAGAAGGAAGAGAGTCCTGGTCGGCACAGCTGGCAGGGGCCCCACGTTGTCCCTCCCACTGCCTCCCAGCAGTGCCCGCAGCTGGGCAGCAGTGCAGGAATAGACACGTGGCTTTGACTCGACCTCAGCCCCAGGCCTGACCATGTTGGGTGAGAGTTCAGAGCAGCAGGGCCCCCTTGGAGCCACAGGACGCAGAATCCCACAGGCCACATGGGCCCTTGGTTTCCCGGAGATGTTTGCAGAGAGGCATTCCCATCCCCGAGTCTTAAGGTGAGCCCTGAGTTTCAGAGATGACTGGTTACCTCCCCCATCACAGTCTCACAGGAGTCCCCCTGCCAACAGCGCCTCTGCACTGTGTTCCTCCAGCTCCTGCTAGAATGCCCCCTGGGACGGGAAGCTCACTACCTTGCTGTGTACCCCATTTGATTTTCGAACAGATTTTCTCAGGTGTAAATATTTGCTTTTTAAAATTCGTGACTGCAACACACACTTTAAAAAGTTCCAGACAACACAATAGAAACAGTAACAATTAGAAAATTAAAATCTCCCACATTAACCCACTGTGGCAGAACTGTTTGGAATGAAACTTGCACATTTTGAAAATGCCCGTGTGAACATACCTTCGAATGCATGTTTAAAGCATAAACGACATCACACCATGCATCTTGCTTGGTGCTTGATTTGTTCTTCTTAATCCTGGATACACATGAAAAACCCTTGGGGAGATTTTAGGAAAAGCGTTGCTGCTCTATCTCACCCATGACGAGTTAATTCAGAGGCACTCAGCGTGGTGTGGACACATCAGCATGTTTCAAATGTTCCTCTGCTGGTTTCTCGTTTGTTTAAACTTTTTATTTGGGAAATTTGAAACATACAAAAAAAGAGAATGATGCCATGGATGCCCAAGGTATCTATTCCTCAGCTTCAGTTACTGCCGAGACCAACCTTATCTCATCAAATGCCAGGGATTCCTGGTCCACTGGGCAGGCTGGATCAGGAGGCTAGAAGGATCGAGAATGGAGATGGGGCCCTAAGGGTTGGTGAGCAAAGCCTTGCCTGGTCAGCCTTCCCACTGGCCTCACAGAAGCAGCCACAGCTCCTGCCCACTCTCATCTGCCCATTCATTGCATGCTTTTGACATCTTGGCACATGGTAAGTACAGTTCTGGATGCTAGGGGTACAAAGGCACATCAAATGTGACAACCCCTGCCTTCCAGGAGTGGGAAATCCAGTCAATGACACAGGGCTCCCAGATGGAGATGAGTATTGAGGAGAGAATGTAGATAAAGCAAGGTTTGAAAGTGATATTGCGGCTGGTGCCATGGCTCACTAGGCTAATCCTCCGTCTTGCAGCGCCAGCGCACTGGGTTCTAGTCCCAGTCAGGGCGCCGGATTCTGTCCTGGTTGCCCCTCTTCCAGGCCAGCTCTCTGCTGTGGCCAGGGAAGGCAGTGGAGGATGGCCCAAGTCCTTGGGCCCTGCACCCCATGGGAGACCAGGATAAGTACCTGGCTCCTGCCATCGGATCAGCACGGTGCGCCAGCCGCAGCACGCTGGCCGTGGTGGCCATTGGAGGGTGAACCAACGGCAAAGGAGGACCTTTCTCTCTGTCTCTCACTGTCCACTCTGCCTGTCAAAAAAAAAAAAGTGCTATTGCAAGGGGGTAGTGTTACCATTTTACATTTTTATTTATTCATTTGAAAGCAGAGAAAGAGAGATGAAGAGAAAGATTTTTCCATCCCCTGGTTTACTCCCCAAATGGCCCCAAGAGCCAGGGCTGGGCCAGACCAAAGCCAAGAGCCCAAAACTCCCACGTAGGTGGCAAAGACCCAAGAGCTGGAGGCGCCACCCACTGCCTCCCAGGATGAGCACTAGCAGGAACCTGGATTGGAAGTGGAGTGGGGACCCACACTCAGGCACTCCCATAGGGAATGCGCGCATTCCAAGTGGCAATCTTAACCCCTGTACCCCAGTGCCCACCCGAGTGTTGGCATTATAAATAGGGTGGCCCTGGGGAGGTTCATCTCTAGGAGAGGAATGCATTTCTGGAGGCAGATGAGAAGTAAGCTCCCTAACCCCTGCACCTTGGCTCTTCCTCGTGAGACCCTCCCCCTGGCTCTGCATCCTCAGAGGGCTGCCCTCAAAACTGAATCCTTTTCTGGCTCAGTACTGGCATTGCACCCTCAGCCAGCCAGGCCCTCATCTGTCCCTTGTTCTCTGGGCTGCCTGCACCTGCTCCTCTGCTCTGTCATCCCGATGACCCCTCTGTGGCCCTCTGTGTACCCTCGTCTAGCCCTACAAACTCCACGTGCAGCTCTGATGATTCCCAGCTCAAATGAGAGTGTCTATGATGGGAAAGTTTTATGACCAGGAATAGTTAACACTGGGGGTGCGTACCAGCCTGCGTTCTGTCCACCTACACTCCCCCACCATTTGGGTCCCGGGAAGCAACATCTCTTGTCCAGATGGTACCATTACCTCCTTGCTCTTCCTTCTGCATCTGCTCTCTGCTTTCCCCCAACCCTTTCCCCACACAGCAATTAGAGGCTTGCTCTTTCAACACAAATGGGATCACACTGCTCCTCTTAAAGGCGCCAGCGGCTCTGCTGCCACACACAACGCAGAGCTTGCACTGGTTCAATCCAGCTTCCTGCACACCCTGGCAGGCAGCAGGTGATGCCTCAAGCACTTGGGTCCCTGCCACCCATGTGGGAGATCCAGATGGAGTTGTAGCTGACTTCATCCTGGCACGGTATTAGGAGAGTGAGCCAACCAGTGGATGGAAGATCGATCTCTCCTTCCTCCCTCCCTCTCTGCCTTTCAAACAAAAGCACAAGAAATAAACTTTTAACAAATTACAAAGAGCTTCTTTGGGAGGGTCTAAAAAAGACTGATGCTCAGGGCCAAAGCCAACAGGCTGCAGTTTCACCGGTCTGGGGTTGGGGTGAATCAGGGCACCATGTTTTAACCTCCCCCTCCAAGCTGATTTAACCATGTAGCCATTTTTATACCTGCAGGAAGCCGGCTCACTCCTAAGCCGGCTGGAGTTGGGTGGCACGTCAGGAGGACTGTGGTGGCCTGCAAAGTAGGCTCTTGGCTTCCCTTTGTGACCAGAGCAGGACTTGGTTTTCTAAAGAAACCCAGAGGTGCAAATCAAGTCCCTCCCTGGGCACTGGGCACAGGGCACCGTGAGGCTGGGGCAGCCTCAGCAGCAGTGTTCTGAATTCTGAGGTTCTGGAGGGATAGGGTGACCCTGGAGAAGAATGAGCATTGTTGAGTAAGAGGTGGCCCCGCCCATGGACCGCAGGGGCTAGAGACTGTGTGGAGGGCCAGGGGCAAAGTGGAAAGTGGGGTGCTGGCAGGGGGCTGGAAGGGCCCTGTGTTCCCTGCGAGTTATATGGCCTTGAGCGTGTCACTCCCTCTCTCTGAGATTCAGCGTCCCCTCCTGTAAAATGGCATACAGTTCACAGGGGTGTAGGGCATCAGACAAGGCGGTACACCCAACAGGAACCACCATGTTCCCCTGGAGGGCAGGAAGCCCCTCACCCATCACCACCCCAGCCTTGGCCCCCACTGCTCGTTCTCCACTCGTTCTGCTCCAGTCACACTGGTCCTCAAATACGACTGCTGCCTTGGGGTCTGCCTTCCTCTGGGGAAGGTCACCACCCAGGTTCACTGCCTGGGACCCAGGAGAGGACTGGGCCCTGTGGTCAGGCTTGATGGAGAGGGAGAGGGGCCACCCATCGAAATGGGCCACAATAGGGTGGGATTTTGCACAGCACCTAAGACACCACTTGGGACGTCTGCACCCCATATCTGAGTGCCTGGGTTCGAGTCCTGTCTCTGCTTCTGATCTAACTTCCTGGTAATGCACACTCTGTTAATACCACACTCAGCCGGTGGCAGCTCAAGAACTTGGGTCCCTGTCACTTACATGGGAGTCCTGGCTAGAGTTCCAGGTTCTTGCTGTCAGCCTTCAATATTATAGGCATTTGGGAGTAGACCAGTTAGAAGATTCCCCCCCCTTTCAAATAAATAATGAATTTTAAAAACTTTTTAAAAATAAAGCAATGAGCTACACAGGTCAGGAAATAAGACAGAACCACAGAGGGACAGCACACATTGAGGGGTAATGTCTTGGTCCTTTTTCTGAGGCTGGACAATTTCTAAAGAGCAGAAATTTTATCTGGCTCATGACTCTAGAAGCTGAGAAGCCCAGGCACCCAGTACCGGTACCTGCTCACCCTCTGGCGAGGGCCTACTTACAATGTCACGACACACACACGGCACCATATTGTGAGGCAGGGTAAGCGTGCTGGAGAAAGCTCACTTTCACAATGCAGCCACTCCTGGGATAACCCATCGGTACACTCACAGATCTATCCACTCCCCAATGGCCCTGTCTCTCAATGCTTCTGCAAAGGGGACCACGAGTCCAAGATGTGACACATGGGGGATATGTCCCAACCACTGGCAATAAACACCTGGTGTGTACTGAATTACTACAGAGAGGGCCAGCTGATGCTCAAGCACCCGGTCTGGAAGACACCCATGCGCCCTCCTCCATCAGGGGACTTCAGTCCCATTCTGGGGCTGACAAAGGTGCTTGGATGAGCATGTGAATTTAGGTAGGGTACACTTACTGGCATTATTTCTAGTGAATTTAGAGAGCTGTGCAGCCATGGCCATAGGAAGAGACCCATGCTCCTAGAAGTCACTTCCTGTCCCTGAGCCTGTCCCCAGGAAGCCACTCTTCACCTTCAGTCTGTTTACACAGGAGAGTACATATCATTCTCACAATCCTATCCTTTCTGTTAAAACAAAGTCCTGTGCTCTTTTCGGGTTAAATGGTGACCTGAGGTTCCACGGGACACTTCCACCCTGGGGACGTGACGGGAGGCAGCCACCAGGCACTAGAGCTGGGATTTCATCTTCCAGCCACTAGCCATTGTTGAGAAGAACTTGGCCATGGCTCCTTGCCATGGTTCAAAGTGTTCTGAAACCACAGGCAGCTGGCACAGGCTCTGGCTCCGCCCTCTGGCAGCGGCAGCGCCTTGGCCCAAAGTTCCCTGTGGGAGGCTGAGTCAGCTGCTCTTCCGCAGCTTCCTGAGGCCTTCCGGCCTGTCCCAGGGCTGTAGCACGCCACCGGTCCTTCCACCTCGTCCAGGACCCCAGTGAGGTAAGTTCAGCAGTGTCTGCTGCCCCTGAGGCAGGCTGATGAAGCCAAGGAGGAAATGGCCTGGGAAACTCGGGGAGGAGGCCTGAGGGCTCTGATTAGCCACTGCAGAGAAGCCAGAGGAACCCAGTGGCAGAAGGCGAAGAAAAGGGCAGGGACAGAGTTCAGGAGAGGCAGGAGGAGCGAGCTCCAGGACTGGTGGCCGAGGCAGCAGCTGAGGCCTAGGTTTTCTGAGAGGTGAAATCTGGGACTGCTTTTCCCCTCCAAGCCTCAGATTCTTTCTCTGTAAAAAATGGAGAAAATAACACGGGTGACATGGAGCTGGGTAAGGATTCAAGGAAATCAGGTGGCGAAAGCTGGGTCCCCAGCGGGCCTCCTGGACCCGGGAGCTGTGACTGGGCTCCTTGCTGCTGTGAGGCATCACAGCTGCGCATCAAGGCTCCCACCTTCTCTTGTTATCAGCACCAACAGGAAGGCGGCAGGAAGAACTGATGCTGGAGAGATCGACCTCAGCCCACTGAATCGCAAACGTTCATGCGCACAGGAAGCACCTGGGGGTGCTGCTAACAAGCAGACTCTAGTCCACAGGTGAGTGGGAGGGGGCTGAGATTTTGCAGTCATAACTAGCATCCAGGTATGGCTGCTGTTGCTTTTGCTGCTGGTCCCAAGACCACACTTGGAGCAACAAGACCCTGAAGCTGTACCACGCCATAGAGGACCATGGGATGCTGGGGCTGTGGGGCGCCTGAATTGCAGCTCAGAGGTACGCGCTCATGGGTATAAAATACACTTTGGATCTTGAGGACTTAGTAGAAAACAACCATGAAAAATATCCAGTAATTCCTTTCCATCTTGAGTCCATGTTGACATGATACTTTTCCTGTATCGTTAACTCAGGTTTATGACTGTAATTCATTTCACCTGTTGCTTTTTTGCTTTTCTTCATAAAAATGCTAGAAAATTACAAATTGTATGTGTGGCTCATATTCTCCAAGGGCACTTCTAAAAGTTCATGAAAAATGTATATTATGGGAAAAAAAGAGCATGATTTCAATTTTCTATTTGTACCAAAATAAGATTTTTACTATAACAATTGTTACTTCCTTCATGCTGCTGCTGGACAGGGCTGGGTCCCAGCTTTCTCTGGCTCTGTCTGGCCATGTCAGGATTGGCAAAGGTTGTAGGAGGGATCCCTGGGAAGGACTGAGCGGTGCAGAGTGGGCTCTGAGCTCCTGACTGCAGGCTGCTGGAGAGCCACAGGCAAGGAGAGGCAGAAATGGTGGATCTTGGATTCCAAGAACAATGACACAGCCAAGCTGAGACTGAAGTCCAAAGTGTGCCCTTCGCATCGGTTGTCGGCAACGATCCCCCCACCCCCGGGGACCGACCGCCAGCTCCTCCCACAGCCAGAACTCAGCACAATGCCCTCTCTTCTCTCTTAGGTGACAGACAGGACAAGACGACATGGGGCTGTGGCTAAGAGGCGTGGTCCTGCGGGCACTCAGGAGCTCCCGGGGATTCTGCGCGTCTCATGGGCGGCTGCCACCTCCACCTGTCCCTCAGAAGGTGGTGTCCACCTGGGAAGCCATTAACCAGGGGAGGCAGCCGGTGCCTGAGTACTTCAACTTTGCCCATGATGTGTTGGACACGTGGAGTCAGATAGAAAAGGTAAGGCCCGCCCTGTCCCGTGTCCATCTCGGATACCCCAGGCTGCCCTCAGCTTCCCCAGTGAGACTTACAGCTAGAAGATCTGTTGGTTTGGGAGTTTGCAAGACTTAAACTGTTATCTGTTAGCATTTAAGTCCTAGGGGGAAATTGTGACCAAGTGATGGGAGCCATACATGGCCTTGCCCATGCTGAGCTCAAGGTCACAGGAGGAACACAGGGTGGAACAGGCTGAATTCTCTGTATGTCTCAGCATAAGCTTTCTTTCTTATTTTCCCTTCTATATGTGTCTGTTGCATCTCTCTCTGTATTTTATAATTACATTTTATTTATGTCAATGATCCTAATTTTCTTTTGTAGTAGGGGAATACAAAATTTTCTTCCAAAGACATTTATGTATCTTAATTTTTAAAAATTCTAAATTTATTCATTTTTTCTTTTTTATTTGAAAGGCAGAGAAAGAGATTCTCCATCCGCTGGTTCCCTTTCCCAAATGCCTGCAATAGCCAAGGCTGGGCCAGGCTGAACCCCTGACCCTGGAACTCCATCTGGGTCTCCTACATGAGTAGCAGGGGCCCACCTGCTGCCTCCCAAGATGCACATTACAGGAAGTTGAACTGGAAGTAGAGGACCCACGACATGAACCAGACCCTCTCATAAGGGATGGGGCATCCCAAGGGCTGACATAACTGTTGAACTGTTGAAATGCCCAGCCACCCTGATTTTTAAGAACCTTGTTTAGGCCGGCGCCGCGGCTCACTAGGCTAATCCTCCACCTAGCGGCGCCGGCACACCGGGTTCTAGTCCCGGTCGGGGCGCCGGATTCTGTCCCGGTTGCCCCTCTTCCAGGCCAGCCCTCTGCTGTGGCCAGGGAGTGCAGTGGAGGATGGCCCAGGTGCTTGGGCCCTGCACCCCATGGGAGACCAGGAAAAGCACCTGGCTCCTGGCTCCTGCCATCGGATCAGCGCGGTGCGCCGGCCGCAGCGCGCCGGCCGCGGCGGCCATTGGAGGGTGAACCAACGGCAAAGGAAGACCTTTCTCTCTGTCTCTCTCTCTCACTGTCCACTCTGCCTGTCAAAAAAAAAATAAAAAAATAAAAAAAAAATAAAGAGAAAAAAAAAAGAACCTTGTTTAAAGAAAAAAATCAGGTAAATACAGGGCAAGTGTTCGGCCTAATGGTTGTTAAGATGCTCACATCCCATATCATAGTGCTAGCATTCAAGCTTCTGCTCCAGCTCCTGATTCCAGCTTCCGGCTGAACTGAACTCTGGGAAGCAGCAGGTGATGGCTCAAGTAAAGTGGGTCCCTGCCAGTTACATGAGAGACTGGGTCGAGTTCCCAGGCTTTGGCCTGGCCCAGCTGCTGCAGGCATTTCGGGGGTGAACCAGCAGATGGGAACCGGCTCTTGCTTGCTCTCTCTCTCTCAAACATTTTTTGAATGAAGTAAATAATACTGTTCTTAAAGATGGTCATATTATATTCCTGGCAGCTAGCAGATATGGCAAAACTTAGGAAAGTGCCCAAGATTTAAAAGCAGGCCTTACTGATAGATGCAGTTCACCCACGTACTTGAAGTGTGAAATCAGACAAGTGCCCTAAGCTTTCTGAATCTCAGTTTTCTCATCCACATAATGGGAGTCCTATCATATGTGCCTTGAAGTTGTAAGAATTCAATAAGAGGTGTATGTAAGAGATAGAGCCAGGATCTCTACAGCGACAATATACCCCAAACTGTCCTACCTATTCAATGCAATCTTTATGAAATCCCTAAGACTTCCTTATAGAAACTGACGATCTTATCCAAAAACTCCTCTGGAAATGCATAGGACCCAACAGTGCCCAAAATAATCTTGAAAAAGCAAAACAAAGTTGGAGGAGTCCCATTTCTCTATTTCAAAGCCCAGTACAAAGTCACAGTAATCAAGCCGGTGTGGCAGAGGTATGAAGACAGAAGAGGAGGAATGGGATGCAGCAAGTCTAGAAATAAATGCGTACATCTATGGTGAGTTAGTTTCCAACAAAGATGCCAAGACAATCTGATGGGGAGAGAATTGTCTTCCCAACTAATGGTGCTGGGATGAGTGGGTACTCACAGGCAAAAGAATGCATCCCCTAAGTCGCACTCCATATCAAAGTTAACCCTAAATGGGTCAAAGACATAAATGAAGGATCAGAAATTACATAATTTATAGAGGAAACGTAGGTAAACCTCTGGGACCTTGGATAAGGCAGTGGTTTCAAAAGCACAAGTATCAAAACAAAGAATTAGTTGCATTTCATGAAGATTTATGTTTGTATATCAAAGTAAGATAGCCTGCAGAAGGGGAGAAAACAAAAAAGATAAAATAACCACAGTGGATGAAGATGTAGAAGAATAGAACCCTCTGACTTCGAAGGTATGAATGTAAAATGGTGCAGCACTGTGGACTCCCCCAAAAAGGCAGAGATATAATATTACCCGGTAGTTTCACTCCTAGTTGCATGTACAAGAGGATAGAAAACATGTGCTTGCAAAATCTTGTACACAAATACCCATAGCAACCTCATTCACAATAACCAAACAATGGAGCCAGTCCTAATGTCCATCAGCTGATAAACAGAATGTTGGGGTGGGCACTGTGACACTACATGTACACATTCCCTGTTAAAGTGCCTAATGTTGCATCCTGCCTCTGCTTCTGACCCAGCTCCCAGCTAATGCACACCCGGGGAGGCAGCAGATGATGGATCAAGTAATTGGGTCCTTGCCACTCATGTGAGACCCAGATGGAGTTCCTAGCCCCTGGCTCCAGGCTGGCCCAGCCCTGGCCATTGCAGGCATTTGGGAAGGGAACCAGTAGAAGGAAGCTAGCTCACTCGCTCACTCTCCCCACCCTCCACACTGTCTGCCTTTCAAATAAAGGGTAATAAACGAATAAGTATTTTAATGTGGTCTATATAAAGAACAGAATATTATTCAGCCATTAAGAGGAATGTAGTATCAACACATGTCACAGCATAGATAAACCTTGGAAATATTATACTAGGTAAAAGAAATCAGACATAAAAGGTAACACATTATATGATTCCATTCCTACTAAATGTCTGGAATTAGCAAATCCATGGAGGCAGAAAGTTGATAAGGGGCTGTCAGGCAGAGGGATCAGGAAATTGACTGCTAATTTCTGAAGTATTTTTTTAGGATGACAAAAATATTCTTAAACTAGATAGCAGCGATAGTTCCAACTTATTGACTATAAGCTAAAACAGTGAACTGTGTACTTTAAAATGATGATTTTATAGTGTGCAAATACTATTTCAAAAAAAACGGAAGAATACAGAGGATAGTGTAAATTATATGCTATCTTTTGCATTTAATAGGTAGTATGGAGGGTGGACAATGGGCATAGCAGATAAGATGTCTCTTGGGATGGTAGTATTCCATACTAGAGTATCTGAGTTCAATTCCTGGCTCTGCTTTCAATTCTAGCTTCCTGCAATTGGGTACCCTAGGAGACAGTAGGCAAGGGCTCAAGTTGTTGGGTCCCTGCCACCCCCCTGGGAGATCTGAATTCAACTCCCAGCTCCTGGCTATGGCCTGGCCATGCCCCAGCTACTGTGGGTACTTGGGGGAATGAAATAGTGGATAGGAGATCTCTTTCTCTCTCAAATAAATAATAAAATGTTGAACAATAAAATTCTATTAGTTTTTAAAAGGTAGCATGAGAAAAAATATATTTACCTAAAGAAATACTGAAGGAATACTAAAGATACAATAAAATTGGTTGCTCATTGAGGCAGGTGAGGTGGGCATAGAGTAGATAGGCAGAAAGAATGAAGCAAGCCTTCTAAAGGATATCGCTCCACACTGTTGTGATTTTTGAACTCTGAATATGCTCAATGTATCAACTATTGTAAGAAATAGGATAAATATTTTTTAAATGCAAACAGAAGTCCTGGCTTCTACTTTCTTTTCTGCCTGCATCTCTGTCTAGGCTGGGCATCGACCCCCAAATCCTGCCTTCTGGTGGGTGGGTGCTACAGGAGCAGAAGTCAAGTGGAGCTTCGAGGAACTGGGCAAGCAGTCCAGGAAGGCAGCCAATGTTCTAGGTGACGCTTGTGGGCTGCAGCCTGGGGACAGGATGATGCTGGTGCTCCCACGACTCCCGGAGTGGTGGCTGATCAGTGTGGCTTCTATGCGGACAGGTCAGTAGCAGGGCTGGGGCTCCCAACTGGGGTGCACAACACACCAGAGCTTTGCAGCACCCACAGGTCTAGGAGATGGAGCAAAATGAACCATGTGTGGAGTTTTGTTTACTTCCTCTTCACCTAATGATTGCAAACTTGATTGTGCACAGGGACCAGACAGCAGTGCCATTGATCAAAGCAGGCCCACTTAATGAAGGTCAATGTGTAAGGAGCTCCTATACTTTTTTTGGAGCACCTGCTATGTGCTGGGTACTGTGTTAAGCAATTCACATGATCAAAACTTCTTTTGGCAATTGTTGCTGTGGATTTGTTCTGAGAGGAGGAGCATGGTGGGGGCAAGAGACGCAGAGTCACCACACAGACCCCAGGAGTTGGGTGAAAGTAGGCCAAAGGCGAGTAGCCTGCAGACTCATTTATTTCAGTTGGTACAGCAGCTTATATAGCTGAGGCAGCCAATCTGGTCAAGGGGTGCTTTATGCCCTAGCCAATCACAGCCTGTTACCAGGCAGGCTCCCTTGCCATGTGGTTTCCAAAGCCATCCAATCACAGCCTGTTGCCAGGCAGGCTCTGTTGCCAGCAGCCATCTTGGCATGGCCTTCTCATTCCACCACATTTCCCCCTTTTCATTTATTTTTGAGCAACGGGAGGCATGATTCTTGGCCATACCATTGTTGACCCCCTTTCCATGTGGTCTCCGTACGCAGCTGTGCCTGTCTTAGGTTATCTCCCAGGGGATCTTACCCGTCATTGACTAACCAGCGCTCAAAACGGGAGACCACAGGAGTGCTTGCTCAGACGAGGGTAGGAATGAGGAACAATGGTAATCAGGAATGGCGTGACTGCACACAGGCTGTGGACCATTTGAGTGGCTGACCAGAGCTAGTGGGGTCTAAAACAGTAGCAGATGTGGCTATGGGCAGTTCCTCAGGATAGGATGATAGGGCAGGTGCGTCTGAATACAATGCAGACTCTCAGTCTTGTTCAGCTGGTTCTGGTTGGCTGTCAGTTGCAGACTTGATGTTTCTGGCTGGTACCCAAATGGGCTGTCCTGCATCCTTTGGAAAGACACAAGCATATCCTCAGCCCTTGTTTAGCAGAAGCCTTTCTACAGGCATTGGAATCCAGGGCCTGAATTTTTCGTTCACACCTACATTAACGACAAATGTGTGGGTGGGATAGGGTCTAGTGGCTGCACTGAGAGTCTGGGGTGCCCGGGGACTGCCACAAATGTGGGGATCTTCACTGGCTATGGATGGGATTACCTTGCATGGGTTATTGCCTTGAGGTTGTCTAAGTTCATCCCACGGATATTTGAGGGGTAGCTGACTAGGCATTGCTGTGTTGTCTGCTGTCGTGTCATTTTCACTGTCGGAGCTCTCTCTAAGTCATCAACTGTTACTTGTGAGGCAGAGGCCTAGAGTGACAGGCTCTTATCACTCACAGATTCATTATGTTTAGTAATCTGTGTGGGCTTCTGAGAGGGGGGTATCTTTCCCATGTTGGAGCACTTAAGAGCAGCACCACCACACCAACTCTAGCCAAAGGAAAGACACGCACAGCACTGCTGCCATAACAAAACAAACTCCTTCTGGATTTCATTATCATCATCTTTCCAACCCTCTCCAGCTCTTCATGAACCCATCTCTGACTCTTACCCAGAGGTCCTTGCCCGCTATTGGGTCACCATGCGTTCTCTGTGTGATGTCAGGGGTCGTCGTGATTCCGGGTGTCTCTCAGCTGACGGAGAAGGACCTCAAGTACCGGCTGCAGGCGTCCAGGGCGAAGTGCATTATCACCGACGACTCTCTAGCTCCACGGGTGGAAGCCATCAGCACTGACTGCCCCTCCCTCCAGACCAAGCTGCTGGTGTCAGACAGTAGCCGGCCAGGCTGGATGAACTTTAGGGCACTCCTCCGGTGAGTTGGGGCTCTCCAGGAGGACATCACTAAATAGAGAAGTCAATGTGTTTCTGCTTTAAGCCACAAGAGATGAAATGCATTGCTGATTGCACATGAAGGGAGGGAATTGGAGAGGAATGCTCACTTTGGAAGCCAGACTGATCCCCTTAATATTCAAGGTCATGCACTCAATTAGTACTGGGTTTGTCACTAGCTTTTAATTTGCCTATATATTGATACAAGTAGTTTAAAGAGCTACTAGCCAGAAAATATGAAATGGCCTATAAAATACATTTGGTACGTAGTAGATAGTTGATTGATGATAAAGCAGCTGCCATGTATTGAGTGCTTCGTATATGCCTGACACTGCACTGGGTAACCATTTTATTCATGCAATGAATAATGAACACCTGTTTTGTGACACGCATCATGTTTGCTGTTCAGAACACTGTAGTGAATAAGACACCATCTCATTTATAAAGGACACCTTAACTCTATTTTCCTGGTATGGAAACCGAGGCTTGCTCAAGAAGCTAAAAAGGAGTCAAATAAGGGTCGGAGGGAGCCAAAGCCACATTTCCCTTGGAACAAGAAACTGCTGGAAGCCTATTTAGGAATTTGAGACATGTCCTGCTCTGAAGCCAGAAACTAGAAGGCGCTCCCCTTGGAGACCTTCCCAACCGAGTCAGAAGTGCCCATTCCACAGGGCAACTGCATCAGATTCACCTGGCTCCTGCTTCGAATTCAGGTCCCAAGACTCTACACCTGACCGACTTAACCAGCAGCTCTGAGTGAGCGCTCTGCGAATCTGTTTTTCACAAACTCAGCCCAGTGATTTTGATAAGCTGCAAGGTTGTCCTGGATCAGCAGTTTTCCATTTTTCGGCTGTCACTAGAATTACCCAAGCTCAAAATACTTAATTTTCTGATTTGATTTTGCCCAGGGTAGGGTCCAACGATATTTCTTTTAGAAACCTACCAGGGGATCCCAAGGTGCCAGTGAGTTCTCAGAACTCTGTTACCCAGATCATCTCAAAGCCCTGAATTGGGGAACCCTTTAGAAAACAGCTCTCCTTAGGAATTGTGTGTGTGTGTGTGTGTAGTTCTGAAAAGCACAGAAACATGGATGTGTGTGTGGTCACCAGAGTCATCATGTTCTGGTAGGAAAGCATGGGCTCCTTTGTCACTTAGCCATTTTAAGCCTTGGTTTCCTTGCTTCCCAAATAGTTATGACAGACCTCACCCTGTGAGGTAGCTGTAGGCAGTGCAAACCGAAGCTCTCAGCACAGCCTCTCATACGTGGCATTTATTGAAATGTTGGCTAGAGATATTGTTTGTACCATTATTCCTTCCTACTGCTCTGAGTACCACCTGGTGCCTTTACCTTATCCAGAGAGGCATCGGCAGAGCACTCCTGCCTGAGGACCCAGAGCCGAGACTCACTGGCCATCTACTTCACCAGTGGCACTACGGGAGCCCCCAAGATGGTCGAGCACTCTCAGTGCAGCTATGGACTGGGTTTTGTGACCTGTGGAAGGTACGGGGACAGCTTGTCTCGGAGGGTGAGTGGGCCGAGGTGAGTGCTGGGGGAGTGACAGAAGCAGAGGTCAGAGATCAACAAGAAGCAAATCAGGGCCGGCGCCGTGGCTCAATAGGCTAATCCTCCGCCTGCAGCACCGGCACACAGGATTCTAGTCCCGGTCGGGGCACTGGGTTCTAGTCCTGGTTGCCCCTCTTCCAGGCCAGCTCTCTTCTGTGGCCAGGGAAGGCAGTGGAGGATGGCCCAAGTGCTTGGGCCCTGCACCTGCATGGGAGACCAGGAGAAGCACCTGGCTCCTGGTTGTGTGTTAAATCATTGATCTGTTGATGGACATTTAGGCTGCTTCCACATTTTGGCTATGATCAATGAGGCTGCTATGAACACTAGTGCACAAATGGCCGTTCAAGTCCCTGCTTTTAATTCTTTGGGGATATACTCAGAAATGAAATTGCAGGATCCTTTGGTGATTCTATGCTTAATATTTTGAGAAACACTGGATAGCAGAGCACTTCAAAAAAAATCTGTGGAAAGACGGAGTTAAAAAATAAGTTGATTTTGTGCAAAATGCTTGAAATCCACGTACACGACTTGGCTTCAACAAGTTCATGGGAATGAGTGCTAAGGAAAGCGTAGGCACGGGAATTCTGAATGTATTTTGAACATAAACCTAGTAAGATTTTCTAAGTTTCAATGTGGAATGAGAGAGTGGACTCAATGGTAAGTCAAGGATGGCCAGAGAATTAAATGACAGGGGAAGACTGTGCAATAAGCTGTCTGTGGGTGGGGATATAAAGAGTTCATTCTGTGCACTGCAAATTCAAAAGGCTTATTAGACATCTCCACACCACCAGTTAGAAGTGTTGAGAAGCCACTTGGATATGTGTTGAGAGTTATGAGAAAGATGGCTTAATAAGAAGAGTAAGACAAAGACAAGAGAAGAGGTCTCAGGACAGAGTGCCTGAATCTTTTCTGCATGGAAGGGGAGGCCAGGAGGATTCAGCAGAGGTGAGAAAGGAGTAGCAACCAGTGGAGAGGAGGAGGAGAACCAGGAGTGCATGTGTCCTGGAGTCCTAGTGCAGAACACAACTGCTTTTCTCTCTTCCGTGTTTGCAAGCACTGCTTGCTCTTCCTAGCATGCACCTCCTTTTCTGCCTCATCTCTGCAACACCAACCCATCATTTCTGTCTAACTCAAGTGTCAACTCCTCTGCAGAAACATGCCCCAAACCCCGTCTCCACCCTTGCTCTAGACTCAGTCTCTATTCTCTGTCATTTCACAAGGTATTTTTTTTATTTGACAGGTAAAGTCACAGACAGTGAGAGAGACAGAGAGAAAGGTCTTCCTTCCATTGGTTCACCCCCTAAATGGCCGCTACAGCCGGAGCTACACCGATCTGAAGCCAGGAGCTTCCTCCTGGTCTCCCATGTAGGTACAGGTGCCTAAGCACTTGGGCCATCCTCCACTGCCTTCCTGGGCCACAGCAGAGAGCTGGACTGGAAGAGGAGCAGCCAGGACTAGAACCCGGCACCCACATGGGACACCAGCACTGCAGGTGGAGGATTAGCCAAGCGAGCCATGGCGCCGGCCCTCACAACAGTTTCTGTTTAACTCTATTCAAACGTTCTCTCCAGAGGCGTCCCAGATATTTATATTTACTAACCTATAAGCTCCTCCAAGCAAAAGTAATCATTCACTTCTGTTTTTCTAAGGCTAAATCCAGACTAAACACTGAATAAATTTGGCTGAATAAAGTGCCCTTATCAAACTTTATTGAGATTATTTACTCCTTATATATCATTTCTACTACACTGTTAACTCCTTGAAAATGTGAGGTCTTTTAAATTCTATACCCCTAGCTTAGGGCCTAGCTACACAGAAGATGCTCAGTAAGTACTTATTCAAATAGTGGTTGACTTGATTGCTCTTGAGTAGTTTAGACAAGTGCAACTGAGGATCCATTCTGGACAGGACTCCAAATAAGTTGATGTGCATTACGTAGTCCTTTTTAAAGGTAGAGGCATTATGGAAGATGCTGACTTTCTCTAAATTTTGGCAGGCAATGGGTGGCCTTGACTGAATCAGATATCTTCTGGAATACGACCGACACTGGATGGGTGAAAGCAGCCTGGACTCTTTTCTCTGCCTGGTCCAATGGAGCTTGCATTTTTGTGCATGAACTGCCTCGAGTTGATGCCAAAGTTATTTTGAATGTGAGAAACAAAAACACTTCTTATATGTTGAGAGTAAATGAAATGGGTGGGATATAGGTATGGAGGCTGTGGGAGAAAAGGCATGAACCAGTGACTACAAGGCTTCTTTGATGCTGATATTGACCAAAAACACTCCTGTGACCTTCTGCCATCTGGTTTCTCCCCACTTGGCCACCTTCCATCACTGCCTACATTCTAATAAGTGCCCTGGACATAAGACCCTGTCCTATCTCCACACCACTGCAAATCCTATTTCTTCTGTACTAGGTGCCTGTCTCTCTCAACCACCACAAATACATTTGTTTATTTGTCAAAATCTTGGATAAAATCTTCAACATCAAGTGTTACCATCTATGGTGCTTCACTTAAGTATTTTGCCCAACTACAGAATCCTACTGACTCCTCTAACTCTCTTGGAGGAGTTCATAGGAGAATATACGAGAACAGGCACTGCCAGTGAAGATATGAGCCACTTTTCCTATGCCCCCACATCCTGTCAGCTGCTCTTTTCTCTGGGGCAAGCTGTGTCCCATGTGGCTAATAGCAAGGCCATATCACCAGTTAGACCTGCCCTCTGCTCCTACATCTTCCTTGTGCAAGCAGTGTTGCTTTGAGAATGTCACTTAACCTCCCAGAGCCTGTTTCCTCATCTGTAACAAAGGGATAACATAGTTCCATGGAACAGATGTGAGAATGAATGGCACAAGGCATAGGGGCTGGCACATAGTAGGCTCTTAACACATACTGATCATTATGGTCAAACTCATTATCATTATTCATGTAGGGATTGACTGGCCCACACATGTGCCTTTCCCTCCACTGCTTCCAGCTCTGGCACACTGTTTTCATTATTTACTGCAGTGTGCTGAATAACCCCCAGAACTTAGCAGCTTTAAACTTAGTTATTATCTCATAGTTTTTTTTTTTTACTGTGAAGAATCTGGAATCAACTTAAATAGCACTGTCTCTCATGAGATCAAGGTCATGATGTCAGTTAGGTACACCCATGTTCCTAGTAGCATTATTCATAATAGCTGAAAGGTAGGAATAACACAAGTATTCATGAATGGATGAAAAAAAATGTGGAATATCCATGTAATAGAATATTATTCAGCCTATAAAAGCTGACATAGGCTTTAATATGGGTATACCTTGACGACATTATGCTAGGTGAAATAAGCCAGACACAAAAGGACAGATGTTGTTGATGCCACTTACATGAGATAGCTAGAATAGTCAAATCCATAGAGACAGGAAGTAGAATTGTGGTTACCAGGGTTAGAGACATGGTAATGACATGTTTGGGAGCTTGTAATGGGTGTTTCAGCTCAGAAAAATAAAAATAATTCTGGAGACTTGTGATTTCAGTGTGAACAGACTCAGTGACCCTACTCTGTGCATACTTTCAAATGGTCAAGGGGGTCAATTCTGTGTTGCATGCCTCCTGCCCCAGTAATCATAATAATAAATATCAGCTAGGACTGGAGGCACCTTTGGGGGTGTGAGGTTGGGGAGTCTGATGCAAGTCACTGGTGGCTTTCTGCAGACTCAGCTTCTCATAGGCTATTGGTCAGAAGCTCTGTCTCTCACTGTACACACTGAATGACTTGGGTGAGCTTACAACGTAGTGCCTCACCTCCAGCCCCATCCCCCCAGAATGAGCTAGCCAAGAGAGGGAGAGAGTGGGAAAGCATCCAAGACAGAAGCCATAGTCTTCTAATCCTAATCCCCAAAGTGGTATCTACTCCCTCATGGTGTGCTACTGACCATACAAACCAACCATGGTACAATGTGGGAGGGGATCCCCTGAGGACACAAACATGTTGTTACAGTCACTGGAACCATTCTGCAGGCTACATATCACACACGGCTTCCAACTTCTCTGTTTTGGTAACAAAAATAGAAAGACCCAGTTTGTCCATGCCACTTGCACAAAGTCCTGCCCTACAACTGAGAGCTTCTTCCACCTTCTGTTTTTGTCTAGACTCTCTCCACGTTCCCGATCACCAACCTCTGCTGTGTCGCAACCGTCTACCGGCTGCTTGTACAGGAGGATCTGACCAGGTACAGCCCACCCACTTTGTGCTTTGAGGGCCAAAATATGTGAATAGACAGCACAGGCACCCTCTCATTCCAACATTCTCCCTGTGGATAGCTCCCCTCCGGTGAATGCACAGCGACATCTGCTGGCAGGACAGGGCCAAGGGCTGAGCTGAGTGGAGATAGGAGCTCTTGCTTCTTTGACATCCTCTCCCAAGCCCTGAGATGTTGTCCTTGCATCTCTCCTTCGATTCTAATCACATATATCTGGCCATGAAGTGTCTGAAAGAGGGTGTCCTTCCTCACCTCTCAAGGTATCTTCCATAATGTCGGAATCTACTCCACTTAGGTTTTGGCTAAAGCACTCATCTATTCACGAAGTTTGGTTGAATAAAACGAATGAGACCCAAAGGAAACGTTGATTGGAAACATATTTGAAATCAGTTTTTTTTTAAATACTTTAAATAATTTGTTGAACTGAGAGGTAGTTTTACAACGCATTTAATGTCTTTGGGAATTTTTGGCCAATCAGTCAGAATGTTGTGGTTCTTAGAGGGTGACTTTATCTTCTCAATTTTTGATTGACTCATTGTTTTGAATCATATGGTTGTCACAATTTATTACATGAAACTTAGCAAGTTCTGCCAAGCCTGCTCTATGAGGTTCTGATTTTATCTCAAACTAGGATAGGATTGATGACTTATTATTTGAAAGTCAGGGCCGGTGCTGCGGCTCACTAGGCTAATCCTCCGCCCGCGGCGCCGGAACATCGGGTTCTAGTCCCGGCCAGGGCGCCGGATTCTGTCCCGGTTGCCCCTCTTCCAGGCCAGCTCTCTGCTGTGGCCTGGGAAGGCAGTGGAGGATGGCCCAAGTGCTTGGGCCCTGCACCTGCATGGGAGACCAGGAGAAGCACCTGGCTCCTGGTTTCGGATCAGCACGGTGCGCCGGCTGCAGCGCACCGGCCGCAGCAGCCATTGGAGGGTGAAGCAACGGCAAAAGGAAGACCTTTCTCTCTGTTTCTCTCTCACTGTCCACTCTGCCTGCCAAAAAAAAAAAAAAAAAAAAAAAAAAAAAGTCAGAGAGACAGACACAGGAGAGATATCTCCTATCCACTGGTTCACTGCCCAAATGCCTACAATAGCCAAGGGTGGGCCAAGCCAATTCAGGAGCCTAGAACTCAGGTTCTCCACACAGGTAGCAGAGACCCAAGTACTTGAGTCATCTCCTGCTGCCTCCCAGGGTACACATCAGTAGGAAGCTGGAGTAGACAACAGAACCAGGTTTCTGGACCCAGACACTCTGATATGGGATATATTAGATATGGGCGTACCAAGTGGCAGATTAATTGCTGCACCAAACACCTTTCCCTGGTGGATTTTTTTAAGTCACCTGTGCCTGCAAAGATGGGAGCACTTGGAACAGATCAGAAAATAGGGGAGTTCAGCCTCTAGTTCCTTTTGGGGTCTGGACAGTGTATGGGAATGACGTGCTGACACCTGTGGCCTTGTCTTCACCTGAGAAAGGTACAAGTTTCAGAGCCTGAGGCATTGCTCGTCCGGAGGCGAGGCCCTCAACCCTGATGTGAGGGAGAAGTGGAAGCTCCAGACTGGCCTGGAACTGCTGGAAGGCTATGGACAGTCAGAAACGGTGAGTGCTGTGGGGCCAGCTCCCTGCCCTGGGCCACCTCCACCTGAGCTCTCAGCCCGGCAGTCTTCTGCCCTTCCAGCTGTTCTCTCCCTGTCAGGGACTGCCTGGTCTCCCGCGGGAGAAGCTGGTGTCATAACTCCTATCAGAGTTTTCCTTCCCTTTGGGGTTAAAGATAATTTAAAGTGAACTTTACAATTATACCATGACCAGCAAAGCAACTCTCATGGTCAAGGGTGGTGTGAGTCTCCACCAGGACAGCCGACATCTGCCTGTTCAGAGCCCAGGGTCTTAAGCAGTGTCCCTACAGCCAACAGGGTAAAGATTTGCCCATCAACTCTGTTTTGGTTTAGTGACTTGTTAAGGTCTTTATGTGTGAGTGCCCATTGGAGGGCTCCAGGAACATCTGTTGACTACAAAAAGCAGAGGAGAGAGAAGAAAGGTGATGAGGAGAAGAAGAGAGGAAGGAAAGAAAGAGGCAAGGGAGGGAAGAGAAAGAAGGGGTAAGAAAGGAGGCAAAAAAGAGAGAAGGGAAGAGAGGAAAGAGAAGAAAGTGAAGGAGAAGGAGGAGGGAGGGAGAAAGAGTTAGAAGGCAGAGTGAGAGAAAGGTGTGGACCAGAAGAGAAGCTAAAACACTAAAGCTAAGGCGTTAGGGCTTCTCATTGGTACCGTCTTCTCTGCAGGTGTTAATCTGTGCCAATCTAAAAGGCACACCCATCAAGTCTGGATCCATGGGGAAAGCGGTCCCACCTTACGATGTGCAGGTAGGACGCTCTCCCAACCCACCCTAGTACCTGGAAGATGAGTAAGATGCATGTGCTGGGTTAGCCCAGGCTTGTTCAGGTGCTCAGACCCCCTCCTGTGATCTCTCTGCCAGATTGTGGATGACGAGGGCAACATCCTGCCTCGAGGAGAGGAGGGGAACATTGGCGTCCGCGTCAGACCCATAAGACCCTTCTGCTTCTTCAATCACTATCTGGTAAGAGGCAAGGAATGACCATTCTCCTAGCAACTGCTGCATACCAAGCACGAGGCACTGCTCTTTAGACACAGCTATTTGCTTCACCCTTGAAACGAGTACTGTAATTAATGAGGTACTATAAATGATAAGCTCACCTGTCATTGATAAGAAAGCTAAGAGGGTGGAGCAACTCACCCAATGGGCTTGCAGATGGTGGGATTGAAATGAGGTGTGTCTGAGAGTGCAAACATGTGACAAGGCCACACCCCTCCATTATAATAATGAGAAAATGGAGGTTCAGGGAAGGGAAGGGATTTAGCAAAGGCCACACTTCAATCTCGTGTCTGAGCAAGTTTTCAGGATTCTTTCCTGTGGTTTCCTGGCAGGGCCTGTGCCCTAGGATTTCAGTCCAAGTTTCTGAGATGATCAGTATGGTCATGTGTTGCCAACACTTCAGTCAAGGACCACCTGTATGACAATGCACACCCCCCCCCCCCCCGCAAATTCCCATGGCTCAGTGACATCATAATGCAACGTGTTATCTGTGTTTACTGGGTCTCTTGGCTGGGGGAGGCCACGCTAGGTGATTGGCCCGTTCTGTCGAGGTTTGTTTAAGTTCAGCCTCCGATGTCTGTATGATGAAGTTGCTCCACAGCACACCTGCCCAGAGCGGAGTGGATGCCTGTTGTCAATGGCTGTAATCACTTCTCCTCTGTATGCACCTCAGACAACATTCACCATGGGCTTTCCTCCTCCCAACTCTCCTCTATAAACTCTGAAACCAGGCTGTGCATAAGCAGCACCTGGAGAGCCCCACCTTGGCCAGTGGTGGGGATCGGCTCCCAGGTGACTCACACGTGCAGCCAAGACTGAGCCGCTCGCTACAGACATTCCAGACACTAGGCTCTCGGTCAAGCACAGGACTGGAAGAAGCAGATAGAAAACCATTTGTTTTGGGATGTTGTGGTTTAGTGGTTTTTCTGTGACTACAAGAGAAATCATCTTTACCTGTGTTTCACTGAAAAATCATAGAAACTTATCTCCAAGATACCCCAACAGCTTTGTAATCATGCCAAGCAGAGATCATGTTAAAATTCCTATGTGTTTCCTTCAAATCATTTTTGTATACAATAGCAACTCCTTGACCTTCCTAGGAAGCTGATGCAATCATGGTTTCTTGACTGCCTGCTCCGTGCCTCCGGGTTGGCAGCGCCACTCGTGGGGCTCACATACACAGCCTCCCTGTGCCACGTCACTTCACAGAGTACCAGCGTAAACTATAAGGCTGTCTACTGGAAAAGAAGCTTTCCTTTCTTCAATTTTTTCTTTCCACTGCCAGAACCAGCAAATAGTTTTCTTTCCAGCTCACTTTTGACTAAGAGAAAGAGGGGGTTGTGGGCAGAGTTTTTAAGACCCTGTTTCGGATGCCCACATCCTTTATCAATGTGCCCAGTTCAAGGCCCGGCTCTGCTTCCTGAAGGGTAGCAGGTGATGGCCCAAGTGCTTTGTTCCTTGCCACCTACGTAGGAGACCCAGATTGAGTTCCAGGCTCCTGGATTCAGCCTGGCCTAGAACAAGCTGTTGCAGGCATCTGGGGGAGTGAACTAGTGGATGGAAAAGCTCTCTCTCGCTCTCTCTCTCTCTCTCTGCCTTTCAAATAAATAAAAAGAACTCATAAAAAAATATTAAATCTCTTTAAGAAAATCGTGACACCTAAGAAAAGGAACAGAGATGCCAGACTAGAGTTGCCTTGTGAGTTATGGGTGGTCAGCTGGGCTGACAGGTTAGACCCACCCTCCCCAACAAAAGCATGCACAGTTCGAATTCTTGGCCATTCCCCAACAGTGGCTGTATCGATTCATACTCGCACAAGAATCCTGAAGGTAAAACACCGTGTTTCCAGACACTTGTGGTCCCACTCATTGCCAGTCTGAGTATAATGGCTTGGACCTCCTGAGAAATTAGTTTGAGAATAGGTAGCCAGGACTATGATAATAGTCATACCATTTGGCTCAGGGATTCCAGATTTGGAAATCACTACACAGAAAAGAACTCAACATGCAATCACTCAATAAGTAAAACACTTGACACTCAAAGATGTTCACTGCAAGCACTGTTTATAACTAACAAAGCAGGAAGGATTCGGGATTTGAAACTCGAGAAGTGGTTCAGTGAATTGTAGTAGATCAACAGTCTGGTGGGTGTACAGTGGTATGTGCCAGTATTCTTGGTTTGTGTTTCCTGAATTACTAGTGAAGTTGAATTTTGGAAATGCTTGTTCTTGCTTGCTGCCAATGGATACTGAGCTGTCTTTTCTAAGTGATTATTTTACCTATTCTTGATCCTTTGTTGTACGAGTAGCAAGCATCATTTCTTAGACTGTAGCCTATATTTTCACTTTCTTTCAGGTCTTTTTATCGAGCAGAAGTTGTCGTTTCATTTAGTCAACTCAGTATGTTTTCCTTCTATGATGGACTCTGTTTGTCTTTTAGGACAATCCTGAGAAGACAGCGGCAACAGAGAAAGGGGACTTTTACATCACAGGGGACCGAGCCTACATGGACGAGGATGGCTACTTCTGGTTCATGGGGAGGAATGACGACGTGATCAACTCCTCAAGGTTCCGCTGTCTGCTCTCTGCAATCTCTAGGACGTACCACAGAGGGGAGGAGCCCACTGCTCAGCGTCTGTCTTTCTCTTCCAGCTACCGGATCGGGCCTGTGGAAGTGGAGAGTGCCCTGGCTGAGCATCCAGCTGTCCTTGAGTCTGCTGTGGTCAGCAGCCCAGACCCCATCAGGGGCGAGGTAAGTGTCCAGCCACAAAATGGCCTCCTGTTTCTGTACCCATAGCACCCAACAGAACTAGAAGGAGGGCCCAGATTTCCCCACACAGCTTGCCGCCATCCAGGTACCACAAAGCTGAGATGGCAGCATCAGGCACACATTCTCTCTGGTCCAGCAGTGCCCTTGCCTTTGCCTCTGGAAGGGATTGGGGGGAGCCTGACCTGTGAGCCACATAAAGCCTGTGAAATCACCTGGGTGGGGCCCTGCCAAGGCAACTGCAGGTGAGACCCAAAGTTCAATACATCCATAGCAGGCTGGTTTTCTTTTTTATTTTTTATTTTGACAGGCAGAGTGGACAGTGAGAGAGAGAGAGACAGAAAGGTCTTCATTTATCATTGGTTCACCCTCCAATGGCCACTGCAGCCGGCATGCTGTGGCCGGCACACCGCGCTGATCCAAAGCAGGAGCCAGATGCTTCTCCTGGTCTCCCATGCAGGTGCAGGGTCCAAGGACCTGGGCCATCCTCCACTGTACTCCTGGGCCACATCAGAGAGCTGGCCTGGAAGAGGGGCAACTGGGACAGAATCCAGCGCCCAGACTGGGACTAGAACCCGGTGTGCCGGCGCCACAGGCGGAGGATTAGCCTATTGAGCTGTGGCGCCGGCCAACAGGCTGGTTTTCAAGCTGATAGCTTCGTAATGCCTGTGAATAATGTTATAAATATCCAATGGCCTTTGGCAGAAAAGAAGGTTCCCCACCCCTGCTAGAGGGACACAATGGGCAAATATTAGACTGGTTTTAACGGGACAGAGAACTAGATCCCAAGGAGGCTGACTAGGGGACAGATCTTGGTGGCAGGTGCAGGATAGCCATCCTACCCGACAAAAAGCCCTTTTCTGTTTGCAGATGAGGCCATCACAAGCACACCAGACCTGCCTGCTGGTGGCTCTAGCCTGGGAGGGAGCACCAACGTGAAGAACAACAGAATATATGTCCAAAATGACCTTGATACACCAGAAAAGTGGGCCCGATTTAATAACCTGGGCTTTTGCAGGAGAAATGCAAACTCCTTCCTATGAACCCTAAAGAGATAGATGAATGGGAATGATCCGCTTGCAGGGCTGTAAATCCCACCAAATCCTCCAGTGCTATGTCTTAGGGAAGTCAGCGCAACCTCAGCCTGCGTCCTCAGAAACACCAGTGCTACAGGAATGCCTCTCAGAGTCTGGTCCCTGGACTGTCGGCAGCTGTATCATCTGGGGCTCTTGTTTAAAAACAGATGTGCAGACCTCAGGTCAAACTTGCTGAACCAGAGTGACTAGAGATGCAGCCCAGGGGATCTGCACTTTGGCCCCTTGCCAAGTGACTCCCCACTAAAGTGTGTGGCCACCAATACAGAATGAGGCAGGTGAGAGTCTCATGCATGTGCTGGAGAAAGCACACCTGGAAAAGTGTGTCTCGTCCCACATGTTGTGAATCACTGGGGCTGGGTGCTCAGAGTTAGTGCAGGCCTGGCACACAGAAAGTGATCAATAACAGTTTCATAGCTCTCAAAGGGAGAGAAAGCTCTTCTGAAAAGCCAGATCTACCTGAATGAGTGAATGGGATGAAGGTATTCAAGGACAATGAATTCCCTTTAGCAGGATTTGGTTATTCTGGTTTCGATAAGCAACTAAGTGGCCTTGTAAGCCCTTCCATTCCTGTTCCGTTCTGCCTGAGCTTGGGGACCCCCATCCTCCTTGGCAAGAGCAGCCTGCGGGAAAGATCTGGGCAAGAGAGCCAAGGTGCAGAATGTCCCACCAGGATGCCTAGAACGGAAGTGCTGCCACTCAGTGTGTGCTGGCTGCAAACGCTCATCCACTCGTCTCCAGAAGACCCAACGGCCCGTGGAAATGGCTGTGTGTTCCTCAGCCCTGGCCAGGAACTCCTGCCTAGTTAGGGAAACCTGGAAGCAAAGGGCCACAGGGACTCGAAACTCCTTTCTGCAAAGTATTTGCCTCTTAAGAGAAGCCATGTTGGTTCATGTTGTATGGGGAGTGGTCTGAGAAGTAGATAGGGGTCCCCTAGTAGTTGGCTTGAAAAGGTGAGCAACAGGAAAGATGCTGGCTGCAGCCAGTGACTGGTAGAACTGAGCGTGATCTCCAAGGCTAGCTGAAAGGGGCAGGAGCTGTTGTGCAAGGCTTGATGGCTGGCGTTTGCTTCTCCCCTCCAGGTGGTGAAGGCATTCATAGTCCTTTCCCCAGAGTACTCCTCTCACGACCCAGAGGCCCTGACCCGGGAGCTCCAGGACCACGTGAAAAGGGTGACTGCTCCGTACAAATACCCCAGGAAGGTAAACACTGGGAGTTCTAAAACGTGACAGTTGGGAAATCAGATGGGCACATGCTCCCTGGGCTCCCACGTTTAGGGCCGGGCACAGCGGCAGAGAGGACTCGTTAAACTCCAGGTGCTGCTTCAGTGCTGGGTTTCTTCCCTGAGGCCTTCCCAAAGCTCACTGTGTTACTCTAAGCAATGAGCTGGACGAGGGAGGCATTTGGCCCAGCAGTTCAGGGCCACGTTAGAGTACCTGCGTGTGATACCCAGCTCTGGCGGCAGAATCCAGCTTGCTGCTAATACCACCCATGTGGGAGACCTAGGCAGACCCAGCCCCAGCAGTTGTGGGGACTGCGGGAGTGAATGAGCAGACAGGAGTCTCCTCTTCTCTCCTCCCTCCCTTCCAATTAACTATAAAAGAAGTGACCTGTGAAACAGAGGCAGGACCTGGCACTAAAATGCTGAAAGATCTGCTGCTCTAGTCTTTCATGCTCTGGATTGTTGCCCCCTGCAGAAAATCCTGACCCATGGAAACTTTGCAACTCAGTGGGAGAAGGGAAAAGACTTTTACCCTTTAATGGGCAATGATTTCTAAGTGATTTTTGTTGTTTTGGTCACTAGGTGGCCTTTGTTTCAGAACTGCCGAAGACAGTTTCTGGAAAGATCCAAAGGAGTAAATTGAGAAACCAAGAGTGGGGGAGATGAGGAGCAACCCCAGAGAGGCCCTTCTCGGACGTTCTCACAAGAAGCTGGTGAGGTCACTGGTCAGCCCTGGTGTGCAGTGTCAACCCCTCAGTTCCACAGACATCAGGGCTGCCCAGCTTCCAGATGGCCATCTGCAGGGTCACCCAGGACCCTGGAAGGTGAAGAACAATGCTGACCCAGCGTTCACGGCCACTGCCCAGTCTAGCAAGTGCTCAGGAGCTCCACGTCCTCTGCTATGGGGCATCTTAGCACCCTGCCTGCTGGTCTCAGAGCCACCCCTGGAAGGGACAGGTCACTGCAGCCATAAACACCTCCAGCCTCCCTCTCTGCCAGTGGGAGCGTGAGGGCTTAGCTTTAACCCTCTGAATGACAGCATTTGATAACAGCACTCAGGGCAATAAAAAATGGCCATGTCCCTTAACCCAGATTCCATCATTGGGAATCACTTAAAAGAAAGCACTCAACATGCAGAAAACATTTGTTGTATAAATGAAAACTAAAAACATTAATGTCCAAATAACAGGGACATGATGAACTAAATTGTTGTAGATTAACCTGTTAAAATAATGGCCTGGCCAGTAAAAATACTTAAGGGGACCGTCTATCATGTCTTAGGGGAAAATGTAAGCTGTTTTAATTTTACAAAGCAGAATAAAAATAATAAATGCATCCTGGAGAATCACAACTCAGAAAAACAAAGGGAAAATTATAGTTGGAAAGATTAGGAGGGGATACGCTAAAATGTGAAGAGTATTTTCCTGGGGACTGAGGAGGGAGGGAAGGTGATGGGTGGTCACTTGTTTCCTTTGCTTTCTGTATCTCTGCATTTTCCAAGTGTTCTTACTAGGTAGATAACAACGATTTTAATAAAACATCATTCTAGAGAGATGATCTCGAAAAACCATACTCTGCTTCTTGTCTGGGTCTCCGTCCACATTCACCACACCTCCCTGCAATGCTAGTATGTTAGGTTCCATCCAGGAAGGAAGCAAGAACCTGAACAAAGCCATGTCCCAGGCCCTGGTGCTGGCAGTTGTGGCTCTGGATGGGGGGACACAGGCTTGTGGACAGGAAGCTGATGGACACGTGACACAATCCTCATGCTCCACCCTCAACACCCTGGGCCTCCATTCACACAGGAGCAAGTGTAGGTTGAAGACCTACTCAGTGCTGGCAGCTGGGAACAGTAGGATAAGCAAGGCCAACCCAGTCCACTCGAGTTTGCTGGGGCTGTGCAACAAAGCACCACAGCCTGGGGGCTTACACAACAAAGATGCATTTATTCCCCCATGGTTCTGGAGCTGAGGGTCCCAGATCCAGGGACCAGCAGGTTAGGTCTAATCTGAGGCCTCCTCCTCGGTATGTGGGTGCCATCTCCTCCCCGGGTCTCCACGTGCTCTCTGCACCTGTGCCCATGTCCTTTTCTTAGAGAGACACTGGTTATGTGCTAGTGAACGGGGGCCCACCCTTGTGAGACCTCACCTTAACTCTGCCAACTCTTTAAAGACCCTGTTTCCACTCCTGAAGTGAAATGGACACTATGAGAAATGGTGACTTGATCAGCATAGCTCTGACTGTTAATGAACAACTTAATACATTATCCCTCATAGTATTTTTTTTTGTCTGTTCTACTTAATATGACTGGTTTAATTCTGTAATTATCACACAGTTATTCTTAAGTGTTGAAAATTAACTGAAATGTGATCCCTGTTAAACATAAAAGTGGGAATAAGAGAGGGAAGAGATGTATAATTTGGGACATGCTCGGGCTGACTTGCCCCAATTGGTAGAGTTGGAAACATACCAGGGGATTCCAATTCAATCCCATCAAGGTGGCATGTGCCAATGCCATCTCACTACTCCAAGTGATCAATTTCAGTTCACAATTGATCATAATGAAAGGACTAAGAGTCAAAGGGAGCACATAAACAAGTCTAGTATCTGCTAACACCAACCGATAGAATAAATAAAGGGGAGAGTGATCCAACATGGGAAGTGAGATACTCAGCAGACTCATAGAATGGCGGATGTCCTAAATAGCACTCTGGCCTCAGAATCAGCCCTAAAGGCACTCGGATCTGGCTGAAAAGCCCATGAGAGTATTTCAGGCATGGAAAGCCAAGACACTCTGGCAAAAAGATCTCTGTGAGTGAGATCCCAGTGGAAAGAACAGGTCTTCAAAGAGGGAGGTGCCTTTCTCTGAAGGGAGGAGAGAACCTCCACTTTGACTATGACCGTGTCTAAATAAGATAAGAGTCGGAGAACTCAAGGGGCTTCCATAGCCTTGGAAACTCATAACTGGTGCATAGGGAGATTACTGATGCCATAAACAGGAGTGTCAATTGGTAAAGTCAACAACAGGAGTCACTGTGCACTTACTCCTCATGTAGGATCTCGGTCCTTAACGTGCTGTACACTGAGGCTTACTGCTATAACGAGTACTCAAACAGTATATTTCACTTTGTGTTTCTATGGGGGTGCAAACGACTGAAATCTTTACTTAATGTACACTAAACTGATCTTCTGTAAAAAAAAAAAAAAAAAAAAAAAAGAAAGAAATTTTCAATTCCCAACTTGACTCTCACTGGGATTAAACATGACAATAGGTCTGATCTGATTTCATCATCATTTTAAAAAAATCATCTATTATTTTTCACTTTATGTTTCTGTGTGGGAGCAAACTGTTGAAATACTTACTTAAGGTATACTAAGCTGATCTTCTGTATATTAAGATAATCGAAAATGAATCTTGATGTGAATGGAAGGGGAGAGGGAGTGGGAAAGGGGAGGGTTGTTGGTGGGAGGGACGGTATGGGGGGGGAAGCCATTGTAACCCATGAGTCGTACTTTGGAAATTTATATTCATTAAATAAAAGATAAAAAAAAAAAAAAAAAAAAAAAAAAAAACCCTGTTTCCAAACACCATCACGTTGTGCTGGCCTCAGGGTTGACCTATGGATTTGGGAAGCACAGGTGAGCCCAAAACCATACCCTTGTGGACTTTAGTCTCATGGGATAGATGTTATTTACCCCAGAATAATGGAAATACATGCACACCTCTGATAAAGGCCATGAAGGAAACAAAGGAGGGGGGTGCGGGGGGAACAGGCAGTGGAGAAGAGGCTGTGTGATAAGTCCCTGTGAGCCGAGATCAAAGGAAGAGCAGAAACATATGGAGGACAGAGCCGGGGGCTGAGCTACCCGGGCAAAGCACGCGTTGTGTGGCGAGGTTGTGAACTGACAACACCGGGTGTGCGCTTCTCAGAGCAGCATACGCTGGGAGCACCAGCCGCAGGAAGGCAGGGATCCCAGTGCTTCAACTCCCCCCACCCCATTCCGCAGAGCTGGCAGCGAGGTTCAGCAAGTTGCCCAAGTCCACGCCGCTGGTACTCATATCTCACCGAGCTGGAACTCAGAGCCGGGGGGGGGGGGGGGGGGCGCTGTCCAGCTCTGGCACACACATGCTTCTCCCTCAGGACTGATGCGAGACAGCTCAGGAATTCTGTCTTTCCGTAAACTGCCAGAATAAATGGCCCTTTAAAAATTCCAAGCTTGTTAAAGTGATTTCCTCTGTGTTGTGTGTCTTCGTGGCACACAAGAATTCGGTGAGTTGAGGATGGCTCGGAAGCCAGAACACACAGGTCCCTCCCCGCCCTCTTGGCCTAAGGGGTGCAGTTAAGCATGGGACACACCTGGGACTCCCAGTGAGCCCCAAGGTGTCAGGGAGCCGGAGCTTTCTCCCTTCTTCTTTTTGTTCCCTGGAAGTTGGGGATTTGGATGGGAAAGATGCCTGCAGGAAGCAGCACCCGGCCACCCCCGGTCGTCTCGGGGCCACGGCCTCTGGTCTGCTCAGAGCTCTGCAGCCAGGGCCCTTGCTCACCCTTAGGACAAGCCAGGGATGCCGAGGCCTGGCTCCATTCCCCGCAAGCCCCACGCATGCGCCTGCCTCCCCAGGCAACCTTCCCACACAGTGACCTCGGCCCAAACTCCTAGCTCACTCCCCCAGCAGCAGTAACCGCTACCCCTCCGCCCAGCACTGCGCTCCATGCTTTGTGCAAGTCTTCCACCTCCGTCCCTCCCAGCCTCCGCCGATCCCCACCGCACCTTCGTGACTGTCACTCTCCCCCCAACACGGGCTCACTATGAACAAAGAAACCTCTATCCTAAACACCACGAAACAACACGCGTGGAACACCATCAATTCTTTCCTGACGCACATCACAATAACCATGAACGCCAAAAAACGCCCATCTAAAATCACCTCGCAAAACCCACTCTGGGGGAGGCCGAGCAAACCCAATTCTCACCGTACAAACGGGCTCTCAACCCTTAAAGAGTTCTAATTCCTGACTGAAATCCCCGCTGCCCCAGGGACCTGAGCCCCGCCCTGGGAATCGGATCCCGAGTTTCCCACGGGATTCTGCAAGCTCTCGGCACGTGCCCTCTGTGCCGTCTCCACAGCCTCGGTTGCCGCCGGAAGGATCCGAGAGCAGCGCCCAGTAAAACCCGCGGTCTCCGACAGGGAGGACAGCGCGGCCTCACTTACCCTCCGTTTGTAGGAAGACAGGACTCCTTGAGCTTCCTTCCATTGGTGGGACCTTGGCCCTTCACCCCCAGGTCGGCTGTACCCACGACCCTGGTGTGAGAAAGCGCAGATAGAGCATCTTCACTTCACAAGCGGGAAGCCGTAGGTACCACCTTCACTCTGGTGGGCATGTTCACCTAACTGTCAATCAGGGGAAGCCCACCCCCGGAAGTACCGCCTCTTACGCGGGACGTGGGGGCGGTGCCACGTAAACACATCCGGTTTTCCAAGAATATATAAAGCTAGGAAGGCCAGCGCTCTTTTCACGTGGACGGCGGCCGGGCCGAGGAGCTGTGTGTGGTAATTCCTTTTTTGCCATCTCGGCCTTAATAGAGCCCTAGTGGGCCTGTGTATGTACCTCACTGTGTAAGTAAAGTTGACGACACTGCGCGCCATGTTTGTTCCTGTGTGTAGAATTCTCTAACTAAAGGCAAGAACCTGGAAAAATAATTTAGGGCCCCTGTCCAGCCCATAATATTTGACGCAGCCAGCCAGGGGACAAGTTCGATGTCAAACATGGCAGTGTGACTTGCTGAGCAAACTCGCGGGATTTTTACCTCAGCAAACGCGCGGTTTTCATTTTTCAGCAGGGACGGAGCGGAAGCCGTCACGGTTTCGATTTTGGTTGGGGTTTCAGAAGCGGCGGAGCCCTGGAGGCGCCTGCCTTGCAGACGATTCTTTCTGAAGCTAAGGCGCAAGTGTTACTTTTTGTTCCTAATCTTGGTGAACAACAGCCAATGCAAAAATGCTCAGGTTAATGGCGTCAGGGAGCAGAGGGGCCAGTTAACCAAGTGTTTGCTGATACTTAAGTTATTTCAAGTTGTTTGTGAAGTATTTTTAAGAGCCGGCGCCGCGGCTCACTAGGCTAATCCTCCGCCTTGCGGCGCCGGCACACCAGGTTCTAGTCCCGGTCGGGGCGCCGGATTCTGTCCCGGTTGCCCCTCTTCCAGGCCAGCTCTCTGCTATGGCCAGGGAGTGCAGTGGAGGATGGCCCAGGTGCTTGGGCCCTGCACCCCATGGGAGACCAGGAGAAGCACCTGGCTCCTGGCTTCGGATTGGCGCAGCGCGCAGGCCATAACGCGCCGGCCATGGTGGCCACAGGAGGGTGAACCAACAGGCAAAGGAAGACCTTTCTCTGTCTCTCTCTCACTAACTGCCTGTCAAAAAAAAGAAGAATATGTATTTGAAAAGCTAAAACTTAAGCCTTTACGTCATACGGAAAGATTTCACGGTTATCTCCAGTTGGTTTGCCTCAGGTTTTGTTTTTCAATCAAATTCTAGAGCAACTTTTCATTTGCTGGTTTTGGGTGGTGCAAGCTGGAAGAAACCAGTTTTTGTTGCTTGATGGCCACATGGTTTCAGGAATACAGTCCAAACGTGGCAGAGGGCCCACTTCCTGTGAGGACGTTGAGACTTACCCCACCACCCCGTGGTGGTTTCTGGGCCAAACACCCGGTGCCAAATGGGCGGATACCTTAGGGACTAACATCCTTACCGGAAGATGGGCAGAGGACTGCAGCCCCAAGATGGCGGCCCCTGTGGCTGGCCACACGGTGCATGCCTGGTTGTCAGTGACTTTATTTCGCTTTTTTCATTTCAAGGCTTCTCGCTAGCTCCCTTATCCTTTAGGCTTTGCTCCAGAATCTGTGGGCCTCTGGGGTTCAGTATCCTAGGCACTGCGGGCCCTTCTGATAGTTTAACTTGGATCAGGCAGTTTTCTATTTGGCCTCCTGGGGTTCAGTATCCCTTGGAAGGCAGGCCTTCCAAGGTTTCATCTCGGACCAGGCGGTGTTTTCTTTTTGTTTTGGCATGGTATTTTAGCTTTACAATGGTTTAAGAAAGAAAAAACTGGAGCCCCTTCAGTGGGCTTGGTAAGATAATGGACTCCGTTTTGTATGCACACTGAGACACTAAGGTGTCTAAATTCCAGCTGATGCAGCGTTCCAAGTCGCATGCTTAAAGGTGATTAAGCTTGTGAAGAGCTGTGACTGTTTTTGCTGCCTTGGGTCCTAGAAAGAGATCATTCAGCTGTATAGTTCTGCATACATTCCATGGGCTTACTTCTAAGGGTACAGTTTGAAAACCTGTTATGGGGTCCTAAATCGTCATTAGTGGATGGTAAAAGCATTTTATGTGTTTAGTGATAACATAGATAGGGTTAAAAGAAGAGAATGCTCCAACATGGGACGCAGTCCAAACAGCAGACTCATAAAATGGCAATTGCTATAAATAACACTCAGTGGCCACATAATCAGCATATAAGGCATTCTGGTCTGGCTAAAAAGCTCATGAGAGAATTTTAGGCATGGAAAGCCAGGAAACTATTGCAGAAAGTGCCCTCCCTATGAAGGACCTTTGTGGCTGAGACCCAAATGGAAAGAAGTGGTCATCAAAGAAAGATGTACGCTTCTCTGAAGAGGGGAGAGGACTTTCACTTTGCTCATGGCCTTGTCTGAAAACTAATAGGATGTGTGGCCAGCACCGAGGCTCACTAGGCTAATCCTCTGCCTGCGGCACCGGTACTCCGGGTTCTAGTCCTGGTTGCTCCTCTTCCAGTCCAGCTCTCTGCTGTGGCCTGGGAATGCAGTAGAGGATGGCCCAAGTGCTTGGGCCCTGCACCTGCATGGGAGACCAGGAGGAAGCACCTGGCTCCTGGCTCCAGATTGGCGCAGAGCGCTGGCCATAGCAGCCATTTTGGGGGTGAACCAACGGAAAAGGAAGACCTTTCTCTCTCTGTCTCTCTCTCTCTCTCTAACTCTGCCTGTCATTAAAAAAAATGGGGTGTGTGGATTCTAAAGGTTTCCATAGCCTAGGCAGCTCATGTCAACATACTTAAGTGATCACCGATGTCATACATAAGAGTGTTAATTGTTAAATTAACAATGTTAGGTATAGAATAGCTCGGGATTCTGGACTTTGGTACACTCAGAAAAGAGAGACAGAAAAAGGAGACGGAGACAGACCTCAGCAGAGACAGGTTGCTTTATTTGAAGCAAAGAGATTGATGACGGTCTACTCTTGCAAAGAGACTGTGCACAGAGCGCATTTAGAACTGAGTTTTTATCCAGTTAAGGAGGGAATGTCCCACGATGGGGGAGGGGTAGAAGGCAGCTAGTGGAAGAGAAGGGGGCTCTTTGAGGCCCCAGGGAACTTTATTATCTGCTCCATAGCTGCTCTGTGCAGCTTGAGTCAGGAAGGGTCTGGTTAGGCACTAAGGGACTCAACAAAAGGGAGGAGGTGGGGTGGGGAAGATGCAAAAAGTCATTTAAACAGCAGGAGTCACTGTGTACTAACTTCCCATGCAGGACCTCTGTCCTCAAAGAGTTGTATTAGAGTTAATGGTAAAATTTGTTCTCAAAGATTCTTTGTTTTAGTGTATTAAATAGAGGATATTGTTATGTCTCATAGATTTTAGTTATGTCTAAGTATCCAACTCCATTGCTTGTAAGATTTGTTATTCTTAAGTGCTTCTTTCTCAAACATGGACTCTTGGTTCTGTGTCATTCTCACTATAATACTCTTTAAAATCAAATGGAGAGTACAGAATGGTGAAAGGCCTCAGGGCTATTAATAAGGCAGTTGTTCGAATGCATCCTATTGTGTGCTAAACCCTTTCCTAAGGGATACTTCCTTCTGCATCCCATTAAACCCAGAATCTGGGAAAGTGAGGGTACAGAGTTTTCCCAGCAAAGGTTTCTAAACAAGAGGTAGATTACCTGGGATGTGTTCTAACCCCAGGAAAGCCTGCTCTTTCAGTCATGAGAAAGGAAGATATTCTGTGTGTAGGGCCACCACAGACAGAAAGCAGCTAAGGACATTTCTACGAATGGCAGGATTCTGTAGAATACAAATTCCAGGATTTGTGTTAATAGCCAAGCCTTTACATGAAGATTTAAAAAGCCTTGACACTAACCCACCTTTGTTGAAGAGGGGAACCACAAAAGGCGTTCCAAAGAATTAAAGACCTTTTAACCGAAGCTCCAGCATTAGGAATCCCTAACCTGAGTAAGCCATTCACCTTGTTTATAGCAGAAAAGCAGGGGCTTGCTCTAGGAGTACTGACTCAGAAATTGGGTCCACTTCCATGGCCAATAGCCTATTTTTCTGAACAGTTAGATTCAGAGGCTACAGGGTGTCCTGCATGCCTAGGGCTGCTATGAAGCCACCAAGATGACTTTAGGCCAGCTGCTTGAAGTTCAAACTCCACACTAGGTACAAGGGGTCGTAGAAATTAGACGTCAATGGCTAACAGGGGGGCATCTCACAAAATATCAGGCTCTATTGTTGGATTCCCCTGAGATAACTCTTAAAGCATGCTGAGTCCTCAACCCAGCAGCTGTTGCCACCTGGGGGTATTGGAGAGTTAACTCATTCTTGAGTAGAAACTATAAAACAGGTGTATTCTAGTAGACCTGAACTACAACATGAGCTTTCTGGGGAATCTGGATGTTGACTGGTTTGCTGATGGCAATAGAGACGAAGGAAGGAGTTAGAAAGGCAGGTTATGCCACAGTGGATCTTACCTGGATAATAGAAGCTCCAGCTTTTTCCAGGAGACCTCAGAAACGTGGCATCAACTACTGCCTAGTGCCCTCCTCGGGATGAGAATAGCACCCAAGACTGCCTTCAAGCTCAGTCCATATGAGATGCTGTATGCAAGGCCTTTCTCACCTCTGACAGCCCCTTTGATTCAGAGATTCAAGATCAGATAAAGTATATTATCAATTTAGGCCAGGGACAGAAGGCTTTGATGGAGTATGGTAATAAGGTTCTCCCAGTGCCAGATCCTAAGATTCATAAATTCCTATTTCCTCAGGAGACTGAGTCTTACTAAAAACTGGAAGGAAGGATCCCCTTCAGACCAGTTGCAGCCTAAATGGAAGGGACCTTACCAGGTGCTACTGAGCACACCTACCTCAGTGACTACGATGTAGGCAGGCATATAGGATAAAATTGGTTAGATTTGTGAGCTGGAAGACCACCCCTTCACCACGTCCCCTGTGTGATCTCATGCCCCTACCTGACTACACCTCTGTGCCCATGTGCAAATCAGATTAATTAACCACTCCCCTTTGGAAGTGGATTAAAAGCCTGCAGTATGGTGGGCCCAGCCTGTTTTTTCCTCCCTGTACTTGATCCCTTTGCTGCCCCTGGCCTTCGGGGCACATGGCCTTCAGGCCACCTGCTCCATGCTTTCTGGCCTGCATGTTCCTCCACGTGGTTGGTTTTGGCCTACTCTCTGCTCGCCATGAGTTCAGATTTCCCTTTCTCTTTTAGATAGAGCCCTCAATCTCCTATGCATTTTCTCACTGAATAAAAAGCTTAAAACTTAACCATGCTGCTTGGTTTATTTGTGCCAGTATTCAGAATTCTTCTCTGAATTCATAGCAAGAGCCCGCATGGCTTATTAATATGGAAATATTAATAGGCAAATCGTATCAAATCTACAGAGCATCCCAAGCTGGGTACATTTGTCAAGGATTAAACTTCTACCTCTTAAGTCTTTGCAGGTGAACTCAAAAGACACATCTGTTTATTCCTGTGAGCCAATCGAAGATCTTAAATACCTCTTCAAAAAAACAAAAAGATAAGTATTTTGCTTTTGTCACATCAAGACTGTACACTTTAAGGCAGACATTTTTATTGTCTCTGAGAACTGTTATTGGCAGGAAAACTCCTTAGTGGGTTCTTCAATTATAATATCAGAAGATCCCATTGTGCCACATGAAGCTGACTTTAACAGTCTGACCATTGCTTTTGGCAAGCTGGCTCACATGTCAGGCCAGCTTGTATAGCAAGTACTCATGTCTGGGGACACTCTAAGGTAGTTATGGACAATAGACAGTCCTTGAAATATGTATTAATAGAACAAGGAGGAACATGTGCAGTGATTGACAGAATTGCCCCCTTTACTCAAACAGTAATGTGTTTACTAAAAACATTAAAAATCTCTGTGCTTAAACTAAATGGTTTTATAGTCTACACAAAGACAGCTTATCACCACCCAATATCTGGGAAACAATAGAATACATCCTTTCCATCCTACAGGGCACGCCACTTGCAACTTGTTTTCTTCCAGTTTTGCTCATGCTGATTGACAAACTTGTGTTTCAGAATCCAGCAACATCTAAAAATGATGACGATGCAGGGCACGCAGCCATTGGCAGTGACCAAAAATTCCCCAGTTCATGAAATGGAGTCATTAGGTGAGATAGGAAGGGATTTTCAGACCCGAGACAGGCAAGCCTGCGTCCCTGATTAGCAAGAAGTAGCTACAGAAGATACGATGAGACTACGTTCTTCAGCACCCCCTTAAGGATAGGGGTCAGAAATCTCTGAGAGGGGATGACGTGGGAAGGCTTAGATAATTTTAAGTTCATGAGCTGGAAGCCACACCTCCTTTGCTCTGTGTTGCCATGTTCATCTACCTGTCAATCAGAGGGTCCCTCCCCCAGGAAGCACCTCCTCTTACCTGGGATGTAGGAGTGGTACCATGTAAATACTTCTGTTTTTCCAAGTGTATAAAAAGCTAGGAAGAACGGAAGCTCTCTCCTTCTCATGGACTCTAGACAAGCAGACAGTGTATGGTAATTCTTTCTTTGGCCCCATTCTCCCTTAATAAAGTGCTAATGGGCCTGTGTATATTCCTCACTTTGTAGAAAAGTTTATCATACTGCATACCATGTTTGGGCCTATATTTAGAATTCTCTAAAGGCAAGAACCTGGAAAAATAATTGAGGTCCGTACCAGCCCATAACAACCCCAGCCCCATCCTCGATACAGACATGTGACTCTGAGCCCAGACACCCTTTCAAGTCTCCCATCCTCAAATGCATTCACCAGGACTAACAGTGCTTATTATGTGCTGTGGGTTTGGCTGGATTTTTTATTTTTTTCTTGTTTGCTTGGAGTAAGTCAAAGAAAAAAAGTTGAATCCTTGAATTCTCACAGAAACATTTTGACATGGTTCAAAGCCCGATACCCTTTCTCCAGAAGCAACTGAGGTTAGCAGTTTCTGGCACACCATACTAGAACTCTCCTAACCGTCTCAGTGTTCTGCGTGTTTCATGTGATCATCAAGCTCAGTACTCACACGGTGGCCACCACTCGACAGATGAGACCACTGAAGAGTCCCCAGCTTGGTGGAACCCAAACTCACACCTAGATGGTCCAACTGCAGGCCCTCACGCTTAATCACAAGGCTCTACTGTGTAGCCATGGGTGGAGAAGCCGCTTACCACTGGAGCTGGAGATGCAGGTGTATTTACACAGCGAGAGGAGGCACCTGGCACCGAGAAGACAGGATTGCAGACTTCAGTGAGGGCAGGATGAGAGAGTGACGTTGACACCTCCCAGCCCAGGATGGAGCTATAAATGCAGTACAGGTGAGCAGGTTTTTGTTTTGTTTTAAGATTTATTTTCTTTATTTGAAAGAGTTAGAAGCAGAGAGTGAACCATCTGCTGGTTCACTTCCCAAATGGCTGCAACAGCTGGACCTGCACCGATCAGGAGCTGCTTCTGGGTCTCCACACAGGTGCAGGGGCCCAAGGACTTAGGCCATCTTCTGCTGCCTTCCCAGGCCATAGCAGAGAGCTGGATCAGAAGTGAAGCAGCCATGACTCAAACTGGCTCCCCCATGGGATGCCAGCATTGCAGGCAGTGGCTTTACTTGCTATGCCACAGCACCAGCCCTGAGGTGAACGGTTATGGTGTCTCTGATGGGCACCCACTATGGGGTGAGGACATAAGGCAACAGGAGGAGACCCGATCATTTCTGGGTGCCTGTGGGCCCACAGGTGGCCTGAGATGCTCAGGAGACTTCCAACAGCAGGTCAAGAGGTAGCTGCTTATACATAAATTCTTTCCAAGGTATCACCTCCCTTTCCTGAGCAAATGCAACTATTTCTAAAAGTTCTCATTTTTGTAAATGATGCTCAGGTGTTTTTTTGATCAATTGATTTGAAAGGCCAAGCTACAGAGAGGGGGGGTTGGAGATGGAGAGATCTTCCACCTTCTCATTCAATCCCCAAATGGCTGCAAAGACTGCGGCTGGGTCAGGTTGAAGCCAGGAGCCAGGAACTCCATCCAGATCTCCCACAGAAGGGGCCTAAGCACTTGAGACATCTGCTGCTTTCCCAGGTGCATTAGCAGGGATCAGGATCAGAAGCAGAGCAGCTGGGACTTGAACTGGCACTCATAGGGGATGCTGGTGTCACAAGCTGTCGCTTAACCCACTGTACCACAGTGCCAGCTCTACTGGGAGTTCTTAATGCAGCCCTAGAGGGGGACAGCAACTCGGGTGTCTCCTGCAAGAGCGAGATCTCCCCTCCAGATATTGGGGTGCTCTCCACCTCCCCTCTGTGGCAAACTGGCCAGAATCAAGGGGGTGGCTGGCTGACAACCATGATGCTGGGAAGCCTCGATGTGCACAGGTGGTGAAGGGTATACAGCAGCAAAAGCAAGAGGGACTTAGGGGAGACATGAGGCAGAACTTCCTGGAAGGGCATTTAAGAGGCTCATGACTGTTGAATGTATGATATCCAGGAATACCTACTGCTGGGGTCTGGAAGGGATGACAGACACCTTTGGGGCTGTAAGGAAGGCAGGCTCAGAGGTGGAATTCCATCAGTTTTTTTCTCCCCAGGTCACAGATGCTGCTCTACATAAATAAGCTTTCCAAGCCCTGTCATTTCTAGGGTTGACCCAGAGAAAAAGAGGAAAGGGACCCAAATCACTTCTCATCACTTCCCAGTGTGCCCCTCTCCTCCTGTTCCCCCAGACTGGGTCTTGGACCTGGCTTCTAGGGTCTGCAAGGCTCTCTGGCCCTGCCATACTTCCTGGATGCGGGTCTCTGTCCCTCTGTGCCTCCAGAACTCTCATTGTGAGGTCTCGGTCATCCCCATGTACCTCCGGCCTGTCTCTCTCCAAGGTATGTCTGCAACGGAAACGTCACTATTTAAGGAGCCTTCACCCTGCCTATCACAGGGCCATTCTAGCCCAGCGCCATCTGGTGGCCATCACTTCAAAGCACGGACTCTGAGAATGGGCACTGGGGGTACAGATGAGCCAGGGCCAGAGAAGGTGAGGGAGCCCAGTACATGCATGTCTCTTCTCCCTCTGAGAAGAGACCTGCCTTGAGGCCAGCACCCCCTCATCTGACTCTGGCATTTTCCCTTTAGTGAGTGTTCTGGAAAGCATCTTGTCTCAGCAGCTCAAAGCCCTCTGATTTCCCTCTGTCACTCCAGGATCTGCTCTAAGTTGGTGGCACAGGCATGAGACACTCTGCTGGGAGAGTTCCGGGGCTATGTCTGCCACTGATCAAGTCCCTGTTCCACTCTGGGCTTTCACCATCTCCACTCGATCCAAAAGGGCCTTTGTTTTTGTGACTTCAGGAATGACTTGGGCCACCTTCATTCTCTTAGCAGATGCCCAGACTGGGCTAAGTGCCTCTCTAGTATTATTTCATCCCACTGTCATATGCCCTAGTGGGAAAGATGCCATTGCAAAGCCCATTTTACATGTGGGAAAATGGAAACTTAGCCGTAATTAATCAAAGCCACCAATAGTAAGAGGTGAAATCAGGTTAGAAGAGGTGTCTGACTCGAAGGCGCATCCACTCACTTCCCTCGAAAGTTTGGGAACTGGGAAGGTGTGAGTGTGGACCTCAGATGTGGTGAGAAACACAATGAGGGAGGTGTGGACGGCGTAAACCATGGTCCAGGTCACTTTAGGGCCAGGCAGGCCTCGGTCTACATCAGTCCCCCTGGAGGCCGAGAAGAATGGGCTCTCAATGGAAAGCCAAGAGGAAAGAATGGTGATGTTCAAAGAGAGGGTTACTTAGGAGTTCCTCTGCCTTCCACATGGTCTCTTGGGAGTAACGTCTTCAAGCCTCAGTTTCCTTGGCCAGGATTGTAAAAGTAATCCCTGCTTCACAGAGTTGTGCCAAGGGTGGAGGGGGTAACCATTCAACACGTGTTCACTCAACCCCTGAAACACAGTACCAGGCACTATTTTAGCACCTGGGAAACAAGAGTGACCAACCACAACAATCCCTGCTTCAGAGAGCTTATACTGTATAAGGGAAACACAACCAGCACATAAAACACATGTAGTGATTGAGATGCATTCAGCCAAAGAGAAGAAATATGGCAGGGAAGGTGGGAGGCTCTGGTACTGGGTCGGGAGGACAGAGAAGGACCCACCATGAAGAGAACTTTTTGTGAGGAACTGGAGGCAGCTGGGAAGTTGCTGTGTGAATGTTCAGGGAACGAGAATTCCAGGCAGAGGGAATAGCAGGTGCAAACACCCTGAGGCAGTGGTGTGTCTGCAGTGGAGCAGCAAGAAGGTCCACATGACTGGAGCAAGAGAAGAAGAAGAGATTTAGGGGAAGAGCATTGAAACAATGACTGTAGGTACCATCAGGACCCTGGGATTTTAATCTGGGGGTAGGGGTCCACGTTCTGACTGAAGTTGTAAGTATAGATCATTCTGGCCACTGGAGAGAAGATGGTGATTAGGACAAGGGCAGTGAGTGAGTCTGATTCTAGACAGTTCATTGAAGGTGGAATGGATGGCTTTGCCAGATCCAGGGATGGAAGAGGAGAGATGGGAAAGACATCAGGCTTCCAGTTGGAAGAACTGGAATAACGGTCCCTGATGTAAGACCACAGATGGAGTGGGATGATTTACAGGGAGGGAGAATGTCCTAGGCTCGGCTTTGGCCTAAGTATGCTTGAGATGCCTGCTGGACATCAAATAGATGCAGGAGAGAGAGCCCAGCCAGAGATAACCGTGGGTGGGGGTCGTTGGCAAGGCAGGGAGGATCCAAGCCATGGCACGGGCTGAGATCACATAGGAAATGAACAAGGAGAAGGAATCAGCATTACAGACAGAAAAAACAAGTGCATGCAGTATATTGGAAGCCAAGCAAAGACAAAGATTAAAGGAGATGGAAAGAGTTTGTCAAGTCTATGTGAGTTCCATTTACCTTTCCCTTGTTGAAAGGTAAATACTTGTTTAAAGGTTTATATATACTCACAGTATAAACCCCTGTTTCACTCACTGGGCTGAAAGAGCAAGTTCAATTGGCCCCCAAGAGTCTGTGCAACCCATGAACTTAACTAGGATGGCCAGTGTTACCCCAAGCAGGGTTCTGACGTTGTCCACTGTTAATGATTAGCTGTGTTTTTCCCCCCAAGGCTGCAAGGATTGTGGAGACATCTGTGTGGCTAGCTGTGCTCTACTCCAAAGCTTCAGGGATTCTGGAACTGTGAGTTCGAGAGGAGAGTGAGCCACGCTATCCCCAGAGATCCTTCCAGAAAGGACTTGGCAGGTGAGTGCCATTGCATGGAATGGACAGATTGGGGTCATACCTCATGATGATGATGACACTCGGCAATCTTTAGGAGTCATGGTTAGCTGAGAGAGTGAATATGCCCAGCGGAAAGCAATTCACAATTCCTAGGGGTTGCCACAATTCCTAGGGAGCATTTTGCCAGATCTTAGCAAGGAGGCAACCCTGGACAGAGGAAAAGTCACCTTTAGCACAGCAAAAAAGAAGGGACCAGACTGGCTAGGAGAAGGACAGTAAAATTCAGACAGCATTAAATGGGTGGTCACCTCCTCTCTCAAGAGATGAGGCCAGTCATAGAATGAGAGGAGCCAGCAGGTGCAAAACCATTGACTATTTCTGCCTAGGAATTGACAAGGAAATCTTCACTTCTTTAAGTTTTAGAATAGGAAAGAAAGCATAAGTGTCAGAGGCTTTGAACATTCTGGCTGATGCTCTGTGTACAAATGTAGACGAGAATCCAATCAGTTATTTGAACTGCTGGCACAATTCCTTGAATCAAAGGTCATTAAACCTTTAATTCTGCAACCTCATCAGAGTAAACATAATGGAATGCAAAGACAAACCTACACAACGTTCGAGATACTTTTCCTGGAGGCAGTGCCTATGGAAACATTAACTACAACAGCTATGATTTCTGAAACAATTGTGTTATGTTCTGTGTCCTAGGTACATAACATTGAGTATATATCAATCAAGATTCGATTAAGAAAAACCGATGCTACTCATATTGGTCAGCATTTGCTACAGTAACACACATCCCAAACATCTTTTGAGCTTTTAACCATACATATTTTTCTCCTGTGGGTCATCAGTGGTTGTGCTGAACTTAGCAACTCCATATGTATTATCACGTAGAACCCAGGTAGAAGACACAGCACCCATATGGGATATGCAGTTTTCATGCAGGAGACAGAAATACAAGAGTGTGGTCATTCTATTCACATATCATTAACCAGCACATATTCTATGAGCAAGCCAAAGGCAAAGAAAGGTGGAAAGGTGGTCCAGAATTTATATGAAAATGAGTGGGAACATACAATCCTACTATAAGAAGAGAGAAAATTGTTAGAACAGTAATCTAATCTACCTCTCACCACAAAGCACAAAGAGATTTATCATGTGGAATTGGATGTTCACAAAATTATGCAAGGTGCTAGGGAGTAGGATCTAGGTTGTAGACTTGTTCCAAATCCTGTTGTGCTTTTGTAGAATGGCATACCAGAAGACTTAAATAGATACTGAGTGCCAATTCGCTCATAACCACAACAGATTAATTCCTGGAAAGAACCCTGGAAGGTTGGATGAATTTCTCTAAGTAACTAATGAGAAGTAGAGCAATCTGTTCGAGGAGGACTTACCCATGTCTCCTTGTTCCTTCACAGGCCTCATCATGCATTGGTTGACAAAGCTTCGGGGACTTTGCACCCTCTGGGGCACCCAGAGGTCCAGCCGCACACTCTACCTTAATACCAGGCAACTGATATCCATTCAGTGGGGCCGCCAGGAAGTGCCTGCCACCTTTAACTTTGCTACTGATGTGGTGGATCGCTGGGCTGGCATGGAGAAGGTAATGGGTGGAGAAGAAGTGGCTGTTCATTCATTCATTCATTCATTCATTCATTTAATGAATGTCTATTGAGCACTTTTTTGTGTCAGGTTCTGTAATGAGCTATGAACAAAATGCTCATCTTCTGTGAAGGCAGAATAGGGTAGGAATGAGAATAAAAAATAGAGTCTCAGAGAGATATTTGTATACTCGCTTTCATAATAGTTTTATTCATAACAGCCAAAGATCAAAACAACCCAAATTCCATCACAAGGTTAAAAAGGTGAGCAAATGTGGTTTACTCATTCAATAGATCATTATTCAGTCTCAAAAAGGAAGGCGGTTGTGACCCATGCTACAACGTGGATGAACCCTCAAGACATTGCACTAAGTGAAGTAAGCCTGTCACAAATGGACAGTGTATGGTTCTGCTTACGTGAGACAGCTTCTGAGTCAAATTCATGAAAAGGAAAATAGAACAGTGATTACCAGGGGCGGAGGAAGAATGAGTGTTTAATGGGGACAGAGTTTCCAATATGGGTGATAGAAAGGTTTTCAAGGCAGATGGTGATTCAACAATGTGAGTTATTTAATATCATTGAACCGTATAGTCAAAAGTAGCTAACGTGGTAAATTCTGTGTTATACATATTTTATTGCAAGTTTTATAAAAGAGAATGGAATCAGTAAATAGATAGATAGATGGACACATAAATGATAGAAGAAAGGAAGGAAGGAGGGAGGGAGGAAGGGAGAGAGGGAATTCATTCATTCATTCATTCATTCCAAGAAGGCTCTTGACCTTTTCCTTCTCCTTCTCTCACAAGTATACAATGGTATTTTCCAGAATGTATATGTTGAGTGATAGCATACCAGAGTGAATGCAGAAGCAGATAAGTGAACCCAATTTGCGAAGATAAGAAATAATGCCACTCTCCTTATTAATTTTTTGTTTGAGAAAATATACATTCTTTTTAATTTAGAAATTCTGTTCATGGGAATGTATAACAGGTACATTATAGCTGCTTTTAAAAACTTAAATTTTGAAAATCATTGGTCTTGATTGCTAACATGGTAAATTTTAATTCAGGTAACCCAAATAAATACACTTCTCAAGAGTATATGGGGGTCTGAGATCAGAATCTTCCTAAGCACTGGCTTGGCAACCCCTGGGTTTTGGCTTTCCTCCTCCTGCTGGGCACCTGCACACCACGCTCAGCGGGACTTCTCTTCCTTCAGGCTGGCAAGCGGCCCCTCCACCCGGCCCTGTGGTGGGTGGATGGCAGCGGTGCTGAGGTGACGTGGAACTTCCAAGACCTGAGCAAGATCAGCCAGCAGGCAGCCAACGTGCTGTCAGGGACCTGCGGCCTGCAGCGTGGGGACCGTGTGGTGGTGGTGCTGCCCCGCGTCCCCGAGTGGTGGCTGGTGACCCTAGGCTGCATGCGAGCAGGTTGGTGGTTGATGAGCTGGGCTGGCCACTGTCTCCAGTGTGAAAGAAACTGAAGCAGGGAATTGTAGCCACCGCTCCCTTCCTGTGCAGATGTCACCCTCTTCGTTTTACTGAAGCAAATTCTGTACCAAGCACTCAAACAAGAGGTTGCGCCTAAACAAGCTAAACAAAACGAGACTTTGAGACCTTTGCAGAAACCTATTGATTGCACACATGATTGCTTACTCACAGATTTGTTAAGTGGCATGACAACTCTATAGGAAACCATTGTTTTTTTTAAGTTGGCACTCTAGTACCTGAAGGCCAAATATTGCCTAGAGCTTGGTTTTTGAAAGCAAAATTTTATTGCAACATAGCAAGGCCCATTTGCTTACCTTTTACCTGCAACCACTTTTGTACTATAATGGCAAACTTGAGTAGGTGTGAGAGTAATCCACAAAACCTACAATATTTACTATTTGGCCTTTTATAGAAAACAAGTTTGTCCATCCCTCCTGTAAAAGGAGATTGAATCAACTGATCTAAGAGTCCCAGATATCTCAGTGGAAGTGATGTTTGAGCTGAGATCTGGGAGATGAGTAGGACTGGCCAGGAGTGGGGGCAGAGAGGCCTGTGCCAAACCAGAGGAGCAGCACATGTGAAGACAAAGGGGAGGGAGCTTGGATATTACAAGAGAAAGCAGAAGGAAGTCCGTGTGCCTGAAGTGCGGGCAGCAAGGAGAAAGTGGCAAAAGAATGAGGCTGTAGGGGTGGACAGGTGCTAAACTGGCAGGGCCTTGTGGTCCGTGGTCAGAGTTCTGGATTCTTACTGAGCAAAGAATGAGAAGGCAAAGAAACAGATATGGGTGTGTTGGGAAAAGGTGACAGGTTCAATCTGGAAAATGTTTATACTTTTACTAATTATTAAGAGAGTGATAGCAAGCTCTAATCTGCTGGTTCACTCTCCAGATGCCTGCAATGGCTGGGGCTGGGCTAGGCTAAGCAGGGATTTAAGAGCTAGGAATTCAAGCCAGGTCTCCCATGTTGGTGGCAAGAACACAATCACTTGAGCCGTCACTACTGCCTCTGTCTGCGTTGGTGGGAAGTTGGAGTCAGGGCTAGGAATTGAACCGGGGTACTCCAGTGTGAGGTGTGGATATGTTGACTGCCAGACCAAACACCCGCTCCCAGCAATCTGGTAATGGTGATTCATGGGGCAACATGTGATACTCAAGAAGGGATAGAAAGTAAGAAGTTGCAGTTAAGGGTACAAAATCTGAGATGGAGACAGAAATCTGAGAATCATCAACCTTGACATAAGGGAATGAGAAGTGTCCTAAGAGGCATAGGAAAGAGACTGCAGCATCCTCATTCCAAAACTTCTGTTCTCAGCTCTCCTTGCATATTGCCCAGCTCCATCAAAAATTCCTCCCTGACTTCCCAGGCTGGGGACAGTAGGCTGAGAATTGAGACTAGGGTGTGGAGGAAGATGTGAATGTGGCCAGGATGTGGGAGCCACCAGAGGCAGTTGAACTAACGGAAGGGACTTAGAGCCCTATGGAGAGAAAGATGACTGCTGAGAGCTCAAGGGCTGAGGGGAAGAAGAACTCAGAGATGTGTCTCATTCTGTGTGCCTGACACAACATGACCATTGTGATGGAAAGACAGCCGAGGATGTTTACTGGAGTGTAGCGTGGATACTGACATCAGGAGATCCAATTTTTTTCCTTTAGTCTCAATAGTGTCCCTTGTAGCTCTGACAACCCAGGGAGAGCTGAGTTCCAATCACAACCCACTACTCTGTCTTCTCCTTCTTGACACTCTCCATGGGTCCCCACTCTCATCTGCCTATTTGCTTCCCATGGTTGTTACTTTTCTAGGAAAGAAGCCAATGCCGCCTTCCTCTTCTCTCTCAATCTCTGGCTTCCCTAGGCCTTGTCTTCATGCCTGGGACTATCCAGATGAAATCTGCAGACATACTCCACAGACTGCAGGCGTCTGAAGCCAGGGCCATCGTGGCTGGGGAGGAAGTGGCCCATGAAGTGGATACCGTGGCACCTAACTGCCCTTCTCTGAGAATTAAGCTACTGGTGTCTGAGAAAAGCCGGAGTGGATGGCTTAACTTCAAGTCATTGCTACAGTGAGTACTCAAAAAGTGGAAACTGAAGCATGTATATATGTGCAGGTGTTTTATTTGGGAGGTCCAGGAAGCAGAGTATGAAACTAGCAGAGTAAAATAAGCAAGAAAAAAGATAATACAAAAGTTTATTATAGAGTTATTGCACAGGGTAAGTGGGTCTGTGGGGACCTTCTGAGGAGCTCATAGAAAGCCTCCTAGGGCTGTCCACTGAGATTGTCCACTGAGACAAGCATTGACCCATCAGCACCTGACCTCTGAAAAAGTCAAGAGCCTAATTAGGTGAATAAGTCTCCCTGTCACAGGTATGAAATCCCTTCTTGAGGGGCATATACCTTTGGAAACTCTTAAGGACACTGTAAGCTTTTCCTTTCTAATATCGTGGTGTGTAAGATAATCATCACAGAAATAAAGAACGTGACCCCAGCTTTGGGAGACTCAAAATCAGGACACTGGAAGAAATGTCCAAGAGGTTATGTGGGGGCTTGTGTAGAATAGAAGAGGTTGCCAAGAAAGTGCTGAGTGTATACACTACCCGTCGTGCCACTGGCATCAAGCTGGGGCTCTCAACAATTAGATGACAGTTGTTGCTTTCTTGCTAAGCAAGTCCTTTGGGGTTGAGTTAACTTTCTGAATAACTCACTGAGAAGGATATTAATGATCCCATTTCACGTATATGGAAAGTGAGTCTCAAGTTAGATAACTAGTTCAGAGTTACACAGTCAACAAATTGCCACACCTGAGTAGTTTCCAAACCAAAGTCTGCCTGACTCAGAACCCCACAATGTTCATCACTTAATAGCCTCCCTTTTGAAGGGGTCATCTGACTGGCCCTCGTCAGCACGGAGGCCTGTGGGAAAGATGGGTCACTGTGACATCTGGCCTCCAGGATGGTTATGAGAAGGTGAAAGTCTTTGTCTCCATTAGAGAGGCGCCCACCACTCATCACTGTGTGGAAACTGGAAGCCAAGAGGCAGCTGCCATCTACTTCACCAGTGGAACCAGTGGCCTTCCCAAGATGGTGGAACATTCCCATGCGAGCCTGGGCATCAAGGCCAAGATGGATGCTGAGTAAGCCGAGCCCTTTCCCTCTAGGGAGAACTGTGTGATGGGACAGGAAGATGTGTAGGAGCTCAAATTGTGTTCTCTTTGGGTGGGCTATCATTGGTGCTCCTGAGAAAGACAACTGGAGAAGAAGCTGAGGGGGTGATGACTTCAAAGGCTGGGCAGCCAGTGACCTTCCGTGGGATGTTTCTGTTCCAAGTAACACAGGGTCATCCAGGTATCTTCCAGGCTTTGAGGCAGGTGCCTGCTGGGCGAATGACTGGAACAAGGTTTGTATGCATTTTCCCTAGACAAATCTTGATCTTGCCCTTTGTGCTGCTGGCAACTTTTCTTTGATGCCACCCACATTCCAAGAGGGCATGTTTGTTAACAGCAAATTCTCAAATTATTTTGGAATATCATTGAATGGGAAAGTATATTTAGATAGATGAACTAAGATATACCAGAATTTCTGGGTCATAAATGTCATAATTATGAATTTTATTCTGCCATATGAGCCCCAACTGGATAAAAAGAGAATACTGCTAAGGATATCATGACTTAATAATAACTGGGGATCTTTAAGATCTTTTTGAGTTGATCCTACATGCTATGTTAATTTTATTAGTAAATGGGGAAATAGTTTTAAATTTTTAGAATACATTTTAATTTTTATTTACTGAAAGGCAGAGAGAGACAGGTGGACAGAGATCTCCTATCCACTGATTCACTACCCAAATGTCTGCAACAACCTGGGCTGGGCAAAGCCAGGAGTCAGGAACTTAATTCAGATCTCCCATGTGGGTGGCAGAGACTCAACTACTTAACTCATTACCTGGTAGTTCCCAGGATGCACATTAGCAGGACGCTGGAGTCAGGAGAAAAGCTAGGATTCGCACTCAGACTCTCTAATATGGGATGAAGGAATCCCAAGCAGTTTCTTAACTGCTGCACTAAAGACCATCTGGACCTGGACCAGGACCTGGAGAGGATTCACATAGATGCCTTCTGTTAGTAAACTTTCCCTTGCTGGTTACTGTATGACAGTCACTATTAAGTTTTGGGGATAAGATGAGGATGAGACCCAATTATCGCATCATCTGGGGTCACACTTTATGAATACCCACCCCCTGTTGATATAGGATGTGTGGATAGAACTTGACTTACCCCTGCATACTTACACTTATACATTCCTACAAATACTGATAGACATACATGTATGTCTGTACCCACACCTACCCCTCCCCCAGTCCCCAGGCTCTGTACAACCCTCACCTGCCTATCCATGATTTTGTCTGTTTCCTCAGAAATTGGACAGGCCTGCGAGCCTCTGACACAATATGGACCATATCAGACACAGGATGGATAGTGAACATCCTGGCCTCACTTCTGGAACCCTGGGCTCTAGGAGCATGTGTGTTTATCCATCTCCTGCCAAAGTTTGACCCTGTTGTCGTTCTAAAGGTAAGAGAGCATCCAGAGTGAGCCCAAGGTTTGCACACTCCCATTTATTTTATTCCAGTTCATCTGATTTTTTGCTAAATCCCAATCACATGAGTGGTCACTAAGTGAGATGCAAATGGTCCCTGACCTCACAGAGTTCATCGCTCAGGGAAAGAGACATATATTTAGAGGTAAAGTTTAAGAGTTTACTTAAGAGACAGATACTGTACATCAGATATTTTCTCAACACATATTTACCAGGTTCTTCCTCTGATGTTGGATATCAGATGATGGTGGACCACATGTACAAAGGAGGGAGGAGTATTGTGGTGATATCTTCTCCTTCCCATGTGTATGTGTGCATACATCGTATTTCCTTTCTTGTTTGCTGTGCAACACACAACCTAGAGGAACGTGCAGTAAGCACCTTCCTCCTAAGCATACAGCTTGGAAATAATTTGCTGATGTTTGATGCTCTTAGTCACTTTGGGCTGCTACAATAAAATATCACAGACCAAGTAGCTTACCCAACAGACATCTAATTCTCACAGCTTTGGGGGCTGGAAGTCAAAGAACAAAGTGCCAGCACTATAGGTTCTTGGTCAGGGCCCTTTTCCTGGCTCACATGTGGCCAGCCACCTTCCCAGTATGTCCTCATACTAGGGAGGATGTGAGTGTCTATTCTTCTTCATAGAAGGACACTGGTGCCATCACTGGTGCACCTCCATCTCATCACCTGGTTTAATGACCTCCCCAAACTCCACCTCCAACAGAAGGACTTCAACATAAGAATCTGGGGTGGGGACACAGCGTCAGTTTCTACAAGATACCCATGCTACCACCACCAGATGGAGACAGGAAACATTTCCATGATGGTGGAGGATGCTTACATCCCTTCCTTGACAGTGTCCACACCCCATAAGCTAACTGTTGATTGGACTTCTAGCACCATAGGTTAATTTTGCCTCTTCTTGCTCTTTGAATGGAACCTTACAACATGTGATCTTTGGTGTGTGGCTTCTTCCCCTCCACATATGCACTGTGAGATTAGTACACATTGTTGCACGTGTCAGAAGTTTGTTCCTTTATATTATTGCATAATATTCTATTCTGACTTCTTTTCCTATTCTGTTGATGAACATTTGGGTTATTTCCAGTTTGGGGCTATTTCCCAGAAGGAATTCTGAAGAAGAAGTAGAATTTCTTTTTATACTAAAACTGATGGCTGGGTCACTGAGTAAAATTCACAAACTGCAGCAATATGTCACCAGAATAACAAAGCAAGGAAAATGGCCTCATTTTGCTTGCAAAGACATGGTAATGTTGGGTTCTAATTACAACAGGTGGGTAAGGCCATTGTCTTCCCAGGCCTCCAACCTCTGTTGTGGTTGGTGTTCCACTCAGACTTCTGTTTGACAGCAACAGCAACACACACCTGCAACCTGGGACAAAGGAAGGCATGAACGCCAGCTTCAAACACCAAGAGTCAGGCATGTCGTTCTCTGTGTTAGATACGTTCCTACTCTGCCTCCTTCCAAACGGGATTTGAGCTGGGTTTCGTCAATTCCCACAAATAAACACAACACAAAAACATGCAAAATTCTAAAGTCCATTTGGAAAATATAGGTTGGAGATGTGAGGAGAAAAAGAGACTAGGGGAGACCGAGGAGAAGTTTAGTGAATCAGTAGGCAATTGCAAGATGACCTTCCTATAAGGCAAGGCAATAAAGAATAAGGGATGACTTGCAAAGCTTTTGTCAGTACCTCAAGTGCACTCAGAGAAAATGGTTACATGCTGCCCTCATGTTAATCATTTTTATAGACATTTGACTTCAGCCCCACTGTTGAGCTCTGCACTAGGTGAATCTGCACTAGGAGAGGAGGTGGTTGTACAAAACAGTCTGAGTGCAGTCTGTGAAGCCGGTTCTGCTGCTCACTGCTATGTAACTTTGCACAAGTTCTCTGCCTCTCTGGATGGTAGTTTCCCCTTCTACAAGTGCAGGTAATTGTACATACTGCATGAGATTAGGATGAGATTTAGATGAGAAAGCACAGGGGAAGGCAACTAACTATTCAGTACCAGGTCTTTTTGTAGCACTTATTTTGAAATGTCTACAAGTGCTTTTAACTTTTCCTTTTTTAATTAGAGATTTATTTATTTGAAAGGCAGAGTGACAGGGAGAGAGAAGAGAGATCTTGCATCTGCTGGTCACTCCCCAAATGACCACCACAGCTAGTGCTGGGCCAGGTTAAAAGCCAGTAGCCTGGAACTCTATCTGGGTCTCCCACAAGCACTTGGGCCATCCTCCACTGCCCTCCCAGGTGCATTATCAGGGAACTGAATCATAAGTGGAACAGCTGGGATTCGAACTAGTGCTCATAATGAGGTGTCGCCATTTCAGGCGGAAGCTTAACTCTTTTAACTTTTCAAAGCACTTTTTTTTTTTATCTGAACTATCTCCCAAAAGTATTTTTATGACAATAGGACTGGAAAAAATATTTTATAAAGCTGGTTCTAGAAAGTCAAGGGACTTAACCAGGATCACATAGCTGATTGGCAACAGTGGTTGATCTCCTTGCCTTGAGAACTTGGGGTTCATACACACCTAGGGGTGTGTTGATGAGAGCAAGTCACTTTTGGCAGTAAATGACAGCCAAGATTTGACTACAATGTTCTAAATTAACCCTAGGTAGACATTTTTCTATCTATCATGGTAGACATTAATTTTTTTATTTAATACATGTAAATTTACAAAGTGCAACTTTTGTATTGTTGTGGCTTTTCCCCCCATAACCTCCCTCCTACCCACAGCCATCTCATCTCCCACTCCCTCTCCTATCCCACTCTTCATCAAGATTCATTTTCAATTATCTTTATATACAGAAGATCAACTTAGTATATACTAAGCAAAGATTTCAACAGACTGCACCCACACAACTGCACAAGATATAGAGAACTGTTCGATTAGTAGTTAATTTTTATGTTGTTTGTGTTTTGAGGATGCAAAAAAGCTATGGGGCTCTTTTAGCCTGAAACAGAGTGGACAAGCTAGGATTTCAGCCCAGACTTGAGTAACTCCTAGCCCATGGCTGAAGCCTCTGTGCCTACTGGTGAGCTTGCCGGCTGACCTGGTGACCTGTGACTCAGGGACTCTCTCCTCCAGGTGCTGTCCAGCTACCCGATCAACAGCCTGGTGGGTGCCCCACTCATTTACCGGATGTTGCTACAACAGGACCTCGCGAGGTGATGCGGCTTGGGGTGCTGGTAGGATCCTCCATGCCCATCCCCTACCTCCCTCCTGTGTATGAGCATGTACCTACTTAGCCCTCTGGGCACGCTGAGCTCCGTGACGCCTGCCCCACCACCCAAGCACTCGGAACCCAGCTCCGGGTGTGGGTGGACAGGGGCTCTGAGGAAGCTGAGGGAGAACACAGATCTCTCTCCTTCAGTTACAAGTTCCCACACCTAAAGAACTGCTTCACCGGCGGAGAGAGCCTTCTGCCAGACACCCTGGGGAGCTGGAGGGCCCAGACAGGATTGGACATCCGAGAATTCTATGGCCAGACAGAAACGGTACCTGCTGTGAGGGCGTCGAAAGTCCCTTTGATGATTAAACTCTCAGCCACTATTTCTCATTCACTTAGTTGATAAATGTGAGGGTAATTTTTAAGATTTAATTAATTAATCAAAAGGCAGAGTTAAAGAAAGAGGGAGAGACATGAAAAGAGAGGTCTTACATCCACCGATTCTCTCCCCAAATGGCTGCAATGGCTGGGGCTGGACTAGGCTGATGCCAGGAGCCCTACAGTTCCATCTGGGTCTCCCACATGGGAGGCAGGGGTTCAAGCATTTTGGCTGTCTTCTGCTGCTTTCCCAGGCACATTAGCAGGGAGCTGGGTCAGAGGGCTGGGGACAGTGCTGTGATGTGCATGTGGCCAGGCAGGGCTTTGCAAGTCTGGGTGAGGACTGTGCAGTTGAGGTGGCTGGAAGGGCTGCCAGCCACTCTGAGGGGACACGTGCAGATAGCAGAATCTCTGCAAGGAGAGTTCTTTTCAGAATTCATGTACAACTGGCCCTACCATGAGAAGTAATTGAAGACGTTTCTCTTGGGCCTCACACACTTCAGATTAGTAATTTCCCCTGAGTTTTTAAAATTTTTAAATTCACACTGAATAATTGTACGGATTTAGGGAGTTGCAAGTGTGATATTTCAATACAGGGACTCCATGTGTAATGACTGGATGAGGGTAATTGGGGCAGATGTTTCTCCTAGCAGGTGAGTCACTGGCTAAGGCACCTCCGGTCCCACATCAGAGGACCTGGGCTCAATACCTGGCTCTGGTATTAGCTTCCTGCTAATGTGAACCCTGCAGGTGGTGGCTCAAAGGACTGGGTTCCTGCCACCCATGTGGGAGTCCTGCATTGAGCGCCTGGCTCCCAGGTTGCTCCAGCCCAGCTCAGGCCATTACTAGCATTTGGGGAGTGAGTGAATCAGTGGATGAGCTTATCTCAAACATTTATCACTTCATTGTTTTGGGACCATTCAAAATCCTTTCTTCTTGCCATTTTTAAATATTTAGTAAATTGGGGCTGACTGTAGTCTCCCTGCTGTGCTATGTAGAACACCAGAACTTAGTCCTCCTGCCCAGCTGTATTTCTGTCATGCAGTTGTCAGTTCCTCTGCCCTGGGAACTAACTGGGGAGCAGTCACCCAGCCAGGTTGCCTTCTGAACAACCTAGTGAAGGCCCTAGGGTTGGTGTTCCAGGAAAGGGGAGCCCACCAGGTGCTGTGAGGTGGGAAGGGGAGGGAGGGAGCCTACAGATGTGAGCCCCCTGCAGGACAGTGCCAGGAACTGCCCCACTGAGTCTATTCTATGCTGCTCCCACAGGGCCTCACGTGCAGAGTTTCCAGCACAATGAAAATCAAACCTGGCTACCTGGGAACAGCCAGTCCTCCTTATGATGTGCAGGTTTGCTGGGGGCAACAATGTGGAAGCCACCAATGTTTTAGAATTCATTTACTGCATTGTTCACTGAGTTAAAATAAGAGCAAGTAAATAAAGTAATATTTTTAAAAGGAAGGAGGGGAGGAAAAGAAGAGAAAGGAAGGGAGGAAGAGGGGAGGGAAGTGGGACAGGAAGAAAGGAAAGGGGGGAAATAACTTATATTCTTATTATCCAGAGAGAGCCACTGTGAATATATAGCTAGCTATATAATCAGTCATACATATGCTGAAAAATTAGGAGTGAATTTGGACATTGCATGTTGTTACTTGCTTTTATCATGAACAGTCCTGAGGAATCATCTTTCCGGGTCAGTTAATACAGATCAGCAGCATGGTTTTTGTTGGCTAAATAATAGTAGACTGTGCTAGTCTCAGCAGCACATATACTAAAATTGGGATAATAGTAGATTTTCCACCCCCCCCCCCCACTATACTGTCTATTGCCCCAATGATGACATCCACATTTTCACTACTAAACACAACACAACAATAATCAGTATGGTTTTTTTTTAGATTTATATATTTATTTGAAAGAGTTACAGAGAGAGGAGAGGCAGAGAGCGAGAGAGAGGTCTCCTATCTGATGGTTCACTCCCCAATTGGCCGCAACGGCCAGAGCTATGCCAATCTGAAGCCAGGAGCCAGGAACTTCCTCTGGGTCTCCCACACAGCTGCAGGGGCCCAAGGACTTGGGCCATCCTCTACTGCTATCCCAGGCCATAGCAGAGAGCTGGGTTGGAAGAGGATCAGCCAGAGTAGAATCGGTGCCCGTATGGGATGCCGGTGCTTCAGGCTAGGGCGTTAACCTGCTGCGCCACAACTCCAGCCCCAACAATGAGTATGTTGTAGCTAAAGTTTTGTTCTTATCCGTTGATTCTATGGGCTGAAGAAACTAGAATGTATGGCTGTGTGTGTGTGTGTGTGTGTGTGTATGTACAGTTCCATGTATCTAAAATTTAATGACTTTACACTAGCATTATATGTAGTTACCTACCACCCTGATCATAGTGATAACTATTCACTGAGAAGCTTTTGTCGGATCTTATTTCATTTGTATAAAAATCCTGCAAAATTAGCTGTCAGTATTTGTTTTACAGAACCAAGTACTGAGGCTTAGAGCTTAAGTAGCTCAGTCAACATGTAAGGTATCAGAACCATAATCTGGGTTTCGATCCATCTGGTTTCCAAGTCCATGGGTGAGGTGGATCTCAAAGACAATGGGAGACTCATGTTTTTCCTGAGCTCCTACAACCAGAAACTCACCGAGTCCAGTCTCAACAAGAAGCCTCACCAAAATGATCCCAAGCTAGCAGGTTAGAGATTTGAGTTTAAAACTCTGGGCTCCCCTTGGTTTCTGATTCTTGTTTCCAGTCTCCTCCAGAGCAAGAGGGTCTTCTCTTTGACCAGCTCAGCTCTCTCATGCTGCCATTCAAGCCTTCTCCTATTGCACGGATCACTCTTCCTATCTGCTTCTTCCTCCAGGTTGTAGATGATGAAGGCAACGTTCTGCCCCCTGGCCAAGAAGGAGACATAGGCATCAGAGTCAACCCCATCAAGCCCATAGGCATCTTCTCTGGCTATGTGGTAAGGAACCCGTGCTCCCTCTCTCCTCTGCTCCCCAGTGGGGTTTGGGGACACTAATTGGGAAGAGAGAAGCTCAAGGTTATAAACTTTCCAAGAGATATCTAAGGTTTAAGGACAGAGAATCCAGTGCCCAAGAGTGGGTGCCTTTCCAAGGGAGAAGACTGGAAAGTCTCCTTTGCCATCCTTATCCTACTGCTGTGACCGCACTTGGAGACTTGCTTTCTCAAATTATCCCCTGCACACAATGAGCCTTCTGTTTCATGCCAGAAATCTTATTTCCCCTGAACTATAGAGAGTAGCCTTTGCCCAGGGCAGCCTTGTCCTCTCCCCAAAGGATGGTCCCCATGCTCTTAACCACTGATCTCTTTAGGACCATGATAGGAACTTTACATGGAGATGTCACCATACAGTTGGATGCATCATTATCTTCACACCTGGAGAAGATAGAAACAGACCATCCCTCAGTCCATCTAGCTCCCTTAACAGGTGAGGATGGCTGCACCATCCTCACTCAAACCCACAACTGTGGAGAAATGGGCAGCGACAATGCCAAGCACATGCCTTCTGATCTCCGTGACAGTTGATCAATTATTTAAGTGATAAATCCAATACTAGGGCTATTTCCATTTATTGAAGGCACTCTGCAAGGTGAGCACTGTCCTGACGCTCCCCACATATATTAAACACGTCAGTCCTCCCAGCCACCCTAGGAAGTCTTTGGTGACATCTTGCTTGATTTCAAAACACTGCTTCCAAACTTAGTGTTTGTCTTGCAAGTTATTGATCTCTGAATGCCTCAGTTTGCTCATCTGTACGCTGTGTAGCATTGTTAAGGGTTTGTAAAGTTACTGATATTTATGAAACACATAGAATTGTGCCACATAAAAGTGTGTTAAGTGAGAGAATTGTTGTAGATCTAAATTATCATTCCCATTATGCAAATGAGGAAAACTGGGAGGAACACTGTGCCCTCCTCCAAGCATGTCCTATGCATTGTCCCATTCTACTTTCATACATCAGTGAGGTATCTAAGGCATGGGATTCTCCCCATGTGACAGACAAGGAAACAGACTTGGAGCAGTCAAAGCTAATGGTCAAGATATCTGGCTTATGGCCTCAGCTCTACCATTTGTAGTGGCTGTGTGGCCCAGAAAAGCCTCCTGTTCTCTCTGATTTTCAACGCCCTTCAACCTCACTGAAGGACTTGGGCTCAAAATGTCCTGGGCCATCTTCCAGCCCAGTAACTGAACATCCAGCTGGAGCCCACATCCCTGTACCTGAGTAATGTGTAAATATGCACTGGCCTGGGATGAACCTCAAGCCTTTTCGCTATTTATAAGCAAGGGCCAATGCTGAGTAAAAGCCTCCCCCCCACCCCCCGTAGAAATAAACACACTGGATGGGGGCGCTAGGGCTTGCTGGGATGGCTTTAGAACTTCTAAACCTGGTAAGGGAGCCATGAGAAGTGTGTGATAGATCTGATATCTTTGAGTTGTGTCATAGTGTGAGAAGTGCTGAGGCTGTCCCTGGAAGGAAAAGTGGAGTCAATAGGAGAAGATGCCCAAAGCATAGATGAATCAATGATATCCATCAGACTGCACTCAGGGGTATAGGTGAGAGGCCTGGGTAGAATAACTGAACCAAAGAAGAACCTTTTATATACAGGTATCCTGGTATCCAGGATCAGAAGGTTCAGGGCAGATCCACCATGTACAGTTGTTCAAATTGTGGCCTGCACACCCTGCACATCTGTTCATGGCAGCCCTGGGGCTAGGCATCTAGGCTTTTCAGGTGCAATGACTCTGCTTTCTGTGAAAACCAGGGCAGTCCCAAGAAGACAGCAGCCAACATTCGAGGTGATTTCTGGATCCTGGGAGACCGGGGAATCATGGATCCAGATGGGTATTTCCACTTCATGGGGCGAACAGATGATATCATTAACTCCAGTGGGTGAGCTTGGTGTGGGGCCTGGGAAGGGTCCATTGGGTCTTTTCTCTGGCTGATTTTGGGGATGACCTACAGGCTGAGTGTCCAGTCTTCTCTGAAGGTCAGGCTCTTCTGTAGGTACCGGATTGGACCCTCGGAGGTGGAGAACGCACTGATGGAGCACCCCGCTGTGGTGGAGACAGCTGTGGTCAGCAGCCCAGACCCCGTCCGAGGAGAGGTGATAAGAAACTGGGAGGGTACAGACCTGAAAGACACGGGTGGTGTGGTATGGTGGTTAGGAATATGGGCTTGGGCACTGGACAGCCTGCTTCTAGCTCTGGACCCTGCACTTACCAGCTGTCTGACTTTGCACTGCTTGTTTAGTTTCCCTTTCCTCATCCTGTAAGATGAGGGGCAGTTGTGAGGACTAAATGTATCTGGAAAAAGGCCTAGGGTGTGGTAATTGCCACTGATAGGCTATTATTATGGAACCAGAGGTATTCCATTCTACTGTCGTATTTTTGTCAGAATCTGATTCCTGACCAGGAAAATAGAGAGGAATTTGAACCAAGGAATACAACCCCAAGCCACAAAGTTTGCAGTGACAATTAGGACAAAGAAGAAATGACTCTATAATGCTGAGGTTATGGGAACAGGCTCAGGTGGAGTCTAATGGAGTTCAGTGTACGCGCAGGCAATGGTTAAGGTGTGAAGAGTGGAGCAGTGTTCTAGGATATTTCTTCAGGGTGCAATGTCCTGGGTGCAAGCATCACAGCTCTAGCAGAGACAGGACACACCACATGGGGAAGCCATGAAGCCACTGAACAAGTGACACAGAATACTTTGTGTGGCTAGCTCTGAGCTAAGTCCCACTGTTTGAGTTCATTTTATTTCCCATGACAATGTTATCCCCATTTTCCAGATGAGTGAGCTGACATTAAAGAAATCACTTGGGGTTATGATCACTTGTCTGTATTTTCCTCTCTTCTCTCCTTGTACCTGTTTCCTCCCCTATTGGTCTCCATTGTCCTTGGTGTAGGAGGTAAGCTGGACTTGAGTCTGTTGTCCTGCTACTCATCCAGTAAGCCACTAGAGATAGAGCTGGAAATGTGGTCGTCTTACCTTCAGTGTTTCCCTTACCCTTGGCCTGAATACCTGGAGGTACACTTGAGGGAATGTAGAGTTGTGGGCTGTGATTTGCATCATTCCAGAACATGCCTCTATCCTCCAATCCATTCTTGACTCTCTTCACTCAATCTCACTGTAGGTGGTGAAGGCATTTGTGGTCTTGGCCCCACAGTTCCGGTCGCATGACCACAACCAGCTCACCAAGGAGCTGCAGGAGCATGTGAAGTCAGTGACAGCCCCATACAAGTACCCCCGGAAGGTAAGGCCCTCGGGCTCCCACATCCTCTGAACATGGGGAGAAAGGAGGGTTCTCCTGCTATCTCTGCCTAAGGATGAGTATGAGACTTCTAATTCCAGGATTCTTCCAACCATGACCAAGAGAGCCCCAAAAGATGATCCTGAAGCTGTCTTGATACCTGAAAAGTGATCTCAGTCTTTGACTTACTCTGAATTAAGTCAAATACTCCAGTGGGAATAAGTTCTAGTCAATCCCTGATTCTATATTTTTCCCCCTCCTAGCACGGGGTTCTTGCTGGAAAATCCAGGACTATGCAACTCTAAGTTACAAGTGAAAGAAATGTCTTCCTTTGTTGTTCTAGCAGCTTCAGACATACATATTTAGAGGTCTAGCACATTTCAGTAGCAAAGTGCATGTTTTCCTCAAAGACCCCAGCAAAAGTTTTCGGTTTGCTCCTCACTGGACCAATATAAGCCATGTGCTCATCATTAAACTAATCTGCATGACCAGGAGAATGGAACATGCTGAGGGCCAGCTCTCAGGCATCTGTAACCCTTGGAGAAAGTGTGGGAAAGATGGAAGAGAGAGGGCTGTCCTACATCCATGGCATGGCCTGAGGAGGGGTGGCACCCCAGAGCAAAGCCAAAACACTCTGACCAGAAAGGAAGCACAGAATCCACTCTGCCTCTGTTAAGCCATCTCCACTCACTAGAGGATTAAGGCATAGAGGTTGACATAGCTGGAGAACTCCTTGGCTAGCTTTGGGTACAAGACAGGAGCTTGCCCCTGGGAAAGGAAAAAGCAGTTTTGAGTCTGGAGCAAGAGGTTAACTTCGAGCCCACTTGGCCTTTTCTCCAGCACAGGCTGGTGATCTTAGGTGGTTTCCTAAGAAGCACACCCCAGAGAAGGAGATTCATGAAAAGTGAATTAGAGACTGACTGAAGATCATCACCTCTGGAAAGGAAGGGGGGAAGGGGAAAGGGAAGAGAGGGAAGGAAGGAGAAGGGAAGGGAAGGGAGAGGGAGGGAGGGTCTTGTTATGAATTTTGAATTGTAACTGGATATTTTGGAAAATCATGTGGAGGGGTCCAAGCTTCCCCAGTAGATGTGTCTGTTTCCACAATCTTGTCCCTAAAATCCCAAAGGCAGCAGGCTCCTTCCACTTCTCCCCTGCCTCCAGTAACCATGTCCAGCCTCTTCTCCCTTCTTCATGATGAGCAGAGTCCCTACCTTCTTAGCATTAAACCTAGGTCTCCTCTGTAGCTTCTTCCTACCTGTCTCCACCCCACCAGAGACCACATGGTAAATATTTTAGGCCATAAAGTCTTTGGTGCAACTACTCAACTTTACCTTTGTGAGCCAAAAGCAACCAAAATTGATACCACAGCCACCCCTCCCCCATTATCTGCGGGAGATATACTCCAAGCTCCCCAGCAGATGCCTGAAACCTCAGCTGGCACTGATTCCCCACATACGCAGCCATGCATCATAGGATGCATACTGAGAACAGTGTTGTTAGGCAGTTTTGTCATTGTGCCTACCTCAGAGTGAACTTACCTAAACCTAAGTGGTTACATGGTGTAGGTCATTTACTTGACATGATCTCCTGGGACAATGAAGAGCTGCAGTAAACACAAAATGTGTGGTTGGTAGAGGAGGGCCTGGCAGCCAGAGGGCCCAATGTCTAAGCCCAGCATCTGAATGTGGTCCCATGCTGCATGCATCATGCTGCCCTCTGAGTGTACCAGAGACCAGTGCCCCTGACCTTTATGTCCACTCTAACACTTCTCTTCTTGTCCTTGCCCTTGGATGCTTTCTGAAGCTTCTTATAGCACAGGGGGCTTCCTTGGAAATTTTCCAGGCACCATTCCCACTCACCTGGGGCCTCAAGAACTTTCCCTTACCTACAGCATAGCCCACCATACACTGATTTCTCTTTACAGATAGAGTTTGTCTTGGACCTGCCCAAAAACATTACAGGGAAAATTCAGCGGACGAAGCTTCGAGAAAAGGAGTGGAAGACATCTGGGCAAGCCCGGGCCTCTTGAGACTTCCAGGAGGCTCCACTTCAGATTCTCTTATTCTTCCTTTTCTTCCTTTTTTTTCCTTTCAGTCCTCAGGCTTCCTATGAGGACACAAAATTCTTCATGCAAGGGCATGTGTGTGATTTTTGTTTTCCTTTGGTTATTAGTACAAAACATTGCCCTGATAGATGCTGAAAGAAGAAAGAGAGGAAATGAAACGGAGAAGAGATGAGAGTAACAGAAAAAGGAAAGGAAAATAAGTCAGAGAAAGATTGAACCAGTGAGGAAAAGCACATAAAGTAGGGAGGGAGGAAGAAAGGAAAAGTGGAGTGAAAAGGAGAAAACATAGACGAGAAAGAATTGGAGGGATGATTGGCAAAAGAAAGACAGAGATCCAGATAGACAAAGTGAGAGAGAGCCAAGCATATGACTGGAGGTTAGGAAAGAAATGAGAGGCCATGGCACCCTATTTCGCCTGGGACAGGACTTCCAAACAGAGCGGTTTGTGAAAGGGTTGATTTAGCGTCATCTCCAAGTCACCCAAACCTTGGGTTTTCATGATCAGAGGAAGGGAGCCATCACTGATGGAGCATTTGCCATGTACCTGGCACCGTCCTAGATCTCATGTTCCACCAGTGGGCAGCATCTGCAGATCTACAGACCTCATTCAGAACTGTGAAGACAATGGAGGCACCTCCAAAGGTGTCAGTTTCCTGGGGCTCATGTTTTTGGTGCTATCTGCTCTTTTTAAAATCAAGTAATAAAATCAGTTTATAATCCAGACTACAAAGCTGGTCTTTGGGGAAAACATAGTCAAGGAGGATAAGGTGAGTGGGTGCCTCCAACATCTTGTGGGTTGGGGAGCTCACAGAAACAGCCTGGGCAGGTGGTGCTGGCAAGGAATAAACAGGCTCAGTTCCTGGTGCTTCTGGGACACCAGATCCACGACAAGGGGGCAGATACAGATGCCGGAGGCTTCACCCAGAGATGAGATGAAGGGTGAAGCTTCCCAGAAGACTTAAGTGAGCAAAAGAAGGGAAACGTTGTCTGAGTGCCTAGGACTCTTCTTCTTAAGAGTACTTAGTAAACAACAACAGTAATAATAACTCAATCACTCATACTTTCCAAGAGTCAGGTTCTGCATTCTTTTGTTGTCTTCTGTAACAAAATACCTGAGGCTGGGTGCTTTATAAAGGAAAGAGGTTTGTTAAACTCAGTTTTGGAAGCTGAACATCCCAAAGATTGGGTGATTGCATCTCTTGGCCTCTGGAGAAGGTCTCCTTGACTGCCTCACAAATAGCAGAGGGGGAGAAGGAGAAACAGCCAGGGGCCAAGTCGGGGGGCGGCCTTGCTTTCTAACAACCCACTGTCCAGAGAACTCACTCGTCCACAAGACCAGCAGTGATGCCTTCCGAGGATGATGCTGTCAATCCTCCCACCAAGCCCTAACTTAAGGGTTCCACATCACCACACTGGGACTACACCTCCAGCACAGGAACTTTTGGGGTACAGATCGCAGACAGACTTTAACATTCTGTCCTAGGCCCCTCAGGGTCATATTTCTCTCACAATGCAAAATATAATCATTCCATCCTCAGTAGTCCCCAAATTTGAACACATTGAAGAGCCGAAGTCAAACTCAAGACAAACACTTCCATGCTCTGCACTGCAAAATCAAAGACAAATTATGAACTTGCAAGGTACAATGGTAGGGAAGGAGTGGTATAAACTTCCCATCCTGAAAGGAACATAGAGAATTAGAAAGAAGTAACTGGTCCACATCAAGACCAAAACCCAACAGGACAAACTTTAATCTTAGAGCTAAAGTCTGACATTTGTGTACCCTGTGGGGAGGAATGTTCCCCCAAGGCCTTGGGCTGCCCAGCCATGTGGCTGTTCTCATGAGCTTCTGGAGGATGTCTATGGTTTTCCCAGGCTGACATGGCATGCTGCTCGTCACTCTACCTTGCTGGAGTCTTGGCTGCAACTCCATTCCCATGGCTCCACTCTCAAAGCTCCACCAGGCATCTGGAGAGACTGCAGTAACTGCATTGTTGAAAATTTCTGCCTGGATTTCCTTCGAAATATCAATGGGAAATGGCCGTGACTCCCACAGCTTTTGCATTCCATGTGCTTACAGAGCTAGCACCTCACAGACACTGTCAAGTTCTGCTACTGCCACGACCCTGCCTGGGTCTACCTGCACCATGCCTGAGGCAGCTTCATGAGCACTTGGCTAGGAAATAGAAGAGTTCAGACTGGAGAAATATCTTTTCTACTAATAGTATATTCAGTAGCATAAGGGTGAAAATGTTTTCTAATGTCTGGGAGAAGACTCAGACTACAAACTGTACAGAGAAGTAATGATTGACAAGCTCTGATGACCCAGCGTGGTATGAATTCTCTGGTCAATCATTAGCTCTAGAGGATTCCCTAGACTCAAACCAGGAATGTGCCCTTGTGTGTGTGTCGATAATGCGAATTCTCCCAGACTTCCTATTATCTGAAGGTAAAGCAGGGGACTTATCTGCTCCATTTACAATTCAGCTCCCTGCTAATGTGCCTAGGAAAGCAGCAGCAGATGGCCTAAGTGCTTGAGCCCCTGCCACCCATATGGGAAACCTAGATGGAGTTCCAGGCTCCTGGCTTTGACCTGGCCTAGCCCTGGTCCATTGCAGCCAACTGGAAAGTGAATCAGCAGATGGAAGATCTCTCTCCGTTTCTCCCTCCCTCTGTTTGTAACTCTGCCTTTCAAATAAAAAAAGAAGAAAAGGACTAGAAGAGGAGGTGGTCACAGTACCACATGGCAGTTTAACTTATCTAGAGAATGGCAGGTCATTGAAGTGTTTAAAGGAAAGCAATGAACTCAGCTATGCATTTTTAAGTGATGATCCTGAAAGCTGAATGGTGAATGTTATTAAAGAAGTTAAGAAGAATCCTTTCTTCTTAGGATTTGGTGAGTTGATGCCTAAATAAGGGAGTTGAGGAGTGGGTGTTTGACCTAGCAGTTAAAATGCTGATTAAGACACTTGGTTCCGCGCCAGGGTGGGCTCAAGGCCTTGGCTTCCTGCCTCTTATGAGAGAGACTTGAATTGGGTTCCTTGATCCTAACTTCAGCATGGTCTAGCTTTACTGTTGCAGACATTTGGGGAGTAAACTTGCAGATGGGAGATCTCTCTGTGTCTCTTTGTTTTTGGCTATCTCTCTGCCTTTCAAATAAAATTTTTAAAAAAGAAAGCTTCTGTGTGCACTTTTGTGTCTTCAGCAAACACATGCACTTCACCTCCCAAACGGAGATCACCATTCTCTGCAGTATGTATGGTGAGCTTGGCCTTGAAGCTTGCTTTGGCCAAAAGAATGTAAGTAGGTATTTTTAAATGTGCTTACCTCATCTGAATTCATTTGTTGACATCTGCCATCCTCAGAAGGGTCTGCCCTAGGAGAGGCACTGGTGTCAGATGCTCACACCCCATATCGGAATGCTGAATTCCAGTCCCAGCTACTGTGCTTCTGAGCCAGCTTCCTGCTAACATGCACCCTAGGTGGCAGCAGCGGCCTAATTCTTAGGTCTCTACCACCCACCCAGGAGATCTAGATTGAGCACCAGCCTCCTGGCTTCCTCCTGTCCCAGCTCTGGTTTTTAAGTATTTGGGGAGTAACCAGGGGATGAAAGATCTTTCCGTGTCTGTTTGTCTCTCTCTTTCTCTCTGCCTTTCAAATAAAAATGAAAATAGAAATTTTTAAAAAGAAAGCAAAGACCCAGCAATGGTACCAGTGCCATATTCTAAAAAACATTGTTTTATCATTTTAATTTTTTAAAGATTTATTTATTTGAAAGTCAAAGTTACACAGAGAGGAGAGAGAGGTCTTCCATCTGATGATTCACTTCCCAGTTGGCTGCAATGGCTGGAACTATGCCAGTCCAAAGCCAGGAGCCAGGAGCTTCTTCCAGGTCTTCCACACAGGTGCAGGGACCCAAGGACTTGGTCCATCTTCTACTGCTTTCCGAGAGCTGGATGGGAAGTGGAGCAGCCAGGTCTCAAACTGGCACCCATATGGGATGCCAGCGCTTCAGGCCAGGGCATTAACCTACGCCACAACGCCAACCCCAATCATTTTAATTTTATTTACCTCTGCAAAGAGATAATACCAAAGAATGTTCTAGAAGCCATCAATGTGTGTGTGTGTCTGTGTGTGTGTGTGTGTGTAAATAAAAAATAATCTTCCCCCATCGTCCTCATAGTCCTTCCCTCCAGACGTGAGCAATGCTGGCTTTTTGTGAATCTTCTGGAGACATCTTGGGGAGAATGTGGAGGGGTGGTAGAGAGTTTAGCTTATCCTCTCCTTCCTTTCTCAAGTGAGCTGTGATGAGCACCTATTGCTTTACCCCGCCCCCCCACCCCACCCCAAGACTTCCCTGCAAGAGAAATCTCAACTGTCTCTTGGGTCCTTTCTTCTCCCCAGCAGCCTGGGTGGAACAAGCACCCTCAACCATGTGCTTCTGACCTGCACACTTGGTCAGCATTTCAGCCAACATTACCCTAGGAGCTGGGAGCTGCCTGGTGTTCAGGGGCTGATCCTCCTGCTTGGGTGTGGTCACCTTGGAAGGGCAGAGGCCCTGGGACGTGCACCTCCCAAGGACTGGCTCAGGGCTCCTGGAACACAGAATGGGGTGCTGAAAGGCCTGAATGGCAAGCTGGCTCTGTGTGTAGCTCCTAGGCTGAGTTAGGAGTAGGGAGAGTAAACCATGAAGGTGGATCCCAGCCTGAACACCCTCAGAATTCCCTGAAAATGAAACCCCAGGTTTCCTGAATTCCCTGTCAAAGTAGAGCTGCTTGTTTGCATTGGATTAACTGACTTCCAGGTTCTCCATTTCCTTCAGGGGAAGGCACCAGCCGAAATCTGAACTTGGGTAGAGCCAAACCTCAGCAGGTGTCCAGGCTGAAGATGTGTCCAGGTTGCTGTCCCCAGTGCTCTTCCAAGAGTCCCAGGCACACCGGACTAGGACAGACAAAAAGGAAACAGCCAAGGCTCAGCTGCTCATGGACCACAGCTACTCTATCCACCAGGTGATGCCCAGCCCATGCTCTCATTTACTCAACTATTAAGTGACCACTGCCGGTGGTATGGCCCTAGGCCCTGAGGATTTAGCCTAAAAAGAAACGTCCCTCCACCAGGGACTCAAATTCTCGTTGTTGGTGGATTTGCCAGGGGTGGGGGTAGGGGAGGCAGACAATAATTAAGATAAATTAGCACAGTATAGACTAGGATAGGCAGTCGTGAATAGCCACAGTATGGAGGAAAGTAAGCAGATAAGACTTAGCAAGTGGTTGCAATGTTTTCCATTTTGAAAGAATACTTCCGGAGAATAACAAATAGCACAGTGATGTATATTTCCCAACATGAAAAAAAAATGGTTTCCTATGTTTTGGCAGTTTTTTAAGTGTTTCTGGTAGGCTTACAGCCAAATTCCACCACCATTCCTACCCCTTGGGGACAACCCAGGAGGCTGCTGGGTTGCTGTGTTGGGTCATTGAGAGGCACAGAAATGGACCCTGTGCCTTTTCCTTGTTCTTTCTACTGACATAGGGAAAGGGATGCTTCTTTTAGGACTCTTAACTGGTTCTCTTTATTTTTACCCAAACCCACTAACAATGATCCAGAGGAAACCTGACATTCATGATTAATGTTCACATTGATAGTTTTTCCTTGTTTTCATTGACCCAGAGTTTTTCTTATTGCAACTGTCACCCAGGCTTGTACACATCTGAGCCAGCAAAAGCAAATGAATCCCATGTTCTCAACAAGACACCATAAGGGCTAGAATTGACCTTGTTTATCAAATGGGAATTTGTTTTCTCTGCTGAGGTTGGAATTTGACTTGGCCATGAGACTGGAGAGTGAGTCCTGAATTGAATTAATCTTCAACTTGGCACATCGTGTACTTATTTTGTTTGGATTCCTCAGACAAATTGTACTTTTCTATGGGGCAGATGAGATCCTCATTACAGTGACTCAAAAACACATTTTAAGTGAAAATCAGAGGCCAGCGCCGCGGCTCACTAGGCTAATCCTCCACCTTGCGGCGCCGGCACACCGGGTTCTACTCCCAGTCGGGGCACCGGATTCTGTCCCGGTTGCCCCTGTTCCGGGCCAGCTCTCTGCTGTGGCCCAGGAGTGCAGTGGAGGATGGCCCGAGTACTTGGGCCCTGCGCCCCATGGGAGACCAGGAGAAGCACCTGGCTCCTGCCATCGGATCAGCGCGGTGCGCCAGCCACAGAGCGCCAGCCGCGGCAGCCATTGGAGGGTGAACCAACGGCAAAGGAAGACCTTTCTCTCTGTCTCTCTCTCTCTGTCTCTCTCTCTCACTGTCCACTCTGCCTGTCAAAAAAGAAAAAAGAAAAAAAGTGGAAATCAGAGAATGAATGGAGCTATGGAACTGGGGAGAAAGCTCTTGCAAACGTGCATGCATCCATTCAACGTGCATGGAGAGCCGAGTAAGCACCCATCACTGCTGAGAGTGGAGGAACAAAGTTAAGAGACTTACCTGCCTGCATCAGACACCTCTTATGCGCACTTCAGACTCTGTCTAATCTGCCTCTTGTCCTAAACCAATGGTTCTAACTGGGGGCTATTCTGTACCCTCCAAGGCAAGTGGCAATGTCTGGAGACATTTGTTCTTGTCATCATTAGAAGAAGATGTAGGGATGTTTGCCATCTATTGGGCAGAGGCTCAAAATGCTGCTGATCATCCTGCAATAACAGCACAGTCCGCTGAACAAGAATTATCCGCCAGAAGTCCATTGTGCTGACTGGGGCACCCTGTTCTAAGGTTGCTACCACAACCAGTCCTAATGTGAATGACCAACCCTGAAGCTGTCTTTCCTCCTCCTTGCACCACATGTCTCTTGCCATCCTTTGCTCCCATCTCCTTTCTTTGCACCTCGTTTCTTCTCCCCAGGATCATATTCATTAAAGAAATCATGCCAGCAAAGCTTCTTCCTTAGGTTCTGTCTTCTAGGGATTCCAGGGTGAGACATTGACTTTCAAGAACTTTACAGCATTGTAGGAAGAACAGCTAAAAGTATTACCAGGATTTTCAAACAATTCTGGTGTCCTTTGTTTTGTCAAATAAAGGGTGAGAGTTGAGATTTGTTGAGCCCTTATGATATGCCAGTCTCATTCCTTTATCAGCCAATGGAACAATGAACGCATCCCAAAGCTCAGAGAGGTAATCTCAAGGGGATTTTCAAGGCACACATAGTAATAAAGCAGCTGATTCTCCAAGAGACATAGCAATCCTTAAAAATATATGGGTCAGGGCCTGCGCCGCGGCTCACTAGGCTAATCCTCCACCTTGCGGCGCCGGCACACCGGGTTCTACTCCCAGTCGGGGTGGCGGATTCTGTCCCGGTTGCCCCTCTTCCAGGCCAGCTCTCTGCTGTGGCCAGGGAGTGCAGTGGAGGATGGCCTAAGTCCTTGGGCCCTGCACCCCATGGGAGACCAGGAGAAGTACCTGGCTCCTGCCATCGGATCAGCACGGTGCGCCGGCCGCAACACGCCAGTCACAGCGGCCATTGGAGGGTGAACCAACGGCAAAGGAAGACCTTTCTCTCTGTCTCTCTCACTGTCCACTCTGCCTGTCAAAAATAAATAAATATATATATTTATATATGTAAATATATATATATATAAATAAATATAAATATATATATATATGGGTCAGAACTGTTGAGGCAGAAATTGTCCCAGATCCCAAAAGCCTGTAAATGACAACACTGGAACTTAAACCCAATTTTCTATCAAGAGCATTTATAGCTAAAATCCCACCTGTTGCTTTTCTTCTTGTGTCTTTTTTTTTTATCTTTTATTTAATGAATATAAATTTCCAAAGTACGACTCATGGGTTACAATGGCTTTCCCCCCTATACCGTCCCTCCCACCCACAACCCTCCCCTTTCCCACTCCCTCTCCCCTTCCATTCACATTAAGATTCATTTTCGATTATCTTAATATACAGAAGATCAGCTTAGTATACCTTAAGTAAGGATTTCAACAGTTTGTTCCCACACAGAAACATAAAGTGAAAAATAATAGATGATTTTTTTTTAAATGATGATGAAATCAGATCAGACCTATTGTCATGTTTAATCCCAGTGAGAGTCAAGTTGGGAATTGATAATTTCTTTTTTTTTTTTTTTAAGGAAGATCAGTTTAGTGTACATTAAGTAAAGATTTCAATCGTTTGCACCCCCATAGAAACACGAAGTGAAATATACTGTTTGAGTACTCGTTATAGCATTAAGCCTCAGTGTACAGCACATTAAGGACAGAGATCCTACATGAGGAGTAAGTGCACAGTGACTCCTGTTGTTGACTTTACAAATTGACACTCCTGTTTATGGCATCAATAATCTCCCTATGCACCAGTTATGAGTTTCCAAGGCTATGGAAGCCCCTTGAGTTCTCCGACTCTTATCTTGTTTAGACAAGGTCATAGTCAAAGTGGAGGTTCTCTCCTCCCTTCAGAGAAAGGCACCTCCCTCTTTGAAGACCTGTTCTTTCCACTGGGATCTCACTCACAGAGATCTTTTTGCCAGAGTGTCTTGGCTTTCCATGCCTGAAATATTCTCATGGGCTTTTCAGCCAGATCCGAGTGCCTTTAGGGCTGATTCTGAGGCCAGAGTGCTATTTAGGACATCCGCCATTCTATGAGTCTGCTGAGTATCTCACTTCCCATGTTGGATCACTCTCCCCTTTATTTATTCTATCGGTTAGTGTTAGCAGATACTAGACTTGTTTATGTGCTCCCTTTGACTCTTAGTCCTTTCATTATGATCAATTGTGAACTGAAATTGATCACTTGGAATAGTGAGATGGCATTGGCACATGCCACCTTGATGGGATTGAATTGGAATCCCCTGGTATGTTTCCAACTCTACCAATTGGGGCAAGTCAGCCCGAGCATGCCCCAAATTATACATCTCTTCCCTCTCTTATTCCCACTTTTATGTTTAACAGGGATCACATTTCAGTTAATTTTCAACACTTAAGAATAACTGTGTGATAATTACAGAATTAAACCAGTCATATTAAGTAGAACAGACAAAAAAAAAACTACTAAGAGGGATAATGTATTAAGTTGTCCATTAGCAGTCAGGGCTATGCTGATCAAGTCACCATTTCTCATAATGTCCATTTCACTTCAGGAGGTTTCCTTTTTGGTGTTCAGTCAGTTGTCACCGATCAGGGAGAACATATGGTATTTGTCCCTTTGGGACTGGCTTACTTCACTCAGCATGATGTGTTCCAGATTCCTCCATTTTGTTGCAAATGACTGGATTTCGTTGTTTCTTACTGCGGTATAGTATTCTAAAGAATACATATCCCATAATTTCTTTATCCAGTCTACCATTGATGGGCATTTAGGTTGGTTCCAGGTCTTGGCTATTGTGAATTGTGCTGCAATAAACATTAGGGTGCAGACCGCTTTTTTCTTTATCAATTTAAACTCCTTTGGGTAAATTCCAAGGAGTGGGATGGCTGGGTCGAACGGTAGGGTTATATTCAGGTTTCTGAGGAATCTCCAGACTGATTTCCATAGTGGCTTGACCAGTTTGCATTCCCACCAACAGTGGGTTAGTGTCCCTTTTTCCCCACATCCTCGCCAGCATCTGTTGTTGGTAGATTTCTGTATGTGAGCCATTCTAACCGGGGTGAGGTGAAACCTCATTGTGGTTTTGATTTGCATTTCCCTGATTGCTAGTGACCTTGAACATTTTTTCATGTGCCTGTTGGCCATTTGGATTTCCTCTTTTGAAAAATGTCTATTGAAGTCCTTGGCCCATCTCTTAAGTGGGTTGTTGGTTTTGTTTTTGTGGAGTTTCTTGATCTCTTTGTAGATTCTGGTTATTAACCCTTTATCTGTTGCATAGTTTGCAAATATTTTTTCCCATTCTGTTGGTTGTCTCTTCACTCTCCTGACTGTTTCTTTTGCAGTACAGAAACTTCTCAATTTGATGCCATCCCAATAGTTGATTTTGGCTTTGACTGTCTGTGCCTCCGGGTCTTTTCCAGAAATTCTTTGCCTGTGCCAATATCTTGAAGGGTTCCTCCAATGTTCTCTAATAACTTAATGGTGTCAGGACGTAGATTTAGGTCTTTAATCCACATTGAGTGGATTTTTGTGTAAGGTGTAAGGTAGGGGTCTTGCTTCATGCTTCTGCACGTGGAAATCCAGTTTTCCCAGCACCATTTATTGAATAGACTGTCCTTGCTCCAGGAATTAGTTTTAGATCCTTGATCAAATATAAGTTGGCTGTAGATGTTTGGATTGATTTCTGGTGTTTCAATTCTGTTCCATTGGTCTATCCATCTGTTTCTGTACCAGTACCATGCTGTTTTGATTACAACTGCCCTGTAGTATGTCCTGAAGTCTGGTATTGTGATGCCTCCGGCTTTGTTTTTGTTGTACAAGATTGCTTTAGCTATTCGAGGTCTCTTGTGCCTCCATATGAATTTCAGCATCATTTTTTCTAGATCTCCGAAGAATGTCTTTGGTATCTTGATTGGGATTGCATTGAATCTATAAATTGCTTTTGGGAGAATGGACATTTTGATGATGTTGATTCTTCCAATCCATGAGCATGGAAGATTTTTCCATTTTTTGGTATCCTCTTCTATTTCTTTCTTTAAGGTTTTGTAATTTTCATCGTAGAGATCTTTAACGTCCTTGGTTAAGTTTATTCCAAGGTATTTGTTTTTGTAGCTATTGTGAATGGGATTGATCTTAGCAGTTCTTTCTCAGTCATGGCATTACTTGTGTATACAAAGGCTGTTGATTTTTGTGCATTGATTTTATATCCTGCCACTTTGCCAAACTCCTCTATGAGTTCCAATAGTCTCTTAGTAGAGTTCTTTGGATCCTCTAAGTACAGAATCATATCGTCTGCGAAGAGGGATAGTTTGACTTCTTCCTTCTTGATTTGTATTCCTTTGATTTCTTTTTCTTGTCTGATGGCTCTGGCTAAAACTTCCAGAACTATATTGAATAGCAGTGGTGAGAGTGGGCATCCCTGCCTGGTGCCAGATTTCAGTGGAAATGCTTCCAACTTTTCCCCATTCAATAGGATGCTGGCTGTGGGTTTTTTATAAATTGCTTTGATTATATTGAGGAGTGTTCCTTCTATACCCAATTTGCTTAGAGTTTTCATCATGAAAGGGTGTTGAATTTTATCAAATGCTTTCTCTGCATCAATTGAGATAACCATATGGTTTTTCTTCTGCAGTCTGTTAATGTGGTGAATCACATTGATTGATTTGCGAATGTTGAACCATCCCTGCATACCAGGGATGAATCCCACTTGGTCTGGGTGGATGATTTTCCTGATGTGTTGTTGTATTCTATTGGCCAGAATTTTATTGAGGATTTTTGCATCTATGTTCATCAGGGATATTGGTCTGTAATTTTCTTTCAGTGCTGCATCTTTCTCTGGCTTAGGGATTAAGGTGATGCTGGCTTCATAGAAAGAATTTGGGAGGATTCCCTCTTCTTCGATTGTTCTGAATAGTTTGAGAAGAAATGGGATTAGTTCTTCTTTAAATGTCTGGTAGAATTCAGCAGTGAATCCATCTGGTCCTGGGCTTTTCTTTGTTGGGAGGGCCTTTATTACAGTTTCAATTTCTGTTTCAGTTATGGGTCTATTTAGGTTTTCGATGTCTTCCTGGTTCAATTTAGGTAGGTTGCATGTGTCCAGGAATCTATCCATTTCTGATAGGTTTTCCTGTTTGCTGGCATACAGGTCCTTGTAGTAATTTCTGATGATTCTTTTTATTTCTGTGGTGTCTGTTGTTACGTTTCCTTTTTCATCTCTGATTTTATTGATTTGGGTCTTTTCTCTTCTTTTTTTAGTTAGTTGGGCCAATGGGGTGTCAATTTTGTTTATTTTTTCAAAAAACCAGCTTCTCGCTTGGCTGATTTTTTGTAATGTTTTTTTGGATTCAATCCTGTTAATTTCTTCTCTGGTTTTAATTATTTCTCTTCTCCTACTAGATTTGGGTTTGGTTTGCTGCAGTTTTTCTAGGTCCTTGAGGTGCGCTGAAAGCTCATTTATTTGGTACCTTTCCAATTTCTTGATATAGGCACCTATTGCTATAAATTTGCCTCTCAATACTGCTTTTGCTGTATCCCATAAGTTTTGATATGTTGTGTTGTTGTCTTCATTTACTTCCAGAAAGTTTTTGATTTCTCTTTTGATTTCTTGAATGACCCAGTGTTCATTCAGGAGCATGTTGTTCAGTCTCCATGTGTTTGCATACTTTCTGGGGTTTCCTGAGTTGCTAATTTCCAGCTTCATCCCGCTGTGGTCTGAGAAGCTGCATGGTATGATTCTAATTCTTTTAAATTTGCTGAGACTTGCTTTATGGCCTAGTATGTGATCCATCCTAGAGAAGGTTCCATGTGCTGCTGAGAAGAATGTGAAGTCTGTAGATGTAGGGTTGAAAGTTCTGTAGATATCTGTTAGATCCATTTGGGCAATAGTGTCAATTAAATCTGCTGTTTCCTTGTTGATCTTCTGTCCAGATGATCTGTCTATTTCTGAGAGTGGAGTATTGAAGTCCCCCAGTACTATTGTATTGGAATCTAAATCTCCCTTTAAGTCCCTTAACATATCTTTTAAATAGACCGGTGCCCTGTAATTAGGTGCATATACATTTATAATAGTTACATCTGTTGAATTGAACCCTTAATCATTATATAGTGTCCCTCTTTGTCTCTCTTAACAGTTTTTGTATTAAAGTTTATTTTGTCTGATATTAATATGGCTACACCTGCTTTTTTTTGGTTTCTGTTGGCATGGAATATCTTTTTCCAACCTTTCACTTTCAGTCTGCATGCCTCTTTGTTAGAGAGATGTGTTTCTTGTAGGCAACAAATAGTTGGGTTGTGTTCTGTGAGCCAGTCAGCCAAACGGTGTCTTTTAACTGAAGAATTCAGACCATTAATGTTCAATGTGACAATTGATACGTAGTGACTTTGCCCTGCCATTTTCCCGGAAATATTTTCTAGTATATGCTTTGAGCTTCCCATGCTCTTTTACTGGTAGGTGTTCTTCCTTTCCCTTCTTTCATATTGATGGCCGTGTTTCTGTGTTTCTGAGTGTAGCACATCTTTAAGTATCTTTTGCAGGGCCGGACGAGTGGCCACAAAGTCTTTCAATTTCTGTTTGCTATGAAAGGTCTTTATTTCACCTTCATTCACAAATGAGAGCTTGGCAGGATATAATATTCTGGGCTGGCAGTTTTTCTCTCTTAGCACCTGTGCTATGTCTCGCCATTCCCTCCTAGCTTGTAGGGTTTCTGATGAGAAGTCAGCTGTGAGTCTGATTGGAGATCCTCTGAGAGTAATCTGACGTTTCTCTCTTGCACATTTTAGGATCTTTTCTTTATGTTTCACTGTGGTAAGTTTAATTACCACGTGTCGTGGTGAGGATCTCTTTTGGTCATGTTTATTGGGGGTTCTATGAGCTTCCTGTACTAGGATATCTCTGTCCTTCTCCAAACCTGGAAAGTTCTCTGCTAGTATCTCACTAAAAAGGCCTTCCAATCCTTTCTCTCTCTCCATGCCTTCAGGAACTCCTAGAACTCGAATGTTGGTTTTTTTAATAGTATCCTGTAGATTCCCAACAATATTTTTTAGGTTTCTAATTTCCTCTTCTTTTCTTTGGTTTGACTGTATGTTTTCCTGTGCTCTATCTTCTAAGTCCGATATTCTCTCTTCTGCTTCACCCATTCTGTTTTTAAGGCTTTCTAATGTGTTTGTCATTTGATCTATTGAGCTCTTCATTTCATTTTGATTTCTCTTGACTATTACACTTTCCTGTTCTACTAGTTTCTGAGTTTCATTTTGACTCTTCCTTAAAATTTCGTTTTCACGAGAGAGATTTTCAATCTTGTCCATTAAGGATTTCTGTAGTTCAAGGATTTGCTTTTGAAAACTTCTAAATGTTCTTATCATAAATTTTTTTGAAATCCGTATCTTGCATTTCTTCTATCTCATCATCTTCATACTCTTGGCTTGGGGTGTTTTGCTTATTTGGAGGCATCATAGTGTCATCGTTGATCTTGCTCCCTCTATTTCTGTGTTTGTTACTCGGCATAGTTAATTCTTCTTGCGTCACTGTGCGTTTTTTTTTTCTTTTTTTTTTTTTATACTGTGTCCGTGTTAAGTGGACTGCCTGCTGTTGGAGGAGCCTTGGAGGCTTGAGATGGGTGCGGCCTGAGAGCTCTGCCTGGTTCTTCCTGGTTAAGGGTGTGCAAAGGTGACACCCTCAGGTTATGCGTGGTAAATCTCTCTCTTTTTATTTATTTATTTATTTTATTTATTCAGGGGGTAAGTAACACCGCAGGGCAGGGCTGTGCAGAATTGATGGTATTTAGCTTCCAGTCTTTGGCTCCTCTGGACTCCCACTGGGTTGCCTAGGCTACTGAATTGTAGTGACTCAGTTCCTTAACTCTCCCCCATTGATATGTAAATCCAAAGAGGAGGCCTGCTCTTTGTCTCTTGGGAATTCTTCAAGCCTTGCAGCCTTGTAACCTTTGCAAGGTTAGGGGGAAGAGAAACCCCGAAGCTTTTTTTTTTCCTTCTTTCCGGTAGTGAGTTTGCTGCACTTTCCGGCCCCCCTCTAGATTCTGACCCCCGTTTCCCCACCAATGTCTCGGGTTATTGAGCTCACCTCCCCTTCCAGCGCCAATGTGTGGACTCGGAGCCCTGAGCGTCCCAAGTCTCCCCGCTGTTGTCTGTGTGGCATGCACTCCCCTTGGAGCACTGTCGCGTAGACCCTGGGGCTTCTGCGGCTGGGTCCTGCGACTTGGCTTCCGCGTGGTGGGCGACCTTGTTCTCCCAGTAGGTCCTCCAATTCACGCCTGCTCCATCCAGAAGGGTTTCCCCTGCAATTTTTTTGGTTCTATTTTCTGCGGCTACCGTAACTCCCCTTTTATTAAACTAAATTTTCCCGGACTATCGGTGCGCGCCCTCACTATTCCGCCATCATCTTCTTCTTGTGTCTTTTTAAGCCACTCATTCATATGGTCCCCTGCATTGTCTTGTGAGGTCAGCCAAATGATATATTTTTAAAAATTTTCCTTGTATAGATTAGGTAATTGAGGCTTACAAACTATCAGAACTGAAAAGATCCTCTAATCCAATAGGTTACAACTGGGGTAAAATTGTCCCTTATAGACACTGATAATGTCTGGAGTTGCTTTACATTGTCATGGCAGAGGGTAGGTGCCACTTGCATCACACAGGACAGCACCCACAACAAAGCATTACGAGGCCTGACATGTGATGAGCAGCAATGCTGGGATCCTCTAGTCTAGCTCCTTCACTTCACAGATGAGCAGTTGTCCAAGTTCTTCACCAGGATCATTAGCAGAACAGGGACTTGTCTGCTCGCTTCTTACCATCCTTCCTTCTCACTCCAAGGGAGACATCTCTGACTCAAACCAGTGCTGACTCTATCAAGTGGGCCATCACCACTGTTTCCTCCCACTGGCCAGGGTTGAGCAGGTTCATCTGATGTTGTGGTCTTCTATGTGACCTTGCTACTGAGGGCAGACTCCCCCCAGCAGTGCTGAGCTCTGGACAGCAAGGCTTGAGATGCATTTCTAAGTGTGCAAGGACTCTCATCTCTGCTGCTTTCTGAGTTTACCAGCTGCCCATCCAAAGGAGCTGCATTGCTGTCCTCTCTGGCAAAACAAAGTGACTGGAATCCGAGAATTGTGGCAGATGTAGGCTTGGAGAGATGTGTGACTCTGTGACTCCTAGTTCAGGGCTTGAACTGACTCTGCCACTCACTTGCACAAGAGCAGAGTCATGTGACTTAACTCCTCTGGGTTTCTGTTTCCCTGTTAGAAAGCACTGGTTTCTGGGTGCTCCTTGTGGTATGGTTAGGGGAATCCATTGAGCCTGGTTGTGGGTGTGAATGGCTGCGTGACAAACCACCCCCGAACACAGTAGCTCTGAACAGCTCTCCGTTCTTTTCATCTCATGAGTTTGTGGGTCAAGAATTTGAGCTTGGCAGGAATCTTTTTGCTCCAAGCAGCATCCGCTGAGATCCTCAGTGGTTCTCAGCCACCAGCTGAGTTGTGCTGGAGGTTTCAAGACTGCTTCACACATAAGCCCAGGGCCCTTGGCAGGGGTGACTAAGACCCTTGCCCTTTCCATGCCATCTTAGGGTCCTGCGTGTGGTTTCTCCAGCAGGGCAGTCAGATTCCTTTCATGATAGCTCAGGCCCTCCCAAGACCATAGCAGAAGCCCCCAGTATTCTTAAAGATTAGGCCCAGAGCAGCATATTTCTGTGGCATTATACTGGGGAAGAGCAGTCGCATTTCAGCCAAGATTAAAGGATGAGTAGCCTGAAATAGGCCCCACCTTCCAATAGGATTGCTAAAAATATCTGCAGCCATCTTGAGTCCACCACAAGCACCTATTAAGTTTCAGGGATTGTTGCAGAGGGTAGGATAGGGCCACAATTAAAGAAGCAAAGTTCCCTTCTTATAGAGGCCATCATATTAAAGTAAGGTCATTGGGTGGGCCCCAATCCAGTATGACAGTGTACTTATAAAAAGGGGAACTGTGGGTGCAGAGGCATGTAAGTACAAAGCTAGCACCATGTGCACATCAAGATGGCCATCTATAAACTGGGAAGAGACCCGTTCCTCTCAGCCCTCCCTAGGAGTCAACCTGGCAGCACCTGCGGGGTACTTCCAGCCTTCGTTGCTGGGGGATGATAAGTACTGTCACTGAAGCTACCTATGCTTTTTACTTTGTTATGACAGCACCAGAGCGTGATATGAAGGCAATAGCCCCAGGAAGAAATGGCAGGAAATGTAGTCAGGGGCAGTGTGGACCCTATCAGAGTTCAGAATTTGTACTAAGGGCATTTGGGAGTCACTGTAGGATTTTGTTTTAGATTCAGGTAAGTTTTCATTTCATTAACTGATTTTTTATTTGAAATTTTTTCAGCTTTATCAAGGTGTAACTGACCATTAAATCCTGACCCATATGTTGTGGCACATCAGATTAAGCCCTCACTTGTGCTGCTAGCATCCCATATCAGAGCCCTGGTCAAGCACTTGCTGCTCCACTTCCCATCCAGTTCCCTTCCACCCACATGGGAGACCTGGATGGAGCTCCAGGCTCCTGGCTTTGGCCTGGCCCAGCCCAGGTGGTTGAGGCCATTTAGGGAGAGAACCAATGGATGGAAGATCTCTCTTTCTCTTTCTCTCTTTGCCTCTCACTTGCTGTCACTCTGCCTTTCAAATAAATAAATAATTTTTTAAAAAGTTGATGTGTTGATATATGCATACATCGTGGAATGATTACCATAATTGAGCTAACTTATCCACCACTTCGCATAGCTGCATTTTGCATGTGTGTGTAGTGAGAACATTTAAGATCCCCTCTCTTAGCAGTTTTCCAGCAGACAATATGTTAATACTAACAGTTGTCATCATGTTGAACAATAGATTTTCAGAAAGTGTCATACTGATACTTTGTACCCTTTGAACAACTTCTCTGTTTCCTCCTCCTCACTTGTTCCCTCCAATTCCTGGAAACCACTGTTTTACTCTCTTCTTCCCTGAGTTAAACTTTTTAGATCCCACATTGTGCTATGAGGATACTTATTTTGGTTTTCATCTACAGTTCTTGGCTCATAACTCCCTCCTCAAGGCAGATCACAGAAACTAGAATTTCCTTCCCACAGTGCAGGTCATAGAAACACCAATCTTTCCTTGTCTTTCTGTCTTAGAGCTGACCACACACACAAAAAAAATCCTCTGACCTGCCTTGTCTGATAGTGGACGCTAAGACACTTTTCAGAAGGAATTCTGACCCATACCTGGAAGAAAGCTATACAAGAAGGCCAAGAAGAATCTGAATAGACCAGTCTTGGTAGGCTTCCCCAGTCAGCCAGTTGACATCACATCATAGCTGTTTTGTCCAGTTATATTTCTACATGATTGTTCGTGCTTCAATCATGCTTATGCAATGAAATCTCCATAAAAACCCAAAAAGGGCAGTTTTCAGAGAGCTTCTGTATAGTTGAACACATGGAGGTTTATGGGTAGGTGAGCCAGAACGCATCCACATGACCAGGAAGGTGGCACACCCCAAGTCAGCAGGGATAGAGGGTTCTGCACTAGAGACCATTCCAGGTGCCACTCTATGTATTTCTTCAGCTGAATGTTTGTCACCTTTAAAACATCCTTTATAATAAGTAGTAAATACAAGTGTTTTGTACTGAGATCTATGAGCTTTTCTAGCAAATCAATCAAGGCTAAAAGAGGGGAGATCTTAAGAATTCTAAGTTACAGCCAGGGAGAAGTTCTGGAGAAATGGACTTCCAACTGGTGTCTGAAGTGGGGCAGTTTCCTGGGACTGAGTCTTCCACCTGTTGGCTCCAGTGCTATCTCTGGGAAGACAGTGTCATAAATGAACTGAATGAGGTGACACCTAGCTGGTGTTTTGGCGGAATGGATTGCTTGCTTGCTGGTTGGGAGAAATCCCCACACCTTTTGGGGTCACAGACTGGATCTATGTTGTGGGCATATAGTAGGAGAGATTGAATTTGGCTTTGGTTTTGTTTTGCCCCACTGTATCCCTCACACATATAAGTGAGATCATACAGGGCTTGCCTTTCTATGCCTGGTTCCTTTGAGCATAATGTCTGTCAGGTTCACCCATGGTGTTACAAATGGCAGGATTTCTTTTGTAAGGTTGATAGCATTCCATAGGATATAGTATAGTATGCAGTGTAGTAACAGTGTATAAGTCACATTTCCTTCATGCCTTCATATGTTGACAGGCACTCAGGTTGTTTCTGTATCTTGGTCATTGTGGATAATGCTGTAGTGAACATGCATGTTGATATATCTGGAAAATACTGATTCTACTTTCTTTGGGTATATTTACAGAAGTGGGATTACTGTGTCATAAGATAGTTCTGTTTTCCATTGTTTAAGAAAACTCCATAATGTTTTCCATAATGCTGCAATGATTTGCATTCACACCAGCAAGGCGTAAGGATTCTCTTTTCTCTATATCATTACCAAAACCACTTTTTCTCTTGTCCTGTTAATAACAGACATACTAAACAGGTTTAAAATCATTGTGATGTTAAGGTAGATTTCTCTGATGATTTGTGATGTTGAGGATTTTTCATTTCAGCCATTTGTGAAATGTCCATTCAGACCTTTGGCCTACTTTTTAATCAGATAACTTGCTTTCTTGCTATGGTTGTTTGAGTTCCGTATATATTTTGAACATTAACCAAATCAGATATTTGGCTTGTAAATGTCTTCTCCCATTCCATATGTTTGTCTTCACTCTGTAGATTTTTTTCCTTGGCTGTGCAGAAGCATTGTAGTTTCATGGAATCCAATTTGCAAATTTTTCTTTGGGTTTCACATCCAGAAAGGTCATTGTCCAGACCAATACCATGAAACTTTCCTTTTATGTTTTCTTTAAGTTGTATAGTTTCAGATCTTATCTTTACATTGTTACCTCATTTTGAGTTGATATTAATATTTGGCATGAGTGGCCTAATTTCATCCTTCTCAAATGGATATCAAGTTGTAACAATACTATTTATTGAAGAGACTGTTCTTTCTCCATTGTGTGTTCTGAACATCTTCGTCAGAAGTCAGTTGATTTATGTGCATTTTTTTATCATATTGGTTTGATTACTTAAAGCTTTGTAGTATATTTTAAAATCAGGTAGTGATATGAGTCCAGTTTTGTTCTTTTTGCTCAAGGTTGTTTTGGCTAATTATGTTATTTTGTGTGGTTCCATATTAATTTTAAGATACTTCTTCTATATCTGCAAGAAATGTCATTGAAATTTTGATAAGGATTTCATTGAATCTGCAGACTGCCTTGAGTAGGATGGACATTTTAATAATATTAATCTTCCAATCCATGAGGATGGGATACATCTTTTTATTTGTTTTTTTCTTCAATTTTTTTCATCAGTGTTTTATAGTTTACAGTAAGTCTCTCACCTTCATGGTTAATTTAATTCCTAAATATTTACTTTTATTTTATTTTATTGCTATTGTGAATGGGATTGTTGCCTTGATTTCTTTTTAAGATAGTTAATTGTGAGTGTATAGAAACATTACTTGTCTATGGCCATACCACCCTGAATCCACCCAATCTTATCTAATCTTGCCGTGGTTAGTACTTGGATGGAAGAAATAGTACTGATTTTTGTGTAATGATTTTGATTCCTGCAACTTTACTCGATGTGTTTATTAGTTCTGTTTTTTTTTTTTCTTTTGGTGGAGTGTTTAGGATTTTTTATAAATAAATCATGAGCAGACAGCTCATTTTACTTCCTTATTCCTGATTTGGATGCCTCTTATTTTTTTTTCTTGACTCACTGCTCTGGCGAGGACTTCTATTGTGTTGAAAAAAAGTACAGTGTCAAAAGGGGAATCCTTGTTTAATTCCTAATCTTAGAGCAAAAGCTTTCATGCAGTGTTTTTTTTTTTAATTCATTTAGTTGCCTATATAGATTTTCTTGAATGTCATTGAGCACCTTTAAGATGATTATTTTTCATTCACTTCCAGGCAATTCATAGATTTCCAATGCTTTATTAGTTTTCTTTCCTGGTGTCCTGTTGGCCTGATTTTTTTTCTTACAGCCTTGCAATGATATCTGTGCATGTGAAGGAGTAATACTGCTGCCAGTCCTTATGAACTGACTGGCCAGTTGAAGTATTCTGCTAGGATCCCTGGGTAGACTCCAGAACCGTGATCCAAAGGGCTGGTGCAGGGACAAGAGTCTACTTTGGGGTATACAGACAGCAGGCCTGTAACCTGGTTTGCAGTTTGGTGTGATGTCCTCCAGGTCCCTGGGTCACCTCCTGTTGGATCAGGGTGTGGGTCACCCTGGGCAGGCAGCACTGCTCCAGTCTGAAGCTGAGAGAGCAGAAACCACATTGCAAAGCTGCTTCAGGCTTTATAGCAGACTTTCAAGTCTTCAGGCCTGACTCTAGTGTCACACACGGACATGTCTCCTGGGGGTTCTCATCGGCAGCTGAAAGAAGCCAGAGCTCAGACTCGGGGCTATTTCAGTATCTGCTATGGGACCAAGACTTGTCAGCTGCCCCTGAGGACTCAGATTGGTGTGGCCCTTCATGGGTCCTGACTGGGCACAATTGCTATCAGATCATAGCTCTGAGGAGGTAGAGTCAAGCATTGGGGTCATTTTGGGATCCACTGTGCAGCTGAACTTGGCAAGATTTCCCCAGTGGCACAGATGGGCAAATCTCCAGCTGTTCCCTGGGAAGGCAGACCTGCCCTTGGGCTCCAGCGTAGAGGGACTGGAGCCAATTTTCAGGTCCCTTTCAGGATCTTGTGTTGGATGTAGATCAGCAAGCCTGCCCCTGGGGTTCAGTAGACCTGGGTCCCTATGCAAGCAGGACTGATCTCACACTGCAGCTGCAATGGGCTGGAGCTGAGTTAGAGCAGACAAGTTAAATGGTTGTTTCAGGGGCCATGGTCAAGATCAAGTGTGCTAGCCCTCTCCTGATGCATTGGTGTGCATGACTCATGCTGGGCCACTTGACAGATGACTCCTGCAGACCATCTGACCAAGGCCAGATAGGGTTTTAGCCAAGCTTTAGGTTGATGTGGGTCATTTCTGGAGCTGAAACCATAGGCAAGGGGCCTGTGTTGTGGCATAGCGGGTAAAGCCACTGCCTGCAGTGCTGGCATCCCATATGAGTGCCGTTTCAAGTCCTGGCTACTCCACTTCCAATCCAGCTCTCTGCTATGGCCTGGGAAAGCAGTAGAAGGTGTCCCAAGTCCTTGGGCCCCTGTACCCATTTGGGAGACCTGGAAGAGGCTCCTGGCTCCTGGCTTTGGATCAGCACAGCCCTGGCCATTGCAACCAGTTGGGGAGTAAATCAGCAGATAGAAGACCGACCGACCTCCCTCCTTCCCTCCCTCCCTCCCTCCCTCCCTCCCTCCCTCCCTTCCTCTCTCCCTCCCTCCCTCCCTTCCTCTCTCCCTCCCTCCCTCTCTCCCTCTCTCTCTCTCTCTACCTTTCCTCTCTGTGTAACTCTGACTTTCAAATAAATAAATAAATCTTAAGAAAAAAAAAAACAAAACAAAGAAACCATAGGCAAAGTGTCTGCCACCCAGGTGTAGTCCACCCTCTAAACAACACTCCCAGAGTTTGGGCTCTCCTGGGCTTTCACAAACTCCTACTCAGATGCTGAGTCTCCCACAAAGGCACTTTGGTTTGTCTACGAATGGCTAAGAAATTCTGCTGTGGGGGCTACAGCCGGAGGATGACCTAATGTAGTGTTGCCCTGGTCATTCCCCAGCTTCCTTTGTTTCTGAAGAGAGCTCTGTGGTTGTTTGAAATCTCTGTCCCCATGTGCTGGATCATTTTGCTCTGTCTGCTTTTACAATTTTCTCTTCATTTTTTTGGTTCTAAGAAATTTGATTAAGGTATGCTTAAGTATGATTCCTTTTTTTTTCTTCGCATTTTTCTTGTTTTGGATTTTCTGATTTTTTTTTTAATTTGTAAATATGTATTTTTACCAAAATCTGAAAACTTTCAGCAATTGTTTCTCAAAATCTTGCTTTCTGTGTTCTTTTTGGACTCCACTTGTGTATATTATTCCACAGTTGACCAAGAGACCGTCCATTCTTTTTTTTTTTTTTTTAAGATTTTATTTATTTATTTGAGAGGTAAAGTTTTAGACATTGAGAGGGGGAGGGAGAGAGAGAGAGGTCTCCCGTCCGCTGGTTCACTCCTCAAATGGCTGCAGTGGCTGGAGCTGAGCCAGTCCAGAGCCAGGAGCCAGGAGCTTCTTCCAGGTCTCCCATGTGGGTGCAGGGGCCCTGGTGCTTGGGGCATCTTCTACTGCTTTCCCAGGCCATAGCAGAGAGCTGGATTGAAAGAGTTGCAGCCAGGACTCGAACCGGCGCCCATATGGGATGCTAACGCCAGGAGCAGAGGATTAATCTGTGGCACAGCACCAGCTCTGAGACCAGCCATTCTTTTCCAATATTTTTCTCTCTGTTCTTCAGACTGATCATTTTTTGACCGGATTTCAAGTTCACTGAGTTTCTTTGAACCTCTCCAATCTTCTGTAGAGGCCACTCCGTTAATTTTTAATTTAAGGTAATAGATTTTTCAGTTAAACATTCTTAGTAAAAAATCACTTCTATTTCTCTGCCAGGACTTTATTTATTCACTTTAAGCATATTTTCTCTTGCTCCTCAAGCATAATCATTGTATTTATGGCATAGCTATTTAAATCCTTATCCATAAATTCCAACATCTGGATTATTTACTTCCCCATCAATATCCTATTTCTCTTGAAAATGGGTCACATTTTCCCATTTCTTTTCTGGATTTTATGCTGAGCATTGTCTTAATTTGTTGTAAAGAACCTGGATTTTGCTTTGTTTTTCTGAGGTATTGTTTTCTTATTTGCTTTAGTAGGCAGTTAGCTTGGCCATACTCAAACTAGAAACTCCACTCTGCAGTGTCTAATCACTGAAGACTTTGCTCAGTTGTTGTAGCCCAGAGCTGCATGGAATCTTTGTATTTCAGGGATTAGTTACAGATTTGGGGAGAATTTATAAATAGAATTTAGAGCTTTCCTAATTCAACTCTCTTTCTTGGATTTTCTATTTTAAAATGGAAAACTCATATAATCCCTCCATGTGTGGACTCCCTACCATTTCCACCTGCCTTGGTTGCTCTCTAGGACATTGTGATAGATATGGTTTCTAATATTTCATTTGGAGTTTGTGGTTGGTATCTGTCAGAAGCTTGGTCCTGTGGATGATGCACCTCCATTACTTGAAGTAAAAGCTCTGTAATTATATTCCTGCTCATCAATTATTTTATTAACTTCTGCCACACACCCACAGGCTTTGTGAGTATTTAATATTGAACTCCAGAAAAAAAAGTTATCTTATGATAAGATGCCTCCGGAGCTCCCATGAGACTGGAAGAGGGAATTGTAGATTAGAATCAAGCTTCAAGCTGAGTTTTATTTTGCCTCAGAGCTTTTTTTACCTGATGAAATCCAAAGATGTTGATTCTAGAAATCAAAACAAAGATGAATTTCAAAGAAATGTATATTCTTTCAGTTGGAAGTTATTCCCATGATCAAAATGTGTTGATAATTGAACATGGTGATTGAGAACTAGAATTTAGAGCCAGGTAGACATGGGTTCAAATGGGTTTAAATGCTCTTTCTGTCATTTCTTATCTGTGTGACTTTAGAAAAGTATCTTAAAATCTTGGGCATCCTAAGAACTAGTCATGGGGCTCCAAACCCATAAGAATCAGTGGTATAAATGTCATCTTCACTGTTAAAATGATCATATTAAAGGCAACAGATAGACTGGTCCAAGTTTAAAATGGATGATATAAATAACATCAAGTACCTGGTAAAAATAATAAAATTAAAAAGGAAGGAAGAACCAACATGGGAAACAGTCCACATAGCAGACTTCTAGAATGACATTTGCGATTAATAACACTCTGACCTCAGAATCAACCCTTTGGCCAGCGCCGCAGCTCACTAGGCTAATCCTCCACCTGCGGCGCACCCTGGATTCTAGTCCTGGTTGGGGTGCCAGATTCTGTCCCTGTCACTCCTTTTCCAGTCCAGCTCTCTGCTGTGGCCCAGGAAGGCAGTGGAGGATGGCCCAAGTCCTTGGGCCCTGTACCCACATGGGAGACCAGGAGGAAAGCACTTGGCTCCTGGCTTTGGGTCGGCACAGCACGCTGGCCATAGTGGCCATTTGGGGGGGTGAACCAATGGAAGGAAGACCTTTCTCTCTGTCTTTCTCTCACTATCTAACTCTGCCTGTCAAAAAAAAAAAAAAAAAAAGAATCAACCCTTAAGACCTCCTAGTCAGGCTGAAAGGCCTGCAAGAGCATTTCAGGCATGGAAAGCCAAGACTCTATGACAAAAAATAACCCATATCCTACATGGCAGATCTCTGTGAGACCTCAGAGGAAAGAAAGGGTCATCAAAGAAGGAGACACTCTACTCTGAAGGGAGGAGAGAACATCCACTTTGCTTATGGCCATGTCCAAATACTGATGGAGTCTATGGTCACAAAAGGCTTCCATAGCCTTGGCAGCACATGGCAAGAGCCTTGGATGATCATTGACATTATAAAAAAAGAGTGTTAATTGTTAGAGGAACAACAGTAGTCACTGTGCACTTGTTCCCCATGTAGGACCTCTGTCCCTATTGAATTATGAGAATCGACTGCAAATTCTCTCCCCAAACTGTACTCTATATGTTGTGGGGGGGGGGGTGCAAATTGTTGAAGTCTATGATAAGCATGGAGTTGGTCCTCTGTATATAAAGTCATACTAAAAATGAACCATAATGAAGAAGGAGATGGGAGAGGGAGAGGGAGCAGGGATGGGAGCTGGAGGGGGGGTGTTATATGGGGGAAAGAACCACAATACTCCTAAAGTTGTATCTATGTAAAAATGCATTCATTAAGTAAAATTTTTAAAAAAATCTTGGGCATTAATGTTCTCATTGTGGAAATGGTGGTAACAGTAGTGTCTTCCATGTGTTATATGATTTGATGCGTGGGAAAGGATTGGAACATTGCCTGGATCATAAGTATCCAATAAATGTGAATCCATATGACTTAGTCATGGCAATTTTTTAGTCCTAATTTCTTCATCTCTATAATAGGAAGATAATGCCCATCTTGAGACCTTAATAAATGTATAAATGAGATTATATTTATAAATATTATCATGCAAGAGGCACTGAAGAAGTAATGGGGGTTGTCAAAATGTTGCAAAGCCACTTCCCGCCTTGCCGACATCCCATATGGGCAGTGGTTCATGTCTCAGCTGCTCCACTTCTGATCCATCTCCCTGCTCATGTGCCTGAGAAAAACAGCAAAAGATGGCCAAGTGTTGGGCCCCTGCACCCTTGTGGGAGACTGTGATGAAGCTCCTGGCTTCGGCCTGGCCCAGCCCCAACCATTGTGGCCATTTGCAGAGTGATTCAGTGGATGGAAGATTCTCTCTCTCTCTCTCTGTGTGTGTGTGTGTGTGTGTAACTCTGCCTTTCAAATAAATAAATTTTAAAAAACAGAAGAAGTCATCAGGGGCCAATGTTATGGGTGGTGGATTAAGCCACCACTTATGATGCCCACATCCCACATTGGAGTGCCAGTTGGTTCAGGTACTCCTCTTCTGATTCATCTTCTTGCTGGGAATGCAGCAGAAGATGGCCCAAGTGCTTAGGCCCCTGCTATCTGAGGGACTCAGAGGGAGTTCCTGGTTCTTAGCTTTGGCCTAGCCAAGACTTAGCTGTTGTGGTCTTTGGAGAATGAACTAGTGCATAGATGATCTCTCTCTTGCTCTACCTTTTAAATAAATAAATCTTTTTAAAAAGAGTAACCATTTCTTCTGTCTTTCCATTATCCTTTCCTAAGAAATGATAATAGTCTTCACAGTGCACCTACCCTGTTCTCAGCAGCCTACATGTATTATCTCTATGATCAACCACAACAGTCCTATGAGGCCAGCATGTTTTTCTCACTTTCAGATGGGGAAACAGAAGCAGAGCATTGCAATAATCTGTCAAGATTTGGGTGGCCTAGTAACTGGTCAAACAAGTAGCCCAGTCCTGCCCCCATGACCCTGAAAGCTCTTTTAAGAAGTAATACGAGCTGCCATTTGAAAAGCACTTATTCAATAAAGTGTTCCCCAAGCTATTCTGAGTAGTTCCACCCGCAGGACAAAGTTCATGCAGTACTGGGTCTGAGATGAATGGGAAAGTCGTGGATAAACACTTAGGGCTTGGCCAAGCTGAGATGAAACCACACTGAGACTTTATACTGTTCTCAGTTACAGACTGAGTTCAAAACTATATCTGTACCTAGAAGATGTTTACTAGACATACATCGAATAAATGAATGAAGGTACTATAGGTTTGTCATATGCCAAATATTTTTTCTCCTAGGGCTGGAAAATAAGGTTGACCAGGTGACAGAAAGGTAGTGTGTTCTTCCCCACCACTGTCCAGTTCTGCAGAACCAAAATTACCTCAGCTGACCAACCTATATCCATTCTTTCCATGGGAGAAGCCAGGCTCAGAGATGGAGAGGCAACTCAGGTAGGATAGAGGTGGAAGGGACTTGAGCACAGAGAGCCAGCCTAAATAAAACCAGGATTTGAGTAGCATCGCTGCCTTCTTTGGCCTCAGCACCTTTGGATATGTTATATAACCTGTTTCTTCAGTCTAACGCTATCCTAACTGAGCTATTTCAGTGAAGATTTCTGTTTCTTCATACGTAAAGCATGATAAACTGTATGCACCATTGCAGAAGCCAAAAGGCTGAGATTCATGCCTAATTCTTGTCTGTCTGCTTTCCTCCATCTAAACCATTAGCAGGTTCTCCCTATGATAGCCCAAGAGCCCATCCTACAGTGATCCACTTACCATCCCCAGGGTATCACCCCCGTCTGAGCCAACACCATTGTATGCTTAGACTGTTACCATAGCCTCCTAACTGCCAGCCCCAGGTTCATTCTTGCCACCTCTAAAATCCCTTCTCCTTAGAACTATCAAAGGAAGCCTCCTAAAATGCAAATCTAAATGCTTCTGTTTTGAATATTTTACTTATTTACTTTCCTGTAATATTTTATTTCAAAATTATATAATCAAAGTAGTTACTTAATTGGAACATGTCTCTTTCCTCTTAAAATCCTCTTGAGACTTCCCATTGCACTTAGAATGGAAACCAATCTCATTATTATGGACATAAAGGTCCTTCAGGTTTCCTGCCTGTGTCTCTAACGTCACTGTCACACTTCTTCTCACTCAGTAATCTGCCACATTGCCTCTCCTCCAGTGCTCAATAATGTTAGCTCAGGGCAGGTGTTTGGCTCAGCAGTTAAAGACACTGATTGGAACACCCACATCCCATAATGGAGTAAGTCCTAACTCTGCTTCCAATTCCAGTGGCAAACCAACTAGCCCTACCCTCTCATCCTCTCCTCACTGTGAAACTGAAGCCCATTCTGAGCTGAAATGTTCATCTTCAATGCACTGGCAAGCAAGGGCAAGACCCACCTCTCACTGGCCAGGTTTGCCCCTGAGCCCAGTAGCAGTTGGGAAGGAAGGGTTTGGGGAACACTGGGCCATGATACAGGAGATCACCCATTCCCCCAAAAAAGCACCCCCCAGAATGACTCCAGTACAAAACCAGTAGTACAGGCCACTACCCAGGACCACCCAGGTTAATCAGCGTAACATCAATTCAGCATGTAAATGCCTGGTTCACGCGTTCTACAGACTTCATGTCACACAGCTCTCTCAAGAATCTCGGGGAATGGCTGGCGCCGCAGCTCATTTGGCTAATCCTCTGCCTACAGTGCCAGCACACCAGGTTCTAGTCCCGGTTGGTTGCTCCTCTTCCAGTCCAGCTCTCTGCTGTGGCCCAGGAGTGCAGTGGAGGATGGCCCAGGTCCTTGGGCCCTGTACCTGCATGGGAGACCAGAAGGAAGATCTTTCTCTCTGTCTCTCACTGTCTAACTCTGCCTGTCAAAAAAAAAAAAAAAAACAAAAACAAAAAACAAAAAAAAAAAAACAAAATGAATCTCATGGAATAAATCTTGTCAACACTGCTCTTTCATTTTACATTAAGACCAGGCTTCACATGGGTAAAGGTTTTCCCAAGAGGCTTCTTATAAAGGAGCTGAGCCAGGCTTTAAATTTTGGGATTCTAAATTGTTTCTCTTAAAATGCCAATTTAATAATTTAAAGCCAATATTGATTATGCCCAGCCATGTGCTATTTAGAAATAATTTCATCTAAACCTAAGAAACACTCAAAAACCCTGGGAGACAGGTGTTACTATTAACATTCCCACTTCACCAAAGTAGAGCTGGGGTCACACGGGTGTTAAGTAACCGACCTGAAGTTCAAACCCAGATCCTCCCTCCTCCAAGGTATACACCCCTCCCTGTTATGCCTCTCTGCCCCTCAGCTGTCATTTAAGTGAAAACCTGGGGGCACAAGGCTGGGAAAGCAGAGCAGACTGGCTGCAGTGAGCAAGTGGAAGTACTGCCCTTCACCGTGTTCTTTCACTCCAGCCATCCCGTAAGGATTGGGGGTACTTCATAGGAATGGTTTGTTTTTCTGGAGACTGGTGGTTTGTCTCTCCCGGAGACTGACAATTGTTTTCTGCCCCATTCTGCCCCAGCACCTCCTCCCCCTGCTGAATCATCCAATTCCTGACAAGTTCTCCGCTCAAGGTTCCCCTGAGCCATGGCCAGGAGCCAGGTTCTGCAGCTTGCACGCTCCTGGGCAGACAGGAGGGAGCAGACAAAGCCTCCTTTTCTATATATACATCCGAGACCTAGCCCACCTGTGTCCTGAACGACACCAGGTAAGACCAAGGCTAATGACAGCTTCTTTACTGGGTGTGTGGGGGTGTGCGTGTGTGACAGAAAGCCACAGAGCTGTAAATTACATATGGTGCCCTGAACTTAAAATCCAATTTCAAGTTCTGGCAATGCTGCTTACAAGCCGGGTGACCTTGGGTAGGTGGCTTAACTTCTTTGATACTTCATTTTCCTCATGGAAAAGTGAGGGTGGTGATGCTGGCCAAGGGGAGTACGTGAGAACATGCATATGGTATGTATAGCACTGTGGCTGGGACGCAGATGGGCACTGATGGAACGTCAGGCTTCTTGCTTGTGATGGGACGTGGGAGGAAGGCACGGAAACGTCACTGGAAGGCAGTTTACTTCCCGTGAAGTGAATGCCTTTCGTTTTTTTCTTCTCTCACAGTGAGGGGATTGGTTTCAGAAGTTGCCAGCAGTTACAGGGCACTTGGACATTTATTAAGCCCTTACTGTGTACCAGACTGAGTGCCAACCAAATGATTTATGTACACTATCCCACCAGTCCTTATGGGGAATCAGGAAGCAGGGATCATCACTGTACTCCCAAGCTCAGAGACATGAACACTCCCCAGGGCTGCTCAGCTGGAGCTGCTGGGGCCAGAAGTACAACTGTGGCTCTGTGAATTGTGCTGCTGTCTTCACATAATTAAGATAATTGGGACACTAAGTATGTTGTCTCAGTAAGTGGCTTTTTCAGTCCGAGGGCTTGTGAAGCCCAAGTTTGGTTTCTGGAATGATTCAAGGTGCTGTGTACCTGGACATGTAGTGCAAGCCAAGCTACACATCAAACAGCTTTCTGAATCTACTCTAAGGCACTTCAAGAGATTGTTCCTTAGAGCTGTTCCATAGGATGTTCTTAGACTATACACTCTGAGAGGGTAGGGGCTTTTTCATTCTAATTAGTCTCTGATAGTATCAAAACCATTCATGGTACATCCACAAGAAATAGAAAAATATGAAAAACCTATTTCTATAATTTCTATAATTCGGACATTTCATGGGCAATGTTCATCTTTCAGTTTTTGGAATTAGAAAATGAAGGGAAGAATTTAACATTTCATTCAGTTCTTATTGTATGAGTAGTTAGGGTTTAGATATAGATACCACATGGATACAGAGTGGAAGATATGACTGTAGCTTCTGATATAGTTATAGATATAGTGTTGGCTTACTTGGCTAATCCTCCACCTGTGTCGCCAGCACACCAGGTTCTAGTCCCGGTTGGGATGCCAGATTCTGTCCCTGTTGCTCCTCTTCCAGTCCAGCTCTCTGCTGTGGCCCGGGAGTGCAGTGGAGGATGGCCCAGGTCCTTGGGCTCTGCACCCGCATGGGAGACCAGGAGGAAGCACCTGGCTCCTGCCTTCGGATCAGCGCAGCGCACTGGCCGTAGTGGCAATTTGGGGGGGTGAACCAATGGAAAAGGAAGACCTTTCTCTCTGTCTCTCTCTCTCTCTAACTCTGCCTGTCAAAAAAAAAAAAAAAGATGTAGTACAGACGTCATTGTAGCTATAGTGGTATAGACATCCACAATCTCTCTGGTGCTTGGTCCTCTGAACACTGTGAAGATCAGCTGCTTATAAATCTGTATTAATCACTGCAAATGCCGGACCCTGCAGTGTCCCAGTGTAAGAATGTATCCCCATCCCTTCTCTTTGGACTCCACTTCCAAAGGTGAAAAGGCCACTTTCTCTGTCAGGCTTCATTACTCTGTGAGAACTTCCCGAAAGACGGTAACTAACAGTGTCTCCAATTTCCAGCATGCTTACCTGGACGAGGGCCCAGCTAAGAGCTTTATGCGGTTGGCATTCACTCTGCGCCAGGTTCTGTGCAACAGGTGCTGCCAAATTTTCATGTTTGAGAGAAAGGTTAAGTAAATTTCCCAAAGTTACCTAGCTGGTGAGGGTAGGGCTGGAATTTGAACTTAAGCTGTTCGATTCCTAAGGCCATGCTCTCTGCTTCCATGGCCCTCCTCTGCTGAGCACTGTGTTTGGCTCTGTCTCGTGACAAAGATTAAATTAGAATAGCAGCACATTTAGAAGTTGATGCTAACCCATTTCTTCCTTGTCTGACTAAGAGGGGGCATATTATTTTGCTGGGGTAGTCTTGGCAAATGACCACAGACTAGGAGCCTTAACAAGAATTTATCTTCTCATAGTTTAGGAGACTGAGGGTGGTTAATTCTGAGGTCTTCCTCCTTGGCTTGCAGAGAGCTGTCTTCATAATCACATGGCATTCTCCCTCTCTGTGTGTCTGTGTCCTAATCTCTTCTTTTTTAAAAGATTTATTTATTTACTTGAAAGTCAGAGTTACACAGAGAGAGGAGGAGAGGCAGAGAGAGAGAGAGGTCTTCCATCCTCTGGTTCACTCCCCAGTTGGCGGCAATGGCCGGAGCTGGGCTGATCCAAAGCTAGGAGCCAGGAGCCTCCTCCAGGTCTCCCATGTGGGTACAGGGGCCCAAGGACTTGGGCCATCTTCCACTGCTTTCCCAGGCCGTAGCAGAGAGCTGGATCGGAAGCAGAGCAGCCAGGACTCAAACCAGCACCCACATGGGATGCCTGCATTGCAGGCAGCAGCTTTACCTGCTACACTACAGCGCAAGCCCCTATTGTCTTCTTATAAGGAAGACATACTATTGTTTTTAAAAAGAAGTCTTAACAGACATATTAAAATTGTACTATTTATGGGGTACTATGTGATACTTCAGAACATGTGCACATTGTATAATGTCCAGCCAAAGTAAATATGTTTATCTCTTCAAACATTTTTTTAATTTATTTACACAGTTAGACAGTGAGAGAGAGAGAGAGAGAGACAGAGAGAAAGGTCTTCCTTTCGTTGGTTCACTCCCCAAATGGCTGCTATGGCCAGAGCTATGCCTAATTGAAGCCAGGAGCCAGGTGCTTCCTCCTGGTCTCCCATGCAGGTGCAGGGCCCAAGCACTTGGGCCACCCTCCACTGCCCTCCCAGACCACAGCAGAGAGCTAGACTGGAAGAGGAGCAACCAGGACTAGAACCCGGCGCCCATACTGGATGTTGGCGCTGCAGGTGGAGGATTAACCAAGTGAGCCACGGTGCCACCCCCTATCTCTTCAAACATTTAACATCTCTCTATGATGAGGACATCCAAAGTCCCATTTCTGGTGACTTTGTTTAGTAGAGAATTACAGAGTGCATTAACAATTGCTGCAGTCACTCTGCTGCGCAATAGACTCTCAGAACCTCTTACCCACATTGAGCTATAACCTGGCACCCATTTATCAATCTTTCCCATCCTTCACCCCTTCTCTCTCCAATCTTTGGCAACTACGTTGTTAACTTATGAGATCTCCTGTGTGTTAGACTCCACTTGTGAGTGAAATCGTGTGGTACTTGTCTCTCTGTGCTTGGTTAATTTCACTTAACAATGACCTCCCCTTCTATCTGTTCTTGCAAATGGCAAGATGTCATCCTTTTTGTGGCTGAGTAGTATTCCATTGTGCATAGGTACCACATTGTCTTTATCCAGCGCATGGACACTTAGATTGCTTCCGTTTCTTGGCTACTGTGAATACTGCTGCCATTTTAACAGAATTACTTTTCCAAATATCCTTTCTTCCTGATAGTCACATTGTGAACTACTAGCGGTTACGATATGCAGGTTGCAGGGGACATGATGTGGCCCATCATAAAGGATTCCTGGGTTTCCTCATTACATTGCTCCTTTTTGTTTGGGTCTTCAGCCATTTATTAAGGGGTTGTTTGTACCGTCTTTGGGGGAAACAGTGAGTCCGTCATTTGAAGAAGACCTAAAGATCACATAGACAGCTGTGTAGACAGAGCAACCAAATCTCTCATTCTCATTGTAATCAGCTCACACCTGGGGAGACAGGTAGGTAGGAGTTGGGAAAAATAGCAGAGGGAGTGAATTTCTAGAGCCAGTGTTGCTATCAAACTTGCTGTACAACCTCAAGAAAATCCCTGACCCTCCTGCAGTGTTAGCCTAGGTCAGGGATTTGAAGTTCACATGTCAACAGGGGCTGGTCAGTTCCAGCAAGTGGGGAAGGAAGCACAGGTGACAAAATGGAGTGGTGGGAATTGTGTCACAGTGGGGAACATCCTATTTAAATGAAGCAGACATTTGTCAGCCACAGCCAATTGGGGTCAGGTGGAAATAAAGGCCAGTGTTTGCTGGTCATTGCCAGTTTGATGGGTCTGTTCTGTAGATCTGTTGTCAAACAATATTGTATTATTGATGAAACTGAGAAGAAGAAGTTAGTTGTTAGTGATGATAAGGTGCTAGTATCCCAAAGCTGTTGGCAAAGTGGCTGTCTTGAGTCAGTCAGAGTTTCATGGATAAAATAAAACAGCTAGGGCCAGTGCTGTGGTGTAGTGGGCTAAGCCTCCACTTGCAGCACTGCCATCCCATGTGGGCACTGGTTCGAGTCCCAGCTGCTCCACTTCTGATCCAGCTCTCTGCTATGGCCTGGGAAGGCAGTGAAAGATGGCCCTGGAATAAGCTCCTGGCTCCTGGCTTTGGATTGGCCCAGCTCCAGCCATTGTGGCCATTTGGGGAGTGGACAAGTGGTTGGAAGACCTTTCTCATTGTCTTTCTCTCTCTGTGTAACTCTACCTTTTGAATAAATAAATTAAAAATCTTTAAAACAGCTGGGGCTTGCAGTTCTCAAGGGGCCTACAGTCCAGTTTTTGTCATCACTTCAGGCACCTTGATCCAGTTTCTAAAATCTAATTTCCCGATGTCTCATCTCTCAAGTAAAGGATTGCCTAACAGTGAAAAAACAAGAATATCCTCATGGACATGGAGGTTCTAGATTAAGCCAATTTTCATGACTGAACTTTAAAAAGGACGCTAATGGCCGGCACTGTGGCTCACTAGGCTAATCCTCCACCTTGCGGCACCCACACACTGGGTTCTAGTCCCGGTCAGGGCGCCGGATTCTGTCCCGGTTGCCCCTGTTCCAGGCCAGCTCTCTGCTGTGTCCAGGGAGTGCAGTGGAGGATGGCCCAAGTCCTTGGGCCCTGCACCCCATGGGAGACCAGGAGAAGCACCTGGCTCCTGGCTTCGGATCAGCACGGTGCGCCGGCCACAGCGCGCCGGCCACGGTGGCCATTGGAGGGTGAAGCAATGGAAAAGGAAGACGTTTCTCTCTGTCTCTCTCTCTCTCACTGTCCACTCTGCCTGTCAAAAAAAAAAAAAAAGGACCCTAATAAGCGAGGCTCCGCTCCCATGTTTGGGGCAGTTGTCAGGTTTCACTTCCTGTGTCAACTCTGATGGGTTGGAAATAACTGCAGAAATGCTGTCCTCAGGGAGATCTGCAGGCCACATCTGTGCCAGCGGGGAAGGTGCTGTGATGTTGGCAGTGTCTGCCCCGAGGACTTTGGTGTGTATTTGTCAGTATACATAGAGTGATAGGTAAGAGAAGCCCAATTTCAGGCAAAGAGAAATTGTTGGCTTACAAAATCCAGGAAAGGATATTAGCAAGAGAGGACCAGAGATGCAAGGGGTCTCAGGAGCAGTAGGAATAGGGGCTTGAGTATCCCCAGGATCCTCGCTGTCCCTCATCTCCACATCTCAGCCTCATTCTCTCCTGTGGCAGGGCTCTCTCCACATGACAGGAATCAAACCCCAGACAGCTGCCTAAAGGTGCACTTCCTGGCTTCTCCCTGAAAGAGACAACTTTACCTACACCTTGGCACCAAACACACAGGAAAATCCACATAGCAGTCATGGCTGGCCCCGTTTAAGTTAAAAATAATAGGGAGTGACTGCTCGTAATGGTTCATCTAAAGATGACAACTTTGGGAGGGGCATTTGACATAATATGTCAGAGTACCTGGGTTCTATAGCCAGCTCTTGCCTGTAACTCCAACTTCCTGCTAATACACTTCCTGAGAGGCAGTGGCCATGGCTCAAGTAATTCTCTCCTACCTGGGAGGATTAGATTGAGTTCCCAGTTCCTGGCTCTAGCCCTGACCCAGCACCAGCCATAGCAGGCATTTAGGGAATGAGCCAACAGCTGAGAGATCTCTTACATGCTCGTGCTCTCTCCCTTACAAATAAATTTTTAAATTAACTAAGAAGACAGTCTCCATGGAAACCACATGATTGGGTTTAGCAGGAAGAGAGATGTCCAGGGTAAGGATATCAAAATTGCTAAATGGTGAGTTTCTAGCACAAAAGGAATGGTCACATGGCTGCCACTTTGGGCTTAAATCCCAGGAGGCTGAAGAATGGCCCCCAGGAATGTGTTCCAACCTTTTGTAGTAGCTACACGCCCTCTCCAGTACATTCTTCCTTGTGGCTCCCCCACTGGAAGGATAGCTCCAGTAAGTTGCATCTTCCAGGTTGAACTGAGCTGAAACAAAGCCATAACTCTTGCAGCCAACTAGGAAAGTGCAGCACTTTTGTGGAGAAGCTTCCTGTGCACAACCAACCTGTGAACCATCTCTTTCCGAGGCAGGAGGTAACGTGAGAATTCTGAGTCCAGTTCCTGAGGGCGACCCCACCATGCAGTGGCTGATGAGGTTCCGGGCTCTCCGAGGAATCCGAAAATCCTTCCATGGCATCCAAGCTGCCCCTTGGCCACTGCGCTGCCAGTCTGTATCAGGAGCTGGAGCCCCAAGATGGAATGACTTTGATAAACCTGAGGAATTTAACTTTGCGAGCTATGTGATGGACTACTGGGCTCAAATGGAGCAGGTAAGGGGGCATCGTGATGGGGACAGAAGCAGGGGTGGCCACACTGGACTTCTCTTCTGCCTCTGTGTATCAGTGTCATGAAAGAAACTCATATTTCAGGGTTCAGTTCTCAGTCCAGTATTTATTTTCTCACTCCTCTGAGCCTCAGTGGTTTCATCTGTGAAATGGGGGTAAACTTATCTTTGAAAACAGTAAGGGTAAAGTATCTGATATACAATCAGTGCTCCAGTTCTCATCACAAATTAGCAAATTCATGTTGGTCAGAGTTCTCACTTTCAGCTAATGGGACAGTGAGTCTAACTGAAATTCACTTCATTGCTTTAAGCTACATCCAGAGGAGGGTAGATTACCTGAATATGCTTATGAGCCTCTGATGTATTTGTATGTCAGGTCATCCATTTTCCTCTGAGCCTGGCCAGTCTAACAGGAGTGCTACCTATCAACTACCTACTTGAGTGTGACTTTGGGGTAGGTCCAGAGAACCCACCCCTGAGGCCTGCTGAGTTGATCTGTTCCTGCTTGTCTTGTATTTTCCCAAGACACAGACCATGAGAGAAGCAGTGGTGACATGAGGACTTAGGATAGATAATGGTAGGGCTTCCAGCTGGCACCCAGCACCATCTTGGCACAGAGACAGAATTCACACCCGAGATGGGAGTTAGAGAGTTGATTTAAATTTTGTTTCCCTTGAATTCCATTCATGTGTTACTTTTATATAAGGCATATATATATATTACATGGTGTCTTCTTCCCCATTCTCTTCTTTGTCTTTTCCCTGAATTCCCTTAGTAACCTCAAGAGTAATAAACCCTTCAGTGATGGAAAGCGATTTTTGTAACTGTGTCAAATCATTTTGTGTTTACTCCTGTGATTCAAAGAGCACTGTAATTGTCCCCATTTTCTTGATAAAGTGGTTTCAAGGACTTAAGCAACCTACTCGATGATACATGTATTAACTAGAGAGCAGAGTTTGGATAAAAGGTGTCTGATTCCACAAGCTACAAGGTCTGATGATGCCAAGGCATCTCTACCTTCAGAGTGTAAATTGATTTTCCTCATTGCCAGGCCAGAAATCTAGTTAATATCTTTTGAAGAAAACTTCTTAAGTTTCCTTTAAAACCACGATACTTTTGTCTGTCCTGGCATCCCATAGTATTTCGAAGAGTCCCTTCTTCTGAATTCTGATGCGTGGAAGTTTAAGTTTTGTGAGGTTGTGGATTTTTTACTGCTTTGTTCACTGTTGCATCCCTGGATTGCTGAACATAACTGCTGCATTAACTACTCCTTAACTAAATCTAAATGAATGCAGGACCCTGGACAGCAACACTAATGCACAAGATAAACAACACTGGCTCCTGGCCATGGCGTGGTTGGTTGTATTTTAGCAAAAGGCTATAACAAGTAATTCCCAAGAATTTCCATAGGTTTCTCTAAATATACACACAGGAATAGTGGAAGCTTTGGCACAGGCAGGTCTAATGCAGAGGCTTTTGTAGTTCTGGCTGCTTTTGCAAAACCCCATCTCGTGATGGGACCATCATTGCTGCATGACCATGACGGGTAGAGCTGAGTGGTTGCTAGCCTCTTGTGTGGAGTCTGGCAGGTTGCTCCCATGTATGTTACTCCCTTGGCCCCTGTGGGCACTGAGTTTATGATCTCAAGTTTTAAAACATGAGTATCTCAGTTTATCTAAATATTTATAACCTAACCATATAATTTGCCAATTTAACATAATATAAAAAGCATTTACTTTCAGACCCAGAGGATTTTCTCCCTTGGTAAATGTGTTTATAGTCAGGAATCAAGCAATTAGCCCACCTATGGAAACGGGTGCTCCTTGATCTTGTCTCATAAGTTGACATGCCAAGCTATCCAAGTGTATGATCATTCGGCAAGCCTGTAAGGAGCACACCCATTCCTTATCAGTGACAATCTACTAAAGAAATCATGTGCATATATCTTTTAAAAATATATTTAACTATTTTCTTGCTAAGCTATCATTGACATCTAGAAACGTTTTATCACTGTCGAATTTTTAAAAAGCTATCATTGTCTTTGTCCAAAGAAACTAAAGCCTGACATTTAGGTTTAATTTAATCCTGAAGATCTTTATCGTTCCTCATTTTTTTTTTTTTTTGCTGAATCACTAATTCAACAAGTATTTACTAAATAATTCCTATGTGCCAGATATTTTTCTAAGTGCTTCCAGAAAGAATTTAAAGGTCATCACCATTTTTAAAAGATTTTTATTTTATTTTATTTGAAAAGCAGAGTTACAGAGAGAAGTAAAGCCAGAGAGAGGTCTTCCATCCGCTGGTTCACTCCCTAAATGACTGCAATGGCCAGAGCTGATTTGATCCAAAGCCAGGAACTGGTAGCTTCCTCCAGGTCTCCCATGCAGGTGCAAGGGCCCAAGGACTTGGGTCATCTTCTGCTTTCCCAGGCCGCAGCAAAGAGCTGGATTGGAAGTTGAGTAGCTGGGATCCAAACCGGCTGGGATGCTGGCTCTGCAGGCTAGGGCTTTAACCTGCTCTACCACAGTGTCATCCCCAGTCATCACTATTTTTTTGAGAGTATTTTCTAAATAAAAAAGTAGTATAAGTCTTTCAAATCAAATTCTTTATACCTGATCTTAGCCGAAATGTCCAGGAGTGATTCAAGTCAAATTCTTAACATGTAATAGGCTTACCAAAAATCTTAGAGCTAAAATACAGGGTTTTAACTGTAGGCAGACTTTTAACAACAGGTTATTAATATTTCTATTCCATCAACTTTGACAAATTGAGCAATTTTTCATTTCACCTAAATAATCAATTTTATTGCATAAGGGTATTCATAATTGCCTCATTGCTTTTTTGATGTCTGTATTAACTATAATAGCATACACTTTTTCACTCTTGATATTATGGATTTAATTTTTTCTTGATAAGTCTTGCTAATGGCTTATCAGTTTTATTAATATTTTCAAAAAACAGTGTTGCCTTTTCTGATTAGGCTAATCCTACGCCTGCGGTGCCGGCACCCCGGGTTCTAGTCCTGGTTGGGGCACCAGGTTCTGTCTCGGTTGCTCCTTTTCCAGTCCAACTCTCTGCTGTGGCCCAGGAAGGCAGTGAAGGATGGCCCAAATGCTTGGGCCCTGCACCCACATGGGAGACCAGGAGGAAGCACCTGGCTTCGGATCTGTGCAGCGCACCGGCCATAGTGGCTATTTCAGGGGTGAACCAACGGAAGGAAGACCTTTCTCTCTGTCTCTCTCTCATTAACTCTGCCTGTCAAAAAAGAAGGAATGCATTTTATTTAGAGATGAGCAGGAAGTAGGTATGTAGTTTTTATTTATTTAAATCAATTATATTGAGAGATAACTCACCTAGAATAAAATGTACACTTTTCAGGTGTAAGGTTTAATGAGTCTTAGAACTTCTGTCACCCAAAGTTTCCTTTGGCCTTTCCCAAACAATCCCCACACACTCCCACCTTGGGCTCCAAGAAGCCCTGGCCTGCTGGCTTGCTGTCACCAGGGATTAGATTTCTCTGCTCAAGGGTTACCTAGAAATGGAATCTTGTGGAAGGCACCGTTCTGTGTCTTTCTTTCCTCTGCACGTTTTTGAGATTCACCTGTGTTGCTTAGTCTACTAGTTGCTCGTGCCTTTTCATGGCAGCATTTCCTGGTCTTGAAGAGTGGCTCCGTGCAGGGGAGGAGCCTCACTCACCCACCTGCCCAGTGCTAAGGTTTAAGGTCTTCTCAGGCCTTTTCTAGCACTTGTCTCCCCTGAACCTGTGTGTTTCTTCTTCCCCAGTCTTCCGATTTGTGTGGCTGCTTCCCTAAAAGTCTCACTGTTCTTCCCAGAGCCTTAGGTGTTCTGGTGTCGGTGGTGTTTTCCCACCCCCCTCCCCAGCACACACACATGTGCAGTTTTCACCGTGGCACCTCCTGCTGCTGTCAGAGACCTCTGATGTGATACGCACACCGTGCCACTGCTCACATCTAACCCCCAGGTCAGGCAAGACAGAAGCTGGTTCCTCCAGCAGCCCCTGGACAAGCTAGAACACACAAACATGTTCCATTCTTTTTCTTCTGTTGAAAATGATGAGCTGGGAATTAGATGCACCACATCAGGGATGGGCTGAGGAAAAAGCAAGGAAACAAGGAAAATTCATGATTTTCCTAGAGTTTTGCACATGACGTTTTCTTGTAGGCATTTGCTTCATTGCTACATATTCCTGGTTGCTTTCTGGAGCTTCCACGAAGCTACTTTAGTCCATTGTTGCTTACTTAGTGTTTCTAGTGGGGAAAGGAACCTGGGGCTTCCAAGTCTGCTATCTTCCTGTCCCAACCTCTAGAATTACCTTGAGTTCTTTCAAATGTCCCCCAAATAGTTACAGCTTTATTGAGCACCTAGTTTCTGCCAGGCACTGTTAAGTGTGCTTTACTCAATAAATAACTCATTTCAACTTTGCTACCTGCTAGGCAGTATCATTATTCCTATTTCACACATGAGAAAACTGAGACACAGAGCAGAACCCACTGTCCCTGTGGGACACAGACACATGGAATACAAGAGGCCATTCCTAATCTTAGGTGGCTTGAAGCTGAGTGGCTACAGCAGGCTAAGCAAAGCCAGCCGGCCCCACCCCGCTCCCAGCTTCTCTTGCTCTGTGAATGCTTTGAAATGGGATCTCAGCTCTGGCAGTGAGCTGGCCCAGGAGGCATCCCTTCCCTCTGAAGCGTGGAGTAACACACAGTGTATTATCTTGACCAGGAGGGCAGGAGAGGTCCAAACCCAGCCCTGTGGTGGGTGAATAGTGAAGGAGATGAAGTGAAGTGGAGCTTCTCAGAGGTGGCCAGCTTAACTCGCCGGACAGCCAACGTCTTCACACAGAGCTGCGGCCTGCAGCGGGGAGATTTTCTGGCCTTGATTCTGCCTCGCATTCCTGAGTGGTGGCTGGTGGCTATAGGCTGCATTCGAACAGGTCAGTGACACAGGGCAGCCCCAGTGGACCTCATGATCGGCTCAGAGCCCATTGGTTCTGGATATTGGGTGCTGGGCGCCCAGCCCAGCCCAGCCCAGACACAGCTCTGAGGCTCTCACCTTGGCTCCAGTGCTGGGACTGCAGGGCCAGGCCCTCTGGGATGAACAGCTCAGCTGCAGGAAGACACTTGCTGTTCCCCGGCAGTCTTCACATGCACACTCCTTCATGAACCCTCTTACCCTGTCTTATTCTCTCCCTCACGCTCACATCCGTACACTCTCCAGCACAATGTCATACATTCTCTCTCACTGTTGCTCTCATTCTAATTCTCGCTCTTGCTGTCATGCACATACTGTCTCAGATGTTCTTACTTTCAAAGATCAATTGTTAATGTTTTTCCATATTTGAGTCTTTCTCCCTCCCCTTCCATCTTCTCTCTCTCCCTCTCCGCCTCCCTCTCTCCCTCTCTCCCTCTCTGTCTCCCTCTCACCCTCTCTCCCTCTCTCCCTCCCTCCATCATTTAAGAATTACTTGTTCCCGTGGTAACATCTACACCAAACACCCCTAAACACGGGAGCATGTATCTCATAAGATCTAGATAGTCCCTTTGCATAATCCCAATAGCTATTGCACAAGAAAACTAACATCAGTCCAACATAGTTACCTGACACACATCCATATAAAAATTCCTCAGCTGCCCTGACAATATCTGTAATTGCCAATTGTTTTCTTTAAGTCCAATCAAGAAGCTTACACTCCATTTAGTTTTGATGTCTTCTAGTCCCCTATAATCTCAAATGATTCCTCAGGATTTTTCCAAAAAATGCAATAACATTTTTTCCTTTTTTTTATTTGAAGGGAGAAAGAGAGATCTTCGATCCACTGGTTCACTCTCCAAATGCCTGCAATATCGAGGACTGGGCCAGGCTGAAGCTAGGAGCTAGGCATTCCACCCAGGTCTCCCACATGGGTGGCAGGGGTCAAAGTACTGGAGTCAGTCAGCACCTGCTGCCTTCCCAGTGTGCACTGGCAGGAAGCAGGGTGGAGAGCAGAGGCAGGCGCTGCTTTCAGGCACTCCAGTGTGGAAAGCACAAATCCTCAGCGTGGCTTAACCTGCCGCGCTACAACGCCTATCCAGACAATGACATCTTGAAAGGCCCAAGCTAGCTGTTTTGCAAAATGTGCCTCAAAATTTATCTTTATGACTTTTTATCATATTGGTCCTATTCAGGTTAAACACTCTGGACAGGAGTATGATAGGGCATTGTCATGTCAGTTCCGTGCATCACATCAGGTTTACATGAAGTTGGCTTCCCCCATCATCAGTCGAGTTGTGTCATCACCCAGTTTCTCCTCTGTAAATACACCTCTGCTTCTGTAATCAGTGAGTCACCTGTGGTGTCGTACTTGGGAGACTGGGTGGATATCCTTTCCAACAGTCTCACACTGTGGTTTGAGTATTATTGATAATCCTTGACTGAGTTGAATATTGCTTTCAGGGTTTTAAGTAAGAAGTTTCTGTTTCTGTCATTCCCTCCACATTGATGATCAGAACTCTATGCAGAGACCGCTTTCCCCTTCCCCATGTATCTTTTTGCCTGTGTGATTTAGACTCGTGGATTTTCTTAATCCTTCCCTACTCTATTGTGCATGCTCTGTAACACCATCATGATCTTGCTTATATATTCCGTACTGCTCCTGTTCTCTCACAAACAAAATAGTTGATTAATTCAACCAGGCCCTGGGGAATCCAGGATGAACAATGGCAAGAAGAGTACAGGGAAGAAAAGCCATGTCCTCTGTAGAGCTAGGAGATGGTCCACAGACACCCAAGACCTGGGCCCAGCCCTCTGAGATAAGCACAAGGAGAGAGGATGAGAAGCAAAGGAGGGGCATCCCACATAGGTGCAGAGCTCATGAGTCAGGAGCAGCCCCTGTGAAAAATGGACACTTGGGAAGAGAGCATCGAGGGGCCGGCACTGTGGCACGGTGGGTAAAGCCATCACCTGCATCCCATATGGTGCTAGTTCAAGTCTTGGCTGCTTCTCTTCTGATTCAGCTTTCTGCTATGGTCTGGGAAAGTAGAGGAAGATGGCTAAGTGGTGGGGCCCCTGCATCCATATGAGAGACCTAGAGGAAGCTCCTGACTCCTGGCTTTGGATCGGCCCAGCTCCAGCTATTGCAGCCATTTAGAGAAGTAAACCAGTGGATGGAAGACCTTTCTGTCTGTAACTCTGCCTCTCAAATAAATAAATAAATAATTCTTTAAAAAGAGAGGGAATAGGAGCTGGTGCTGTGGTGCAGTGGGTTAATGCCCTAGCCTGAAGCGCCAGCATCCCATATGGGTGCCGGTTCGAGACCCGGCTGCTCCACTTCTGATCCAGCTCTTTGCTATGGCCTGGGAAAGCAGTAGAAGATGGCCCAAGTCCTTGGGACCCTGTACCGGCATGGGAGACTTGGAAGAAGTTCCTGGCTCCTGGCTTCAGATCAGAACAGCTCCAGCCGTTACAGCCAACTGGGGAGTGAAACAGTGGATGGAAGACCTCTCTCTCTCTCTCTCTCTCTCTCTCTCTCTCTCTGCCTCTCCTCTCTCTGTGTAACTCTGACTTTCAAATAAATAAATAAATAAGTCTTTAAAAAGAGAGAGAAATGGAGAGCTGTGGGAGAGGAGTGAAGAGTGGGCGCCACTCTCAAGGTCAGGAGAACAGTGTGTTGTTTCCCTGGAGAGAGGGCACAGGCGTCAGTGCAGAGACAAACTGGGGAGGGAGAATATCAGTGCTTTAGAGCCCTCGAGCAGGTGATAAAACAAAGCATGGGGGGCAGGAAGTTTCAGAGCAGGGCATCTCCTGGTGGGCTGAGGCTCTAATGAGGGCACCCAAAGGCTTGAATTCACTGTTGTCTATGGAGATGGAAGGAAGGTAAGGAAGGTGATTAAATTTGGAAGGAAGGGAAGAGGGAAGACTGAAGATGACATCAAGGGATGGACAGAGAAGGGAATAAGAGGGGTAAAATGCAGTCAGGCACATAGCCAGTCCTGATGTCGGGGATGCTGTCCAATACACATGTATATTCCCAGGCCCAGGGCAGAGTTGTATGCATCAGGGCCCAGCTGCCTCCTGAGGGTTTCGCCACAGAGAAGCAGCTTTGAAGCCCGTGGTCATGACAGAGAAACCAAAACACCCAGCTCCCTTCTCATCCTCAGGGATTGTCTTCATGCCCGGGACAACCCAGCTGAAGGCCAAGGACATCCTCTACCGGCTACAAGCGTCGAAAGCCAAGGCTGTCGTGACCACAGATACCCTTGCTCCAGAGGTGGACTCCGTGGCTTCCGAGTGTCCTGCTCTGAAAGCCAAGCTCCTGGTGTCCGATCACAGCCGAGACGGGTGGCTGGACTTCCACTCACTGATACAGTGAGTGTCTGGTCTGACAAATGCAGTCTCTAAATAACAGAGTGGGTGGGAGAAGACCACCCATTTCTAAGGTCCAGGTAAAAAAAAGGCTAGAAGTAGGGAGCTCACCAGGTCAGAGGCCAGAAACTTCCCTGGCCGTGACCCCTGGCTGGTTCCCCACCCCTCTTGGTCTCAGTTGCTTCGTCTATAAAATGAGGAAGGTGACCATCCATGTTCCTCTCCCCTGTGACCATGCAGGGAGAGGTATGTAGTCAGGAGGGGTTGTATGGCACTTTCCTTGTAGATGGGCAATTTAAAGTCTGGAATTTACATAACAATTAAATAGATGAGAGAGTTGACTGAAAATTGAAAAGGGACAGATGAAACTGAAGACTCCTAGAAAAGCTCACTTGCTGGCTAAGGCTGGCAGGCGGCCTTGAGAGCAAACCCTACCGCTCTGCTAGGGGCTGCTGCCTGTGGGAACTCCTTCCAGGCACATCAGGGAAATGTGGGAGGCATGAAAGGCCACTTGCAGCTCCCAGACTTGGATTCTGTAGGCATCGGGGCTCATCTCACATCCCATCCACAGACTGTGCTGCGTTGGTTTGCCACAGAGAACACCCCCGTTATAAAGCTTTTTCCCCAACCCCAAGAGGTGAATGACAATGAAGTCTGAAGTCATGGATTCTGAAGTCATGGAATTAAATGAAAACAGCTCACCATCAAGAATACTCTTGAAAAGTCCCTCAAATTGCCCAGACTCAGTATAACACCATCTCTTAGCAAAATCGGCAACTCTACTGGGTCCTTCAGGATTCATCTCTTGTTTTAAAAATCCATTGTATTTTCCCATTTTTCAAATAAAAAACCATCCCAGTCCCTTTTCCAAATGCCCCATAAAGTCAGCTTGGTGCCCAGCACTGGGAGAGCCAGGTTTCCCTCCAAGGCTACAAACCCCTGTTTCCTGACTGCACACCTCATGCTGTTTCTTTTGCTTCCTCAGGGGACAAAAAAGCAGCAGACTTGACTTTGTCTCCTTTTGTCTCGAATCCCTTTGCAGGTCAGCATCCCCAGAACACACCTGTATTAAATCCAAGACCGAGGACCCCATGGCCATCTTCTTCACCAGTGGGACCACGGGCCTCCCCAAGATGGCAAAGCATAGCCACTCACTTGCCTTACGCTCCTACCTCCCTTCATGGTAGGGAAGAAGTCCCAACTTAAGAGGCTGGGCCCTGGAGATGTGGTGAGGGTGTTATGGGAAAGGAGCTCCAAGGAGAAATGCGGTCTCCGCCCTGTGTCTCCCACCTGCTCCCTTGGGTTCAGACTGCTGAGGGCCAAGGGCTGGAAACCTGGAATGTTTGCCGACAGAGACTCAGAACAACCAGGAAGCCACCTCTGGGTCCTACCTAAGCCCCTCCTAAGGGGGTATGGGAGACACATAGGTAAGGGCCACACAAAGGACCAGCCGTTGTGTCCCTGACAGTAGCAGGGGAAGATAGAATGTTCTAGCAGTGTGACCTGAGCTGAAAGGGCACCTCCTCTCCACTGTTGTGGGCACATCACACATGGAGTTTCCCAATCATGAAATTCTAGGGAAGAAAATGCTTGGGAAAAGGCTACCTAAAGTCACTGCCCCTAACCTAGGACAAATAATAATAGAAACGGAAGCTCTGGCCTTAGGTTAATTATTGAATCAACTTTAAAGTAAAACTCTGTTCCTCTACCCCTCCTCCTCTCTAATGAGTAATATTCAGGTGAGACCAAATACTATCTGTTTTATGATTTGTTAAGCAGAAAGAGGGCAGAGAAGGGTTTCTGTGGGCAGTTTGGATTTGCACGAACAATAACAACTTAGCAAAACCCCTGCAAGAGTGGAGGTGAGAGGAAGCTTCTGTGCAGATGGAATAATATGTGTCAAAGACAGAAAACAAGTAGTATTCACAGGACTTCAAGAACTTAAGAGTAGCTGGTGCCCATGACCAGTGGCAGGAGTCCAAAGAGAGAGCAGGCCCAGCACATGCAGGCTCTGTGGGTCGTGGCCTAGACTTTGGACCTTATTAGGAAACCATGAGGGATACTGAAAATTTTCTAGAGAAGGAGACACCTGTTTGTGGTTTTGCATTTTGAAATATTCACTATGGCTACAGGATGCAGAATGAATTACAGAGCATTGCAATTCAGTTAAGAAGACCAGGCACAGGCTCTCAGAATAAGCCAAGAACAAACAGTGGTAGCCCAGACCAGATGCCACCTGAAGGAAGGTGAAGGCAGCTGGTACATCTGAGAGTCCAAAAGACAGAATGCACAGAATTGTCAGGCTGGATGCAGGAACTAGGAGGGGGCAAGGCAAGGTTGACTCCCAGGTGTGGGGCTTAGACAATTCCATGCATGGTGACAACATCCACTGAAATGCAGAAAACACAGGGAGAGAATCATTTCAAGAAAGGCAGGGGGAAGTCAGGATCTGCTGGGTTGGCTGTGCCTGAGACAACACACAAGAGATGTCCAGTGGGCAGTTTGGGCATGAAGCTGGGTAGAGAGTCTCCCATGCTGATGATTTCCTAAGAGGGATGGGATGAGGGAGTATTGATGGTCCATCCAAGCCCTTCCTACCAATAGGGAAGCTCCCCAAAGCCACAACTTGATCATGACAGTTTTTTTTGTTTTTAAGATTTATTTATTTATTTGAAAGTCAGAGTTACACAGAGAGAGAAGGAGAGGCAGAGAGAGAGAGGTCTTCCTTCCACTGGTTCACTCCCCAGTTGGCTGCAGTGGCCAGAACTATGCCAATCCAAAGCCAGGATCTTCTTCCAGGTCTCCTCTGCAGGAGAGCCAGGGACTTGAGCCATCCTCTGCTGTTTTCCCAGGCCATAGCAGAGAGCTGGATTGGAAGTGGAGCATCCGGGACTCGAACCGGTGCCCATATGGGATGCCAGCACTGCAGGTGGCGGCTTTACCCACTACACCATAGCACCAGGCCCCGACAGAGTTGTTTTCTCAAATAGCTAAGCACAGAGGTCCCTCAGAAACAATGAGTAGGGACCGACCCCCCAATCTTCCAGTAATTCCCCTTGGGCTTATTGTTTGTTTCTACTTCTTTACCAAGATGGGGATGCTAATTAGTGTTCTCTCTCTCTCTTTTTTTCCCTCTCTCCCTTCCTCCCTCCATCCTCCTTCTATTGCAAATGACACAAAGCCTAACCCAAACCTGTCTCAACCAGAGAGCGAACCCAAGACCTTAGTAATTCATGAACCAGAGCAGCCCAAAGCTGCACGGCCTCCAGATGACCTATCGTCTTTCTCTGCCTCTCGGTTCCTTTTCTGCTGCGCTGCTGCTGTTCCCAGAAAGACCCTTTCCTGACTGTCCCCAAAGGCCTGCCAGCATCACTGGGGACTGTATCAGGAACAGATTCAAGTGCAGCAAAGGAGAAGCACACTTGGTCCCAGCATTCCTAGCTGAACCAGGCTGAACCAGGCTCAGCCACATGTGATCAGGAACTATGATTCTTCAGGATGCCTCTGGGAACTGGGCTTGGGGTGGGCTGGGAGTGGGGAGAGGGGGTCCCTTACTGAAAAGAGTCCCTGGCTCTTGATCACAACCTTCTGTGATCACACGGCTGAAGTCACTGCATTTTGGAGTTAGCAGGAAATTGCAGCAGCTGAAGCCATCTGACATCTCCTGGTGCCCCTCAGACCCCGGCTGGATTCTGGCTGTGGTGGGGTCCCTGCTGGAACCGTGGACAGCAGGATCCACCATCTTCATCCATTCTCTGCCTCAGTTTGATCCCAAGCTCATGGTAGAGGTAAGAAGCTTGCCCTTCCAGTATAACAAAGTCCCAGAGGAAAAGCTAGAGAGATTTTATTAAGCAAGGAAACCCTGAGCGCAAGATGATCCTGGCTCTGGGCTTCTCAAAGTCTCGAGCCCTGAACCGGAATCAGTGTGTCAGAATCACATCAAAACCTGACCTGGAAGAAACTGCATATGGCAGGTCCATTAGGCCAACATGTAGATCAGACTGTGGACGTGGGCCCCAGAATATGCACTGTGTGAACTTAAAGCAACCTCTACAAGGCCAGGTCTCCTAGACCCTGGCTCTACCAGGACCAGGTAGCTGGGGTGTATGTGTTTGTGTGTATCTGCCTACCTGTGTGTTGTTACTCAATATATTGAAGTTTTTTAAAACAAGACTTTGGATAGATACAGCTTCTTATCCCACCTTTGAAATTAATTAGTAGGTTCCTTACCACTCAGTTTCCTTATCTGTAAAATGGGAGGATTCTAAGAGTTACAGTCACATAGAAACTTTGGGAATTTTAATGACCTGATGGTGACAATGTGTGTAAAGTGCTCAGCCCCAAGGCTGGTGTGTGGGAGACAATCCATGTGCCATCACCATAGCTGTTATCTTCTGTGTTGTGTCCTGGACCACTGATGATCATTGACATCACCTGCCTGAATCCCCGCCACAGTCGTCCGTTCTTGAGAAATGCTCTTTGCGTCTCCACTCACACTCTAGGTTCCTCCGTCTCAGAGATGGGCCTGTCCCTGTACCTCTCCAGGTCCAACCCCGACCCCACCATCACTGTGGATCCTGTTCTTTTCCCTGCCTTTCTAGGAGTGACTCTCTATTAACTTTTACTCTGTTAAGCCTTTTTGTTCTGTATTTTCAATCTCTCACTTTTCATTAGCTCCACTCTCTCAGTTCTTAAGCACATCCCATGTCCTCCTCCTACCCAGAGTTCCCCTTGACCCTGCTGCACAATGAGTCAACCCCATCTTTCCACCCTTAACACCAAACTTCTCCTAGAACATTCTCTTCTTGCTGCAGCCACTTCTGCTTCACTGTAGGCTCCCTCTCCCTTCTAACCAATCCCCTGCACTTCCACTTTGTCAGCAAGCACATGGAGGCCAGCAACTCTCAGTCCTATACCTGTTACAGAAACCTGGGGTGGGAATGCCCCCTTCATTCAAGCAGGCACCAGAGACAGTGGAGGGTGGAAGCAGTTTATTAACACCAGCGGGCTCAGCTGGAATCATTTCCTGAGACCTGAGCAACAATCCCAAGTTTCTTACAATATTTTTAGGTTCATCAACATCATACCTTAACCATCACAGCATTGATGGGTTTAAATTGCAGCCTACGTGACTTAAGACCACACTTCAGAGGTCAGTGGGCCCAGTATGTTTGTAAAAGAGATACCAGGGGATTATTTATGGGACAGATTTGTGACTGGAGTTTACAGAAGCAGAACTTAGGACATCTTCCCTCCCTAGACAAGATAACCACACACAACTGCTTCACTAGATAATTGTAGCAGCCACTTTTCAAGGTGAGTGTCAGGGGTCCACTTTCCTTCCTTTGTCTCTGGTTGCAGCCTTATTTTCTCTACATACCTAGGGTCTAGTCTTCCATCTCCCAGGTTAATATCTCCCATCAGACAAGCTCATCTGATCATCCTCCCAGCACCTCCATCTGCACTTCCCATAGCACATCCTCCCCCCATAACAGTCTCTCCTCCTGCTTCACGGTCATTAGTGCCTACACCTGACACCTAAAGTGGCATGAACAGGCTGACACCACACCTGCTCAGACCTACTTCCCCCTCCACTAGATGAGGTATCCTCATAGTCTTCTTGCATTTAAAGCTTGAATATTTTTTTTAATTTGAAAGGCATAGCTACAGAGAGAGGTAGAAACAGAGAAATCTTCCATCTGCTGGTTCACTCCCCAAATAGCCACAACAGCCGGGCCTGGGCCAAGCCAGGCCAAAAGCAGGAGCCGAGAGTTTCTTCCAGGTCTCACATGTGGGAACAGGGGTCCAAGTACTTGGGCCATCTTCTGCTGCTTTCCCAGGTGCATTAGCAAGGAGCTGGATCGGAAGTGGAGCAGCTGGGACTTGAACCTACGGCTTATGGGATGTCAGCCCTGCAGATGGCAGCTTAACCTGCTGTGCCACAGTGTCAGCCCCAAGCTTGAATAATTTAAAAAATACATGTCAGTGCTACAAATGTCTACTCTCCAAACCACCAACATTGGAAGGTGTAAATGGTTGCGGCCATCTGGGGAGTGAAACAGCAGAAGAAGGAAGACCTCTCTCATCTGGGACACTTCATCTGGGCTTGGCTTGGAATATATGAATATTCCCATTTCCCAGATAAGGAAACAGAATTGCAAAAAACTGAGCAGCATTTAAATTCAGACCAGGCAGACTCAAATCCCACCTTCTCGTCACTGTTCCTCACTTTCTCAGCATCATCCCCACCCTCCTCAGAATGATCTGCACTTCAGACTAAACAAGTGGGAATCCGGAGAGTTTAGACCATGAGTAATTTGGCTCCAAGGGACCTCAGCCCTCCTAAATTTACTTCTAAATAAGTCCTATTGTGTGACCTGATGGAAATCTTTCTTCAGTTCTGGGGACTTTGCCTCCAGCTGGCCCTTCTGTCTGCAAAAGCCTGCCTTATTTCTTTGCCTGTGGACACCATGTCCACTTGCAATGCCCTGTGACGTCCTCCCACTTCTGTGTTCGCCTTTGAGTTCTTTGCCGTGCCTTTCTGAGTGCCCCTCCTCCCCAGAAGACTTGAAATATTATCTCACTTTCTTTGCATTGCCCCAGCTGTACCAGATACCTGTCGTGTCTGACAGTCATGGTCAATACACCTGTATTGAAAGAACTAATGAAAAAGCAAATGGGCTCTCCTAGGAAACTGGCTGATATTTTTAACCTTTATTCTCAAAATAAAGTTCTCTCTCTCCCCGATTTCCAGGTATTATCCAAATACCCTATCACCCAGTTTCTTGCTGCACCCTCTGTGTTCCGAATGATTCTGCAGCAGAATTTCACCAGGTGTGTACACGTGGCTGTGAGGACAACCATGGGGAGGATTGGGAGGAATTCCCTGTGTCATGGTCATTTTCCTTGGGTTCTTTGAGAGTGTGTGTGTGTGTGTGTGTGTGTGTGTGTGTGTATGTGTGAGTGAGTGTTGGTGGTAATAATTACCAAGCAGTCTAATGAGTTAAAAGCAGGACCCAGAAACCCAAGAGAAACACATGGTGAGCCTTGCATCATTGTGAGTTTACTCTTTAAACACTTTTTTTTTTGTCACACACATACCAAAAAACTGCAGAAGACACAAATTCAGAGAATGATGACTTTTTGAAAAGAAGATATTTGTGTAACTACTTTCGTTAGTCACAGAAACAGCCTGGCCAGCGCCCAGGAAACTTCCTGTGCCCTCCAGCTCCCCGGCTCCTCCAAAGGACACCAGCATCTTGATTTTTAGGGCATTCACTCCCTTACTTTCCCTCCTGAGGAAATAGCCCTGAACAAATCATTGCATTTCACATACCCTAGAATTCATGTATGGAACTAAATTACATATTTTCCTCAATTTCTGCTGAAGTTATATCCTGCTAAACCCATCCAGTTGTAAATATCCTAAGCCAAGAATGCATCCCATGCTCCCAACCTACTGACATCACAGCCTAGACACCTCCCTCACACATGTTCAGAACACTTAGCCTACTGTTAGGCAAAGTCATCCAACACAAAGCCTATTTTATAATCAAATGTTGAATATGTCAGGTAATTTCTTGAACATCTGTACCCAAAAAACACTGCCAGCACAGCATGTTGTAAGAGTATCAGTTGCTGGTTGCATGAAGGGAGAGAGACCTGGTGCTGCGGGTGCTGTCCAGCTCTGAAGAAAGTACCACACCATGCATTGATAGCCTGAGAAAAGATCAACATGCAAAAGTCATAGTACAGTGTCTACTACATGTATATCTCCTATGCCATCATAAAGTCTAAAAATTACAAGCCCCACTTTAAGTTGGAGACCCCCTGTATCTTGTGATATTGGCCTTTTTTTCTTCCAACATGATGTTCTGAAGATGCACCCATGCTATTGCTTATTATTGCAGTTTGTTTATTTTCTATTTTCTTTTTAAAAAATTATTTATTTGAAAGCATTACAGAGAGAAGGAGAGGCACAGAGAGAGAGAGAGAGAGAGAGGTCTTCCATCTGCTGGTTCACTCCCCAATTGTCTGCAACGGCCGGAGCTGTGCCAATCTAAAGCCAGGAGCTTCCTCTGGGTCTCCCATGTGGGTGCATGGGCCCAAGGTCTGCTGCTGCTCTCCCAGGCCATAGCAGAGAGCTGGATGGGAAGTAGAGCAACTGAGACTTGAACCAGCGCCCCTGTGGGATACTGGCACCTCAGGCAGTGGCTTTTCCCTCTACACCACAGCACCAGCCCTGCAGTTCATTTATTTTCATGCTATGTAATATTTATTTCTGTGAAAATACTTCAATTTTTTATCCTTCCTGCTCTTCGTGGAAATTTTAGTAGTTTTCACTTTGGGGCTTTTGATGATCAATATTGAGTTGAACACTGGTGTACATAACATGTATTTCTACACAGTGTTTTTAGGGAGAGAAATTATGAGGAGACACTGCCACTGCACCATTTTCTAAAGTATTAAACTAATTTATACTCCCATTGCCAGGGTAGAACTGCCATTGTTTCATGTCCTTGCCAACAATTTGTTACTGTCAGAGTAACTAACTTTTGCCAATCTGATGGATGTATAGTGCTGCCTACTGCACTTTTTATTTTTACATTTCCCTGTGTTTGAGGGTTAATTTTTAGCTAATCTGAAATCTAATCTTTGGACCTCATGAGCACTGATGTATCTTTTAGAGACCTCTGAAATTGAATTGGCTACCTCAGAAATCAGAGCTAGCAACTGTAGATCTAAGAGTTAAAATAGCAAAGAGGCTTAGTGACCACGCTTGCAAAGCCATCCGAATCACAGCTGAGAGTCTCTGCCTGCAACCTCAGTCTGGCAGGATCCTGTTTCCCTGTGTGTTTCAAAGCTCGTGTTACAGTTCCCTTCTGCAATGTTCCCTGGTGGTGATGGCCTTGGTCCAAACCCAGTAAAAATCTCACCAGGGCATAACTAATGGCTCCTCTTGCCACTCTGCCCACTTCCCATGCCTTGCATAAAGCTGCAGAAGAATGAGGAAGACATCTCATGGGACTTGCCCTCCTGTCCATCACTCTTAGCTCTGTGTGTGCCAGGAGAAGGAGATGGTGCTACTCCCCTCACCGTCCAGAGCTCGCTGCACTTAGCCTGGTGACAGCTGTACTCAGCCGGCTCTCAGACCTCAATCCCTTCCCCTATTTTCTTTGAGGAATCCAATCATTATTTGGGGAAGCATGATGGGGAAAACAGAGGAGTGGCTTTATCTTACACAGTGTACCTAGCAACCAACCACTAATGGTCACAACAGATTTTTCTGTCCTCTGAAATCCAAGCTCTTGGGAATGCTTCCCATAACCCTTACTCTTCTCCTACACTCAGCCCAATCTGCCCTGACATCCTGAGCAATTTATTTCTAACCCCTAATTTTCAGCCTCCACTCAGAAACACAAAAGCCCTTCAGTTAACCTAGCACAGTCCCTGCTAAAGCCTGGGTAGTTCTACTGTCACCCTAGCATTGCCCCTTGGGGTCTTGTCCCTTACCCCTTGTGCTTTATAAAAATATCTCTCTTGGCTAGTGCCGCAGCTCACTAGGCTAATCCTCCACCTGCGGTGCCAGTACCCTGGGTTCTAGTCCCGATCCGGGCACTGGATTCTGTCCCAGTTGCTCCTCTTCCAGTCCAGCTCTCTGCTGTGGCCCGGGAGGGAAGTGGAGGATGGCCCAAGTCCTTGGGCTCTGCACCCACATGGGAGACCAGGAGGAAGCACCTGGCTCCTGGCTACGGATCAGTGCAGCGCGCCGGCTGCAGTGGCCATTTGGGGGGTAAACCAACGGAAAGAATACCTTTTTCTCTGTTTCTCACTGTCTAACTCTGCCTGTCAAAAAAAAATTTTTTTTAAATCTCTCTTAGCCACAGACAAGGCTTTCCTAAGATGAGTTCTGACAAACACATTTTTTTCCTCTTGTTACACTGGCATCTAAGTTTACTCCAAATTTCCCTGATTTAACCCAATAGTCTCACCCATCCTCTACCAGAAGAGTTAACAGGACCAGACAGGAAGTGAGTCACATCCACTTGGCTTGACCATCAGTGAAATGACCAATAAGAGAAAGGAAGCAGAAGGATGAATGTCCCAGACACAAGGCTATGAATTCTTGACTCCCTGGGCCCGGCACAGCGACCACCTGACACTTTCTCTTCCCCTAAGCCTCAGGTTCCCCACCCTACAGCACTGCTCCACTGGCGGGGAGGCCCTGCTGCCTGAGGAGCAGGAGAAGTGGAAGAAACAGACAGGCCTCCTGCTGCACGAGATCTACGGACAGTCGGAAGTGGTGAGTGAGCAGCACCTCCGGGCCGGGAGGGTTTACTCTACCACCGAGCACAGCACGGTGCGAGTCACGCCACACCTGGGTGCCGAAGCCCCACTGTGTGCACAGCATGGCTCGGAGTCCATGGCTGGCTCCAGAGTCCTAGGCCAAGCAGTCCCAATTCGATTTCCAGCTCATGAACTCATCCAGAGACCAAAGTGCTAAAGACTCTTGGGCAAAAACTTAAATAGGAGTCTAAGGACATTGGACATCTTATGGGGAAAACAATCAAACTAGAGAATCTTCTAAATGACTTTTCATGAGGCCTGAGAAGTAGCAATTGGTGGTCATTCATTGGACATTTGGTGTGTACCTCACACTGTGCAAACAGTTTTCTGTGCCCTTTAAGCACTCTGGGAGTTAAGTGTCATGGTTATCCCCTTTGGAGGAAGGTGACAGTCCAGAATTCAATGACACAGTGTCTAGTGGAGATTCAAAGCCTGGTCTGACTGTAAAACACTCAGCTGTAGAAAGCAGTGTGCTTGAGGGAAATCAAGTTCATCAGGAAGACAAACAAAGGTGGGGCAGTGTTAGCAGAGCAATCGCAACACAGCCATGGAAGGAGTCCGAACAAGATTCCTGTCACTATCAATAGCTTCAAGGAAACATTTGATAAATGGACTTATGACCTTCCCTGGCCACCTGACACATACCTGGCACACAGTGGGCACTCTGTGCCTCACATTGCACACCCATGGGTGTGGGCTTGCCCCTTGGTTATGTCTGTGCCTTACCCCACTGGACTCTGTAGAGCCTACTCTTGGTACAGACTCAGCCCCTGGAGGGTGCAGTCAGCATGTGCCAATGGACTTGAGCCAGGCCTTCAGCTTCCTCACCAGGACCTCTTGCCTAGCACCAGTGACATTGAGAGTGGGAGCAGCTATGCATGATTCTTGCTGCTCTGGGATCATTCTGAACCTTTGGCCAACACCGGTCCTTTCTTTTCTGAGCAGGGAATGAGCTGTGGTGTCCCCCGAGGAACGAAAATCAAGCCGGGTTCCATGGGGAAGGCCATCTCTCCCTTTGACGTCCAGGTCTGGTCCTAAAGGCACTGAAAGGGAACAGTTTGGGCTTAGCTGGGGTTGGACGACTGGGTGACACCATGTGGCAGCACCAGCCGGCTTCCCTGCCCCATTCATCCTTTTACCTCTCGTCCTGTTTTCCCACTGATTTCCTATGGATTTATTTTTTCCAATGAAACCTTCTGGCTTTCCTTGGGATCTGCATTATCATGGGTACTAACACAGCTCACCCTGACAGCCAGAGGCATCACACCCAGTAGATGAAACAGAAAACCTGGGGGTGGCACTGGCTGCCCTTTCTACCATCTGGTGCTTCTAGATTTTCTTCACCAGCATTTTCTATCCCGAAGACTCCTTGTTGATATCTACAGTCCCGTGACTTGGGAATCACATTGGCTGATTTCAAGGAGACATGGTTCCTCCATCATTACCCCATCTAGCTCCCCTAGTATCCTATGAATGAGCCAGACCATGTGTGGGTTGGGTAGAAGAGGTGAAGTAAAGTGGTATTCGTTGGTTTCTTGCTCCAGATCATTGACAGCAAGGGCAATGTCCTGCCGCCCAACACTGAGGGGAGCATTGGCATCAGGATAAAGCCCACAAGGCCCACTGGTCTCTTCATGTGCTATGAGGTAAGGGCACCTGGCCCCATCCTGGCCCCAAGAGTCCCTGCATGGAGTTCTGTTTCCTGACCTTTTGTCAAATTGCCCTCTGTTGCCACCAACTCAGTGAAAACTGTTTTCATTAAACTGGAAGCTCAAATGTGTTGCCACACCTTTTCCTGACCCTGAGCATCTGGGACTTAGGAGGCTGATGGACGGAGTAGAGCAAAGACTGGCTTCAGAGTCCCCAGGCTGGGGTTCTAGCATCTTCTATAGGCCTTGGTGTGGCTCAGATAATACTCTTCCACTTACCACAACAGAGTGTGAACAAATCATTTGTCCTGCTCATTGGTTGCTTTAGAGCATGTTTGATTTTTCACATATTTGAGAATCTTCTAGTTTTCTTTTGGTTATTGATTTCCAGTTGGACTTCATGTGATTGGATAAGATACTTTGTATGATTTCAGTCTTTTAAAAATTGTGAATATTTTTCTTGTGGCCTGATACATGATCCACCCTGAAGAATATTCCGTAGGCACTTGAAAGACGTGTATTCTGCTGGTGCTGGGTGGCATATTCTTTGCGTGTCAGCTAAGTTTGTGGTGCAGTTCAGGTCCTCTGTTTCCTTGCTGATCTTGTGCCTGGACTTCCCTTATTGAAGGTGGCATATTGAAGCATCCAACTACTATTGGATAACTCTCTGCCTCTCTCTCTTGTGTATTTCTCCCTTTGGTTCAATCAGATTTGCTTCATGTATTTGAGGGCTCTGATGTTTCTTGCATATATATGTATATAACTGTTTTAACTTTTGGTCAGTTGGCCCTTTTATTAAAATATATAATGTCCTTTTTGTCTCTCACAATTTGGCTTAAACTTGAAGTCTGTTTTGTCTGATATTATTGTAACCACCCCCGCTCTCTCTCTGCTATTCTCAGGGAATATGTTTTTTCATCCTTTCACTTTCAACTAATTTGTGTCTTCAAATCAAATGATTTTCTTTTTTTTTTTTTTTTTTTTTTTTTTTTTTTTTTTTTTTTTACAGGCAGAGTGGACAGTGAGAGAGAGAGACAGAGAGAAAGGTCTTCCTTTCGCCGTTGGTTCACCCTCCAATGGCCGCCGCGGCTGGCGCGCTGCGGCCGGCGCACCGCGCTGATCCGATGGCAGGAGCCAGGAGCCAGGTGCTTTTCCTGGTCTCCCATGGGGTGCAGGGCCCAAGCACTTGGGCCATCCTCCACTGCACTCCCTGGCCACAGCAGAGGGCTGGCCTGGAAGAGGGGCAACCGGGACAGAATCCGGCGCCCCGACCGGGACTAGAACCCGGTGTGCCGGCGCCGCTAGGCGGAGGATTAGCCTAGTGAGCCGCGGCGCCGGCCCCAAATGATTTTCTTATAGGAACAGCATATATTTTTCCATGTGTTGTTATCCATTTAGCCAATGGATAACAGTCCACTGGATTGGAGAACTGAACTCAGTTACATTTTCTGTATTCACTGATAAGGAATGACTTATTATGCCATTTTGCTACTTGTCTTCTGTATGTCTTCAGCTTTTTTTTTTCCCTATTCCCCTTGTTACTGACTTATTTTGTGCTGCTAATTTTTGTAATGACACATTTTGTCCCCCTCTGAATTTCATTCTTTATATTCTTTTTTTTTTAATATTTATTTATTTTGTTTGAAAGGCAGAGTTAGAGAGAGATGGGTAGGGAGGGAGAGGCAGAAACAGAGAAATCTTCCATCTGCTGGTTCACTCCCTAAATGGCCTCAATTGGCAAAGATGGGCCAATCCAAGGCCAAGAGCCAGGAGCTTTCTCCTGGTCTCCCACAAGGGTGCCGGGTCCCAAGCACTTGGGCCAACTTCTGCTTCCTTCCCAGAAACATCAGCAGAGAGCTGGATCAGAAGTGGAACAGCCAGGACTCAAAACGGTGCGCATATGGGATGCAGGCAGCAGATGGATGCTTTACCTGCTATGCCACACTGCTGGCCCCTATTTTTTAATATATTCTACAGATATTTTCTTCATGGTTACCATGTGAAATACATATAATATTCTAAAAGCAAATTTGAATTGACACCTACTTCAGTTGCATACAGGAACTATACACCTGTACAGTTCTGTCTCCCCTTTATGTATTAGATATCACAAATTAATCTTTATTATTATGTACCCAATAACATAGCCATTTTTCTTTTAAACTTTTAGAAAATAAAAATCAGTTTTATAAATGAAAATCGCAATTATACAGGTTTTTGTATTTTCCTTTGCATTTATTGTTTCCGGGGATCTTCAGATCTTCCTGTATCTGAGTTAATGTCTAGTATCCTTTCATTTAACCTGAAGGAGTCTTTTTACTTTTTTTTTTTTTTTTTTTTTTTTTTTGTAGGGCAAGTCTAGCGGTGATGAACTCCACCAGCTTTTGTTTATCTATGAATAAATTCTCTGCCTCTCTCCCTCTCTGTTTACCCTCCTGTAGCTCCACTGATGCATACTGGGTCTGCCCCTTGATGTGCAGCAAGGGCCTGCGGCTCTCTTCACTTAGCTCCATTCTTTTACTCTGCAAACTTGATTATTTCATTTGCTCTACTTCCATTTCCCTGGTTCTTTCTTTCAATATGCTCTTGTGATTCTGTTGTTCTTTGCAGCTCCACAGCTTCTTTTGGCTCTTTTTCTTTAAGATGTTTTTATTTGGCCGGCGCCACGGCTCAATAGGCTAATCCTCCGCCTTGCGGCACCCACACACTGGGTTCTAGTCCCGGTCAGGGCGCCAGATTCTGTGGCCCAGGAGTGCAGTGGAGGATGGCCCAAGTGCTTGGGCTCTGCACTCACATGGGAGACCAGGAGAAGCACCTGGCTCCTGGCTTCGGATCAGCGCAGTGCGCCAGCCACAGCGCGCCGGCCGCGGCGGCCATTGGAGAGTGAAGCAATGGAAAAGGAAGACCTTTCTCTCTGTCTCTCTCTCTCACTGTCCACTCTGCCTGTCCAAAAAAAAAAAAAAAAAAAAAAAAAAAAAAAAAAGATGTATTTATTTGAAAAGCAGGGTGGGCAAGAGAGAGAGGGTGAGTTTTGTATTTTGTATCCACTGGTTCACTCCCCCAAATGCCTGCAACAGCCAGGGCTAAGTCAGATTGAAGCCAGGAGCCAGGAACTCCATCTGGATCTCGTGTGTGTGGCAGAACCCAACTAATTGGGCCACCATCTGCTGCCTCCTGGGTGCATTAGCAGGAAGCTGGATCAGACACAGAGTATCCAGGACTCAAACCAGGCGCTCAGATATGGGATGTGGATATCCCAAGTGATGACTTCACCCACACCCTCTATTTGACTCTTTTAAACATGATTTCTCTCTCTGTTGATATCCATGTATCATTTTCCTGATTTCATTCAATTCTTTGAACATTTTTCCCTGCTGGCTTGTTGAGCGTGTTTAGCTCTTTTGTCTTCAGTTGTTTCTCTAGTAATTCCATTGTCGGGAATTCCTCAGGGACAGTTCCTGTCAATTAACTTTGCTCTTGGTGGTGGGCCAGGAGTCCCTGTTTCTTTTTTTTTAGATTTATTTATTTGAAAGACATATTTACAGAGAGAGGTAGAGACAGTGAGAGATCTTCCATCTGCTAGTTGACTCCCCAAAAGGCTGCAACAGCAAGAGCTGAGCTGAGCCGAATCCAGAAGCCAGGAGCTTCTTTTAGGTCTCCCAAGTGGATGCAGAGGCCCAGGGACTTGGACTGTCTTCCGCGACAGGGAGCTAGATCGGAAGTGGAACAGCCAGGACTTGACCTGTGCCCATATGGGATGCCAGCACTGCAGGTCAGGGCTTTAATCCACTGCACCACAGCGCAGACCCCCCTCCCTGTTTCTATGTATGCCTGTGAAGTTGTTGTAATGGAGGCAGCTCTAAGCATCAGTGCCTCCTCCCTCCCTACAGGAAGCCTTTTTGTTATTGTTTGAGGCTAAAATGGCTTGTTTTGCAACCCTCCCAAACTCTTTTTGCAAAGACTATTGTTCATCAGGCGTGCTCACTAACACGTGAGCATGTTAGAGCGTGTTTGGACAGAGATTTCCTTGAATGACAGGAGTTGAAGCGAAGAACACCCACCTTTCCCAGTCTTTGCAGACTGGCTCTGGGCTGGGCCCTCCTTCAGCAGTTAGATGGACTTGCTCTGAGTCCAGCATCAGCTGGAGTGGCAGCTCGGGTCCTCGGGATCTCTCTGAGTGCACATCTTGCTGCGGTGTGTGTAGGGTTCTCTAAGCTCCCCCCATACCTAGCTGTTTTTCCAAGAGTCTCACCCCAGCTTCTCCAGCAGGCACCACAGTCCACTGCATGTCTCACCAGTCGTCTCTTGCCCCAGGTGCCTATAGTTTTGTGATCTGTTCTGCAAATGTTAGGAGTATCGCCCGCTGCTTTTCCTGCTGTGTTCTGAGTTATATGAAAGGAACACCTGCATGCATCCTTCTGGTATCACCTAGACAGGTCAGAACAAATGCGCACCAGGATTTTCAGATAAGATTCACTCTGTGCCCTCCGACTGGGGGAGGGGAGGAGTCTGGGAACTGGGCTGCCTCCTGCTCTAGACCAAGAGCGCTGTGCAGGAGGAAGGGTGGAGAAAGGCCACAGGCTTTCCCCGCCACCACCATCGTGAAGATGGCTTTCTCTTGGCTGGGCACTTGCTCAGTTGCTGTAAACCTTTGGCTGTTTCCCAGAGTAACAGAAAAAACCAGTTTAAACAATGGCTAATTGTGTGTTTTGTCGTGTCTTGGGCTTGATAGTTCTGTGGAAGAGCAGGAGCTCCAAGCTCCCTGGTTGACCTTTTCCTGCCATGAATTCCCGATTGTATGTTTAAAAGTAGCCAACGCTAAGCACTCACTTGAGTGTCTTTGTGAGCTTTGTCACCCTCCATGGGATAGAGGAGGAAGCCTCTCACCTCTGTGTGTTGGATGAGGTAGCTTTCCCCGCTTCCTGTCAGGATACACAGGGCCCATTCTCAGGGTCAAGCCCCAAGCCCTTATCTCAGACAGCTGACTTCAAGAAAATCCATTCCCTTGGAGGAAGGCCTGCCCATCAGTGTCAGTGCGACTGTAGCTGTGGCATAGCACGCAGAGCTGGACTGCAGTTCAAATGGCACCGGAGTTGTGGTGGGCCTAACGGTACCCTTTGGTGCACCGTGTCCACACTGTCTCCTGCTAGATCCTCGCACCATCTGTGTTATCACTTGTTTTCTGTTTATCTTTTTTAAAAAGATTTATTTTTATTTATTTATTTGAAAGACAGAGTTATAAAGAGGCAGATGCAGAGAGAAAGAGAGGTTTTCCATCCGCTGGTTCACTCCCCAGATGACCGCAACAGCCAGAGCTGCACCAATCCAAAGCCGGGAGCCGGAAACTTCTAGGTCTCCCACGTGGATGCAGGGGCCCAAGTACTTGGGCCATCTTCTACTGCTTTCCCAGGCCATAGTAGAGAGCTGGATCGGAAGTGGAGCAGCCAGGACTCGAGCTGGTGCCCATATGGGATGCCAGCACTGCAGGTGGCAGCTATACCCTCTACGCCACAGTGCTGCCCCCAATTTTGTTTAAATCAACTCATCATTGACTGTTATCACAAGAGGAAAGCAGTATCATTTGCTAAAAACTGAAGGCAAAGATAACCGTAACGGTAATTTATGAAGTGCAGTTCTCTTAAATTCTAGCCAGCTTCTAACTCCTCTTCTTGCTGAAGCACTGATCCTGAGGCTTACCTTCCCCTGAAACTCCCAGAGCTGTTAAAAACAGGTCGGCATCAAACCAAGAGTCTCCTTGCTACCATTGGAGAAACTGGAGGTGAATTCAATACAGGAGCTGATTGAACAGTCTTAGTCTTTTCCCATGGGGCACTTCCTAAAATACTTTCTTGTTCCACCTGTGGGAGCGCTTAGGCGTTGGTGAACAGGCTGTGGAGCAAAACTCAATTCAAATCCCAGCCCCTCCCTGACCTGCTGGGTGGCTTCCAGCAGTGCCTCTCTGAGCCTCAGTTTCCTGGTATGTAAAATGGGCGACAAAATATGTCAGCCTCAGGGCAGGCACTTAGCCTGGTGGTTTGGACTCCCATTAAAACACTGGTGTCTGACATCAGAGGACCTGGGTTCAATTCCAGGCTCCGGCTCCTTACTGCAGCTTCCTGCTAATACAGACCCTAGAAGACAGTGGTGATGGCTCAAGTACTTGGGCTCCTGCCATGTATATGGGGACTTGCATTGAATTCCCAGCTGCCAGCTTGGGTCTGGCCCAGCCCCTGCCATTGTAGGCATTTGAGGAGTGAGCCAGCAGATGAGAGAGTACTGTCTCCTCTCTCTCTGTGTTTTTCCCTCTGTCTCCCTCATACCTCATATGGAGGTTTGTGTGTCTGTCTCTCAAATAAGTTTGGGTTTTGTTTTAATTTTAAATGCCAGCCTCACACAAAAATATGTCCACAAATGTTCACTCATCATATCCAAAATCAGGAAACAACCCAGATGCTCTTCAGCGAGCGAGTTCTAGAACAAAACTGAGCTCCGTCCTTAACGTGGATCTTGCTCAGCATGGCAGAGGCTCAGGCTCCTGCTGAACACAGCCACCAGATGAAGCTCCAAAACGCTGTGCTGAGAAATAAACGCTTACATCCATAGCATTCTACTCATAGCGGTTCTGACAGCAGATTCAGAGCAGATGCATCACTGCCAAGGCGTTAGGAATGGAAGAAGGCAGGGAGCGGGAGTAGGAGAGAGGACCTGGGCAGCTCATGGGCTCCTGGCTTTGTCTGGCCCAGCCCTGGCTATTGCAGAAATTTGGGGAGTGAACTAGTAGATGGAAGATCTCTCTCCATCTGTCTCTGTGTCTCTCTCTGCCTTTCAAATGAAATTAAAATAAATACCAGCCCCAAAAGCTTTTATTGAGGGTCAAATGAGATAGTGTTTTGTAAACCAAACGTGTTCAGAGAATATTTACTGACCCCTATCATGTGCCCAGGCACGGTGTGAACGCCAAGCTTACAGGAGTGAACAAAACAGACAGAGTGCAGGCAATAACAGACGCTGTCTTTAGCAGAGTGCCTCTCCAAGTTGCTTTTTTAAAGTTGTCATTGAAATTGGCCTCATGGTGTCCGCTAACTGAGCTGGGGCTGCTGCACGCACTGAGTGCTTACACTGAAGGAGGCAGAGTCGGCGGCGATCACTCATCCAGGTCCCCGGTGGAGCAGAGGCGGGGTCTGGGTGCGTAGCTCCGCCTTGCCGATCCCACTGCCTGCAGCAGGGCCTCCTGTTCTCCCCGCAGAACAACCCGGAGAAGACAGCCGAGGTGGAGTGTGGGGACTTTTACAACACTGGGGACAGAGCAACCATGGATGAGGAGGGCTACATCTGGTTCCTGGGGAGGGATGATGACGTCATCAACGCCTCTGGGTAGGTGCCACCAGCCCCAGGCTGCTCGCCCTCCTCGGTGACAGAACCCTCAGCCCAGGCTGTGCTGCCCTGATCTGGTATCTGTGCATCACCCCCAAGCCTGTGTCCAGACAATTCCATCACAGCAACGTTTCAGAGGGGCTGCAGGGGGACCCATAACAAGACATCCTGCCATTTAAAGAGGGAGGCGCAGAGCAGAGACTTTCTTCCAGTCCCCGGTGGTTGGAAGACCCTATTTCATGTTTGTGTTCCTTCTCCTTCTCTTCCAGCTCCTCCTGGTAGCCTGGATCTGAGACCCTTGTCTCTGACCCCCACGTGGCTTTGAAAAAAAGACACGTGACACCACTGTAACAATTTCTCTGACACAACAATTTTGTACATATGCATGGGATGATTGGATACACGTACAGGTGATGAACTGAGCATCAGGGTAATTAGCATATCCATCATGTCATGCAGTTGTCACCCCTTCAGAGAGAGCACACTCAAACCCCTGTGCCTTGTAGCTGTTCTGGAATGTACAGCAGATTATTGTGAACCACAGTCACCCTGCAGCACACAGCACACTGGCACTGACTCCTCCTATTTGTCAGTTACTACATCATGCTGATGCCCATATGTACATCATATACTGGACATTTGCCAGGAGGGTGAATTTGGAGGTGGTGTTATCACACGCACACCTGCACACACATACACACACACATGCACCATGCACACCCAGTAACTATGAGAGATGATAGCTGTGCAGATTGGCCTGGCTGGAATAACCATTGCACGATGGATATGGATTTCAAAGCACCCCAGTGTACACCCTAAGTATCTGTAACAAAAGCCAGAGATGTAAAATTAAGCATGGAATGGGGACTAGGATGCAGAATTTCAGACGGAGCTTGATGCCTTCAAGGAATCACACGCCAGGGTGTGGGGAGCTGCTTGGGCCGAGGACACAGAGCCCCTGGAGACCAAGCGTTCCTCTCCCCCTCCCCAGGGCAGTGAATGCAGAAGCCCTGGGGAGACTCCCAAGCACTGCAGCTGCCAGCCCCAGGTAGCCAGGTGTTCCACATGGGCCTGTGACACGGGCTCCCTATGACCTGTGTGCTCTATGCCCCACGGGAGACGGGAGTCTCCCCGGTCAGAGACTTGCCCTGGCATCTGCCCCCAAGAACAATAATGGGTCCTGCAGGTACCGCATTGGGCCGACAGAGGTGGAGAATGCCCTGGCGGAGCACCCAGCCGTGAAGGAGTCAGCCGTAGTGAGCAGCCCGGACACATCTCGAGGGGAGGTAAGGAGCACAAGGAAGGTGTCGGGCGTGCGTGGGGCCACAGGGGAAGGTAGGCCCAGGGGAAGCCTGAGCTGTTCTCTCCTGCGCTTTGGTGGAAGCGAAAACCTCGCATTTGCACGATGTGGTCACCAGGGGGCGCTGTGGCCCCACTCTGAAAAGGACACCCACCGTGTCTGCTGGATCCCTAGCTGTGTGCCAGCCCATTCAGCCCTCCCAACGGCCCTAGGGGTCCAGGACCGTGGTCATATCTTTGTAGGTAAGGACACAGAGACATAAAGGAGTTAGTTAACTTGCCCACATCACACAGCTATTATAAACCATTATAAACCATGACTGTACCCTGTGCAGCCTGGCTCCCAAGATTCAACAGGTGGTGGTGGAGCAGCTTCCCTGCGCTGGGCCCTGAGCAGTCACATGGGGGGTATGGATACCAAGGTAAACATAGTAAGTTACTGACAAGTGTTGAAGGCCTACTGAGTGCCAGCCAGAGCTGCAGGCATACTGGTGAGAAACATGATGATGATAGGGGAAATATTAAATAGAATCACCCAGGAGTTTATGGCTCATCTCAGGGACTCTGTACAGAAGCCCCTATGAGGAATGAAGCTTTTTTGTCCCCATTTACCAGGAAAAGAAATCGATGAGGAGCAGTCCGGTAGTTTTCCGAGGTGTGCCGTGGAAATCGGCAGCCCTGGGATTGGCACCCCAGCCCAGTCTTTCCCAAAGCCTCCCATGCAGCCTCCAGCAAGCAACTGCCTCTGTGTAGCGGGCAGCACTCACCGTGGCACTCAGCATGGCACTCACCGTGGCACTCACTGAGGCACTCACCATGGCACTCACCGAGGCACTCACCATGGCACTCACCGTGGGCTCTGCTCCGCTCCTGCAGGTGGTGAAGGCGTTCATCGTCCTCAACCCGCAGTTCCTGGCCCACAACCAGCAGCAGCTCACCAAGGAGCTGCAGGAGCACGTGAAGGCCATGACGGCCCCGTACAAGTACCCACGGAAGGTGAGCGGGGGTGGCCGCGGGGGCTCCAGCCCCCCAGGATGGTTTCCAAGTCCTCCACTCCACTTCTCATGTTGTGGAGAGGAAGGGAAAAGCACACGGTGTTTTTTGTAAAAAAAAAAAAAAAAAAAAAAAAAAAAAGATTTACTTTATTTATTTGAAAGGCAGGGTGACAGAGAGAGAGAGATCTGTTGGTTCACTCCCCAAATAGCCCCAATGGCTAGGGCTGGGCCAGGCCAAAGCCAGGAGCTTCTTCCAGGTCTCCCATGTGGGTACAGGAGCCCAAGCACCAGGGCCATCCTCTGCTGCTTTCCCAGATGCATTAGCAGGGAGGTGGATCAAAAGTGGGGCAGCAGGGACTCAAACAGATACTCTGATATAGGATGCCAGGGGCACTGGTGGCACTTCACCCACTGCACCACAGTGCTGGCCCCTAAGCACAGACGTTTTCAACACTGCAGAAGTCTGGTAGGGGCATGGGGTGAAACCACCTAACCAGATGGAAATCTGTCTTCTGCCGGATAGCCCAGGAGCAACCCAGAGCTAGCAGATCAACCTGTAGGGGGAGAAACCAGACAAGCACCCCAAGATATTCAAACAGATAATGTACAATCCTGTGAAGTTTGAAAAAGAAATACATTCAGCAGCTTCAAAGCTTTTACAAACATGATTCCTGGCCAGAGGCATGTTCTATGTTATAGCCCAACACCAACATTTACACGTGTGTGTAGCAAACAGACATTAGCAGAGTGATTCTGACCCTTCAACACTCAAGACTTCAGGTAGGTTGATTTGGCTACATGGGTTTTAAATGCTAAGAGCAACCTACAAAAACCTTTAGAGAAATGTTTAAATTATTCATGGACTTAAATATTATCCTGTGATTTAAAATCATGGTGCCAATTATTTATTTATGACATACAAACACCTCAATGATATAGGATGAAAAGAGAAAAGCAGACTATGGAGGAATATACATGGTATTATCTCATTGGTTTCGAATGACACATGAAATACATCAAAAGCTAATGTTTCCTCCATGTGTCCTACCATACGGTGCTGTTGGGACATTTACGATTGGCACATTATGAGACCACCTTACTATGTTCTTCATGTATTAGTATTTTGTTTAAATCTCTCTACAATCTGAGATAGCACAACACCAACCCATTTCACTGAGCCTCAGAGGCACAGAGTAAATTGCCTGCAGTCACAGTTAATAAAGGCAGAGCTGGAACTCCAACCCACATGTGTCTGACTGCAGAGTTTGTGCTTCTGCCATTAGGTGAGGCTGCCTCGAATGGGTGACATCTCCCAGTTAGGAGGGGCTGTGGATTATGGTGGGTGACACACTGCATCCGACTCTGAGGATCTCTTTCTTGCTCATGCTACGCGTCCACTATGGCTCTCTGGGGGCCCACTCATCACTTTTGCTCATCCTGGGACGGGATAAAGGGGCAGCCACCAAATAGAAACCTGCCAGGTGCGCTAAGAGATGGAGGGGAGTGGCCACTCCAGTGGCCCCAAGCTCTTCTGCCTGGAGGTGACCCGGTTTACCTCCACTCGCACTTCCTTGCTCAAAACACATCACGTGACGGCCATCTGACCTGGGGCCAGCACACAGAGGGCAATGTCCAGGAAGGAGGAGTGGGGAGGTGAGAGCAGGACTAAGTCAAGTGGGATTTCCTTTATCTCAACCAGGTGGAGTTCATCCCAGAGCTGCCCAAAACCATCACCGGCAAGATTAAGCGGAATGAACTTCGGAAAAAGGAGTTTGGCCAGATGTGATTGACAGCACAGCCGGAACCCACCGTGTGACCTTGGGCCAATCCCTGGCTGCCTCAGTTTCCCCCATGTGATTGGGATGCAGATGAGGAGTTGAGAGAGCTGATTTGGAAGGGTGTCAGGGGTGCCAAGAAGTTTTGTTGTTTTATGGTAGATTCCATGACTCCGCTGCCTCCAAGTCCCCCCTTGGTCTGGATTGCCCATGTAGGTGCACGAGCTGGGGTTGCAGATAATAAAATGCAGTCATCGACATCAACAGCACCTGTGTGGCACCTTTGTTCCATGAATGGATCTGTGCCAAATTTTCCATAATCCCCAGTCCAAAACAGTCCTGTCGCAGAGTCTACCTGGTGGTTCCAGAGCCCTGGGCTACCCTGGGGCACCCATTCAGGATCCAAAATACAGAGGCCCAGGAGGGACCCTCCAAGTGGCTTCAAGCACCTGGTGCTGCAAGGCTTGGCCCAGACCCTGCAGAAGGGTGAGACCCCGAGAGGCTGAGGCAGGAATACCTGGAGCAGTGAGCCCTGGCCATGCTCACCTGCCAGCTGTCGCCTCCCTGCCACCATCCTCTGCCTCTGCATCCTCCAGTGACACTGCTGCTGCACCTGTGCCGGCCCAGACCTGGTGTGGGTGACTCAGGGAGCCTCCTCTGGAGACTTCGGGGTCCCACAGACTCCTCTAGCCCTGCTCAGGGCCCCGGGAGCCCTACCCTCGTGTCACTCCCATAAGCACCCATACACCCGTTCCTTCCCATTCACTCTCCAGAGCTCAGGAATCCCCCAGATGCACCAGAATAACATTATCTTTTAATCCCATCTTCTTTTGTACATAAATTTTTTAAAGTTTTTATTTATTTATTTATTTGAAAGGTAGAGTTACAAAGAAGAAGAGACAGAGAGGTCTTCCATCCATTGATTCACTCCCCAAATGGCCACAAGAGCAGGGGCTGGGCCAGGCTGAAGCCAGGAGCCTGGAACTCCATCTGGGTTTCCCATGCAGAGGGCTAGGTTTTATAAATGTACAATATGTGGTTAAAGTCACTGTGTGGTCTGTATTGGTATAGAAACATGACTGAGTTAAGATGATTTGGGGCCAGTGCTTTGGTGCGGTGGATTAAGCTGACATCCCCTGTGGGCACCAGTTGAAGTCCCAGCTGCTCTACTTCCCATCTAGCTCCCTGCTAATATGCCTGGGGAAGCAGCAGAAACTAGACCAAGCCCCAGGGCCACTGACACCCGTGTGGGAGACACAGAAGAAGCTTCTGGCTCCTGGCTTCAGCCTGGCATAGCACAGTCATTATGGCCATTTGGGGAGTGAACCAACAGAGCTTCCCTCTGTCTCTGTCTCCTCTTCTCTCTGTGTGACTCTGCCGTTCGAATAAGTAAATAAATCTTTTTTTCCCATGAAAACTTTCTACAGCGTATTGGTGTTCTGTCTACTCTTGTATCCATTCCCGAGAGAGGGATTGAACCGCTCTCTCTGTGTATTGTATGCTTCCGGAGTCTGTCTTCAGTTACTTAGCATGTTTTGTAGTCCAGACCGACCATGGCAGGCCCTGAGAGTTAAGGAGGAAGTATCTTCCCAGAAGGGGGTGCGGAGGAGCTGGGTTGGGCGGGACCAGAATTAAAAGCTGAGAGGTTTGCAGAGACGCCCTCTCCTGGGCTCAGCTCCAGGCACATGCTCAGTAGGGGAGGGACATTCTAAGAACAGGGCGGGGTTGCACACAGGTGGGGCTTCCACTGTGACACACCAGGGGGGATGGCAGCGGATTGGTTGGGAGGGAGTATAAAGGGTCCGGGTTGGTAAGGTGATCACCAAACAGGAGAAGACTTGGAGGCAAACGGATCCCTGGTCCAAGCCCCTCTGCCTCCTCCTGAGCATCCCACACATGCTGTGTGTGCCTGTCCTACAGACCTGTCACCGCTGACCTATTGTTGCCAAAATCTGTTCCTTGTAAAAGGTGCTGGTGAGAATAACGAGGACAAGGTTTGGGGATAAAGAAAACAGGAGATCTAATCTACTGGTAGATGAGGATGGCGGCAGGCTGGGAGTCTCAAGAACTGCTGTCCTACTTGGTGAGGGCAGTTTAGAGCTTTTCAGGAGAGCAAAGGGAGGTCAGGCTGCTGAGGACGTGCCCAGTGGCAAGTCAGGAGTAGACAGCCCGGGGCTGAAGCCATTGTGGGTCTGATCCCAGGGTGTCTCAGATGCCAGTGCAGTTCCTGGAGAGTCCTTGGGAGGGTCAGGGTTAGGATGTTCTGCACAACTAGGCAGCAACAAAATGTTATTTGGCTGAGATCTGAAAGAGGCGAATTATTTTGTTAAGAGATTCCAGAGCTTCAGTAATCAGGATGAAGCCCACCCAGCCTGGACCCATGCTTATTGTGTCTTTAGTTAGTGGTACCTCTTTACGTTCTGTCCCCGGAGCTTCATCCCCTGGCCATGCTGACTTCAGTAACTTCCTGTTCAACCCACCTGACCTTCTCCCTCTGTCCTACCACCTTCCCCTGAAACACTGGACTCCAGCCAATTACATTTTATCCATGGGAATCAGATGTTATGGGCTTATTGCAGTTTTCCTGGGTTAATTGGGTCTGTACAACCAGATACTGATCCATGTTGTTTTCTATATCAGTGGTTTGATCCTCTGCATGGGTGAGTAGAATTCCTTTTTATTGGCTATATCACAATTGGCTTATCCAATACCTTGGAAAGCAATGTGGGAATTGTTTTTCCCATTGATCCTTACCCTTAAAACAAAAACCCAGGGACTATCACTTCTGTGAGGTTTCCCAGTATATCTTTGCATTTTGCAGTTCCACAAGGGATTGACTGAAGAAAAATCCGATTGGGATTGTACCTGTTACTCTTCCAGTACATACAATTTCAGTCACTTTTTGAACTTATATTCAAAATCTCACTGACATGAGACATTTCGGTTTTGCTAATTACCACCACCATTTTCTTATGAAAATGTGCAAACATGTAGCATTGCTGGATGAATATTTTATCACATGTTTTTCACACATCCATCCACCATCCATCCATCCCTCTGTCAGTCTGTCTTCAGTACCTTTAATATTGAATTGCAAGCATCACTCTACTTCCTCAGTAGAGTAGTTCAGCAGGACTGTCTGAAAGTGGAATTCAACATTTCTTAACAGATTTTTCTTTTCCAAAAAAGTTACACAGAGGAAAACATACAAATATTAAATGTACATTCACTAACTCTTAAAACTACACATACATAGCCCAACTCCTCTCAAGATCTACAACATGACTGTCATGTAAATACCCCCAGTTTTTCCCAATCAGTCCTTGCCCTCTAATTAATTTGTCTCGGTCTAGAATTTTCTTTTTTTTCTTAACATGTTAATTAGCATTTTTTATTTAGTAAATATAAATTTCCAAAGTACAGTTTGTGGATTAGAATGGCTCCCCCCCATAATTTCCCTCCCACTCGTACCCCTCCCATCTCCCGCTCCCTCTCCCATTCTGTTCACATCAAGATTCATTTTCAATTATCTTTATATACAGATCAATTTAGTATATATTAAGTAACGATTTCAACAGATGCATGCATGTTAAACTCACTCTTTTGTCTGCCTTAGTGTGCACGCACCATGTGTCTAAAATCACTCATATGTCCCACGAATCAGGAATTAATTTTCTTCCACTCCTGACTCAGCATAACCTGCATTACCATCTCTGTTTCGTTCACCATCTGGAAGGAAGTGTTTTATTTTTTCAAACCTGCACATTTATTCCAAAATTCAGCACTGCCCTGCACGACGCACAGAAAACCAGAGAAAATGGTGGGAGGTGAAGGAAGCTTTCAGGCCAGGTGGAGAGCAGTCCATGCCCGTCTCACTGTATGAACTGGGACACATTTGGTTTGGATTTCTTTTATTTATAGACTATGAAGAAAAGCATTTGAGCCATTTGACTTGAACAGTTTTCCCCTCCTTTGCTTTGCCCTCTTCATTCACTCTTCTGCCCCATTATCTCCTAAGCAGAACCGGTATGGGTGCCACGAGGCATTCATGCCTCCAGGGATGCTTTGTTCCTCATTTCTCTATAGGCTTGACCTAGCCCCTGGCCCTAGACTGGCCCAGCCACTCTCCCTTCGAACACAGGGGCAGCTGTGGCCCAGGTCTAGTTGACCTTTCATGTTTTCAGCTTGTCACCCATGCTTCTGTGGGAATCCCGCTACATGGTTTGTTCCTCTCCCTCGTGCAGATACCGGGAAAGGAAAAACCTTCAGAGAACATGAATAGTGTTATGTCCACAAACACCTCAGGATTGTCAGAGGTAAGTCCCCTACATCCAATACAGGATTTCCATTTCACATCTTGCCTTCCACGAAGGTCGAATATTTCATGTCGTAGGAGGTCAGACTTGTACGATTGTGATGAAGAAGTTTGTTTTTGAGAATTAAGACATTACCCAGTGTGGCTGGCGCCGCAGCTCACTAGGCTAATCCTCCACCTTGCAGCGCCAGCACACCGGGTTCTAGTCCCGGTCGGGGCGCCGGATTCTGTCCCGGTTGCCCCTCTTCCAGGCCAGCTCTCTGCTGTGGCCAGGGAGTGCAGTGGAGGATGGCCCAAGTGCTTGGACCCTGCACCCCATGGAGACCAGGAAAAGCACCTGGCTCCTGCCATCGGATCAGCGCAGTGCACCGGCCGCAGTGCGCTGGCTGCGGCGGCCATTGGAGGGTGAACCAACAGCAAAGGAAGACCTTTCTCTCTGTCTCTCTCTCTCTCTCACTGTCCACTCTGCCTGTCAAAAAAAAAAAAAAAAAAGACATTACCCAGTGTGTTTTGCATTAGGTTAAAATTTCCATTGATGAATCCTTGCTCGGGGAAATGATACTGAAGTCTGAAGACAAAGAGGTAAGGAGAACATTCTCAGGTGAAGATCAAGGGGGAGGAGCTAGCAAAACCTTACTCCCATAAATGACATGAATTGGAGAACTGAACATCATCACTTTCTTTTAAAAAAGTTAATTTGGGTAAAAAACACACAGCATGAAATTAACCATCTCAACCCCCGCTAAGTGTACAATTCAGTAGCATTAGTGCATTCGAATCATTGTGCAGTTTTGTTTTGAATGTCTTTTATCTGTCTCAGGACCCGAAGGAAGACCCTGGGGCAGCAGAGCTGACCGCCTTGGGGTCCAACGTGCATGAGCTGGAAGGTATGCTGCTTGCTGGGAGGAAAGGAGCGTGCCCTGGGAAGGTGAAGCATGTCCTGGGGCCCTCCCCATCTCCCCCCTCACCTCATGTCCTCAGGTGCACGTGCACACACACAAAGCAAACTCCTTTGTCCTTTACAGAATGTGACAAGAACCTACGATCCAGCTGTGACACGTTGGCCTTTGTGAAAACAGCAAAAGATTGGGAATTCGAATCTCTGAGGATGCAGCTGGATGATCTCTGTGGAATCTCTAAAAGCATCGAGAAGGCTGAAGAGGAGTAAGATGTCCATTGCGATAGCACTGCTGCGTCAACACACGTGTAGACAAAACAGAAACAAGTCCCAGTTCTTAGGGTGTCAGTACATCTGCGGTTGTCCTTCCTGCCTTGATTTCTAGAATCCGTGTTTTTTCTTCCCATCTGGCTGGTTGTCAGAAACTTCTGTCTATCATTTACTTGGTGTCAGAGGGGACACTGGCACCAGCACTGACAACCTCATTATCTGAATTCCCTCGGGGTCCATGTGCCCTGCCCTTTAGGTTTCAGTCCCACCACTTGGTCTTGGCTTGCTGTATGCTTAGTCATTTTTAACTCAATGCCAGACCTTGGGAAAAAAAAAAAAAAACATTGAGGTCTGGCTGCAGACAGGCGGTCGCCCCCCAGGTCCCTTCTTTAGTTGTCTTCCTTCTCAGTCCCTGCCTCTGTGCAAAGGCTGCTCACCTTCCTTGTTTCTCAGTAGTCTCTTCTGGAATGCATGGACAAAACAGGGGAAAGTGGCCCCAAATGCCAGGCTGACCTTAGTCCTGGATTTCCTTTGCACCGTGACCTCATGTTTTCTTCCTGGCTTGTCACCTGGTCGATGCCTTCAGTCACTCGTCTCATCTTTCTCGCAGAGCTTCCTGTTGTTCTCTGGTGAGATCAGGGACTGCAGACCCCTCCACCCACGTTCAAAGCCAGAACTCTTCCTTATGCTCCCTCAAGACTCGGGTTTTGGGAACTTGCTTCTGACATCTGAGGCGGGGGCTGCTGTGTCCTCACTGGCTTCTTCTGTGAAACCATGAGGTCTCTTAGGGTGGGGAGGACAGTGCCCGGCTCTGTCCACCACACCTTACAATGTACACATTTCATTAGAGTCACTACAGAAAGCATGGCTCAGGGACTGCTTAGATGGCCAGGAACAAACGCACGAAACTCTCTTTTAAGGATGTTTGTCCCTTTTCCATAGAGCTCTCTAATTTTCTACGTGACCCATAGAAAATCGAGTGTGGGGAGGCCATTGCCTTTTGCTGAGTTCACTATCCCTGCAGCCAGTCCTGTTCAAGTGGACTTGCCTGGACGTGAAGGGTTCCAGCAGAAGCCACTTTCGAAGTTATAACACCTTGACAAGGTGGCAGTTGGGAACATTTAAAGTCAACAGTGTTTCCGTTGTCCTCAACCAATGTCTTTGTTTTTAGAATAATCAACATTTCAGTGTTTATACTTTTTCCTATAGCATTTAACAAAGATGATACATAGTAAAATAGTTTATAGCCTTCGAAACGATATTTCTGAAGTAGGCAATAGGAGTTCCTCCCCCGACCTGCCCAGGTGTCCAGCGGTTGCTATGCCATGCTGGCAATGATGTGCCTGGGGAGGGTCTCTCTGGCTGTGCCATGGCACCAGCCTTGCAGGGAGAAGTCCACTCCTCCCATGGAAAAACCAGACAGTCAAGATCTCCTGCTTCATCCGAGTGAGCTGAGTTGTTTTGAGTTGGCCAGGCCTGGTTTCCACACTGAACTGACATGAGCTTTCCCCAACCAAACACAAGGGACTGCTCCTAGAGGGGTGCACAGTGCATATCGTAAAGTGCTTTTCATGTCGTTGACTTTATTTACTTAGGAGTAGGAGCAGAGAGAGAGGAATTAGCAGTCAGGATGGCCTGGGACTTGCTGGTAGCCAGAGATGGATTTTTCTTTGTCCCTGTATGGAAGCTTAGGTTTTTCCCCTGAGTGTGGGGCTCAGTCTATGCATTTATGGGTGTTAAGAAAAACTGTAGAACAAGTAAATTTAAACCAAAGCCTCGCTGATCAAAAAACTGTTCATGAGTGGGGCAGCACTCAGAACCAGAAGAGAGACATCTCTGCAGTAAGTGAGTATTCACAGAGTAAGCAAGTGCAGAAGTAGCTTCATGGGTTCCAACCAGGTGGTTGCCTCACACCTGTGGGCTCATCTGTTGGCTGCTTCTGATTGGCTGAAGCATGGCTGCTTGTGACTGGCTGAGACTCAGCTGTTCATTATATTCCTAGTTAGGTTCTTAGTGGATGCCACACTAAGCCAGGTTGCAGTTTTATGTAGGAACTCAGAATACGGGACCGCCCCAGGCCAGTGGCCTCCTACTGAACTTGGTGCGGGTTGTGGGGGAGGGGGCCTTTTGACTCCTGGCCTGCAGACCGCTGGCGGGGAGACAGACAGAGTTTCACCGGAGCTACTGGATGATGTCTCTTTCCTTCCTGTCTCAGGGCAATGGCTAGGGGAAGACAGGAGCAGGCCAATACGGAGAAGCAGCTGTCTGCAAAAGAGGAAAAGCTGAATTCGACTACAGCAGAAATAGAGGAATGCAAGTGAGTTCAGACGCTAAGCACCAGCATCTCACGAAGCCTCTGCCAGATTGTTAAATTTTTCACCTTTGTACGATGTTTACACGCGATTCACACAGAAATAGACAAATATTTAGAAGATGTGTGTAGAGCGAACTCAGCCAGAAAAAAATAATCAACCTTTACAAATTAGAAAAAATGTAAAGTTGCTAGACATTTCCTGATCCCCGACACTGGCCAGACCGTGTGGAAATTTGGTTCATGCAAATGTTTCTGGGATTGGTGACAAACGGTCCTAAGCCTTTGGAAAGCAGGTTTTTTTTTTTTTTTTTTAAGACTTATTTATTTACTTGAAAGAGTTACACAGAGAGAAAAGAAGAGGCAGAGAGGTCTTCCATTTGCTGGTTAACTCCCCAGTTGGCCACACCAATGGGGGCTGTGCTGATCTGAAGCCAGGAGCTTCTTCCGGGTCTCCCACATGGGTGCAGGGGCCCAAGGACTTGGGCCATCTTCCACTGCTTTCCCAGGCCACAGCAGAGAGCTGCATTGGAAGTGGAGCAGCTGGGTCTCAAACGGGCACCCACATGGGATGCCGGCACTGCAGGTGGCGGCTTTACCTGCTACACCACAGCGCCGGCAGTTTGATGTGGGCTGAGTCACATCTCTGAAAGTGACTGTGCCATTTGGAAACCCAGCCATGGCGGCCCCGGGGAAACACAGTGAGGGCCTAAGTCAGAGAGTAGGGCCTCAGGGGGACAGGTGCTGGGGGTGGAGGAGAGAGCAGGGAAACACTGAGAACGGACCAGGAAGCGGTGCCAGCCCGGAAGCTTCAGGTGTGCGTTCCAAATAGACAAGGACGTGAGAGAGACAGCGGTGCTACTGCAACACTGTCACAGACAGGGGACTGTTTCAGCGGTGCGGATAAACTGTGTGAGGCTCAGTGTGAGGGCAGCAGGGGCTCGGGCAGGGGACTGAGAACCACACCCAGCGGTGCCCTTTCACTCATGAAAGCGAATCTAAATCACAGGACCAGAATTCACCAGCTGCAGGAGGAGCTGCAGCAGGAGGAACGCAGCTTTGCGTGCCAGGTGAGCTGCGTTCTGCAGAGCCCTGAGCGCCCCTCGCCCCGACCCTGACGCCCCCCACAAGCCCTCACCAGACCCTTGTGATGCGTTGGCTTTCTCAGGTCTCCGCACAGTACAGAAAGTCTCTGGACAGCTGGGTAAGACCCTTTCTTAGCTTCCTTCCTTCTGTGCCCTGTCTTCCGTGACTGACGAGCCCACGTGTTCCTCCCACAGCACAGGGCCAATGCGTTGGAGCAGGAGCTGGTGCACCTCGACAGGGAGGCTGAGTACTTGAGGTACAGGTACGGGCTCGGCTGGACTCTCGAGCCCATTTTTGCATTTTTGAGATAAGGTTGTGTTGAGTGCCGTGATGTTCTCGCTGTCATTCAAGCGCAGTTTTTTTCTCTGTCTTCAAGATTGGAAATGATGAAGCTGGCCGAGGGGTACAAGAGGCAGGGGCCAGCCCTGGGAGGACCCGGCTGGGAGAACCAGGCATGGAGAGGTAGGAGCAGTGGGGGAGGGGCAGCAGCTGCACTTCTGTGGCAGACTGTATGCTTTGCTTCTTGTTCTGGGGGTGATCATGAGGGTCTCTGAACACTGTCCCCAAACACTTAGTAAAGGGAACGCCTGGGCAGGCAGCACACTCAGGTGTCCTGGCCACGTGGCCCTTTGGGACTTACCCCATGAAGGGTGGAGCCGAGGCCCCTGTACTGGCCGTGGACTCCCCACTACCCCTGATCTCTCAGCTGCTCTGTGCAAAGTGGGGAACTGGGCCAGCTCCTCCTGCCCCCTTGAGTCAGGGGCAGAAGCTTTATTGTTCTTTTATTTGAGAAAACTAACACCAACAATAATCTCGGATTGGGGCAGAAGGTCCTGTGAGACAAGCAGCTGCTTTGCTCTGTCTTTGTGGATAAATATCCTGCCACCGTTCGCTTTAAGGGAGTGGGTGTTTCTGGAGGTGCCTTGATTCTTTCCGTTGTCATCTTGCACTGCGTGCTCTGGACCTCCGTTAGTGAGTAGATGTCCCCCAGTGTCGGTGTCCCTGGTGTCATGAGTGAAATTCTCACAGTCGCACGATCCCGTTGACCCCCACGGTGCCTGCTTGTCTCACCGCTGCATAGGAGTCTCTTGCAGCCCATTTGTGCCCCTTAATATGTAGACGACGCCGAGGCAGAAACAGAAGGCAGAACACATGGCGACCGCGGGAGTGAAAATCCACCCAGGGCCAGAAGCAAAGGACAAGCAGTGCTGCTCAGGGCAGGGCTCGTGGGTGTCCTCTGCACCCAAGGCTGCCTTGTTGTCATTTTTAATCCGTGTTTGAATTTTGACTTCCCCTACGGTGAAAGGAAACCTTGGTTTCCCTGTTGATTTCCAGCTCCCTTGCATTCTGCCCTGTGCACAGCGGGGTGAGGTGTTGGGCAAACGCCTGCTGGGGTCATCCTCAGGGCTCCTGTGTGGCACCTGGTGAACCCAGGCCTCTGGTCAGGGCCCCCGTGGGCTCTAGACTCAGGTGGTGGGGGAGGTGTGCAGGGCTGCGGGGCATGGAACGTGTGCGAGCCAAGCCCGGTCTCTTCTTGCCTTCCGCAGATGCAGGCGCCCTCGCATGCCCTGGGAGATGCAGTGGCCCGGTCCTGGACAAGCACGCTCAGAACGCACAGGTACATACCGGGGTCATTTTCATCGCCCCCAGTTAGGGACACTTGACTTTGCAGAGGCTTGCTCTCCTGGCCCCGTCTGCACTGTGTGGGTCTTGTGATACCTTTGCTGTGTCTTTCACTTTTCAAAAAGCAAAATCTTCCCCAGGATCCACGGGCCTCACCCTTCCCAGCTGGGCGTGTCGGTGGCGCCTCTGAAGGTTTCATGCTTGAGGCTGGGACCCGAGGGGGTCCGGGTCAGTGACTGGCGGTCCCGGGTGGAGGACGGCACCGATCTCCTGACTCCGGGCCTTGCCGCGCGATGACTGCTCCTGAGCTCCTGTATTTGGTGGTTGCCACTTGACCTTTTCCTTTGTGGGGGCAGGTGACTGATCTGTTAGCACACCTGCTGTGATAATCGGAAATGAAAGCCCATTCCCTCCGACAAGGTCCTGTGCTGGGTGCAATCTTGAGTGTCTATTCAGAGTCCGGGCTTTGCTAAGTTCCTACCTCTTTGCTGTCCCCTCTGCTGCTGCCGAGTCCCTCCCAGGGTGGGCCTGGAGCCCATGTCCCCTCTACCCGGCCTTGCTCCTCTGTGCCTGAAGTGTACACAGGCTGGGACAGAGTGAAGGGGGAAATCAGATCTGGAGTGCCCACAGCCAGCTTCCAGCAGACCTGGGGAGCTGTACCAGCTCATGGGTCTTCTCTCACCTCCCAGGACGTCTCTGCTTTGATTTCCAAATGATTTCATCCCAAGCACATTTCTGCTTAGGGCAGCATGTGCCTGCACGTCCTTGTGCACTTAAAATTCAGTCCTACCTGTGAGTTCAAGTGAACGTTGTCCCTCTGCCTAGCTTCCAAAGGTGACACTGCTGCTGCATGACCCCAGGATTCCACGTCACCTGGAGAGCTCTGTGCCTGTGGGTGGCACCTCCAGGGAGGACACCCTTTCTGTCAAGGGAAGCAGCAGGAGTGAGAGGGGTTTGCAGGGGCACTGGTGTCACCCGCTGCACCCCCTGAAGTGAGTTTTTCTGATCCCTTGGGAGCCCCCATTTCTGAGACAGATGCAGGTAGTGACGCATGGCAACAGCAGCTGACTGTCCTGGCCTCCAGAATCCCTCTCACGCCCAGCAGAGAAGGGCAATTTTGTGGCACTGATGCTGCTGTACTGAAGCCCGGGGAAGGTGCCAGGGACTGTCCGCTGCCTCACTGGGGCCCAGCTCCCGGGCGAGTGCTTTTCTCCGTCACATCAGTGTTGCTGTAACTTGTGTTCCATAGGTCCACACGGAGTCACGGGGGCACCTTCCTGGCTGGGGAATGCCTTCCATGCCCTACTCCCACTACAGGGGCGGCCCTTTCAAGCCATTCATGGGCTGTGAGCTGCCCTCTCCGTTCTGGGGGCCTCTGTACCCAGCATTCGGTACGTTGATCTGTATGGCGGTGGGGGCAGAGCGGGGGGACTGACTTGCAAAGTGTACTCTTCTCTGACTCACTGGGAATCCAGACAGTAATGTCGCTGCCCTACTGTAGGGCTTGGCAACACCAGCATGGGGCTGGCCAGGAACCTGGGGCTGGAAGGCACCCAGGCAGGGCAGGCAGTGAGAGCAGGGCGTGGGAAGGCCATGGGAGGTGGCTGCTGCAGAAGCATCCTCACCACCCCAGGTGGGCCACCGCCCCACCCTGCTCAGAGTCCCCTTGTGCCCTGGAGCCCTTCATCCCTAGTCTGAGGGAGGAAGGCTGAGGGATTCCCAGGGTGGGCGACTTCTGGGTCGGTGTGAGAACCCATGCCCTGGAGGTCAGGGAAGTTGACCATGGTCCTATCAGGAGACTTTGTGAAGCTGGGTCCAGGGCAGTGGGCAGCTGCCTCTGCCTCATGGTGAGCAGGCTCCAGGGGAACTGAGCCTAACTGTGCAGTGCCCAGCTGGGCGCCACTCACCACATCCCAGCCTCCTCCAGCCATGCCCTGACTGCTCAGCTCCACCTGGGGCAACATGGGATCTCTCTCCCTGTGCCCCTGCTGATACCCATGAGCTGTGGGGGCTCCTGTGCACCCCAGCCCAGGCATCTGTGACCCGGGGACCCTGCTGGTTCCTGAGGACACTGTGAGGAAGAGGCGGCTAGAACACACAGGGAAAGAAAGCGCCCTGCAGAAGAGCCAGCAACCACGGGGCTCGCGTACTTACACAGCAAGGTCCACTGCAGCATGTGCGATTGAACTGGGTGCACGTGGCGCTCAGGCCAAGAGATTTACAAGCCCCACTGCAAAACACCCTGGCTTGTTCAAGTTCAGCTTCCCCAGATAAAGAAAGTGTGGTTATGAGAAAGTGTAACGTCACAGAGCTGGGAGCTGAAGGCTGATATGATTTCATTACACAAGGATCTGTGGGTGCAGGCACACGCCAGCGGTCATCCTTGGCTATAGAATGTTAGGGAAGACAGAATGTGTCCATGGGAAAATGGGACCTGATCCAAATGACCCAAACCCTTTGTGCCCCATTAGGACCACTGTTGTGACATGGAAAGGAACTCTCGGAGGTGGCCTGCAGGCTGTGGTTATGGTAAATGAAGAAACGGCATCAGGTCTGCTTATGAGTCTGACATTTTCCCCTGCGCCATTCTGCATCCCTCTGATCTGGGCCAGTGTCTCTCCCTAATAAACCTTGGCACTCCTATATCCGTCTCAGCACCTGCTTCCGGGTGGACCAGCTGACATACCCCACCCAGAGTGTACACACTGTAATTCAGTGTGTTCAAGTTCAATTCCAGGCAGAGGGAGGGCAGAAGCAAGTTCTCCCCTCTCCACTATTCTTCCTTCCCTTTCCCCTCTCCCTCCCCACCTCTCTCTCTCTCTCTCTAAGTTTTTCAAACCTACTGACAGATGCTGTGCTGCCCCAGGGTCCACGGCTGGAGTTGGCAGACCTGGTCTCCCCTCCCGCCCACCAGAATAGTCACAGAGCGAGCAGTAGACTAATGTTAGACAAAAAGTATTGAGGATTCGCTCTGAGCTGTTTACTACACCCAGAGCAAAATTCTGTCAGAGTTATCTTATCGACTCCACTTTCCCAGTCATCTGTTTTTAAAATAAAATTTTAGTTGACACATGAATATTGTATGTATTTATGAGGTGCAGTCACGATGGCTCAATATATGTGTATGCTGGGTAATGTCCCGTCAGGGTCTACATAGCTATCCTCTCAGACGTCTATCATAAAGAAACGTTGAAAACACTCAAAATCCTCTCCTTCTAGTTTTTTTTTTTTTTTTGGAAAAATATTCAGTACGTTATCTTTATCTGTGGTCACCCTACTATCCAACAGAACCTCAGAATGTCTTATTCCTACCTAACTGTAACTTTTTTAAAAAGATTTTATTTATGAAAGGTATAGGTACAGAGGGGGAGCAGGCAGCGGGAGAGAGACAGAGGTCTTCCATCCACTAGTTCACCCCCCAAATGGCTGCAAAGGCTGGGACTGAGCCAGGCTGAAGCCAGAATCTTCATCCAGGTCTCCCACATGTGTGACAGGGACCCAAGCACTTGGGCCATCTTCTGTTGCTTTCCCAGGTACATTAGGAGGGAGCTGGATTGGAAGTGGAGCTGGATTGGAAGTGCTCATATGAGATTCCAGCATCACAGGTAGCAGCTTGACCTGCTGCACCACAACGCCGACCCCTAACCTTAACTTCGTTCCTGGGAAATAACCTGTCCCCTTCTCCTTGCTGCTCTTCCCAGCCTCCCTCTGGCCCACCTGACAGTGGAGGGGACCGAGGCACACAGGGAAATGGGCTCGCCCCCATCTCCCAGGTACGGGTAAACCCCCTCACTTTATTGCTCTCATGACATCAGTGCCTTGGGTGCATCCGTCAGGTCCAGCAGTGCTAGGACAGGAAAACAAGTGACCCCAGTGCTCAGTGGCTCACTCCCCCACACGACAAGGGAGTAGCCTGTCCTGGGGAACAGCAACAGTCATATGGCAGGAAGGAAGCCTGGCCATTGGCTGTGTCTGCTAAACCCTGAACTGGGCCCCTCCCATGCACATTTCCAAGCTCCACCCCACCCCCACCCCCAGCCTACAGATGGCATGGGGAACTATGGTCCTGGCAAAAGGGGGTCAGCACATTCTGCAAGTGGTGGTAGCACCAGTGTCCCAGACAGCAGGAAATTTGTGTTTTGCATTTTGTTGTACTTTCCTTGGATTTTTCCCACTGATGTTCTCTCTCTAACTTCAAGTTCACCATGGATAACTGCCCATGGTTTCATAATCTTTCGCAACAGAAATCGGTTTCTTCCATCTGACCCCAGTATGAAGACGAAAATAGCATTGGAGTCCTGGTTGCATTTTCGTGCCCGGTTTGCCCACCAGGCTCACCTTCACGTCTGCAGCATTGTTCGCTGCCCCTTGGTGTTCTGGGAGCCCCCTCTTGCACCGGGCTCTGTCCTGTGACTTCCCCTTGGCGTACGCAGGTCCCTCTGCCTAGCTTGCTTTCTCTGTGTCTCTCACCCAACTCCAGCCACCTGGGGGCAAGTTCAGCTTAGTCATCTGGGCTGGAGAATGTTCTCAGACCTCACTGACCCCATGGGCCTGGCTTGGGGAGGGACTGGAGCCTTCCTACTTGCTGGCTCCCATCCTCTGGCCTCAGCTCAGGTTCTAGCCATGCAGACTGTGACCTCACTTCCTGCCTGGCTCTCCTCAGGGCAGTCCTCAACCACTGGGAGACAGGAAGTGGGGATCATGCTTCTGGAAGGTTCCCTGGGAGATCCTGTTGGGAAAAACCCTCAGTCGCCCTCTGTGTGCTGTCCCTTGTGGTGGCTTCCTCTCTCCTCCTCCGCTCTCCCAGTTACTCCCTCAGCTCCCTGGATATACATGCCTGAGAGTCCTGGATCCAGACTCTGCTATCAGCAACCACAGGGAATACGCACCCCAATTCAGGGCACCCACAGCCAACACTGTCCAAGCTCTCAGCCTGTCCCTCCAGCCCCAGATGGGCATCTTGAGACAGAAAGTGTGGCCGGTCCCCTTCTAGCCCAGCACAGGACCTGGTCCTGCAGCTGTGGTGAGCCCCTGCTGGGGGCTGAGAGGATGACTGAATGGAAAACAGGGTGAGCCTCATGGTTAGCTCTGTCTCCCTCATTCCTTTCTTGGCCTGTCCCTGTTCTGAGCTCAGCTTTGTCACCTGTCAAATGGGCAACCCGCTCTCCTCAGGCTTCAGTTTCAAAGCCAATACTGAGCCAGTGCACATGACCATTTGCTGGGGGCCATGCTAGGCAGGGAGGGCTATGGGCAAAGAGGCCAGGGGAGCCCCGACTTCTGAGTTAGCCCCATTTCCTAATGGACACAGCTCACTGAGGCTCTGCAGCCCCAAGACCTGGACCACCGCAAATCCATAACCTATACAGAAAAGCTTTTCTTGAGGACCTGCAGTGGGCTAGACAATGAGGCTGGATTTGCCTGGAGGGGCTCACACCCCAGCAGAGAGACGCTGAGTCCACAGTGTCACAGCCACGGGGACCAAGGCCTTGGATTTCCACAGACAGAGCCTGAGAGAGGCAAGGAGGAAATGACGAGGACCCTCAGTTCCCCTGCTCTGGGCTCTCCTCTTCTCTGGCCCCAGGGTTTTCCTTGCAAGGAATAACAAAGGGCTGAGGTGCTGAGAAGTCCCCAGACCCAGTGCTGGCACCACCATCTTCACCATAGACGCCTGCAGACACCACATCACCTCGGCTGCTGCTGTCTTCCCCAGACAGTGGCTGAGGAGGGAGGAGCTGGCCCTTAACCTGTCCTCAGGGGCTACTCAGATAAGTGACGAGGCCACACTAACAGAAGTGGGTAACTGATTGACCCGCTGCTCCAAGAGCTAAAAGGGAACACATATTGTGCACCATAATTGTCATCCCTTGTCAATATTGAGTGCCCACTGTCTACACTGTCCTCAGCTCAGTCCCTTGGTGGAGGTCTTTTATGGGCCTTGGACAGGCAGGAGGGAGTGAGATGCTGGGCTGGCTCAGGCAGCCTCTGCCTCTCTGTGCAGCCTGCAGCCCTGCCTGTCACCAGAACCCATGGGGTGATCGCAGGCTAATCTCTGGCTGCAGTGGTGATAGTGGTGGTGATAGTGGTGGTGGTGATAGTGGGGGTGGGGATGGTAGTGGTGGTGATAGTGCTGGTGGTGATGGTGGGGGTGGTGATGGTGGGGGTGGTGGGCAGATTGTGGGGAGTCAGTTTTGAGGGTGTCAGAAGCAGTTTCCTGCATTGAAAATGGTTAAGGTTGGGACCAGTGCTGTGGTGCAGTGGATTAAGCCGCAGGCATTCCATATGGATGGTGGGTTGAGTCATGGCTGCTCCATTTCTGACCCAGCTCTCTGCTTATGGCCTGAGAAAGCAATGGACGATAGCCCAAGTACTTGGGCTCTGACCGTCCGTGTGAGACCGGGATGAAGCTCCTGACTCCTGGCCCAACCTGCAGTTATTGTGGCCATTTGGGGAACGAACCAGTGGATGGAGGTTCTTTTTATTTAGTTTGCTCTCTATATATAACTCTTTCACATAATGAAATCTTTCTAAAAACATTGTTAGGTAAATTCAGCACTACCCTTTGCCCAAGTCTTTTGCTTGTTTTGGACGCCCAGGTGAGCAGGCAGGGGTTGCAGGTCCCAGCAACAGAGCACCTTTGTGCTTCTTTGCTCCGTGGAGGCATCGCAGAGCCTGACTCTCCTGATGGAAGCACCACATCCCAGTCCCAGAGGCTGAGATCAGTGTGCTGGGCTTGGCCCCAGGTGTCCGCCCCTGCCTGGCTCCGCCCAGCCCAGGAAGGTGAGGCCGGGGGCGGGGCTGTTCGGAGGCCTGGGTGGGGGTCGGCCCCAGGCTGGGTGACTACAGCAGCCGGCAGGATAGTTCCACACCTGCCGCCACCGACAGTCCACTACCTCTGTGCTCGCCAATGCTGCTGCTGCTGCTGCTGCTGCTCCCACTGCCGCCGCTGGGACCCGGGCCTGGACGCACAGCGGGTGAGTGGGAAAGCAGGCTCCAGAGACTCCCGCGGCCCTCCCTACTGCCCCCAACCCTCTCTTCTGATGCCCTTCCCTGCATCTTTCCCAGGGATCCAGGATCCCTGTCCCTCAGCCCTCTTTAGAGTCCTGCCTTTCACTCACTCCTCCAAGGGGTCAGAGCCCGTCCCAGACCCCACCCCACCCACCAGCCCTGGAGCCCTTCTCACCCTCTGTGGTGGTCCTGTGCAGTGACCCTGTCACCTATCCCCGGGTCTCAGGTAAGATCACCAGGTGGACACCACAGGGTGGGAGAAGCAGGGGCAGAAGGGACCTGGCTCGGGGGTGGGGGAATCATGCTGTCCCCTCCTCTCCCACCCCTGGAGAGTTCCCTTGGTGATCCTCACAGGGAGCAGCCCCCAGACTCACCTGGGCACTCACGTGCACAGCTGCTGCACAGGTTCACGGACAGAGCCCAGCTGCAGACCAGCCAAGTTCCTCTGATAGCAGCCCAAGCTCACGTGGCACAGGGACACCTGAGACAGCCCCAGGGCACATGCAGGTGCCCAGTGGGCGTCCACATACACATACAGTCAGAGACCTGGGGACATCGGATGCCACAGAAGCCCTGGCATTCAATGAAGAGCCTACGCGGGCAGACAGAGCAAACAGACCCCAGCATGACCTGCTCCACCTATGTTGGCACAAAGGGAGTTTTCCTTGGTTCCAAACCCAGGGCTGGGTGCCCGCCCCATGCCTGGGCCCTCCAGAGACAAAGGCTCTGAGATATCAGAAAGTGGTCATGCTAGGTTGAAGAACACCTGGGGACAGCATTGGTGTGTGGAGTTGAGACCAGGACCCTGTGGGAGGGGGCTGAGAGTCTAGTGTTCAATGGTGGCTGCAGAGGACCTGCCCACACAGCCGCTGCCTCTGTGCCAGGGTTCTCTCCCCAGGACTTCCAGACTAGAGCCTCCCCCAACCCCAATATGCAGACAGAAGCACAGGTAGTGATGGTCACCGGAGTAGGCGAGGCAGATTCCAGGAGGAGGCAGCTGGGAGCTGTCGGAGGGTGGAGGGAGGGCACGTGCAGCAGAAGGCATATGTGACAAGTGTCAGTGCACAGAGAGGACACTGAAGTGGGGGGTGACCCATGCAGGGCCTTGGGGTACAGTGAGACCCCTGAGCTTTAGCCACACTCCACGGGAGCCATGGAAGGTTGGAGGCAGGGGTGAGGCTGCTGGAAGAGTGAGGACAAGGTGAGGCTCCGAACCCTGAGCTCATTTTCACATTTGCTGCCTATGGATTCATCTCCATCTCCCAATGTGAAGCTGCTCCTGGTTCCTCATGTGAAAAAAATAAGCAGGAGTTAAACTTGATCTGGATTTCTCACCAAAGTCTGAGCGAGGGACACATGCTCTAGGTACAAATCGCATGCTCAGCCCCCAGCGCACTGGCTCTCTGTCCAGCAGCCTCCCCACAAACAGGCCACCCTGGGCCCGAGTCTCCGCTGTGCTGCCAATGCCCCTAGGCCTGGCACCCTGGCAGCCTCCCTCCCCTGCTGTTCCAGGGCCAGGAGGAAGGAGCAGCGCTTTGCAAGCCAGAAGCCGGTGTTGCAGGCTGAGCTCAGAATCTTGCTGGCTGTGGAGTGTGGGAGTCGCTTTCCCCACAGCTGGCCTCCTCTTCCTCACCTGTCAGATGCATTGATTGGGCCCTGCTGTGTAGCTGAGCTGTGTCGGGACACGGGGACATGGATGGGTACAGCCTAAGGAGCACCCCGTCTGGGAGGAAGCTGTGTGTGGGCAGTGAAGAGGAGGAGATTCAACCATCTCCAGGCCAGTGTCTAGAGGGGAAGGAGGGTGGGGCCCAGGGCAGGCCCAGGGACTGGGAAGCCCCACAGAGGAGCCCTCCCCAGTGACAAGGATGCTAGCTAGCGTCCTGATGCCCGGTTCCTGCATAGGTGGCAGGATGAACATTTCATATGCAATTTGATACACAAATCCGGCTTACAGTCGGATTGTGCTAGGTGCAGGGGCTTGGTTGGCAGGGCCTTCCCGGGAGCAGCACCAGTCTGTGCAAAGGCCCAGTGGTAGGACCTCCCACAACCTGTTGTGACCTCTGATTCATTTCTCCTTTCATGGCTGCCTTGAGGATATTGATAGCAGAACGTGCCAGGTGCCTGACAGGCCTTACCTCACTTCGCTCTGTGAGCTGAGGCCGCCTCATCCCCCACCTCACAGGTGAAGAAGCCAAGGCACAGAGAAGATAGTGATGTGTCCACAGCTAGGGAGGCAGGTTCAAACCCAGGAGTGAAGCTGCAATGCCCTTCTCACATTACTGCCCTCCCTAGGGCCAAGGAGGCCCTGTCAGTGACCTCTGACCTTTGTTGACCCCCACCCTCCCCAGCCACCCCAGCCTCCAGGAGGTCACATGTGCACCGGCGTGGGATTCTGGACCTGGCAGGGACTGTGAGTTGTGTCGGCACCCGGAGCCCCATGGCCTATGTCGACTACGGCTGCTTCTGTGGCCTGGGCGGCCACGGCCAGCCCCGCGATGCCGTCGACTGGTGAGTGCACGTTTGTGCCCCCAGGCTAGAGGGTCCCCGCTAGTCAAGGCCTTGAGGAAAGACCCAGATGGGGAGCTGGGATTGTCACGCAGAGGTCTTGATTCTCCCCGGGCCTTGGATGCTCCTGCCTCTGGTTGCTTGCCGCCACAATTTGGTGATGTTTCCTAGAGATGTCTTCCCTGAAGCCTTGCTGGGTCTGCCCCTCCCCTGGCCTCCCAGGTCCCCTCTGCTTACCTCGCACCTCGCTGTGCACGTATCTGGTGACCTGTCTCCCCTACCTTCCAGAGGGCAGGGCAGGAGCTCCACGAGTGAGGCTGGTGGGTGGATGGAGAGAATGCCAGGGGATGAATGAATGGGAGGATGAATGAATGATTGACAGGCATAGGGGAAACTGGGGGAGTTCCTCACGGAATTGTTCAGGGGAAGTTTACTGAGGCCTGATGACATGTCAGGGCCTGGGCAGAGCTGGAGGCACCGTGGCTGCAGACATGAGCAGGGTTTTTAATGAGTGCAGTGAAGAGAGGGAGGTGTGTTTTATGGGAGGGCATAACAAGGGCGCGGCCACAGCCAAGTGAGACAGCAGGAGCCGGGCTGAGATCCTGGGGTGTGGGTTGGTGGTTGGGCTGGTCCAAAAGGATGAAGAGTGGATGGGGTCATCCCAGGCAGAGGGCACAACCTGGGCGAGTGGGGGCGGGGCCTGGTGCCCTCTGAGAACAGAGAGGAGGCCCCAGGGTTAGAGCTCAGAGACTCAGAGTAAAGCAGGCAGGGACCAGGCTCAGGAATGCTGCAGGGACGGGGTCAGTGCAGGACACGCAGGGACCAGTGGTGTTCTCTCCCAGACGGGGATAATCTTCACTCACCCGTAGTCCCAGCAAGGGAGGGTGGCCACGAGGGCACCCTGCCTGCATCCACTTACAGGTCTGCTCTCTGCTGCCCATAGGTGTTGCCACCGCCACGACTGCTGTTACGCTCGAGCCGAAGAGGCCGGCTGCAGTCCCAAGATGGAGCACTACCCCTGGGAGTGTGTCGGTCAGCAGGTCCTGTGTGGTGAGTCCTCTGCGCTGCCCACACCAGCCGTCCCCCAGCACCCTGGCGCTGCCCAGGAGCGTGTGCCCTTGTTGTGATAACATTCCACAGCTCTCAGCTCTCCACGGGCCACCCTGTGGGTTCATCTCTTGTAAATGATGCAGAGCACTTGGCAAACAAAACAACCCCTTTCTCTGCTGTCTAGACTAAATGAAAAAAGATAGCAATGACACCTGGTGTAAACAACCAAGCCCATCCGCAGAGGCCTGGGTAAACACACCCATGACTACAATCTGGAGAAAAGATAAGGTGGACTTTCCTGCCAGCATAGGAAGATGTGGAGAGAAAAAACTAACTACAGAATGATTTTGCCAGTATAACACCCCTGTACTTAGAAAAGAAAAGAAACTTGAGAAGTAGAAGCCATATGGCTTTCTGTGGCCATGTATAGGCACATAGAAAATTCAGAAAAAGGTATGTAAGGATTCTCTCCAAACTAAGGATGGCTGTGGTTGTCTCTGGGGACAGGATCAGATTGAGGGAGGCAATGGTAGAAGGCAGCTTTGAGTTGTTTTTATGTTCCAGTTGTTACAAAGAGAATGCCTTTGTGAATTAGTTGTGAATTAAAAGTTATAAAGGAAGGTCTGACATTTGGCCTAAGGGTAAAGATGGTGCTCAGGACACCCATCTCCCATATCGGAGTGCCTGGTTTCAATTCTCAGCTCTACTCCCAATTCGAGCTTCCTGTTAATGCAGACCCTAGAAGGCAGTGAGGGATGGCTCAAGTGGTTGGGTCCCTGCCATCCACATGGGAGACCTGGATGGAGTCCCTGTCTCCTGGCTTTCACCTGGCCCAGACTTGGTCATTGCAAGCATTTGAGGTGCAAATCGGCAGATGGGAACTCTCTATACCTGTCTGTCTTTCTCTCCCTGTCTCTGTACTTCTCGCATAAATAAACTAACAACCATCATCATCATCTTAATAAATAATAAAAGAAAGTTGGAGGCGCTAACAGCACCAGGCCCAGGAGAACCCATTGGCTGGAGCTTAGAGGGGGCTGCCACTTATAGGCCTGACCTCTCTCTTCCATCTGCTGCAGTCCCCACCATGCTCCATTGTCTAGCATTGAGGCCAGGTGTCAGTTACCATATGTCATTGCCCTGATGATTTTGCTATGAAAGGGAAATATTTCTGGGAAAGCGGAAGATCGACCAAAGGGCTGAATGTTTCAGGAAGGAGGGGAGCGTGAACCCTTTGCTTGTCAGAATGAAGAGCCGTGCTGTGATTGGAGCGCTTCCTCTGTGTCTCACGTGAACCGTAGCTGTCCTGGTGAACATGGGAGTTGGCAAACACTGGCCTAGTGGTCGACATCACAGTCATTGATTCGGATTCTGCCTGGGTTTCTTTCTAGTTGTAAGATCTGGTGCAAGTGCTGAGTTCTCTGAGCCCTAGTTTTCTTATCTGTAAACCAGGGCCAGAGATAAGGGCTATCTCCTAAGAAAAGGACGTGACAGTGCAGTGGTGACTCGTGCACAGCAGATGTCGTGGAGAAATGACGAGACACAGCCCCTCCAGGGAGGGTGACACACTGAGAGTGCACCAGCACAGGATTTGGGGCAGTGCATAGACATAGCTCTAACTCTGAGCCACCAAACAAAACAGCCATCTCTTTCAATCCTTTTGCTTCATTTTTAAAATAATTTTATTTTGGCCGGCGCCGCGGCTCACTAGGCTAATCCTCCACCTTGCGGCGCCGGCACACCAGGTTCTAGTCCCGGTTGGGGCGCTGGATTCTGTCTCGGTTGCCCCTCTTCCAGGCCAGCTCTCTGCTGTGGCCAGGGAGTGCAGTGGAGGATGGCCCAAGTGCTTGGGCCCTGCACCCCGTGGGAGACCAGGAGAAGCACCTGGCTCCTGCCATCGGATCAGCACGGTGTGCTGGCTGCAGCGCGCCAGCCGTGGCGGCCATTGGAGGGTGAACCAACGGCAAAAGGAAGACCTTTCTCTCTGTCTCTCTCACTGTCCACTCTGCCTGTCAAAAAAAAAAATAATAATAATTTTATTTTGTTTATTTGACAGAGTTAGACAGTGAGAGAGACAGGCAGAGAAAGGTCTTCCTTCTATTGGTTCACCCCCCAAATGGCTGCTACGGCCAGTGCGCTGAGCCGATCCGAAGCCACAAGCCAGGTGCCTCCTCCTGGTCTCCCATGCGGGTGCAGGGCCCAAGGACTTAGGCCATCCTCCACTGCCTTCCCAGGCCACAGCAGAGAGCTGGACTGGAAGAGGAGCAACCGGGACAGAATCCAGCGCCCCGACCGGGACTAGAACCTGGGGTGCCAGCGCCACAATCTGAGGATAAGCCAAATGAGCCACGGTGCCGGCTATACCTACTTTTAATTCTGGCTTTTAAAAAAAGTCTCTCTCTCCCTCTCCGTCTCACCACAAGCAACTTGTATTTAATGAGGATAACTGTTCCATACTCCATTCTAACATCCAGGATCCATTTTACATAACCAGTCATTTCTAAAGTTAAAAGAACAACAAAAACTTAAAAATGTTAAGTGTTGCTCAGAGCAACTTTACTGTTTTTGTTTTGTTTTCTTTTTTAACACACTGATTGGGAAAGGAATGGGGGATTTATTTTTGAGATCTTCTGATGGTTGATAATTTTCCATGTTTTGTTCCTACCAAAAAAGTAAAAAAATTGAATCAATTAAAAAAAAAAAAACTCAGAAGCAAGTAACAATGCAGGCAGAATGCAGGGAAGGCAGAGTTTGGGCCCTGACACTTGAAGTTATCTGAGGATAGAAGTGACCCAGACGAATGGTTCCATCCCTTTTTTTCATTTGGAAGTAAATGTAATATTGGCCATTTAAGTGTACAATCCAGTTGGTCAATTCTCAATGTTATCCAGTCAGCATCAAAAGGTTTTCCTCACCTTTTCTCAAAAAAACAAAACAAAAAACTGCCCACCTGTGCACAGGCATTATGGGAGAGCAGGTTAAGCCGCTGCTTGTGACACCTGCATCCCATATCGGAGTACCTCCACTTCCCATCTAGCTTCCTGCTGTTGCACTTGGGAGACAGCAAGGGATGGGCTCAAGTACTTGAGTCCCTACCACCCAGGAGGGAAGCAGGAACACAGTTCGTGACTCCTGGCTTCATCCTGGCCCAGCCCGGCTGTTGCAGCTGTGTGGGAAATCTCTGTCTCTCTCTTTCTCTCTTACCCTGCCTTTCAAATAAGTAAATAAACCTTTAAAAAAAAAAAAAAGAAGAAAGAAAAGAAAGCAAGAAACCATCCCCATTGAGCAAACAGTCCCCATTCCTCTGTCCCACCCCCACCAGCACCTGGCAACCTTGCCCTTGGCTTTCCATCTGTTGGGATTTACCTGGTCTGGATATTCACAGAAATCAGGGACAATAGGAGTCTTTTGAGTCTGGCTTCCTTTTTTTTTTTTTTTGTTTTGGACAGGCAGAGTAGACAGAGAGAGAGACAGAGAAAAAGGTCTTCCTTTTCCGTTGGCTCACCCCCCAATGGCTGCTGCGGCCGGCGCACCATGCTGATCCGAAGCCAGGTGCTTCTCCTGGTTTCCCATGTAGGTGCAGGGCCCAAGGACTTAGGCCATCCTCCACTGCCTTCCCAGGCCACAGCAGAGAGCTGGCTTGGAAGAGGAGCAACCGGGACAGAATCCGGTGCCCCAACCGGGACTAGAACCCAGGGTGCCAGTGCCGCAGGCGGAGGATTAGCCTAGTGAGCCGCAGAGCAGGCCGAGTCTGGCTTCTTTCACTTAGCATCTTGTTTCTGCAGTTCATTCATCTTCAGGCCTTGGCACTTTGGCCCTCTGATGGGGAAATCATCTTCCACTGTGATGAATGTGCTGTTTCGTTTATCCCATCATTCAGTTATGGGCATTTGCGTTGTTTCCAACTCCTGGCTGTTGTGAACAGCACAGCTGCATACACTCATGAGCAAGTGTTTGTGTGAGTCCCTGTTTGCAGTTCTGTGGAATGTGTGCCCAGGAGGAGACTGGCTGAGTCACAGGGCGTCTGCGTTGCTTTCTGAAGAACCTCCGGCTGGTTCACCACGCTGCACAGTGCCTCCAGCACGCGTGAGGGATCCAGGGTCTCAGCAGTCTTGTGAGCGCTGCTGTGTTGCAGTTTGGATTTTTCTTGGTGGGTGTGAAGCAGGATCTCGTTGTGTCATTTGACTTGCTTTTCCCTAATCACTGATGATGTTGCGCATGTTTTCATGTGCCTCTTAGCCACTCTTGTATCTTTGGAGAAATTTCTATTCATATCCTTTGTCCATCTTTGAAAGTGTTTATTTGGGAGGCAGAGAAATAGGGAGAGAGAGAGTGTCGCTCCCCCTCTTCGTGGAGGAACGACACAGGACCCTGCGCTGTTCTTTCTGCTGCTCGGCCCTCCCCGGGTTTGCTGCTGGTTCTTCCCGGGTTGGCTACTATCCCTTCCACCTCCGTGGAAGGGCAGTTCCCCCTGGCCGCATTCCCCACTTCCGCAGGGGAGCGGCACACCGCCGGCCGGCTCTTCTCGGGGGCTGCACAGGTGTTCCCTTAGATGTTCCCCTTAGATGTTCCTGGTGCATGCCGTCTCTCTCCTCCTTTATAGTCCTCCTCCGCCAATCCCAACTCGGCTGCCCACACGCCGAGTACGCTGCTCTCCAATCAGGAGCAAGTCCTACAGTTTATTAGTTGAACTGGAGGCAGCTGTGCGGAAGCTGTTTACTTCTCTCCCAGCGCCATATTGTGGGAGAGCAGATGCATAGAATAAGTCTTAATTCCAGTAACTCAGTCCAGTCCGGATTGCTCCCCACAAGAGAGAAACAAATTCCCCTCCACTAGTTCACTGGCCAAATGCCTGCAATGGCTGGGGCTGAGCTGGGGCCAGAGCTGAGAGCCAGGAACTCCATCCAGGTCTCCTACAAGGTAGCAGAACCCAGTAGCTGGAGCCGTCATGCGGCCTCCCAGGGTCTGCATTAGCAGGGAGCTGGAATCAGAGGCCAGAGCCAGAAATCAAACCCAGGTCCTCCAGGGTGGGACGCAGGCGTCTTAGCTATCAGGCCACATGCCTGCTGCCCCTTTGTCCCTTTATAATTGCATTTCTGTCTTTTTGTTGTTGAGTTGTCAGAGTTGTTTCTGCATTTTGGATATTGGAAATTGATCTGTGATCTGCAAATGTTTTCTTGACTTCTGTAGGCTGTCCTAATTTTATTGCTAATGAACTTGGTGCACAAATATATTTAGTTGTGATGAAGACCAACTTACCTGTTTTGCCTTTAGTGGCTCGAGTTTTTGTTGTCCTAAGAATCTGTTGCCAAATCCAAGGTCATCAAAGTTTTCCCTTTTGTTTTCTTCTAATGGTTTTATAGTTTTAACTCACATTTAGGCAATTGACAGGCAGAGTGTACAGTGAGAGAGAGAGACAGAGAGAAAGGTCTTCCTTTTGCCGTTGGTTCACCCTCCAATGGCCGCTGCGGCTGGCGCACTGCAGCCTGTGCATCGCGCTGATCCGATGGCAGGAGCCAGGTGCTTATCCTGGTCTCCCATGGGGTGCAGGGCCCAAGCACTTGGGCCATCCTCCACTGCACTCCCGGGCCACAGCAGAGAGCTGGCCTGGAAGAAGGGCAACCGAGACAGAATCCGGCGCCCCGACCGGGACTAGAACCCGGTGTGCTGGCGCTGCAAGGCGGAGGATTAGCTTATTGAGCCACAGCGCCAGCCCAATTGATCCATTTTGTACTAATTTTAATTTGTAGAGTGAGATAAGGGGTCCTATTTCATTTTTTTTTATTGAAAGGCAGAGAAAGAGAGAAAGAGAAAAGAGAGAGAGAAGGAGAGATCTTTTATCTTCTGGTTCAGCTAAAAATGCCTGCAGTAGCCAGGGCCGGGCCAGGCCAAAGCCAGGAGCCCAGATCCCAGTCCACGTTTCCCACAAGGCTGGCAGAGACCTGAGTACCTGAGCCATCACCTGCTGCCTCCCAGGGGGTGTGTCAGTGAGAAGCTGGAATTGGAAGCAGAGCCAAGACACAGACCCAGGCCCTTTGATCCAGGTGGGCATAGAAGCAGCATCTTCACCCTGGGTCCCAGATGCCTGCCCCCTGGGAGGACGCAGATCCTGGGTCGTGTTCCCGCACTGCGCATTAGGATTTGGCATAAGAGCAAAGCCGAGTTAACGTGGAGACATAATCTCTATCTTGAGGCCTGAGAATCTCTTGATGTCATGTTTCAAACATGTCATTTATCGTTGGGGAAACTGAGGCCCATAGGAGAGGAAGTAGCTCGTCCTTAAACTGCCGCCTTCTAGTGTGGACAGAGAGGAGGAGGTGAAGTGAGGCCTGATTGGGATAGCTGCTGAAGATCTTTGTTTTCCCTTCAACCGGCCTGTTCTGCTCGCTCTTACTCACGTGCGAATGTTTGTGGACCGTTTACTGCCGTGTGTGCTGGTGGGGTCCATGCCTGTTTACAGGGCCAGCCTTCCCGAACCCAACAGAAAGAACCAAGGTATCTGTTATGCATTTTTTCGCTAAAAATATCCTCTTACTCTGTTTGGGGATATTCTGAACTTGGTTGTTTGTTTACAGGTTTTGCCCATTTTCCATTTATGGACCTGACAAATACATTACATTTTTTGAGGGTATAATAATATTTACTGTCAGGCCTTAATTGTAAGCTTAACCCGTGGTGGCTATTTTTTCTTTCACATTGTGATTCTTTGGATTTTTAAAAATGTTTATTCATTTATTTTCATGTATTTGAAAGAGCAGCAGAGAGAGAAAAAGAGAGAAAGATTGAGTTTCCATCTGCTGGTTCACTTCCCAGATGTCTGCAACAGCCAGGGCAGGCCAAAGCCAGGAGATCCAATTAGCATCTGGGTCTCCCACGTGGGAGGCAGGGCCCAAACTCTTGAACCACTGCCTCCTTGGATGCAGTAACAGGGAGTTGGATTGAAAATGGGCAGCTGACACGGCTCACTAGGCTAATGCTCCACCTGCGGCGCCAGCACCCCGGGTTCTAGTCCCGGTTGGGGCGCTGCATTCTGTCCCGGTCGCTCCTCTTCCTGTCAGCTCTGTGCTGTGGCCCGGGAATGCAGTGGATGATGGCCCAAGTGCTTGGGCCCTGCAGCTGTATGGGAGACCAGGAGAAGCACCTGGCTTCTGGCTTAGCATCAGCGCAGTACGCTGGGCACAACGCACCAGCCGCAGCGGCCATTGGGGGATGAACAAACGGAAAAGGAAGACCTTTCTCTCTGTATCTCTCTCTCTCTCTCACTGTCCACTCTTCCTGTCAAAAAAAAAAAAAAAAAAAAAGGGCAGCTGAGACTCCAGCCAGCCCCCTGATATGGGATGTGGACATTTGGGGTAGCAGCTTAACCTGCTGTGCCACAACCGCCCACCCACTGTGTTTATTCTTCTTGAACAATGTGATTCTGTTGGGTTCCTGAGGCCATGGAACCATGTAGGCAAGTCTTACTTTTTTTTTTTCTTAAAGATTTATTTATTTATTTGAAAGGCAGAGTTACACAGAGAGAGGAGAGGCAGAGAGAGAGAGGGAGAGAGGTCTTCCATCTGCTAGTTCTTTTCCCAATTGGCCACAACGGCCAGAGCTGCACCTATCTGAAGTCAGGAGCCAGGAGCTTTCTCCATGTAACCTACACAGGTACGGGGATCCAAAGACTTGGGCCATCTTCTACTGATTTCCCAGGCCTTAGCAGAGAGCTGGATCGGAAATGGAGGAGCTGGGACTCAAACCAGGGCCTATATGGATGCCAGCACTGCAGGCAGAGACTTTACCCGCTACACCACAGCACCAGCCCTACACACACTTCTGTTGAGATTACACCGCTTCTATTTTCTTTGTTTCTTTTTTATTTTTCCACTTACCACCGTGTCTTGGACATCGTAGAATGTGTACGTGACCCCCGTTCTTTTAATGCTTGTTAGTTAGGAATCCGTTGGCAGGTGTTTTCAGCCTTGACACCATTGGCTTCTTGGGCCAGATGATTCTTGGTTGTGGGACGACCTCCTGGACTTTGCTAGCCTCTACCAACCTGATGCCCGTGGCACCTCCTCACCCTGTTGTGACAAGCAGAAATGTCTGCAGACCTTGGCGAGTGCCCCCTTGGTTGAGTCCGTTGGGTCCATGACATGAATGTGCTTTACTCTGTCCACTTCCTGCTCAGCTGCTACACATGGCTGCAAAGACCAGGGGTGCTCACAGATTTGTGTGCGTTTCTGTGAGGGTTTTTGTATCCTAGAGTCCTAAATAGTTGAGGCAAATGGTTTACTTGAGGCTTTGCTAGAATTGACATGGCAGAAGGGCTGGGGGTGGGGTGGACAGCTGAAGGGGGGAATAGAGAACTATGTGAAGGGGCATTTGTATGTATCATTTAATTAATGTATAATTTACATTTTAAAAGTGTAAATTATATCGCTTCTCGGCCTTTTGGCTAAGATCAAGTGTAGTAAAAGTGTAGATTATGCTTATTTGTAGGGGGTAGGGAAGGAGAGAATGGGGGGGGGGGCTTAATAAAGATTAGGAGGAAAGAAGGCAACCAAAAGTCTCACAAGTCACTTCCTTTAGGAGCTGCCACTGTGTTTAGCTCAAACACACTGTACATTAATTGTTTGTTCAAAGAGTATTTATTTAGTTATTTTATTTGAAAGGCAGAAAGAGAGCTCCCATCTGTGGTTTCCCACATGACTGCACCAGTCAGGCTGGGCCAGGCTGGAGCTGGGCGCCAGAACTCTGTCTAGGTCTCCAGGTGGGTGGCAAGAACCAGGTACTTGAGCCATCACCTGCTGCCTCCCAGAGTGTGTGTCTGCAGGTAGCTGCAGTCGGAAGTGGAGCCCAGACTGGAACCTGCGCACTCCAATGTGGGATGTCGGCGATCCCAAGTGGCATCCTAACCCCTGTACGTTACATTCTTGGGGTGGTTACTCTGCAAGTTTTGTTAATAAGATCGATTCTTCCACGATGAAAGTATCATCTGGTCGCAAAGCTTGAAATTACAAAACATACAGGTGCAAGAGCCAGAATCCCACAGACGCCACACACAGACAGCCCTTCGCTAAGCTTCTGGTGTTTTTCTACCTTCTGTTTGACATGCATAATTTTAAAGAACATAGCAACATGTTTGGTACCTCTTATTTTTCTCTTCAGTATAAACTATAACAGTCTGTTAGAGGGGTTAGACCTCTTACACTCCCTAACCTCTCTCTCTCTCTCTTTTTAAAGATTTATTTATTTGAAAGGCAGAGTTACAGAGAGGCAGAGAGAGAGAGGGAGGAGGTTGGTCATCCATCCGCTGCTTCACTCCCCAGATGGGGGCAACAGCTAGGCGTCAGGAGCTCCTGAGGCCCAGGGACTTGGACCATCCTCCACTGCTTTCCCAGGCCATAGCAGAGAGCTGGATTGGAAGTGGAGCAGCTGGGACTCGAACTGGCACTCATGGGTGGCGACACTACAGGTGGCAGCCCCCATAACCTCTCTATATTTAAACAACATGCCCCAACTTGGGGGTTCACAGACTTCAAGCATGTAACTAGACTGATATGACACTTTTTTATCTTCATGGGTTTTTGGTATTGATGTTTGTGCTTAGGTTTCTTTTTTAATTGGTTCCTTATATTTGTTGTTCAATATTTTGATTTTCTATTTATGACATTGATGGAATTGTATGTGAATGAATGTTAGTATAACTAAATTATTTAATAACTGACATTATTTTAAAAGGAGGGTATTTGAATTTTTAAAGTTATCTGAGAGGCAGAGAGGTAAGCAGACAGCGAGTGCCCATCTACTCCCCGGCTGCCCCCAGTGGCTGGGACTGGGCCAGGCTGAAATCAAGAGCAGGAAGGAACTGAATCCAGGTCTGTCACGTAGGTGTCGGGAACCCAATTCCCTGAGCCATCACCACTGCCCAAGGGAGGTTATTTAAACGAGGACTCGTGGGTCAGTGTCGTGGCACAGCAGGTAAGCCACCGCGTATGGCACTGCAACCACATGGATGCCAGTTTGAGTCTGGCAGTTCCACTCCCAATGCAACTCTGCTGACGCAGCTGGGAAAGAAGTGCAAGATGGCACTTCTGCACCCTGTGGGAGACCCAGGAGAAGCTCCTGGCTTCTGTTTGGCCCAGCCCTGGCTGTTGTAGCCATCTGGGGAGTGAGCCCGCAGATGGAAGGTCTCTGTCTCTATCTCTCTATCACTCTCCCTTTCAAATAAATGAAATAAATCCGAAAGAAAGAAAGAAAGAGAGAGAGAGAGAGAGAGAGAGAGAGAGAGAGAGAGAGAGAGAGAGAGAGAAAGAAAGAAAGAAAGAAAGAAAGAAAGAAAGAAAGAAAGAAAGAAAGAAAGAAAGAAAGAAAAATAAAAGAAAATAGAACTCTTGAAACTGTAATTCTTGGGGACTGCCTAGAGTGCTGGCATCCCATATAGTCCTGGCTGCTCCACTTGCTATCCAGCTCCCTGCTAATGTGCCTGGGAAAGCAGTGGAAGATGCCCCAAGGGCTTGGGACCCTGCACCCATGAAGGAGACCAAGAAGAAGTTCCTGGCTCCTGGCTTTGGCCTGGCCATCCCTGGACATTGTGGCCATTTGGAAATTAAATCAGCAGAAGGAAGATCAATTTCTCTCTGTTTTTCGATTAAATAAATAAATTTTTATTAAAAGATATATATTTAAAAAATAAAACTGCCAGATCCTGAGCTAATGTGAGAAGCCTTGTTTAATCACACACCTAAGTTCCTTTCATCAGTCCTTGCGCGGGCCTGGACAGGTGGTCCTCCGAGGGTCTCAGGCCCTCTGCCTACACTGACAGCCTCACCTGTCCTAGCATGCGCTCTGGCCGTGTTCCCTATGAAGAAGCCAGTGAACTGTTCCACTCTGGGCCTCCTCTTCCTAGAAGCGGGTGAGCCATCTCACCGTAGGCCTCCTCTCCCTCTGGTCTCCAAGAGCGTGCACGGAGATCAGCTGGCAGTTGAAGGAAGGAGTTTCCACTTCCTTCGTCCCAACTCTGTGCCCTGCATTTTACTGATCTGGCCCTTTGATTCTCCCAGCAGCCCTTGGGTAGGTACTGTTGTTATCCCCATAGTGGTCTTGAGGAAACTGAGTCCAGGACGGATGAAGTGATGTCCTTTTTTTTTTTTTAAAGATGTATTTATGTGAAAGGGAGAGAGAGAGAGAGAGAGAGAGAGAGAGAGAGAGAGAGAGAGAAGAGAGATATCTTCCATCCATTGCTTCACTCCCCAAATGGCCACAAGCCAAGACTGGACCAGGCTGAACCCAAGAGCCCAGAAGTCCATCCAGGTCTCCCACATAGGTGGCTGGGGCCCAAGCACTTGGACCATCTTCCACCGGTTTTCCAAATGCGTCAGCAGGGAGCTAGACTGGAGGCAGAGTAGCCAATACCCAAACTGCACGGGTATGGGATGGCGGCATCACAAGTGGCAGCCGCACCTGCCGTGTTTCCAAAGGCACGAAGCTGGCTGACTGCAGAGCTCCTGCTTCCTCACTGTGCCTCTTGAAGGGACTTGGAAGGATTTAATGGTGGGGATTTTTTTTTAATGTGAAGAACTAAATGCCCACACCAGAAGGCAGTGGTGACATGGTTAAGGGATGCATCCATAGCTGTTTAAGGCATTATATATCTTCTAGATGAGATTTCTATGTGACTTGAAGACTGCAAAATCATTCCAAGCCCAATTAGGGAGTCTCCTCCTCCCCCCCCAATAAACCTTTTATTTAATGAATACAAATTTCACAAGTACAACCTTAGGAATATAGTGATTCTTCCCACCATACCCGCCCTCCCACCCGCACTCCCACCCTACCGCCTCCTTCCTCTCCCATTCCCATGCCAAATCTCCATTAAGGAAAAAAAAAAGAAACTGTTCCTCCAAAGTCAAGACAGGGACTGTTCAAGTCCTTGTTTCTCCAAGTGTCAATTTCACTTCTGCAGATTTCCTTTTAGGTGCTCTGTTAGTTACCACAGATCAGGGAGAACATATTGTATTTGTCCCTTTGAGACTGGCTTATTTCACTCAGTATGATGTTTTCCAGATTCATCCATTTTGTTGTAAATGACTGGATTTCATTTTTTTTACCACTGTGTGGTATTCCATAGAGTACATATCCCATAATTTCTTTATCCAGTCTTCTGATGATGGGTATTTGGATTGATTCCATGTCTTAGGTATTATGAATTGAGTTGCAATAAACATGGGGGTACAGAAAACTCTTATTTACTGATTTCATTTCCCTTGGGTAAATTCCCAGGAGTGGGATGGCTTTGAAGTATCTACATACTGTCTTCCATAGTGGTTGTGGTTTTACTACCAGTTTACATTCCCACCAGCAGCAGATTAAGGTATCTTTTCCCCCATATCCTCACCAGAATTTGTTGTTTGTTGATTTCTATATGAAAGAAATTCTAACTGGGGTGAGGTGAAACTTAATTGTGGTTTGACTTGCATTTCTCTGAAAGCTAGTGATCCTGAACTTTTTTTCATGTGTCTGTTGGCCATTTGGATTTCCTCTTTTGAAAAATGTCTGTTTAAGTCCTTGGCACATTTCTTTTTTATTTTTAAAGATTTACTTATTTATTTGAAAGTCAGAGCTACACAGAGAAAGAGAGGCAGAGAGAGAGAGAGAGCGAGCCTCCATCCACTGGTCCACTCCCCAACTGGCTGCAACAGCTGGAGCAATGCCGATCCAAAGCCAGGAGCCTCCTCCAGGTCTCCCACGTGGATGCAGGGGCCCAAGGAATTGAGCCATCCTGCACTGCTTTCCCAGGCCACAGCAGAGAGCCGGACTGGAAGTGGAATGGCTGGGACCTGAACTGGCACGCACATAGGAAGCCAGCACTGCAGGCAGCAGCTTCACCCACTATGGCACAGTGCCGGCCCCTTGGCCCATTTCTTAACTGGGCTGTTTGCTTTGTTTTTGTGGAGTTTCTTGATCTCTTCATATATTCTGGTTATTAATCCTTTATCAGTTTCATGGTTTGCAAATAATTTCTCCCATTTTGTGGGTTGCCTCTTCACTTTCCTGAGTGTTTCTTTTGCAGTACAGAAGCTTCTAATTGGATGCAATCCCATTTGTTTATCTTGGCTTTGATTGTCTGTGCCTCTGGGGTCTTTTCCAAGAACTCTTTGCCTGTGTCAGTGTCTAACAGGGTTTCCCCAATGTTCTCCAGTAATTTGATGGTGTCAGGTCATAGATTTAGGTCTTTAATCCACTGGATTTTCTTGTAAGGTATAAGGTAGGGGTCCTGCTTCATACTTCTACTGTGGAAATCCAATTTTCCCAGCACCATTTGTTGAAGAGACTGTCCTTGCTCCAGGGATTGGTTTTAGCTCCTTTGTCAATTATAAATTGGTTGTAGATGCTGGGATTGACGTCTGGCATTTCTATTCTGTTCCATTGGTCTAGCCATCTGTTTTTGTATCAGTACCAGGTTGTTTTAATTATAACTGCCTTATAATATGTCTTGAAATCTGGTTTTGTGATGTCTCCAGCTTTGTTTTTGTTGTATAAGATTGCTGTAGCTATTTGAGGTCTACTGTGTTTCCATAAGCATTTCAGCATTGTTTTCTCTAGATCTGAGAATGTCTTTGGTATTTTGATTAGTATAACATTGAATCTGTAAATTGCTTTCAGAAGAATGAACATTTTGATGATATTGATTCTTCCAATCCATGAACATGGAAGATTTTTCCATTTTTTTTTTGGTATCTTCTTCTGTTTCTTTCTTTAATGTTTTGTAATTCTCATTGTAGAGATCTTTGACATTCTTGGTTAAATTTATTACAAGACATTTGATTCTTTTTGTAACTATTGTGAATGGGATCAATCTTAGAAGTTCTTTTTCAGCCTTAGCTTTGTCAGTGCATATAAAGGCAATTGATTTTTGTGTATTGATTTTTTTTGACAGGTGGAGTGGACAGTGAGAGAGAGAGAGACAGAGAGAAAGGTCTTCCTTTACCACTGGTTCACCTTCCAATGGCCGCTGCGGCCGGCGCACCACACTGATCCGAAGCTAGGAGCCAGGTGCTTCTCCTGGTCTCCCATGTGGGTGCAGGGCCCAAGGACTTGGGCCATCCTCCACTGCCTTCCCGGGCCACAGCAGAGTGCTAGACTGGAAGAGGAGCAACCGGGACAGAATCTGGCACCCCAACCAGGACTAGAACCCTGGGTGCTGGTGCTGCAGGCAGAGGATTAGCCTATTGAGCTGTGGCGCCGGCCTCTGTATTGATTTTATATGCTGCTACTTTACCAAACTCTTCTATGAGTTCCAATAGTCTCTTGTATCCCCTGTATATAGAATCATGTCATCTGCAAATAGGGATAGTTGGACTTCCTCATTCTCATCTTGACTCCCTTTGATTTCTTTTTCTTGCCTAATGTCTATGGCTAAAACTTCCAGGACTATATTGAATAGCAGTGGTGAGAGTGGGCATACTTGTCTGGTTCTGGATATCAGTGGGAATGCTTCCAGCTTTTCCCCATTCAATAGGATGCTGACCGTGGGTTGGTCATACATTGCCTTAATTGTGTTGAGGAATATTCCTTCTATACGCAATTTGCTTAGAGTTTTCACCATGAAAGGGTATTGTAGTTTATCAAAGGCTTTCTCTGCATCTATTGAGATAATCATATGGCTTTTGTTCCTCAATTTGTTAATCTGATATATCACATTGATTGATTTGCAAATGTTGAACCATCCTTGCATACCAAAGATTAATCCCAGTTGGTTCCAGTGAATGATCTTTCTGATGTGTTGTTGGATTCGATTGGCCAGAATGTTGTTGAGGATTTTTGTGTAGTTCTTTTTCACTGTGTTATATTCTTCAGGTTTAGGAATTAAGGTGATGCCAGCTTCATAGAATTAGAGGGGATTCTTTCCCTTTCAATGGTTTTGAATAACTTGAGAAGAAGTGGAGTTAGTTCTTCTTTAAGTGTTTGATAGAATTCAGCACTGAAGCCATCTATTTCTGGGCTTTTTTGTTGTTGTTGTTGTTGGGAGGGTCTTTATTACTGATTCAGTTTCCATCTTGGTAATGGGGTGGTTTAGGTTTTCTATGGCTTTATGGCTCAATTTAGGTAGGTTGTATGTGTCCAAGAATATCCATTTTTTCTAGGTTTCCCAGTTTGTTGGCATACAGTTCTTTGTAGTAATTTCTGATGACTCTTTTTATTTCTGTGGTGTCTGTTGTTACACTTCCTTTTTCATATCTAATTTTATTGATTTGGGTCTTCTCTCTCATTTTCTTGGTTAGTTGGGCCAATTTTCTTGGTTAGTTGGTTTGTCAATTTTGTCTATTTTTTTTTTTTCAAAAAACCAGCTCTTTGTTTTACTGATCCTTTGTATTGTTTTTTAAATTCAATTTTGTTGATTTCTTCTCTAATTTTAATTATTTATTTTCTCCTACTAGTTTTGGGTTTGGTTTGCTGTTGTTTTTCTAGATCCTTGAGATGCATTGATAGCTCACTTATTGGTGCCTTTCCAATTTCTTGATGTTGGTACCAATTGCTATAAACTTTCAAGACTGCTTTTGCTGTACCCCATAAGTTTTGATTTGTCATTTTTATTTGTTTCCAGAAGTTTTTTGATTTCTCCTATAACCCACTGTTCATTCAGGAGCATGTTGTTCAGTCTCCATGTGTTTGCATATGCTCTAGAGATTCCTCAGATGCTGATTTCCAGCTTCATTGCATTGTGATCCAAGAAAATGCATGGTATGATTTCAATTTTTTTGCATTTGCTGAGACTTGCTTTATGGTGTGGCCTGTTGTCTGTCCTACAGAATGTTTCATGAACTGGTGAGAAGAATTTGTATTCCTAGACTGCAGGATGGGAAGTTCTGTAGTAACCTGTTAGGTCCATTTGGTCTATAGTGTCGATTAACTCTGCTGTTTCCTTACTGATTTTCTGTCTGGTTGATCTGTCCATTGCTGAAAGTGGGGTATGGAAATCCCCCATTACTATGGTCTTTGAGTCTGTGTCTCCAATCAGGGAGTCTTTAGGAATGGAATTCCCAAGTAAGGAGACTTACCTTGGATGGAGGGATGAGATGCAGCACATGACTATCACCTAAAGGAAGCTCTTTTTCTTGAAGGAGCATCTCCCAGAGACTTGGAGAAAGGAGGCAGAGACATGCAGGCAAGAGCCAAATGCACCAAGTACTCCCAGCCAGTGCCACGCCCCGTGTCGGGCACTTTTCGTACACTTCTCAGCCAGGCTGCCCAATAACGGCGCTAAGTGAGAGTGCATCCACTTCAGATGAGGTCTGGGGCTCACAGAGCAAGGACGTAGCAGAGCAGGCATCCCAAACCTGGTCAGCAAGGCTTGCTGGCACCTGCTGTGTTACCACGTGAGTCCCCAGATGGACCAGTGTTAACACTGACGTGGAGAAGCCACAGGGGGCTCGGATGTTGGCCTGCCATGTGGAACCTCAACAGCTTTGCTGTGAAGTGGGCCTGACACCACCTGCCTGCCGAGGGCCACGTGCGGGAACGGTCCAGTGCCCCACGTGCCATTCCTGCCCCTTCCTGTCTCCAGCTTTGTTGGCTTCCCTGGGTGTTTCCCTGCAAGCGTGCAGGTCCCTGCTCTGACCTCAGTTTCCCTCTTCTTCCAGGGCCCACAGAGGACAAATGCCAGGAACTCATGTGCAAGTGTGACCAGGAGATTGCCCACTGCTTTGCCCAAAATGAGTACAACTTAAAGTACCTCTTCTACCCCCAGTTCTTGTGTGAGCAGGACTCGCCCAAGTGTGACTAGCCAGACTTGAAGTGTTCACTTGCACAAGGAAATAAAGGTCCTTTTCACCAGGAACAACAGCACTCAGTTCTTTACTGGAGGCGACTGGGGCCAAGAGATAAAGCGGCAGCCCTGCTGTCTGCTCTCCCCATCCTGGAGCCCCGCCGGAGCCTGCATTCATCGGGGGAAGGTCAAACGTCCTGTGCCTGTTTCACAAAACCACTGTGCTGAGGTTGGTACCGTTGCTGACACCTTTATGAAAGGGTGGTTTTTGTCTGCTACAGATGACCAGTGGTCAAATAGGAATGAACACCTCCTATGTGCTTGGCTGTGTTCTAGGTTCTGGGACACAGCCATAAAGAAGACGGCCACACCTTGCCCACCTGTGTGATGTTCAATCTAGGCACTGTTAGTGTCAGAAAGGGCATTCCCCGCCCGGCCCCGCCCCGCCTTTAATGGCTAAAATGAACTTCCTGATTACAAGAGTGGCACAGGCTCATTGCTGTTATGACCAAGGAAAATACAGAGAAATAGGAAGCAGGGGGAGAAATCATTCCAATTCCCACAGTCTGGGATAATCACCGTTAGCACCTGAGTTTTCCAGTGTTTAAAGGTAGTGAACACTATACCGTATGATTTTCCTACTCTTTTCTTCATGTCATTAAAAACGATCATTGGAAAATTCATTTCAAAAGGTTGTATTGGCTACCGTTTCTACCCTGCTAACGTGTGGGAACTGGTGGCACTTCCCCTGTTTGTCAGTGGCTGCGGTGGGGACACCTCAGTCAGCCTTGGCTGCCTCTGGACTCCTCCCCTTTTATTACGTCTTAGCCCAGATTTCCAGAAACGCCATTTTTGGATCAGGTCTGACTGTGAGGGAGGCGAGAGGCACTGTTGATCTGAGTGTGCCCACCCCTTCCTACTGGCGATAAGGGGCGAGGACCCAGCCTGTTTGCTCCACGCCCGCTCTCCCAGACCTGCCTCCCGACAGCAGACCTGGGTGTTACTCATTCTGGAAGCAGGATGTGGGAGCAGGTGGGGAGAGTGTGCTGGCCCTGCGCTGTGGGAAGGAGGTGCTGCCTTGAGTGTGGCAGCCTGCAGACTGGCCCAGGCCCAGCTCCACCAGTGGGGTCAGCGCAAGCTCAACAACCCTTGCTGGCAGCCCCAGCTCTGCATCTGGAAGTACTGGTGTCCCCCAAGGCAGGGGAGCAGGGGTGTAAAACACTGCGCTGCCCCCGGGCCCACAAGGGTTCCACAGCTCAAGTCGGGCACCCCAAGCTCCTGGCTTCAGATTGCCACAGCTCTGGCTGTTACGGCCATTTGGAATGGAAGCTCTCTGACTTTGTCTCTCTCTCTCTCAATCTTTCTCTGTAGCTCTGCCTTTCAAATAAACAAGTCTTTAAAAAAAAAAAAAAAAAGGAGGAAGAAGAGGAAGAAGGGCTGCAGAAGCTAAGAAAATTGAAACAGTAGTCAGAGCTCCATCTGCTGGATTTTCAGGAGAAGCAACAAGATAAACCTGTTCTTTTTTTGACACCAAAAAGAAAGTTCAGCAGTATGATGTTGCAATTCAGCAGCAAATAGCCCCAGAACTAGTTGACAGAGTCTTTAACAGACCCAGGATAGAGACCTTGCATAAGGAAAAAGTAGAAGAAAAAGATTGATTTTATTTATTTGCAAGGCAGAGTGACAAGACAGAGAGATATCTTCCATTCTCTTGTTCACTCCCCAAATGGCCCTAACAGCAGGCCTGTGCCAGGCTAAAGTCAGAGCCTAGAGCTCCATCTGGGTCTCCCACATGGGTGGCAGGGACCCAAGCACTTGGGCCATCTTCTACTGCTTTCCCAGATGCATTAAAAGGGAGCCAGGTTGGAAGTGGAGCAGCCATGACACAAACCAGCACCCACATGGGATGCTGACATTGTCACAGGCAGTAGTTTAACCTCTTCTGCCACAACACCGGCCCCAATCAACTTTTTATACTATATGAAATGAAGGAGAAAGGTAATCAACTTCATCTTTCAGCACCTATAGCTTTTTATAAATTTATTATTATTTTTATTTGAAAGGCAGAGCTACAGAGAGGCAGAGGGAGAAAGAGAGAGAGAGAGAGAGAAAGAGAGTGAGTGTCAGTCTTCCATCTGCTGGTTCCCTCCTCAAATGGCCACAATGGCCAGAGCTGGGCTAATTTGGAGCCAGGAGCCAGGAGCTTCTTCCAGGTCTTCCATGTAGGGGCAGGGGCCAAAGCACTTGGGCCATCTTCTGCTGCTTTCCCAAACCATAGCAAAGAGCTGGATTAGAACTGGAGCAGCCAGAACAGGAACCAGTGCCCATATGGGATGCACCCAGGGTGTGCACCAGCAAGAAGCTGAAATCAGAAATGGAGTTGGGATTCAACCTAGGCACTCTGATAATGGGATGCTGGTGCCCCAAGTGGCATCTTAATTGAGCCCCGACTGCCTGCCCCAAGTATTACTTCTCAATCAGAAAAATATATTTTAAGAAATAAGATAATTTTTTTCTAAATAATTGTTTTGTTGTTTCTTAAAGCACAAATTACAGAAAAAATTTTAACATGTTTTTGGAATGCCAAGAGACAGGTACCATCCCTTTCACCTCTTAATCACAGTTAACTTGTCCCACCTGCCTCCAACACTTCCCCATGGAAGTCCTCCAGTGACAGAGTGAAGACTGATCAAAACAGCCACGGGCCTCAGAGTGTGTCATCCCCCTATTTTCCTGTAAATGTCCCTAGTATCTTTTTTTCTAATGTTTATTTACTTAGTCTCACCTACTGGAAAAGCAGAGAGACAGAGATTTCCATCCACTGGTTTGCTCTCCAAATGCCTGATGGGCCAGGCTGAAGCCAGGAGTCAGGAGCTCCATCCAAGTCTCCCACAGGGTGGCAGGGACCTGAGCACTTGGGCCATGATGCGCTGCCTCCCAGAATGCACTGACAAGAAGCTGGACTGGAAATGGAGCAGCTGGGACCAAGGGACTCCTCAATGTCTGCCCTTGTGGACAAGTTCTTTTTTTAAAAAAAAGTTTATTTTTATTTATTTGAAAGAGTTGTAGAAAAAGGTAGAGCCAGAGAGAGAGAGAGAGACAGAGATCTTCCATCTGCTGGTTCACTCCCCAGATGGCCACAATGGCCAGAGCTGAGCCGATCCAAAGCCAGGAGCCAAGAGTTTCTTCCAGGTCTCCCATGTGGTTGCAAGGGCCCAAGGATTTGGCCATCTTCCACTGCTTTCCCAAGCCATACAGAGAGCTAGATCAGAAGAGGAGCAGCTGGGATTTGAACAGGCACCCATATGGGATGCTTGCAATTTAGGCATCGGCACAAGCCACTGAAGCACAGCGCCACCCACCATAGAATATAAGGATGTGGGGCCTGTGCTGTGGCACAGTGGGTTAACGCCCTGGCCTGAAGTGCCAGCATCCCATATGGGCACCGGTTCTAGTCCCGGCTGCTCCACCTCTGATCCAGCTCTCTGCTATGGTCTGGGATAGCAGTGGAAGATGGCACAAGTCCTTGAGCCCCTGCACCCACGTGGGAGATGTAGAAGAAGCTCCTGGCTCCTGGCTTCAGATCGGTGCAGCTCCAGCCATTGCAGCCATCTGGGGAATGAACCAGCAGATGGAAAACCTCTCCTTCTGTCTCTACCTCCCTCTGTAACTCTGACTTTCAAATTAATAAAATAAATCTTTTTAAAAAAAGATTGGGATATCCACCTTCCATACCTGAGTGCCTGGCACCAGAGTTCTACCTGCTGCCCACGTGTGGTTCCTATATGAGGAACCTAGACTGAATTCCTGGCTCCTGATTTAGCCTGGCCCGGCCTTGGCCATCGTAGACATTTGTGAAGAGACCAGCGGATGGGAGCTCTTTGTGTTTCTCTGCCTCCCTCCTCTCTTCCTCTTTTAAGATGTACTTACTTGTTTGAAAAAGTGACAGAGGGAGAGACAGAGGCAAAGACACAGACAGATGTTCTGTCTGCTAGTTCATTCTCCAAATGCCTACACAGCCAGGGCTGGGCTAGGTCACACCAAAGCAAGGAGCCAAGAACTCCATCTGGCTCTCCCACATGAGGACAGGAACCCACGTGCTTAAGTCACCATCTGCTGCCTCTCAGGTGCATTAGCAGGAAGCTGGATAGGAAGTGTGGCGTAGTTGGGACTTGAACCAGGCACCCTGATATGGGATGTGGTGTTCCCATGCAGTGGTTTAACCCACTGCACCACAACTACCACCCCTACCTCTTAAGTAAAGTAAACAAAAATTGAATACATTTTAAAAAGAAGTCAAGCTTTCTCTCTACCTGTATTTCTAAAACAACAATAGTGTTAGGTTTCTTTTAAAAAAAAAAAAAAAAGCCCACATAAATAGTAGCAGAGGCTAGACGGAGATCCCACAGAACAGACCTTTTTCTACCAAGTCATATAAGTATCAGTTCACTGTATTATAAACAATCTCCCTTTAAAAATCATCTTAGAGGTTGAATTTGAACTCAGAAAGAATAAACTTTTCCCTTACCACCAGAACCTTTTTTTTAAAGAGGTAGTATGTGAACCTTGTTTTTAAAAAATGGAAAAGCAAACTAGTACTAAGAGCTACACAATGAAAATTATTCCTCCCTGCCTCTAGGCCTCCATATTCCTTTCCCATATCCCCATCCTGTTAGTGTCTAGGGTATCCATATGGAGAGTCTATGCATAACCCAGTATCCTTGTGTATGTGCTTTTGAAAAAAATATCAATGATAGGATACTGTGTATACTTTTCTACATTTCCCCTCTTTGTCCCCTTTTCAACTTTCTCTAAAGTTGTTAATAGGCAAGTTAAAATCTGGTTTCGAGGTCTGGAATCATGTCTCCCTTTCTTCTTTTGTTTGAGTATTTGGACTTAGTTTTATTCTAGTTATTAAAGTCATGCTTGATATTTAAGAATTAATGTGTACATGTATTCTAGTCAACACCATTCTATGCATTTGATTTCATTTTTCTGGCATAGTCAAAGCTATTTTTTTATCACGGCACTGCTAAAGAGAATAACAGCTCAATATTTTTAGAACTGGAGTGGTTTTTTTTTTAAGATTTATTTACTTGAAAGTCAGAGTTACATAAAGAAGCAGAGGCAGAAAGAGAGGTCTTGCATCTACTGGTTCACTCCCCAACTGGCCGTAATGGCCAGAACTGCACTGATCTGAGGCCAGAAGCCAGGAGATTCTTCCAAGTCTCCCACGTGAGTGCAGGGGCCCAAGGACTTGGGCTATCCTCTACTTTCTCAGGCCACAGCAGAGAGCTGGATCAGAAGAGGAGCAGCCGGGACTCAAACTGGCACCCATATGGGATGCTGGCACTGTAGGGGGTGGCTTTACCCGCTTTGCCACAGCACTGGCCCCAGAACTGGAATTTCCAAAAAGTGATTTAGTCTATACTAAGTGCTAGCTACTGTGGAGGATGCAAAGTAATTCAGTCTCTGCTGAGGTCACTTGCCTTCTCTCTGTTTCTACTATTCACAGCAAGAAATTAAGGTACTGAGGGGAGTCCATAACCAGATAATCAAGCCCTAAGTGATCAGGCATTGTCTGTCATTTTAAAGGTAAAAACCTCAAAAACCTATAGGTTCCTGCTGGGAAGCCTATGAATTATTTTCTTCTTCTCCACACTGTGTCTGCTGTGGTCTGCATGTGTCCCCCAAAGTGCATGTTGCAGCTTAATGGCCAATGTGATAGCATTAAGAGGTTGGGCCTTTACGAGGTGACTTAGGGGATTAGTAGCCTTATGAGAGGGTTGGAGGGAACTAGCTGGGCCCTTTTTTTGCCCCCTGTCCCTTCTGCCTTGTGAGGACACAGTGATCATCGTGGGAAACTCAACAGGATGGCACCAACTTGGAACCAGCCACCAGACCCTCAGCAGACACCAAACTTGCTGACACCTTGATCTTGAACCTCTCAGCCTCCAGCTCTGTGAGAAATAAATTCCTGTTGTTTATAAGTTATCCAGTCTCTGGTATTTTGTTATCACAGCATGAATGGACTACGATAATATCCATGTCTCTGTCTACCTCACAGGTCAGTTTCCACCTGACTGCAACTATCAAGTATCCCAATATATCTCATACTATGGTGAAAGAGTGGGCAAGTACTTCTGTTATTTAATGAGAGCCTCCTGCCTTATACTCCATGACATACTTTGTGCTTTGTGTGCTCTAATCCTCACATAGCTCTAACATAGTTTAAAAAATAAGTAAATAAATAAATGGATAAGGAAACTGAAGTGCTGAGAACATAAGGCATTTGCCCAAAGTAACAGACTAAACAACAGAGCTGGAATTTGAATCCTCTGTGTGACTGGGTTCTAAGCACTGGAATTCTATCAGTGAAACCAATGAATTTCAAATATAAAAACATTTCAAGTTTTATATTATTAAATGTGGTTACTGACCCTTCCCCCATTACCCCCCCATTGTACCAAATAAATGTAAAGACTCTGTCCCTTTTAGTCACCTGCACAAGAAAAGTGTTTTGACAAGTACTGAATATCAGACATTACTTGAGTGTAACTGCACACTTAATGTGGCATAACCAAGACTTCCAAAACTCTGTCCATAAACCCAGTGGGAATTTTCCTCCATCTTAAAATCTGCTGTAGCTTCACTTTACTGGACTATGATGCTCTCCTGCACTGTACTCATGATGGTAGCAGGCAAGGAATGAAACCAGCAAGTTCATGGACAGTGTATATGCTGCACAAATGCTCCACCAACAGCCACATCATTGAGACCAAGGACCATGCTCATCCAGATGAATGTGGCAGAGGTCGACAAGGTCAAAGGCAGGTTTAACAGCCAGTTTTAAACCTCAACTGTTTGCAGGGGGCACCACTGACAGCATCTATGAGTCAGATCACTCCATTCTCCTACTGGCTGAAGTCAGTGGTATTGTGTCAAAGAATTTTTTTTCAAGTTTTATTTTCTTACTTATTTGAAAGGAAGAGTGACAGAAAGGGAGAGAGAGAGAATCTTCTATCTACTGGTTCACTCCTAAATGCTCATAACAGCTGGGGTTGGGCAGACTTAAGCCAAGAGCCAGGGACTCCATCCAGGTCCCCCGGTATATGTAGAGAGCCAAGTAGTTGGGCCATCACCTGCTGCCTCCCAGGCACACTGAAATTGGAGACAGGATTCCATCCCAGGCACTCTGATATGGGAAGTGAGCATCTTGACCAATATCTTAATCATTGTGTCACAACACCCACCTGTCAAACTTTGGTTTGGAGAGAATCAAATATGTGAAGTATTTGTTTATAAATAAATGGTTAAAAGCCAAAGAAGGGGCTGATTCGTGCAGTGGGTTAAGTTATAGCCTCTGAAACCAGCATCCCATATGAACATTAATTTGAGTCCCAGCTGCTCCACTTCTGATGCAGTTCCCTGCTAATGTGCCTGGGAAAGCAGTGGAAGATGGCCCAAGTACTTGAGCTTCTGTACCTATGTCGGAGACCTGGATAGAGTTCCAGGCTACTGGTCTCTCTGTTTACTTTTAGAAAAGTAGAAATGGGAATAATTAAGTCATTATTTCAGTAGTAGTCTGGTTTGATTAGCCTGAGAAAGATTAGTTTTCTGGTTCTTTCTGAATTGGGCTGAATGAGTTGATTGAGCTGCTATGTAACCCTGTTAGCAAGGTCACATCATATTGCTAAGACTTTCTTTCTCCTCTGTTACAGAAATAACTTATTAGTTAAATCATTTAGTGTGGGGCCATAGACAATGATTGTCCATCCACTGGTTCACTCCCCAAATGCCTGCAGTAACCAGGGCTGAGCCAGGTGAAAACCAGGTGTCTGTACCTCCATCTAGATCTCCCATGTGGGTGGCAGGGAGCCAGGTAGTTGAGCTGTCATCATCTGCTGCCTCTCAGAGTGCACATTAGCAGGAAGCTGGAATTGGAAGTGGAACCAAGACTCAAACCCAGATTCTTGGATATGGGATCTGAGCATCTCTAGAAAATGCCCTGTTAAGTACTGTGTCACAGGTCTGGTGCTGTGGCATAGCGGATAAAGCTGTCACCTGGGGTGCCAGCATCCCATATGGGCTCTGGTTTGTGGTCATTTAGGGAGGAACCATCAGATGGAAGACCCCCCCCCCGTCTCTCTGTCTCTGTCTCTCCCTCTTTCTGTAACTCTACCTCTCAAATAAATAAATCTTTTTTAAAATAATTTATTTGAGAGGCAGAATTACACAGAGAGGAAGAAAGAGAAAGGTCTTCTATCTGCTGGTTCACTCCCCAAATTGCTGCAATGGCTGGAGGTGGGCTAAACCAGGAGCTTCTTCTGGGTCTCCCACGTAGGTGCAGGGGCCCAAGTACCTGGGCCATCTTCTAGTGCTTTCCCAGGCCATAGCAGAGAGCTGGATCAGAAGAGGAGCGGCTGGGACTAGAACTGGAGCCCATATGGGATGCCAGAGTCACAGACAAAGGTCTAGACCACTGTGCCACAGCACCAGCCCCAAACAAATCTTTAAAATAAATTACAAGATATTAATTCACTTCTTTGAAATTTTACTTCCACTCACCTTAGATTTCTGTACCTTTGTCTTTTACTTTACAAAGGACTAACATAGGGCAATTTTAATATAAAGGAAAGATGAGTATTTGAATTCCAAGAGACTTCCCAGGTTTATTTCAGGGGCTCCAATGTGGGCTGTTTTCTCAATTGATCCTCTTCATCTCAGCCACCAGCCCCTCCTCCCAATGACTATCACCTCCGCCTTGGATGGTTGACTAAAAGCCCAACACATGGCCCCATTCTACTCTTGTCATGGACCTTTGCACATCCTTTTCTTTTTGCCTTCAAGAAATTCTCCCTTCACAGCCTTCTGACACCTCCTCACCCTCTTGTGGTTCTCAGATCTCAACTCAGTTATTCCTGTGACCTTTCTGAAGAGGTGAATTCTGCCCATTATAGAACCACATAGGTGCAATATGAACTCATCCCTCTGACAAGTGTTGATTGAGTTCCTGGAGAGCACTGAACCCACATTTGGCTAATGAGAAATTCTTTCGTGGTTCCTTGTAACAACCTTGTATCCTATCTTTTTCTGCTTAAGCTAGCTCAAGTTCATGTCTGTGGCTTGCAAGCCAAGAGACTTTAGCCAACATGACTACTCCAGGGATGGTTGTAAAATTCATCTCTGGGAGAAGAATGCTCTTTTCAAAAAACAGTTTAATGGGTTTCCTGGGTATATGGAAGTAAAGCAAAAATTCACTCTGGAATAAGGAAGCTTAGAACAATTACTAACAACTGTAATGAAAGGTGGTTAAAGGATGGCTATGGCTGTGGACAAGCTAACTTGTTAGTGTTGTTTTGGATGTGTGTGTGGGGAGGTGTAGTGAGGAGGTGTCTTTATTTTCTTTTATTAGAGCCGGAAACAAAGGAAAACAGGTCTGTGGGGGAAAGGAGTGTTTTATCCTAGCAAAAGGAATTGTTCTGTGCAACCCAGTGACTGACGAGAGACCCCCCAAAGAAGGTACGCAACCAAGGAACACCACCACTGAATTATTACGCTATTTAGTTTTATGTTTCTTGTTACATTATTCTTAGGGTCCCATTTATAAGATTTTTTTAAAAATATGGCAGCCTAGCTTTAGCTGTGCTTTGTGAAAATAAGCAGCCATTCTCAAACTTAAGGAAAAGGTATTGTCGGGCGCATTTATTGGCATGGCCTCTTTGGAAGGTGTCTGCCAAGGCAACACTTGCACCCTGGAAAAATGCTTGCGCACACACATCGGGACACTGTATAAGAACAGTCACAGCAGCAACGCAAATAGTTGGGGGTGGGAAAGAAAGGAAAGGAAACAGTTTAAATGCTTGTGACAGGGAAACAGATAAATCACAACATATTCATGTAATGAACTACTCAGTAGCAGAGAAAATAAACTGCAACCACGTACAACAGGGATGGATTTGAAGGATAATATTGATTGAAAACAAGCAGAAGTATAGTAAAGCAATTTCCATTTTATAAAATTCAAAGAGAAGCCAAAGTATTTTTTCTTTTTTACTATTTAATACATTGTTTAGGAATATATGTATGTGGTAATTATATAAAGGAAAGTTAAAAGTTTTTTGAAAAAGTCCTTGTGAGCTAGTGTGCAATTATTTCCTCTGCCTTTGGTGCTTCCTACCTGAAACAATTGGACTGTTTCCTGGTGAGTTCTATGAAGCATGTCAGAAGGAGTTGTCACACAAGGTGGTTTATTTGCAGCAAATGTGGAGGCCATGGGGAATAATTTCCAGATCCCGAAGCCCTGACTCTATGAACAGGAGGAATGGATATCTGTTATTTTAAAGGAAAACGAATACATAAAAGTTCTTGTTCTCACCTGCATATATGACTACAAGTCCACACAGCAGGCACAGTTCAGAAACATGGGTCAACACAGGTTGCTATTATGCTAATAACACCACGCTCTTTCTCAAAGAGTAGAGGTTGGCTTTTGACTCGGCCGTTAAGTTGTTGCTTGGGGTGCCTGTCTGCCGTATTGGAGTGTCTGGTTCCAGTCCTGGCTACCCTGTGTCAGATCTAGCCGCCTGCTGATGGGCACCCAGAGAGGCAGCAGGGCATAGTTCAATTGCTTTGGTGCCTGCCACTTGCATGGGAGACCCAGACTGGGTTTCCAGTGCCTGGCGTTGGCCTGGCCCAGCCCTGGATATTGCAGGAGTTTAGGGACTGAACCAGCCAATGGATGATCTTTCTCTGTGTCTCTCTGCCTTTCAAATCAAATGAAAAAACCAGAAAAGATTTATTTTTAAGGTAATTTATTGTTGAATGAAGAAGTCATAAAGCAAACCAGAGTCAGACAGATGTCAAAGGTAAACTTAAAATATTTTTGTCATATACTATATGGTATTTCCTGAGATCAGAACCAGGCAAAGAAATGCTAAAGTACTCATTCAAATCGCCTCTTCCTAAGGGGTCTGTGACCGGACAAGAAAACAACTCTTTCCTGGAAAAACAACTCATTCCTATTCCATGCAAGCCATAAGTTAAGAGATGGAGCAAAAAGCTTTTTAATTCACACATAAACTGTCTCCCAGATACACTTAGGAATGTTTGTTTTTCAGGAGTTTGAAAAAAAAAATCACTGCTTCCGCCTTGCACAGGAACAGGAATCCCCTCTCAGCTGACACCACGGGTTCTACACAGCAGTCGCCTCCCCACAGGATTGGAAATTACATTGCCTGCTTACCTGACCACATCATGAAATCAGATAGGAAAATCCATTCTTGCCCATCAGTGCTGTGTAAATCGCTCTTCCTAATGCAGAGAGCACTTGCTGCTCTGGGGTGGCCATGGGGTCTCCAGTGCCGCCCTCATGGGTCCCTGCTGAGCCTGGCCTTGCCACCCGGCCGCTGGCTGCAGGTGGATTCTGTGCTAGGGGATGGGCACAAAGCAGCAGTCAGCAGTACCATCTGCCTAGGACCCAGAACAGGCTCTCTCCAGGCCGCCAATGACTTCTAACAGAAGCCATTATCATCGCACCTGCTTTCAACGTAACCCAAGTGCCCGCTGTTGGCTCGAGGCTACCCAGAGACCTGCCAGTTCTGTCAGGGCAGACAGAAGCTGGAAGACAGCCTCGGAAACCGGGAGCCAGCAGGACACGGAGCTACCCAAGCTCCCTCACCGTGTAGCCCGTGACATCACTGAGACATATTCAAAGGAAACATGTACCGTTTGTTCTTTCCAATAGTGGTGGGGAAAAGCAATCTGCTACTTGCTCTACTCAAACACACGAGGATCACCAGGAAGGTGGAAGAAGCCAGAGAAGGGAGTGGGGCAGGAGGCAGGAGAGGGGGCACTGCCCACCCACCACCCACCCACCCCACACCATCCCGGCCCGGCCACCCCTGCCTCTGCAGCCTGCTGAGATGAATTCACAGCTTCTCTGGGGGCGTCCTCGGGGCACACCTGACTCCACTTCCGCTATCCAGGGCTCAGAACAAATGGGGCTGGTGCCGCGGCTCACTAGGCTAATCCTCTGCCTTGCGGCGCCGGCACACCAGGTTCTAGTCCCGGTCGGGGCGCCGGATTCTGTCCCGGTTTCCCCTCTTCCAGGCCAGCTCTCTGCTGTGGCCAGGGAGTGCAGTGGAGGATGGCCCAAGTCCTTGGGCCCTGCACCTGCATGGGAGACCAGGAGAAGGACCTGGCTCCTGGCTTCAGATCATCGTGATGTGCCGGCCGTGGCGGCCATTGGAGGGTGAACCAATGGCAAAAGGAAGACCTTTCTCTCTGTCTCTCTCTCTCTCTCACTATCCACTCTGCCTGACCAAAAAAAAAAAAAAAAAAAAAAAAGAAGAAGAAGAAGAAGAAGAAATGGGCAGGGGTGGGTGGGAGCTGAACGCTGACGCTGCTCCCTGTCCTGAGTTCACTCGGTTTAACCAGGAGCAGGGGCAGATTTCTTTGCATTTGGACTAGAGCGATGGCGCTGGCAGATCCTTCAGCAATTGTTTCAGCTAAGTCCAAAGAGCGAGCCAACCCAGGCACTTCCTCCAGAAGACGCTGAACACATGGACAACCACAGCCTCCCGGGGGGGCAGCCGGGCTTAGGTGCTGCAGATTTTTTTTTTTTAAGTCTTATTTATTTGAAGGGTAGAGTTACAGAAAGAGGGAGAGAGAGAAAAAGAGGTCTTCCATCTGTTGGTTTACTCCCCAAATGGCCACAACAGCCAGGGCTGGGCCAGGCTGAAGCCAGGAGCCAGGAGCTTCATCCAGGTCTCCCACACGGGTACAAGGGCCCAAGGACGTGGGCCACACTCTGCTGCCTTCCCAGGTGCATTAGCAGGGAGCTGGATCAGAAGTGGAGCAGCTAGGACTGAAACTGGTGGCCAAATGGGAGGCCGGCACTGCAGGCAGTGGCTTATCCCTTTACACCACAATGCCAGCTTCCAGAAGGGGATTTCACACATGCAAACAATATGCTTACTTACATGGAGCACCGCTCCCCCCCCTTCAAAAAATAAGCACAGGAGCCCACTGGATGCTTAATACCCCATCTGTTCAAGCATTGCTCTGGCAGTAAGGTCTGGACCAGTGCAGGGTAGTGGGGGCTGCATCTTTCCCCGGAATACCAACTGAAAACCTGACAGACAATTTTGGAGAACATCAGGTGCTCTTAGGGTCTTGAAACAGAAATGCCACAATAAAAACGAGCTGTTGATGGGGATTAGTCGGTGACACTGGGACATTGCTGTTTGCCCAACATTCTCTGGGTGCTCTACAGCAGTGAGGGACTAAATGGAGGCCGCAGAAAGTTACTAACTTTAACACTTTCAGAATAGAACTGTGCTCATAAACCTGCTGCGGGGGTTCCCTAGTTGCCCAGAGTTTTAACATTTCCCCTCTTAGAGGCAGTTGCTGCTGTCCCGCAGCATCCTGGGAGCCCCGTGCCTCGGCCTCTGCTATTCCTAAGACTCGAAGGCCCTTCCTTGCTTTGTTCTGGCTGATTCCCTTTCCTCACTTAAAAACTGAAGTTCAAGGGCTAACGCCTCTTGGAAATTCTCCTTTCTTGCCTCACATTTCGCATCCCCAGGATCTCTGAGGCTTTGGCGTAGATGCCTTTGTCACGCCTATGTCCTTGTCTGGGCTGTCCGTGAGGATGTGCAGTGGGTAAACAGCCTCGGCCCCCGGGTCACAACGCCGAATTTTAATCCCCTTCGCTCAGTGAGGGTTAAATGACAGGCTCTCCCGTTTCTCCCGTTTGACTACAGAAAACTAATACTCCGAGGAACCCAGCCGCCGCTTGGCTCTCCTTGGGAGTTCCCGCCCTCCCTTCTTTGGGATTCCCGGAGCCCAGCTTCGGTATCTCCCCTCCGCCGGGAGCAGAGGATGCGCTTAGTCCGCTCGGCCGTTCTGGGCGGAGAAAGTCCTCCAGGAAGAAGGCGGGGCTAACGCGGGCGGAGTTGCGAAGGCGGCTTGGGCGGCGCTCTAGCCCGCCGAGCTCAAGGAGCGCTCTCTCTTCGTGGGGTCCTGATTGGCTGAAGGCCCGCTGCTCGCACACGCCTCTTCCGGGACAGGGCGGTAGCGGGAAGGCGCCCGACTTCCGGCGCGAGGCGTCGCAGTCTGGCTTGTCCGGCCCAATGGCGGCACCGCTACTTCAGACGCGGTTGCCGGGGGATGCGGCTGCTTCTAGCTCTGGGGTCAAGAACCTGAGCGCGTCGCGAGCTGGGTGAGATTCGGGTCGCTTCCTTATGCGCGTCTGGGACCAAAGCCCAGGGCCGGGTTTGGGGGGAGCAGATGTGGAGGGATCTGAGACAAAGCTAATGGAGTGTGTAGGAGGTGGGCGGTAGAGGGGCATCGTAGGTTCTGAAGAGCGAGACCGTTCCTCGTAGGCATTGCAAGTAAAAGGGATCTGGAAAAGTAGGGCTGTCAGTGTGCACGGTCCCCATTCTCCCCACCGGGCCCCTCAGCGTCCCAGCCCGGGTACTGCGTTGTCTTCCCTCCCGCTTCTTCGTCTGGATGTGGAAGGGGCTCTCTGGCCTGTTTGGGGTTTCATCTAGATGCTGTCACTGATGGCAAATTGAATCCTGAAACCTTGTTTGAAATCTGTTTCGACGCTCCTGTGTGTTTAACCGTCTTAATCTTGCCCAATCTTGCAAGTCCCAACCTCCATAAAACACGTTGAGGTTTAGCTTTCGCAGTCTTTAGAAGGATGCTGCGTCCCTGCCCCAGTCTGCGCTGTTTAAATGAAGCAAACCTTGTAAAACACGTGTCGTAGTATCGTTCATAGTCCCTCATAAGCCTCCTCACTGTGTTGGGCATCGGGGGACAGCAGTCTCTCCAGAGAGACTGATGCTCCTGCTCTCGACCGGAGTGTACAGTCTAGGTGGGGAAAGACGAGTACATGAACAAGATGGCGTCAGACCGAGAGCAGTGCTGTAAGGAAATGGAACAGGGTGACGGGAGGGGGGGGGACCCATTGGGTGCTCTAGATTTCTGGTTGGGAGGGCCTCTGACATGTGAACTTCACCTTGAATGAAGCCAGGAATTCAGCCACACACAGGTCTGGGGAAAGTGTGTTTTTGGTAGAATGAGCAGGAGGGGAAATGGGAACCAGCTGGGGAACTTTGAAGACCAGAAAGGACACTATGCCTGCAGTAAAACGGGTGATTGGAGGTGAGGTCAGAGTCGTAGGCAGGGGCCAAATTAATGGTAGAGCCTTGTAGGATTAATGCAAGAGTTTGGATTTTTATTCTAAGTGCAGCAGGAAGATCATTAGGTTGATGAATTAAGAATGGATTGTTGGGGCATAAGAGTGGAAGCAGGTGTCTAATTAGAAGGCCTTAGCAGTATTCCCTCTACACAATGTTGTTTCAATAAATGTTGGCTGTTACCGTTTTTATTATTGTCTGTTGTGAACGTAATAGCTTGGTGATCTTGATTCTACAGGATTTCAGATATGCTTGCAATAGAGAGTGATTTCTTCAATTCTCCTCTGAGAAAAACTGTCAGATTTGGTGGAACAGTGACGGAAGTCTTACTGAAGTACAAAAAGGTAAGAGGAGGTTTGGTTTTTGTTGGTCAGAATACAGTTATTCTAGCTTTCTGCTCAGGACTAGTAGATACACTGAAATGTGAGATACCAGCATTGAAATAAAAAGATGTATGATGCCTTCTGCTCAAAACGAGAGTGATAATGTCTTTGCTGAGGTTTCTCCTCTTCAAATGCTTTATTTACATAGGGTCTTTTTTTTTTTTTTTTTTTTTTTTTTTTTTTTTTTTAGATTTATTTATTTGAGAGGCAGAGGCAGAAAAGACAGAACACTTCCATCCGTTGGTTCACTCCCCAAATGTCCGCAACGGCGGAGCTGGGCTGATCTGAAGCCAGGAGCTTGTTCCTGGTCTCTTATGTCGGTGTAGGGGCCCATACACTTGGACCATCCTCTACTGCTTTCCCAGGCCATAGCAGAGAGCTGGATCAGAAGTGGAGCAGCCAGGACTCGAACTGGTGCCTATATGGGATGCCTGCACTGCAGGTGGTGGCCCCTACACAATATTTTTCAAACTTTAGCAACTGCTCCAATAAAATACCATTAGAAAGGTTTTATTTCTTCAGGAATTACGTAAGCATTTTTGTTTATTTGTTTTTGTGTTAGCTTACAAGTGATCCTTCCAAATCTCAGCAGTAAGGAGAAAACGTACATAACTGTACATTTATATATAATATCCACTTATGTCCATGCATGTGAATAGATCCTGTCTTAGTTCCCAAAATTAGATCATCACAACAGTTTGTTTTTAGTTTTTAAAAATGTTATTCTTTAACAATGTATTTTCATTTTATTTGAAAGAGAGAGAGAGAGAAAAACCTAGAAATCTTTTATCCCCTAGTTCACTGCCCCAGATGCCTGCAATAGCTGGGGCTGGGCCCGAGCAAAGCCAAGGTGGCAGAGACCCAGACACTTGAGCCGTAATCTGCTGTGTTCCAGATGCACGTCGCAGAAAGCTGGATCAGAAGCAGAAGAGCCTGACTTGACCCAGGCGCTCTGACGGGAATGTGTAAATCCCAAGCAGCGACTTAAATGCTGTGCCTTTCAAATGCCTAACTGCAGCAGGTTTTTTTTTTTTTTTCTTTGAAAAATAAATATTTATTCACTTATTAGAGTTAGAGCTCCCATCTGCTTGTTCACTTCTCCAATGCCTGCCACAGCTGGGGCTACCAGGAGCTGATAACTCAAAACTAGGTCTGCCATGTTGGTGGCAGGGACCAATCTACTTGAGCTGTCACCTGTTCAGTTTTCCTCTCATTTTTTGAAACTCAGGAGTATCGACTATCATAATCAAATGCAACTAAATATAAAAGGCTTTATAGTTGTTTATTTTTTCCAAGCCTCTGGTTCCACTAACATGTATTTAAAAAATTTTGTTTGATTTATTTATTTGAAATGCACAGTGACTAAAAGAGAGAGAGAGAAAGATTTTACATCTGCCGGTTCATTCCCCAAATGACTGTGATGGCCAGGGCTAGGCCAGGACAAAGCCAAAAGCTTGGAACTCTCTCAAGGTCTCCCATGTGGGTGGCAGGGGCCTAAGTACATGGGACAACTTCCACTGCTTTCCCAGGCTCATTAGTAGGGAACTAAGACTGGAAGTGGGGCAGCCTGAGACTTGAAGTGCTGTGGTGTAGGATGCTGGCATCACAGATGTCAGCTTAACCCCCTGTGCCACAATGCTGGCCTGCCTTTTAAAATCTTGTAGTCCTGGGGCTAGCAATAAAACTCAGTGGATTGAGCTGCCATCTGCAACACTGGCATCCCATATGGGTGCCAGTTTGAGTCCTGGCTGCTCCACTTCTAATCCAGCTCTCTGCTAATGTGCCTGAGGAACCAGTAGAAACTGGCCCAAGTTCTTGGTCCCTTGCAGCCATGTGGGAGACCTGGATGAAGTTCCTGGCTTTTGCCTGACCCAGCCCCAGCTATTGTGGCTATTTGGGGAGTGAATCAGTGGCTGGAAGATCTCTATCTTCTTCTCTCTGTAACTCTGCCTTTCAAATAAGTAAAATTAATCTTAAAAAAAAAACCTGTGGTCATGAATTCATAATCTGCAACTGATGGGTGAAACATACAGTATTATTTTTCAAAATTGAGAGGCCAAGAGACAAAGTGAACTTCCATCCCCTGGCTTACTTCCCAAATGCCTGCAGTGGTCAGGACTGGGCTGAAGCCGGGAGCAGGAATTTAATCTTGGTCTGTCTACTTTTCGGGTGGCAGGAACCCTTTTGAACTATCACTGCTGCCTCCCAGGGTCTGCATTAGCAGGGAGTTGGAGTCAGGATCTAGAGTTGGTGTTGAACCCAGATATGACGCCACTATGGGATGGGGATATGCACATCTAAACCAGAGTCTTAAGTTGCTAGGCCATCTGCCCGCCCCACAGTGCTCCTTTTGTGATTTCATCAAATGTTAAAGTGTACTTAAAAAGTCTTGCTGTTGATATTTAACAGGAAACTGAAACTTCATTTTCTCCCCATTCTTGTTACGGGTGAAACAAATGACTTTGGGTTGTTGAAGAACCAGCTGTCAGATCCAGACATAAAGGTAATTAATTGCTTGTTTGACTCTTAGCAAAGTTACTGCTATTTTGAACAGACATTAGTTTGCACTTTTGGTTCTGTTCTATCCTCCAGACCTTTCTCTCCGTTATTCTTTTGGATTTACTCCTCACTCAGGGCCGTTTATCCGCTAGGGGACATTTGGTGATGTTTGGAAATGTTTTTGTCTGTCACAATTTGGGAGTGGATTACAGGGATGCTGCTAAACCCTTTCTCACCATGGACAGTGCAGCCCCAGCAACCAAGAATGATCCAGCCCCATTGCCAGCAGTACTGAGGTTAGGACACCCGGCTTTAATCCTTTCTACTTCCTCTGCTGCCTGCAACCCTTGTCTCTCCAAGCTCAAACCAAAAACACATCAAGAGCTAACTGGGCTTCAAGCTACTAGTGCTTCAGTGTTTCCAAGGTCAAGTTGTAGCAACTCAGTGTGTTTTGTTTCACCTCTCTTTATTGCCCAGTTTTGGAAAGTGGTTTGTTGCTATGACAGCGGTAGATTACCTGGGATAAAACCCCAATTCGTTGTTATTGTTTGTTTATTTTTAAAGATTTATTTATTTGAAAGCAGAGTTACAGAGAGGCAGAGAGAAAGAAAGGTCTTCTATCTGCTGGTTCACTCCCCAGATGGCCGCAATGGCAGGAGCTTTGCCTATCCAAAGCCAGGAGCCAGGAGCTTCTTCCGGGTCTCTCACGTGGGTGCAGGGGCCCAAGGACTTGGGCCATCTTCTACTGCTTTCCCAGGCCACAGCAGAGAGCTGGATCAGAAGTGGAGCAGGGGGCCGGTGCTGTGGTGTAGCAGGTAAAGCTGCCACCTGCAGTGCCGGCATCCCTTATGACTCCGGTTCGAGTCCTAGTTGCTCCACTTCCGATCCAGCTCTCTGCTTTGGCCTGAGAAAGCAGTAGAAGATGGCCTAAGTCCTTGGGCCCCTGCACCCACGTGAGAGACCCAGAAGAAGCTCCTGGCCTCAGATTGCCTCAGCTCCAGCTGTTGCAGTCATCTGGGGAGTGAACCAGCAGATAGAAGACCTCTCTCTGTCTCTCTTTCTCTCTCTCTGCCTGTGCCTCTCTGTAACTCTGCTTTCAAATAAATAAATATTTAAAAACAAAAAAAGTGGAGCAGCTGGGACTTGAACCATATGGGGTGCCAGCACTCCAGGAGGTGGCTTTACCCGCTACTCCACAGTGCCTGCCCCAGCTGGTATTCTGTCCCTGCTGACTGTACTGTCTCATTTCTTATTCACATCTAAGTCCACTGTACTCAAGATTGCTGTAATTATCCTGACAAAGATTACCAGCGATTTCTTAAACACTGGTTTCAGCAGAATGTTGTGGGGCACACAGAGTAAATGCATAGTGAGACTTTTGAGGTCAAATTAGGAGTCTGTCTTAGCCAGCTGGCAGCTGCCCTCTGATAGAGCAAGTCCGGAGAAGGCAGCCCCGGGTGGCAGTGCTGGGGGGTTTTTAAAGGCAAAACCTGCTTTTTATCAGACATTTGATTATGTGTGTGCGCTTGTGCAAGCAGAAAGCAGGCATCTGGAGTGAGAAGCAGTTAGCTAGTCAGCCAGGTTTTTAATAACCTTATTGAAAAATGTAACAAGGTTGGCGCCGCGGCTCACTTGGCTAATCCTCTGCTTGCGGCGCCGGCACCCCGGGTTCTAGTCCTGGTTGGGGCGCCGGATTCTGTCCTGGTTGCTCCTCTTCCAGTCCAGCTCTCTGCTGTGGCCTGGGAAGGCAGTGGAGGATGGCCCAAGTGCTTGGGCCCTGCACCCACATGGGAGAACGGGAGGAAGCACCTGGCTCCTGGCTTCAGATCAGCGTAGTGCCGGCTGTGGTGGCCATTTGCGGGGGTGAACCAACGGAAGGAAGATCTTTTTCTCTGTCTCTCACTGTCTAACTCTACCTGTAAAAAAAAAAAAAAAAAAGAAAAGAAACAAAAAAATGTAATGATTCAATTATTCAATTGTTCCCGGTAGGGGTCAAGCATGGCCTCACTGACCTTGGCGCCACCTGTTGTATCCTGTGGCTGCAGCCGGGAGAAGACAGGAGAAACCATAGTCTGGTGGCCTTGGCCATTCTCAAGTGAACAGAGGTACAGAAGTTAGAAATGGGCCAGTTGCAAGCTAACATTTTTATGAAGAACAGGCCTCGGTTTAAAACAACCAAACTAACCTATTGTCTATAACCATCCAGGTGTGCTATACTTTGTAGACAAATTAAACTTTGAGACACTTGTCACACAGACTTTATTTTTAAAGCCTTGTACTAATGCTTTGTGGCAGTTGACACAATTGTCAGCCACTTCTTAAAACTTCTCATTCAGTGTCTCTGATCTTGCTGTCTCATGATCACTTCTCTCTAATCACTACCTTGGTAGGTTCTCCTTAAATTTGGTATTGATTGGTTTCAACGTAACCCTTTTTGTGGCAGATTCTTCTGTGCCCTCAAGGCTTTGGAATCTACCTGTATCCTAATAACTCCCACATCTGGGTCTTCAGCTCAGATTGCTCTTGTGCACTGTAGACTTGTTTCTTAACTGTTGGTTGGGTGTTTTTACCCAAAGCTGTCCTAGGTACTCTAAACCTAGCATTAAATTCACTTCTATGTCCCTGACCAAGTCCTTCCGTAGCCTTCTTTATCTGCCTAACTGTTTATTGCTCACTACTTCTTGAACTAGGAACCTGCCAGGGGAAAACATCTTTCAAGTCTTTCTGTTTTGTTGGTGTTCTTACCTGGATTCTTCCAGTAGCCTCTTCGGTGGCTTTTTATTCTTCTTCTGTTCTGTTAAGACAGCCGAGATGACTTATTGGACATGTGTTGTACTCGGCCACAGCTGAGAACAGAACTAGTTCAGAACGTCACAGGCCCAGGACAGAGGGCCATCAGGGACTGTTTCGATTTTGTCTTGTCTTTTTTTTTTTTTTTTTTTTTTTTTTTTTGACAGGCAGAGTGGACAGTGAGAGAGACAGAGAGAAAGGTCTTCCTTTGCCGTTGGTTCACCCTCCAATGGCCGCCAAGCTGCAGCTGGCGCACCGCGCTGATCCGATGGCAGGAGCCAGGTACTTCTCCTGGTCTCCCATGGGGTGCAGGGCCCAAGCACTTGGGCCATCCTCCACTGCACTCCCGGGCCACAGCAGAGAGCTGGCCTGGAAGAGGGGCAACCAGGACAGAATCTGGCGCCCCGACCGGGACTAGAACCCGGTGTGCCAGCGCCGCAAGGCGGAGGATTAGTCTAGTGAGCCGCAGCGCCGGCCTTGTCTTGTCTTTTTAAATACTTATTTATTTATTTGAAGTAGTTACAGTCCATCCACTAGTTTGCTCCCTAAATGGCTGCAATAGCCAGGGCTGGGCCAGGCCAAAACCATAAGCTTCATCTGGGTCTCCCACATGGGTAGCAGGGGCCCAAGCATTTAGGCCATCTTCTACTTTTCTCAGGCGCATAAGCAGGGAGCTGGATCAGAAGTGGAGCATCTCAGAATGAACCAGTGCCCATATGGGATGCTGGCATGGCAGGCTGAGGCTTAACCTGCCGTGCCCCAACACTGACCCTCAGGAATTCTTTCTGAGTCTCCCACATGGGTGGCAGGGACCTGAGTACTTGAGCTGTCACCAGCTGCTTCATAGGGTGAATACTCTCAGGAAGCCGGATCAGAAACAGAGGTGAGATTCAATTCCAGGCACTCTGATGCGGAATGTGGGGTGTCCCAGATGCTGTCTTAACCATTGTGCCACGACACCCACCCCTGTCTTTATCTTCTCCAACTACCCTCACCTCTCCCCCTCCCCTTGTTTACCCTCAGTACTGTAGTCTAAATGATCTCTTTAGAGCACATACCTATGTCATTCCTGTACTAACACATTTAATGCCTATGGAAAAATAAAGGACCAGTTTCTTAGCATGACCTGCACCATTTTTTCTAGGTTTGATCTCACTAGATAACTTTTTATGTTTCTCTATTGTATTTCTTAAAAGATTTATTTATTTATTTGAAAGACAGAGTTACAGAGAGGCAGAGGCAGAGAGAGAGAGAGGTCTTTTATTTGCTTGATCACTCCCCCAGATGGCTGCAATGGCCAGAGCTATGGTGATCTGAAGCCAGGAGCTTCTTCTGGGTCTCCCACATGGGTGCAGGGGCCCAAGGACTTGGGCCATCTTCCACTGCTTTCCCAGGCCATAGCAAAGAGCTGGATCGGAAGTGGAGCATCTGGGAGTTGAACTGGCACCCATATGGGATGCCGGCACTGCAGGCGACAGCTTTATCCACTACACCACAGCACTGACCCCCTATTTTTATTATCTTAAGTGAAAGAGAAATCGCTCTGTGTGCTGTCAACCCCCAAATACCCTCAACAGGTGGGTTTAACCAGACCAAACATGGGAGCCCAAAACTCAATCCAGATCATCACCTGCTACCTTGTAAAATGAGCATGATCAGGAAACGAGTTGAAAGCAAAGCTGAAACAGGAACCCAGGTGCCCCAATATAAGATGCAGATAGCCCAAGCAGTGTCATGACCACTGTGCCAAATGCTTGCCCTTCAGCAGCTGCTTCATCCCCTGCAGGGTCTACTTTGCATCTTGATACCTTTGCCTGTGCCTTCTTTTGGCTGGGAGAAGTTTTCTGTGCCTACTTTATTTGCTGCCTGTTTAAGCATGGCGCTGGGCACACTGCTTCCCTTATTTACTAGGAAATGCTGTGTGATCAAGGGCAAGTCACTGCCCTTCTGTGCCTCAGTGATCTCATCTTAAGATGAGATCCGCAGTAGTCGCTATCACATGGGACGCTTGTAAGGGCTAAATGAGTTCATGTGTGTTAACGGCTTAGAACAGTGTCGCCCCCAAGTGCTGCATTAGTGTTTATTGCTGTTACCATTGTTACCGTCATCGCTGTGATCCATAAAGCTGTTCACTTTGAGTCCCAGCTGAAAGGTCAGCTTCTTTAATGGAGCTTTTCCTGGTTCTCTCTATACTCCTGGTTGTTCTGGGCTTGTATTGTAGCACAGCAGGTAAAGTTGTAGCCTGCAATACTGGCATTGCATGTGGGTGCCAGTTCTTGTCCTGGCTGCTCCACTTCCAATCTAGCTCCCTGCAAATGACATGGGAAGAGTGGCAGAGGATGGCCTAAGTGTTTGGGCCCCTGTACCCATGTGGGAGATCTAGCTGAAACTCCTGCCTCCTGGCTTTGACCTGGCCCAGCCCAGACCATTGAGGCCATCTGGGGAGGAAACTGGCAGATGGAAGATATCTCTCTAAATAAAGAAATCTTAAAAATAAGCAAACAGTAATCCCTGGTTCCTTCCACCTGTTTCTTGCCCTTGTAGCAGATCTGTTGAAAGGTCTGGTTTTCAGGCCGTCCTCATTTATTTGGCTCGTTGCTCCCCAATTTGATCTGTTGACTTCCTCGTCATAATAGCCAGCCGTCCTGAAGGAGTCTCAGTTCTCTGAAAACAGGCCTTGCTGTCTCGTAGGAGTGTGACCTCTAGAAAATGCTCACGCCAGCCCTTTGAAGACAGCAGAAGCATTGCTTGCTCTATAAACTTCCTCACTCTTGCCTTCTCTCATGGATACAAAGGCCAGTTTCTTTGTGTTCTGCTGTGTTTTGATGGTGGATCGAGACCCCAAGAACCACACGAGTTAGTGTGTCTGCTGCTTCAGAGGATTGTTACAAGTAGCTTGCTTCTCATAGGCGGTGTTCAGTCTTCAAAGTCTGTGACTGGTTTACTTTTAAAGTGGAGCAGTGTAAATGGTAGCCTTGTGGTTTTGCTGTTTGAAAGTGAAAAAAAAAAAAAAAAAAGTGAAAGGGGATAGGATAGATTTTACTCATCTTTTTTTGAGTTTAACTTAGCTTGTTTTTTCTGTGCCTCAGGCCTCAACCAATAGTGTTATCCTTAATGGTTGTGGACTTTATAAAATTACCATTGTGTGGATGGTTGCGATTTACTTCATTTTTAGCCAAATTGCTTGGGGTTTCATCAGAAAAACAGTCAATCCTGTGAAAGTTTGTCACAGAAATATGCTGGAAAAAACAATGAATGGAGGAGCTGCCACCTGCAGGGCCGGCATCCCATATAGGTGCCGGTTTGAACCCCAGCTGCTCCACTTCCTATCCAGCTCTCTGCTATGGCCTGGGAAAGCACTAGAAGATGGCCCAAATGCTTGGGCCCCTGCACCTGTGTAGGGGACCTGGAAGAAGCTCCTGGCTTCAGATTGGCCCAACTCTGGCCATTGTGGCCATTTGGGGAGTGAACCCCAGTGGATGGGAGACCTCTCTCTCTCTGCCTCTCTGTGACTCTCTGTCTTTTAAATAAATAAATAAATCTTAAAAAAAAAAAAAATAAGAAGTAGCCTATGGGAATATATGAAGTTTGATTAAAAAAAAAAATCTCAGCTATCAGGGCAGGTGCTTGGTGCAGGGTTACGACACTGTTTGGGATGCCCATGTCCCATATCCGAATGCCTGGGCTCAAGTCCCGACTCCTCCTCTTCCAACCCAGCTTCCTGCTAATGCCCATCTTGGGAAGTGAGCAGGAATGGCTCCAGTGCTTGGGTCCTTGCCAGCTGAGGGAGACCTGGATTGAGTTCAGGGCTGCACACTTCAGCATGGTCTGACCCTAGCTGTTGAGGGCGTTTGGATAGTGAACCAGTGGATGAAAGATCTCTGTGTGCCTTTAAAAAAAAAAAAAAAAAAAAAAAAAAAAGTTCATTCAGGTGTTTTTTCACTTTTTAAAAGCAAACAAAATGACCAGGTTGAAGTATTGCATTTAATTCATTTTCCTGTATAGCAGAGTTAACTACAGGAAAGCTTATTGTGACATCTTTTCTGTTTTATACACAACTTTGGTTTATTCCAAGTTTGTGACTTCCCCCCAGTTTGCATATTACTGATAAATGACTGGTGTAAGGTAGTTGCATTTTCTGTTATCTTAGGGATTTATAAAAGTACTTTTCTTTGTTCAAATTAAGGATGACCAGATCATTAACTGGCTGTTAGAATTCCGCTCTTCTATTATGTATCTGACCAGACTTTGAGCAGCTCATCAACATGCTGTTGGTAAGTTTGCTATTTATTTCACTGACTAGTATGTAATTCAATACTTTGAAAATAGTATATATTGTATCAGTAAACTATTTCCATTATCTCCCTCCCCCAACTCCAGAAATTGCCATGGTTAAATAGAAGTCAAACAGTGGTAGAAGAGTATTTGGCTTTTCTTGGTAATCTTCTGTCTGCACAGACTGTCTTCCTCAAGCCATGTCTCAGCATGATTGCTTCTCATTTTGTACCTCGTAAGTGACTTTTCTTTGCTTGCTCTGATTTTTCTTTCCTAAAAAATTCCTCATCATTAATATACTACCTTCCCCTTACCCATTGGAGAGCCTGCCACCATGAAAGATTTCAGTACTTGTGTTGGTACCAGTCCTGGCAAATGTTAGTCTGCTATGGCCGGCGCCGTGGCTCACTAGGCTAATCCTCCGCCTTGCGGCGCCGGCACACCGGGTTCTAGTCCCGGTCAGGGCACCGGATTCTGTCCTGGTTGCCCCTCTTCCAGGCCAGCTCTCTGCTATGGCCAGGGAGTGCAGTAGAGGATGGCCCAAGTCCTTAGGCCCTGCACCTCATGGGAGACCAGGATAAGTACCTGGCTCCTGCCATTGGATCAGCACGGTGCGCCGGCTGCGGCGGCCATTGGAGGGTGAACCAATGGCAAAAGGAAGACCTTTCTGTCTCTCTCACTGTCCACTCTGCCTGTCAAAAAAATAAAATAAAAATAAAAATAAAAATGTTAGTCCGCTATGGAGGTATCTGGATTCATTTTTTGCTGTGATTTTTATGCATTGTGATTTGCTTCAGTGAGCTTCTGAGGAAGTCTTATTTAGGAATGTGTAGTTGCTTTAATTCTTGTTTTTCTTTTTTTCAAGTTGTAAATTTAATCATCACACTTTGAATTCCGAGAATATTAATTTTCTTTTGTAGAGCTGTTCATTGTCTAGGTCAGTGACAGAGTAATACCTTTTCTTTTTTCCTCAAAAGCATGAGTGATCATCAGAGAGGGTGACGTAGATGTTTCAGATTCTAATGATGAAGATGACAGTAAGTATAATAATGGATAAAGCCAAGAATGCCTCCTGTGTCATAGAGAATGTATGCTGAATGATGAATATTCTGGCATCAGGGCCAGCATTGTGGCACAGCAGATTAAGCCTCGGCCTGCAGTGCTGACATCCCGTATGGCCCCAGTTTGAATCTCAGCTTCTCTACTTCCAATCCAGCTCCCTACTAATGCACCTGGGAAAGCAATGGAAGATGGCCAAGGTCCCTGGGTCCCAACCAAGAAGAAGCTCCTGGCTTCAGCATCTCTTCGAAAAGTAGACTGAAGCAATGATCACCTTTAACAGAATCTGTGTTTTATTTTGGTATTAATATGTAACCATCAGCCTTAAATGTGTTAGTTATGTAATTAGTCCATTTATTTAATCTTTGCTGGTGGTTGTGACAGAAAAACCCCATAGGTAACATATACTCAGTGAAAAACCAAAAGCTTTTCCCTAAAATGTGGGACAAGACGAGAATGTGCACCCCTACCACTTACCTAGACAGGGCAGTTAGGTGAAAAGAGGCATCTAGATGGAGTGGAAGGAGTGAAACTTTATCTAAGATGATTGATTGATTTATTTGAAAGAGAGCAAGCCACAACGACCTAGGCTAGGCCAGTCTGGAGCCAGGAGCCTCTTCCTTTTACATTTTGTTTGTTTGTTTGTTTAAAGATTTGTTGTATTTATTTGAAAGGCAGAGTTAGAGATCTTCCATCTATTCATTCACTCTCCAGATGGTCTTTTTTTTTTTTTTTTTAAGATTTTCTTTATTTATTTGAGAGGGTTACAGACAGTGAGAGGGAGAGACAGGAAGGTCTTCCATCCGTTGGGTCACTCCCCAGATGTCCGCAACGGCCGGAGCTGCACCAATCCGAAGCCAGGGGCCAGGAGCCTCTTCTGGGTCTCCCACACGGGTGCAGGGGCCCAAGGACTTGGGCCATTCTCTACTACTTTCCCAGGCCATAGCAGAGAGCTGGATGGGAAGAGGAGCAGCTGGGACTAGAACTAGCACCCATATGGGATGCCAGTGCCTCAGGCGGAGGATTAACCAACTGTGCCACAGTGCTGCCCCTCCAAGATGGTCTTAATGGCTAGGGCTGGGCCAGGCCAAAGCCAGGAATCTGGAATGCCACCCAGGTCTCTCACATGGGTGGCAGGGGCCAAAGTACTTGGGCTATCTCTGCTTTCCCAGGTGCATTAACTGGGAGCTAGACTGGAAATGGAGCAACAGCAGGGAACTCAAATCAGTCCTCAAAAGGGCTGCCAGTGTTGCAATTGGTACTCTGCTGCATCACGATGATGGCCCCAAAAGTTATTTTAAAAATTCTTTGTGGCCAGCGCTGTGGCGTAGCTGGTAAAGTCACCGCCTGCAGTGCCGGCATCCCATAAGGGTGGGTGCCAGTTCGAGACGCCCGTTCGAAACCCGGCTGCTCCACTTCCAATCCAGCTCTCCACCATGGCCTGGGAAAGCAGTAGCAGATGGCTCAAGCCCAATCCCTTGGGCCCCTGCACCCACATGGGAGACCTGAAAGAGGCTCCTGGCTCCTGGCTTCGGATCGGTGCAGTTCTGGCCATTGTGGCCAGTTGGGGTGAACCAGCAGATGGAAGACCTCTTCCTCCCTCCCTGCCCACCTCCACCTCTTCTTCTCTCTCTGTGTAACTCTGACTTTCAAATAAATAGAAAATCTTTAAAAAAAAAAAAAAAACTCTTTGGAAGTATGTAAATTACAAATTCAATTTACTAGAGATAATTGGGATAATTATTTGAATATAATACATATATAAAACAATAAGGGCAAGTATTTGGCCTAGAGGTTAAAACACACACATTCCATGTCAGAGTACTTGGGTTCAGGTCTTGCTCTGGCTCCCAGTTCCAACTGCCTGCTAATGTAGACACTGGGAGACAGCATTTGTGGCTGAATTAGGACACGTGGATTCAGCTCCCAGCTCCTAGCTTTGGCTTGATCCAGGCCTGGCCACGGGGGGCATTTCAGAAGTAAACCAACAGATTGGAGCTTCCCTCTGCCTCTGCCTCCCTGCTTCCATTTTGTTTGCACTCTGTCTCCCAAATGATGATGATAATAATAGTACAAATAATTTTTTTTAAGGAACCAATTTCTGTATTGCTGGATCACCTATTTTATTTGAGTATTTAAACTAAAAGAAGTTCAACTGATATTTTGGTTATGGAATTATAAAATATTCTCTGTTGAAATATCTATCTTTTTATGTTTTGTGCTTTAGGAATGTTACGTTCATAATTTAGTGAGGATAAGTGTGTATTTTCCAACTTTGAGGCATGAAATTCTGGAAGTTGTTATTGAAAAACTACTCAAGTTGGATGTGAGTATTGAATTTTTTCTCCTTGAGTTTAATTCGTTGAATATTTGGTATTTGTTATAATCAGAGCATGTGAAACAGCAGTAACAACAGTGGAGCAGTATCCCCAGTTCTACCATCCTTTGCTTCATTCTTCACCTCCATCTGTGTGCTGGGAATTACAAGCGGCTCTCACAGTGCCGGGGTCGATGCAGTGCATACACAGCCACACAGCTGTCAAGTATGGTTTTGGAAAATGCATGTGTTATTATGAGCTCAAGAACCTGATATAGTCAGGGAGGAAGTCATTCCTGAGGAATGACATTGAGATGAGATGCTGAAAGCTTTCTGTTTTGTTTAAAGAGGTCTACAGGGGGTCTGGCGCTGTGGCACAGCAGGTTAAAGCCCCAGCCTGCAGCGCCGGTATCCTGTATGGGCACCTATTTGAGTCCTGGCTGCTCCACTTCTAAATCCAGCTCTTTGGTATGGCCTGGGAAAGCAGTAGAAGATGGCCCATATCCTTAGGAGACCCAGAAGAAGTGCCTGGCTTCAAATCAGATCAGCTGTGGACATTGTGGTCATTTGGGGAGTGCACCAGTGGATGGAAGACCTCTCTCTCTGGTTCTGCCTCTCTCTCTCTCTCTGTAACACTTTCAAATAAATAAAAATAAATCTTAAAAAAAAAAAAAAAAAGAAAAGCCTGCAGAGCCAGCCATTGTGGCACAGGGAGGGAAGTGCTACTCGCAATGCCAGCATCTCATGTCTGAGTCCTTTGTGCACCTGGGAAGGTGGTGAAGGATGGCCCCTGTACCTAGGTCCCTGCCGTGCACATTGGAGACCAGGATGGAGTTTTAGGTTTCTGTCCCAGCCCTGACCATCAGGCCCATTTGAAGAGTGAACTGGCCTTTTGGGGAGTGAACCAACAGATTTCTTTCTCTCACCTTCTGTGTCTCTCTGTCCTCTCTTTTTCTATTGCTCTGCTTTTCAAATGAGTAAATTTTTTAAAAGATTTATTTATTTGAAAGTGAGAATTAGAGATGGGGGGAAAGCTCTTCCGTCCGCTGGTTTACTCTCCAAATGGCTGAAATGGGGTTTGGGGTAGGGGGGCGTGGGCCAGGCTAAAGCCAGGAGCCAGGAGCTTCTTCCATGTCTCCCATGTGGTTGCAGGGGCCCAAGCACTTGGGCTGTCTTCTGCTGTCTTCGCAGGCATATTAGCAGGGAGCTGGATTGGAAGTTTGAGCAGCCAGGACTCAAACTGGCACACGTGTGGGATGCTGGCACTGCAGACAGTGGCTTAACCTGCTACACCACAGCACTCGCTCCAAATAAATAAATCTATAAAAGTGTCCTGCAGTAAAATGCAGGAGACATGAAAAGAAGCAGTAGATTCTAGCAACATTGTTCAGGAAAAGTGAGTTGGGTTTTCTTTGTTATTTATTTGAAGGGCAGAGAGACAAAGACACATCCTCCCAAAATGTCTGCAATAGCTAGGACTGGGCCAGGCTGGAGCCAGAAGCCCTGAAGTCAATGTAGGTCTCCCACATGAGTGTCAGGGACTTAAGTACTTAACCTATGTCCTGCTGCCTCCTGGATATGTATGCATTAGCAAGAAGCTGGAAGTGGAGCCAGGACTTGAACCCAGACATTGCACTATAAGGATCTTAATTACTGTGCCAAATACTTGCAGTAGTCTTTGAGACTGGTTGGAATTAGGGAAGCAGATGATAAGAAATGAATTGAATAGAGAGGGATTGAAATAAAATCTTGGTGTTGCCAATAACATTAATTAGAAGTATCAAGAGGAGGAGTTGGGAGCTCTGAGTTCCATTTTGGACAGGTTGAGTTGTGGGTCGGGAACAAGCAGAACACCTTCCAGGCAGTTGAGTTGCAGTTGGAATGATGCAGTGTCTGGGGCAGACCTTTGAGAAGGAAGGGTTTGATCAGCTCCAGCAGGCGTTGACATTTTGAAGGAGGATGAGAAAAACGTAAGTCCCTGGTTTGGATTTGACGGTTGGAAGGTGGTCTTTACCATGGAGACAGATGGCTGGAGGGCCATGTCTGGAGGAGGCCGAGAGCCCAGTGGGGATGGCTGTTTGAAATCTCAGGCTTTGTGGTGAGAGGAGGGCATGGAGCAAAGGTGAGGGAAGATTTAGGACTAAGGAGACTTTCTTTGAGAGGAAATAATCACTTGCAACAGTTTTCCCACTAAACCATTTTTTTTTTTTAAATCTCAGTTCTTATTTTTTATCTTCAAAGGATGAAGATGAAGAAACTGAGCATGAAACCAACACTGATCCAGAATGGCTTGATCAGATAGATGGTCCATCCCGTAGCTGCACGCCTGGACATCTTGCTGGCCTTGTTTTTTCCTACATTAAGGATGTGTGCTCTGTGGATGGTAATGACCTATAGCAATAGCAGCTAATGTGTCTGGCTCCTTGCTGGGCATTTTCAATATGATATCTCTAGTACTAATAAAACTATAAAATTATTCTTTTGAGTATGGGTCTAAAAAGGTTTAGGGTTCAGCATACTTGCCATCGTCACTTAACTTTAACATGGTGGGACTGGGATTCAGGCTCAGTTATATTTATCTTCAATGCACTGATCTTTTCATGGTTGTATTTTTTTTTAAAGATTTATTTATTTATCTGAAAGAGCCACACAGAGAGAGAGGAGAGTCAGGGAGAGAGAGAGAGAGGCGTTTTCCATCTGCTGGTTCACTCCCAGGTTTTTTGTTTTAAGATTTATTTGTTTATTTGAAAGGCAGAGTTACACATTGAGAAAGAGAGGTTGAGACAGAATTACCCATCCCCTGGTTCATTCCCCAAATGACCATAGTGCCTGGAGCTGGGACAGGCTGAAGTCAGGAGACCAGAACTCTATCTAGGTCTCCCATGGAGTGGCAGGGGCCCAAGTACTTGGGCTATCTAATGCTGCCTTCTCAGGCACATTAGCAGGGAACTAGATCAGAAATACTGGCACTCTGATGTGGATACTGCCATTCCAAGTGGTGACTTAACCCGTTGCACTATAACACCAGTCCCCAAACAGTATTTTAAAATGGTTAAAAGGGATAAGAAAAAATATGTCTGGTCTTATTAATATAAGAGGCAGAAATTCTCCTTGAAGAGAACAATTACTTAGGGCCCTGTGTTTGATTCTTGGTATGTTGACAATGATTAACTTGTTTACTCAGCCAATTCTACTGAGCACCTACTATGAATTGTTTCAGACATAGAGGATACAGGGATGAATGAAAGAGACATGGGAAGACACATATAATAAGCAAGATGACAGATAAATAAGATCTACACCAAAAAATAAGAAGCTAATGGGAGAAAAGGAAGACTCTTTTAGAAGCTCTCTCCAGGAAGGTGACATTGTTACTGAAGTCTGGCATATGCCTCTGCTGTGGTAATCAGTTTATGTATGTTTATTATTACTTCCATTTTACAGACAGGAACACATACACCACAAGTATACACCCTGTCCACAGTGGACAATGTATTCATTCATTAGCAAGATATTTATTGAACCTTTACTATATATCAGACCTATACGAAATGCTGAAAATACAACTGTGAATAAGACACAGCTGATCCTGCCCCATGAAACTTACAGATTATTAAGGAAGACATTAAGCAATTATGCAAATGCCAATGTCAGTGGGGATAAAAATACTCTATCCCGCTTGCTGATTCTGAATAGAATTAGAGTTCAGTTTGATTTCTTGCCTATTTTCCATACAAAACTCTTGCCACATTTAGAATTCTGAAAACACATACTGAACAGAAAGTTAATCAAACATTTGGAGCTCAAGAGGGACCTGTTTCTGTTCTATCACAAAGAAAATATTAACATCCGCCTCACCAAACCATGCAGTTGCCTGCTCCCTGACCCAAGTTCTGCTCCTACCTGTTCAGTGATCTTAGCATTTTGCAACCATTTTCTAGGTTTGCCAAGTTCTTTGTAGGTGGAAAAACTGATACTTTCCCCAGTCAAGATTTTCATGCTGAGCCACAGTAATGTTGCTAAGGAAAACTCTTCTAAGAAAAAGCACCACTACCAGTTGTATGGGCGTTTGAAAGTATTTAAAGTCTCATTGGAAATGCAAGCTTCACATCCACATATGTGCTAACGTGCCAAGGGAGCTGCAGCCTCCCCGCATCTCCATGTGTAACCTTCCTCTGCAGTCCAAGCAATAACAGTGGCTTGGCAGATGCGGCCTCAAAGTGAAGTCAAGGCCCTACTTGCTCCCCAAGCTCGGCAGGACCCTGCCTTAAACCTCTCCTGTACAGAACTTCTGGAGCTGCCCTCAGTGGAGAAAAGTAGTTGGCTGCAGGATATTTTCATAGATTTGCACATGTATGTTTCCCAAAATTTACTAGTGGTAGTTTTCAATCCAAATAATACAGAAGATAGATTCCCACCTGCCAAGAAGAGAGTCCAGTGAAAAATTCAGTTGCTCCTCAGACTCAATTTTTTTCTAAAACTATCTATCAAGCTAACAAATAGTTTTTTTTTAAATCACATAGCACCAAAAGTCTTGATATGAAAACTCACCTGCCATGTTTATGACTTCTTATGTGTGCATACTCTTCATAATTTACTAAACAATATCACACAGCTCAGACTCTGTAAGGTAGACACCTGGGTTGCCTAACTCTTCCATGACAGCATTGTTGATTTGTTAGTCTTGTTTGCGCAGTTGTTATCATTGCTAAAAATAAAAACATACACACACAACATGTGCCAGCACAGGAAATTTTACAAGGATAGGAGAGGTACTCACTCAGGTTACAGATTCCAGCACAGCTGCAGGTGATGCAGACCTGTTTCCTAGAACAGCTCTGAAGCTTGAATTCTCACTGCTGCTTAGTCATGGCAGTAGCCAGCAGAAGAGCTAGAAGTAGTGTGACAACTGGAAGGAGCGACACTTGCCTGGAGCACCTTTCTGATTGGTGGAGACAGTCTGGAGGAAGGAGCAGGAGCTGTGGGCAATGTTTACACTGGAAGTTTACACAATCCTTGGCCATTCCTCCTACAGGTAATGATTTATATACACAAGCTTTTAGGGGGCAGGGAAAGTCATTTATTTATATACAGATTTATTTGTCATTTATTTCACAAGAGAGTGCCTAGGGAGTTGCTGGAAAAGTTAGTCCAGGGAAGGGGCAGAGGAAGTTGTCTGGTTTTTCCAGGAGGAGGAAAGAATAGTGGGAAGAAGATAAAGAGGGATTTTGCAACAGAAGGGAAAGAAGTTGAAAGGCCAGCATGGGTTGTCCTAGAGCTCAGCAAACTAATCTGTTGAACTGGTCAGGACTAAACATAAACACTATCTGGCTATTCCTCTGGAAGACTCATCTCTCCCCCAGCCAATATTCTTGGTTGTACGTCAAATAGAAACATTCTGGCAAATGTCTGTGGAAATGACATTTGCTGGAAGCCTTTTGGGTAGTTGACAAAAGTAAAGGGAAGACTGCAGGAACAGGTGCCCATGATGGGTGGGGGAAGCCAGAAGGCTGGAACCAGCATCAACATTCTGGCAAGTGTGCCACGGTCACCACACCTGGAATGGCCGCTCAACTCCTGACACTGGACTTCAGAAATCACTGTCAAAGGTAGAATGAATTTCAAACAGGCCTTGTGTCTTTCCATATTTGCTTCCAATTCTCAGTTCCAGCCAGGGCATCCAACTGTTGAAGCTGATGTGCCCACACCACAGACGGGGGAGAAGGGCTCTGCTACATTCAAGCCTCCATGGTACAAGGTGGGGACCTGCCTTCCACTCAGAATCACTTCATGGTAGATTATCCCCCCAAAAGGAAGGGGGTCATTTGTCAGACAAACAAGAATGTTAACCACAGTTTAGACCAAAACTACAGAGAAAACAGTCATAGGGGGCCTCCATAGTCTTCCTCTGCTGGTAACAGAATCTGGTTATTTCCCTGCCTTTGCCCTTAGAATAACACTATGAAATAAAACATGTTTGGAAAAGCCCTGCCTCAAGTAGTTTCTTATGAAATCACCTCCACAATTGGCCAGAAGGGAGGATCCTGAGAAGGAAATCGATGTTTTCCATTTGCCCTCGTCTGCAGTTTGGAATGTTAACAAGTTAACATCTTATTATCAGGAGCTCTAATCTTAATTACACTAACTTAAGCAAAAGAACATAGTAGAAAATAGGGGCAGGTGTAGTGTGTAAAGCCGCCGCCTGCAGTGCCGGCATCCCTTATGGGCGCCGGTTCTAGTTCCGGCTGCTCCACTTCTGATCCAGCTCTCTGCTATGGCCTACGAAAGCAGTAGAAGATGACCCAAGTTCTTGGGCCCCTGCACCCGCATGGGAAACCCAGAAGAAGCTCCTGGCTTCGGATCAGTGCAGCTCTGGCCATTACGGCCAACTGGGGAGTGAACTAATGGAGGGAAGCTATCACTCTGTGCCTCTCCCTTTCTCCATGTAACTCTTTCAAATAAATAAATATAAAAAAAGAACTTAGTAGAAAATAAAGTTGAGCAAATAAGAAATATATATTTACACAAAGAAAAATAAGTCACCTATAATGGGGAACAAAGTTAACCATGGAAGTTAAAGAAGCAAAGACGAAATACATATAATCACATATAATGAAAAAGGCCAGTTAACCATGAAGTTCAGCATCAGGCTAACTACTTTTTCTATGTGAAATGAAATAAATGTGTCAGTAAAATGTCCATACTTTGTTTTAAATTTTTTTTAGATTTTTATTTATTTGAGAGGTAGAATTACAGGCAGTGAGAGAGAGACAAAGAGAAAGGTCTTCCTTCCACTGGTTCACTCCCCAGATGGCCGCAACAGCCAGAACTGCACCGATCCAAAGCCAGGAGCCAGGAGCCTCTTCCTGGTTTCCCACGCGGGTGCAGGAGCCCAAACACTTGGGCCATCTTCTACTGCTTTCCCAGGTCATAGCAGAGAGCTGGATTGGAAGAGGAGCAGCCGGGACTAGAACCGGTGCCCATATGGGATGTTGGCACTGCAGGCGGAAGGTAACTCAGTGCACAACGGTGCCAGACCCCGTATTTTGTTTTTTTCAGAGATTTATTTATCTGGAAGGCAGAGTGGTGTAGATGGAGAGACAAATCTTCCATTTTCTGGTTCACTTCCCAAAATAGCCTTAACAGCCAGAGCTGGGCCAACCTGAAGCCAGGAGCCCAGAATTCCATCCAGGTCTCCCATATGGGTGCAAGGGCCCAAGCACTTGGGCCATCCTCCACTGCCTTCCCATGCGCAGTAGCAGTGAGCTGGATCAGAAGCAGAGCTTCAGGGACTTGAACCAGTGATCTGATGTGGGATGCAGTCACCCTCCAAAGAGGTAGTTCGACCCGCTCCACCACAATGCTGGGTGCTACGGAATTCCGCATTTGCTCACCACAAGCAATACACCGCCAAAGGTGCGTCCTCAACAAGCTGGCTTCTCGTTACGTGAAGTGTAAGGAGACGGATTCCTGATCCAGGATCAGGCCACTAACTCCTTGGGGGACTGTTTACCTGATAGACCAACTAATGGGCTTTTAAACATTTTGGGAACAGGCATGGAGAAAGCATGAGAAGGAATAACTCATTGGAGGAAAGAAGATGAATATTCCCCCTTATATTAATGAGGATTCTTTTATACTTGTGTGGGTTTCAGGCCATTATTTCATATCATATGAAATGTGATATGAAAAGTCATATGATGACTTTTCCGTAACAGTCACAGAATGCAGAGCTGAGAGATCCCGACAGCAAGTAAGCAGTCTTGATTCTTGATTCCCTGTCATCCTCTCCACGTTTCTGGGTCACAGAACTAGACAATCCATCCTAGGGCAACCCTCTTTCGGCTCCTAATGATTTTGTTCAGAAGTGAGGAATGACTTTCCTATCCAAAGTCCACTTGGAACAGTTCACCGAAATATCATTATGACTCTATGACATCCATGTCAAACACAAGTGTGAAGACATTGAAAAGTATAGTATTTCTGGTACTAATATAAACATTTTACAAGTTAAAATATACAGCTCCCATAGTGCTGAGTTTTCAGTGATAATTAAATCTCCCCAAGTTTGACCGAGTGTCCCTGTAGGAGTATTTTAAAATCGCTCATTCTGACAGGCCCCTCAGCCTTCAGAGTCCCTTGCACCGTTCCTATTTTTCTAGTGCATCGGGGTCCTGCAACAGAGCACAGAAGACAGTCTATTGAATGCACGCTTTTCGAGGGAACAAAATCAAGTAGGTGATTTAAAAGCTCTCACTGACTTATAGGAGAAACACTGGCCTTATAAAGGCAGTGAATGGCGTCTTGCTCTGCTAATGGCCCCAACCTCAGTATTTCAATGACAAGCGCGTGCTCATAGACGCTCAATAAATAATAACCGAAAATAAGTGAACATGAATGAAACAGTTGTTTGCAACCAAGATCTATCCACTTAGAGTCCAGACTCCACAGTTTACATGCGGGCTGCACCCGGGTTCGGGGATATCCTCCCCTGTGGGGCGGTGAAAGCAAGTCTGTCAATCCACCAAGGCCTCACGTCACCACCCCGCGGCCCGCCGCGGGCGACCGGCATTAGGACCCCGCGCAGCACAGGAAGAAATTGGGAGGCGGGCTCAGGGAGGCTGTCGCACGCGCGTGACGTCAGCAGCCCGCGCCAGCGGAGGCGAGGACGGCGACCACCGTGAAGAAACGCTTCTCGTTCGCTTCAGCTCAGACGCCATGCCTATGGCGGACGCCGGCCAGCAGTATGAACGAGCGCAAGTGTGTGGAGGAGGCCTATAGCCTGCTCAACGAGTACGGCGACGATATGTATAGGCCTGAGAAGGTGCTGGTCCCGGGGTGGGCGTGCCGGCTGGCGGGCCCGTGAGGGCGGAGGGACGGCGGGCAGGCCGGCTGCCTTGGTACGCATGCGCGCGATGTGGCGCGTGCGCAGTGACGGGAAAGCGCGGCTTCGCCTGCGTTCGCTCGGGCTCGCGCCGTCCCGCTCCGGGGTCCCGCCGACTCGCCCTTGAGCTTGAAGCGTCTTCATCTTGGACTTTACTTTCATTCAGTAATAACTCCTATTTATTGTGTACTTCCCGTGTGCCAGGCGGTGTGCTGAAGCTCTTTCGGAAACACGAACACTTCTCACGACAGTCTTGTGTGAAGTTGCCTGTTGTAACGTGTTTGGCCCAAGTAACCCTCCTACAGTGGGTTTGGTGCCAGTGCTGGTTACATTGCGAACAAACGTAAAGATAGATTAAAAAGTAAACATTTCTGTGCCGATACCACTCAAGTTCTCATTGCCCCGTCACCGTTTCCGCTCATTGCTCTGGATTTTAGAACCTGGGCCACTGCACTTACGTACGTCTCGAGGAAGAGGAATAGCATGGGTGGGATTTGAATTCAGGCCCATCACTGACCAGCTCTGGGACCTGGACGTGGGCGCTTTACTTAACCCTACTGGGTTAGGCTTAAAAAGCGAATAATGATAGTGCTGTGTAAGGCTGATTAGAAAGTTGGTTGTGTAGGGGCTGACGCTGTGGCATAGGAGGCTAAGCCTCTGCCTGTTGCCGCGGCATTCCATGTGGGCGCTAGTTCTAAGTCCCAGCTGCTCCTGTTCCCATCCAGCGCTCTGCCATGGCCTGGGAAAACAGTGGAGGATGGCCCAGGTGCTTGGGCCCCTGCACACACGTGGGAGGCCCGGAAGAAGCTCCTGGCTCCTGGCTTCAGATCAGCGCAGCTCTGGCTGGTGGGGCCACTTGCGGACTGAACCAGTGGATGGAACACCCTCCTCTTTGTAATTCTACCTCGTCAAAAATAAATTTTTTTAAATAATTGTGTAAATAAATTAACAGATACTTCAAAAAGTTTATGAGAAATGGAATTAATTTTGGTGTCAAATTTTAACATTTATACATAATATTTAAAAAAAAATTTTTATTTCTTTGAAAGAGTTACAGAGAGGTAGAGAAAGAGAGAGGTCTTCCATCCACTGGTTTACTCCCCAAATGGCCGCAACGGCTGGAGCCGTGCCTATCCGAAGCCAGGAGCCAGGAGCTTCTTCCGGGTCTCCCATGTGGGTACAGGGGCCCAAGGACTTCGGCCATCTTCCACTGCCCTCCCAGGCCACAGCAGAGAGCTGGATCAGAAAAGGAGCAGCCAGGACTAGAACCGGTGCCCATATGGGATGCCAGCGCTTCAGGCCAGGGCTTTAACCCACTGTGCCACAGCGCTGCCCCCCTATACATATTTTTAAAATGCATATTTTGCACCAACTTTTTGAAGGCCCCGTGTATGTGTGGATTTCAAAACTTTTTTGCACAGAATTATTTTTAAATTCTACTTCCCACAAACCTTTTGAGGTAAACTCGTGCATCTGGTATATAATAAAGGCTGCATAAATGTGTATAACTATATTTGGTCTAGTCTCACCAAAAGGAGATTGCCATGTATCTGGCACCAAGATACCTAGGTATAGTATTCAGGTCAGTCCTGAAATAATTCAGCTGGTGAGCATATTTCTCTATGTCCCAGACTGCCACAGTGCTTCGGAGAACACTTGGGAATTGTGTGTACCGCAGTCTGAGGAAGCCCCTTCTTCCTCTGCTTGTGAAGGGAGTGGTGTCTCAGTCTCAGTAAAAAGCTTTAGAGTTCAAACTGAGCCATCTGCCACTGGGAGTGTCATCTAAATAGTTAGTTGTAGTGTTTAAACATGAGCTGTTGTGTCATTTCTGCTCATTAAGTTGTGCAAGCAGTTTTACAGAGAGGGATCCACAGCCCTCCGGAAGTGAGGGAGAAGATGATGATGTGGAGGCTGCCCTGAAGAAAGAAGTTGGCAACATTAAGGCATCTACGGAGATGAGGCTCAGAAGATTCCAGTCAGTGGAAAGTGGAGCAATAACGTAGTGTTCATCAGGACAGTTGGGATAGGTGGGTCTGACTAACACCCCTTCAGGAGTCTTAATTTCATGGTCTCTGGACATCTGCCTGTCCTAGGGAACATTTCTTAAAAATGGCATCAGCATGTGGCTCAGTTAATCATTTGATCATGTCCTCTGTACGTTGTAGTAGTACTAGGCATATGGAGCCATAGAGTGAGTTGGTGAACTTGTACACTATGTGGTTCTGGGATTCCTTCCAGGTCTGAGATCTAGACTTCTCTACTAACTTAGCTAATTTATGAATGAATTTTTTTTAAAGACTTATTTTATTTATATGAAAGAGTTACTGAGAGAGGGAGAAGCAGAGGGAGGGAGAGCTTCTATTGGGTGGTGCACTCCCCAGATGGCCACAGCAGCCCAGGCTGCGCCAGACCAAAGCCAGGAGCCCAGAGCTGCTTCTGGGCCTCCCATGTGGATGCAAGGGCCATCTTCCAATGCTGTCCCAGGCACGTTAGCAGGGAGCTGAGTTAGAAGTGGAGCGTCCGGACCCAATGCAGTGCTCATATGGGATGCTGGCACCACAGACAGCAGCTTTACCCTCTATGCAACAACACCGGCCCCATTTATTTTAAGTGACTGGCAGGCTTTTGCATTTGTAAAATTGTGTAGTGTTTAATGTTTGTTGTTCTGCTACTTGCTGTTATAGAGGAAAACAACAGCTGAGTGTTACAGCTGCATAAATTAGGATATTACAAAATTGTTAACCCTAATGTCTACATGAGCAGTTTTTTACTAAAGATCTTTTAGTTTCATTTCCTTGAACTTTTTTTTAAGGTTTATTTAGTTTTATTTTTTGAAAAGCAGAGTGACAGAGATATCTTCCATCCACTGGTTCATTCCCCAGATGCCAACAACAGCTGGGGCTAGGCCAAGACAAAGCTCAGAACTCCATCAGGGTGTCCCACATGCCTGACACAGACTCATATTTTTGCCATCACCTGCTGCTTCCCAGTATACACATTAGCAGGAAGTAGAATGGGAAACAGAGGCAAGAATCAATCCAGGCACTCTGATATGGGATGTGGGTATCCCAAGTGGCATCTTAACCTGCTGTGCCAACACTCATGTCAAAAAAGTTTTTTTTTAAAGATTATTTATTTATTTATTTATTTGAAAGTCTGAGTTACACAGAGAGAGAGAGATGTCTTCTGTTGATTCACTCCTCAACTGGCCGCAACGGCTGCAGCTGCGCCGATCCGAGGCCAGGAGCCAGACGCTTCTTCCAGGTCTCCCACACGGGTACAGGGGCCCAAGCACTTGGGCCATCTTCTACTGCTTTCCCAGGCCATAGCAGAGAGCTGGATCAAAAGTGGAGCAGCCGGGACTCAAACTGGTGCCCATATGGGATGCCGACACTGCAGGTGATGGCTTTACCCACTACGCCACAGCACCGGCCCCAAACAGTTGTTTTTAGTAAAAGCTCTAACAATGATGAAAAGTTAAAATATTAGATATGGTGTTAGGGGCCGGCACTGCGGCATAGTGGGTGAAGCCATGCATTCAGTGCAGGCATCCCATGTGGGCACCGGTTCAAGTCCCAGCTGCTCCACTTCCCATCCAGCTCTCTGCTATGGCCTGGGAAAGCAGTAGAAAATGGCCCAAGTCCTTGGGCCCCTGCACCCATGTGGGAGACCCAGGAGAAGCTCCTGGCTCCTGGCCTCAGGTGAGCGCAGCTCCAGCCATGGTAGCCAGTTGAGGAGTGAGTGGATGGAAGACCTCTCTCTTTCTCTCAGAATGATTTTCACTTTATTGTTTGCTTTGTCTTTTGTATTTATTTATATTTGGTGAAACCTGAGTGTGACACAAGCTGTTCTTCTCCAGCAATATAACTTTGCATTCTGTTGGATTGTGAATTTATTCACTGAAAGATTGTTCTTGGCTTTGTCAACGGTTTCTTTTCACTGACATCTCAGTGTATTACTTTATAAATTGCAAGATTCCTTGGTAGGAATTGAGTGCTTTTTTCTGGTTGTTGTTCAGTTTTTTATTTTAAAAAGTGAAGTTAACAAAACAAAATGTTTTGGTTTAATATAATTGTGTTGCTCTATGTAGGAAACAGTGTTAAACTCAGTCTTTGAAACATGTTTTTCCATGGGTAACCATGATTTTTACTTCTATTTTGCTTTTGATACGGCCAAATATTCAGCTTGTTTTTTGTAACTCCTGGTATTTTTAGAAAAATCAAAATAAATCTGTTCCTTAAAGACTGGTGTTCTGTACTTTTTTCTTATTTCTGTGTCTTAGTAAATCTCTTGTGTTTGTATATCATCATAAAACATGTTTGTTTGTGAGACTATCAAAAAAGTCATGCAAATGGTTCTTACAACATATATAGAAAATTATTATTTATTCTTGTATAATTAATACTCTGAAATAATCCAAGGTTCAGATATTTTATAGTGAATTTGTTCAAAACAAGTTATAGTAATTCAGTATTTAATTTCATTAAATTCACTTCCTGGTCTTTGAATTACCTGTACTCCTTAACTTAAATATTTTAATCTAGCTTAAAGTTTTGGTCTCAAAAATATTAAGCAGAACAATTTCTGTCTTAAATATTTCTCTTAGAAAGTTATTCATAGGCCGGTGCAGCGGCTCACTAGGCTAATCCTCTGCCTGCGGCGCTGGCACCCCAGTTTCTAGTTCCAGTTGGGACGCCGGATTTTGTCCCGGTTGCCCCTCTTCCAGTCCAGCTCTCTGCTGTGGCCCGGGAAGGCAGTGGAGGATGGCCCAAGTTCTTGGGCCCTGCACCCGCATGGGACACCAGGAGAAGCACCTGGCTGCTGGCTTCGGATCAGCGCGATGTGCCAGCCGCAACACACCGGCCGCAGTGGCCATTGGAGGGTGAACCAATGGTAGAGGAAGACCTTTCTCTCTGTCTCTCTTTCTCTCTCTCACTGTCAACTCTGCCTGTCAAAAAATAAAAAAAAAAAAAAAGTTATTCACTTTATTTTTTTAAACTTTTTTTCAGATTGATTTATTCATTTATTTGAAAGCCAGAGTTAGAGAGAGAGAGGCAGAGAGAGAGAGATGAGAGGTCTTCCATCTGATGGTTCACTCCAAATTGGCCACCACGGCCAGAGCTGTGCCAATCTGAAGACAGGAGCCAGGAGCTTCTTCCGGGTCTCCCATGTGGGTGCAGGGGCCCAAGGACTTGGGCCATCTTCTACTGCTTTCCCAGGCCATAGCAGAGAGCTGGATGGGAAGTGGAGCAGCTGGGACTAGAACCAGCGCCCATATGGGATATCGATGCTTCAGCCCAGGGTGTTAATCTGCTGTGCCACAGCATCTGCCCCATTAACTTTATTTTTAATTAATCAGGTATAAAACAAATGAAAGATTCATGTACAGTGTCCTTTGCTAAGTAATAATTTGAGCCCCACTATTTTAAACATTACTGATCATTGGATTCATCATCATTATAACAGTTTTCTTCCCAAGTATTTTTAGAGTTTTTTTTTTCCTTTTTATGTTTTAGCTAAGTACAGAACAAAAACTGGAATTTTCAACTAGGAGAAATCTTAAACATTTTAACAGAGTAGAATTAAAAGAATTAAAAAACAGAGTTGAATTAAAAGAAAGCAACCATGTTGCTACTTAATCCTTCCATTTTCTGATCAAGCTATCTTCTTCCCCATTCTTGGTTTCTTAAATGTTGCTCTTGATTTTCCCAGTGGTTGTCTTTGGGAGTTCTTGAACGAATTCCACCTAATTCACAGAAAAACATTATGGGACTCTTGATATCATTTTGACTTAACTGTCAGTACAGTAGGAGAGAGCTTTTACGAACCTGAGGCTATTTTGAGAGAATATAGATTGTCCTAACCTAAGCTCACTGAACTTTGTAGACATGAGTATCTTGTCCATTTATATACTAAGGACGACAGTGTAACACCACCTAATGGATTTGCACTGCAAAGTCACTTACATGCTTTGCCAGAAGACAGTCCCTTTTCCACAGTCCTTTCCCCTGGTTCAAACTAGACCTAGTGTCTCTGTGGCCCTTTGAAAATGGAGGTTTTATTTAAAGGCAAAAAGAAGTTCTTGGCTTTTGAGTTTAAGAGCTGGGTCTTAGAAGTTCTGAGGAGGGAATTTTTAGCATAATTTGGAATATATATGATGTTTCTCATGCTGTGACTTGACCTTAAAATCCTCCTTGTTCCCCTGTGAAGGTAAAATGTGCTATCTTTTAAAATGCTCTCAAACATTTCTGAAAACCAAAGAATTACTGACTTTCCAGGCCAGCTCTCTGCTATGGCCTGGGAAAGCAGTAAGTGCTGGGCCCCGGCACCTGCATGGGAGACCTGGAAGAGGCTGCTGGCTCCTGCTCCTGGTTTTGGATCGCCCCAGCTCCAGCTGTTGTGGCCATTTTGGGAGTAAACCAGTGGATGGAAGACCTCTCTTTCTCTCTCTGTAACCCTTCCTCTCAAATAAATAAATAAATTTTTAAACAACAACAACAACAACAAAAAACCAGTTCTTAGTTGTATTACCCAGGTCTTAGGTGAAATTAACTACCTTTTGGATGAAATGATGCCAACTGGAGATCAACCAAAAGGATTTTGGTACTAGAAGGAAGCAGCAGTGCCATCTCTGAGTCTTGTATAGAATTATTCTTAAAACTTCTATGATGGTTTCAGGAAGGATTCCACAGTTTCTTTGGGCACTACCTTTTTCCTGCCTTGAATGTGGTCACTTGAACTTTATTAAAGGCACATGCTTTGAGTTTCTAAGGATTTTATGACCAAGAGTACTAAGATAATTCTTATGGAATGGGCCCAATTAGTCCTGCAGTGACTGAGTATTACAGAGTTGATTTAAGAATTTATATTATCTATATTCTGTATTTATAGTGTCCTAATACAAAACATTTCAAGACAAAAATCCTTAGGGCTAAACAAACTGAAAAGATGGCCTCTAACTATATAGCATGCTACTATAAACCGAAAACCCAATAAAGTCTAATACAAGGGGTCTTCAAAGAGTTCCTAGGAAATGAATGTAACGGAAGAGCTATACATGATTTTCAATTTTTTTTTTTTTTGGCACCAAAAAATGGGTACTACTAAAAACATCACTGAACAGTATCTAGTATCTATCTAATGAGACATTAAGAAGACTAAGAATTTACTTTGAAAAGGACTCAGACCAGCATGAGTTCAGCTACAATTGAGGCAAGAACAAGCATCAAATTGTTGGTGAAGCTTGGGTAGAAGAGTGGCAAAACCATTGATGGCTTCCAGAAAGTTTGTGGTGACAATGCACTAAGGAAATCAGCAGTTTACAAATATAGGATTCATTTTAAAAATGAATGAAATGAGGGCTGGCGCTGTGACATAGTGGGTGAAGCCGAACCCTTGTGGTGCTGGCATCCTTTTGGGCTCTGATCAAAGTCCCAGTTGCCCCACTTCCAGTCCAGCTCCCCGCTAATGCACCTTGGAAACCAGCAGAGGATGGCCCAAGTGCTTGGGGCTCTGCACCCATGTGGGAGACCTAGATGAAGCTCCTGGCTCCTGGCTTTGGCTTGGCCCAGCCCTGGTTATTGCAACCATTTGGGGAGTGAACCAGTGGCTGGAAGATTCTCTAACTCTATCCCTCCCTCCCTCTCAAATAAACAGATCTTTTTTTTAAAAAATTATAATGTTGAAGATAAAGGTTTTGGAGTTGGACCGTCCACATCAGTTTGAGAGGAAAAAAAAATTTTGTTCCTGCCCCAATTGAATAGGACAGACAATTCGCAAAAATAATAGCCAATACCATAGATGTCTCAATTGGTTTAGCTTACAAAATTTTGACAGAAAAAGTGGAACAAACTTTCTGCTCAATGGATATCAAAGCTGCCCAGATCAGTGGCAGACAACAGAAGAGCTTTCAATGAAACTTTTCAACAAGCAGGATCAAGATCCTGAAGCAGTTCTTTAAGAATTGTGACAGGAGGGACTGGCATTGTGGTGTAGTGGATAAAGCTGCCACCTGCAACACCAGTATCCCCTAATGGCACCGGTTCATGTCCCAGCTCCTCCACATCTGATCCAGCTTCCTGCTAATGGCCTGGGAAAGCAGTGGAGGATGGCCTGAGTGTTTTGGCCACTGCTGCCCACGTGGGAGACCCCAGTGAAGCTCCTGGCTTCAGCCTGGCCCAGCCTGGGCCATTGCTGCTGTCTTGAGTGAACCAGTGGATAGAAGAGCTCTCTGTGTGTCTCTTTCCCTCTACCTGTCTTTCAAATAAAAAAAGTATTTAAAAAAAGAATTGTTGCAGGAGATTAAACATTTACAGCATGATCCTGAAGACAAAGCACAATCCAAGTAATGTCTACCAAGAGGTAGAAGTGGTCCAGTCAAAGCAAATGCATACTGGTCCAAAACAAAGGTCATAGCAGTAGCTTTTGGGGATGTTCAGAAATTTTGTTGTTGTTTTGTAGGGCCAAAGGAAAAAAACATCTACATAGTAGGAAAGGATTTTGAAAAAGTTAGCCAAAGCTTTAGCAGAAAACTGCCTAGGGAATCTTCACCAGAAAGTCCTCAACCACAACAATGCCCCCGCTCATTCCTCTCATCAAACGAGGGATCTTGTGAGAGTTAGAGGGGAATAATCAGGCAGCCACTTTAGAGTCCTGATTTAGCGCCTTCTGACTTCTTTTTGTTTCCTAATCTTAAAAAATCTTTAAAGGCACCCGTTTTTCTTCAGTTAGAAATGGGAAAAAATTTAAAAAGAGTGCACTGACAGATTACCAGGACCCTCAGTTCTTTAGGGATGGACTAAATGGCTGGTGTCATTGCTTACAAAAAGATCTCAATCTTTATGGAACTTATGTTGAAAAATAGTTTACATTATTTATTTTTATCTTAATTTCACTTTTCCACAAACATTTTGAAGTCCCCTCATATTAGCATAAACCCTAGTTTAGTAACACAAACTTAACTTTTAGGCCAAACACTTACCTTTCTTGGATATTTGTAAGGTGCAGTTGATTTTCTAACATGATCCTGAAGCTCAAGGGTTAATTTCTCTAAATTGGAGGATTTAAAGGGTGCTGATAAGACAACAAAAGTTTTCACCACCTGCAACAGGAAAGTCAATTTATGTTACTGTATTTGTTTTTCAGACACATGAAGGGTTTTGGAACCAATGCGGAACACAGGTACTAACTACTTATTAATAGCTTGAATGATGACTTCACCTATGAATGAAGCTTGGATATAATGATAATGTGAGATTTTTTGAGATCTACTACAGATAAATGTTATGTGAGTGTAAAGAGTGCAGTTAGTACAGCCAACTGCCATGTTCTATTTTCATGATGTACATGTATTTAACATTTCGGTCTTACTGGTCCTATTTATTATACAGGAAAGGCAGTCCTGAATTATGGATGGTCACTTACTCTGTCAAATCCTCATTGCTGGAAGCATACCGTAGTGGGATAAATGGAGGCTCTAGAGTATAGGATTTGAAGGGCATTTGGGGAGGCCTAATCTGGGAAGGATACTGTATCAGGAAAGACTGACTTATCTCTAAGAGGGCTTTCTTGCCTTGTATTTTTAAAAATAATTTTTGCATTTATATACGAGGACCGCATTTCATGTATTTCATATATACACATTTAGGAGCATCGTGGCCTTGTAGTTTTTGTTTCTCTCTGTAATGCTGTTTAAAACTCAGCAGTTACCTAGTGCTTGAGATAACAAAGATGATTATATATTATTATTCGTACATCAATTCCAGTTGGTGCTTACTTCAGCTGATCAGTAAAGTGCAGTAAAGTCTGATAAAGACTTTATCAACTCCACACGGAAACAGGGCAGGAGAGCAAATAATCATTGGTCACCCATACTTTTTCAGGCCAATATCTAGGAATTGGGATATAGATGAATAAGACATGGAAGACATTCTGAATAGAGAGAGATAAGTAAAGAAACTAGTGCATGGAAGTGTTATATTTATTGTGAACACATGAACAGTTTTATGGAAAGAGTAAATGATAAGACAGACACTGGTCATGGAGGAGGGGAGAAGAAGATATGGGAACCAAGAAATACTTTATTAAAAAAAGGTTGTTTTAGGATGTTTGCTTTGGCAATGATGTGGAGACTGTGAAGGAAAACGATGATTACAGAGTCCAACAAGTTAAGAGGTATTCCAGAGGTAAATAGAAAGGTTTATTGTCTGTCCTACATGAAACTGGGAGGGACAATATTGTATTAACCAAGACCCACTTGGTTGTGACAGAATCCCAAACTAAGTATCTTGCCAATTCAAGAATGTATTGATCATTCAAACCATAGGAACATTAAGGTGCAGCTCGACCTTAGGAAAGTCAGGGGCTCAAACACCATCAAGAGTCATTTTATGTCTGTTTCTATATACGGGTTGATTACATTTTCTTTCCCTGAAAACTGGTTTTCTCTACATGGTGAAAAACATAGCCCTTTGTCATTTCTTAGATTTTTTCATCTTAAGACTTTTTTATGTATTTATTTGAAAGTCAGAGTTACAGAGACAGAGGAAGAAGCAGAGAGAGAAAAAGATCTTCTACCTGCTGGTTCGCTCCCCAGATGACTGCAATGGTCAGGGTTGGGTCAAGCTAAAGCCAGGACCCAGGAGCTTCTTCCAGGTCTACCACATGAGTATCAGGGGTCCAGGAACCTGCACCATCTTCCACTGCTCTCCCTAGGCCATTAGCAGGGAGCTGGAACAGAAGTGGAGCAGCCAGGACACAAACAGGTGCCGTATGAGATGCCAGTGTTGCAGGTGGTAGCTTTCCTGCTATGCCACAATGCTGATTGCTCTTTAGACCTTTGAAAAGAGTGGCTACTTATTTATAGTTTGAAAAATTCTTGAGAAGAGCTTTGGATTGGGCTAAGTGCCAACCACTACAATCCATAGAAGCTAAGATGGGGATAGGATCAAGAAATAGCATGGCAGCTGTCATGATAGTCATATAGTCAAGAGGACAGACTTCCAAGAAGTTTATTAATGGGCAGAAACTTCCAGACTGATGACTCACTTTGTGTGTGTGTGTTTTTTTTAAGAGTTAATCATTCATTTGAAAGTTAGAGTTACACAGAGAGAGAAGGAGAGGCAGAAAAAGAAAGGTCTTCCATCCGCTGGTTCATTTCCCAGTTGACCACAATGGCCGGAGCTGTGCCGATATGGAGCCAGGAGCTGGGAGTTTCCTCCAAGTCTCCTATGTGGATGCAGGGGCCCAAGGACTTGGGCCATCTACTGCTTTCTCAGGCCATAGCAGAGAGCTGGATGGGAGGTAGAGCAGCTAGGACTCAAACCGGCACCCGCATGGGATGCTGGCACTGCAGGCAGTGGCTTTACCTGCTATACCATAGCATCAGCCCCTGCTAGTTACACACCATTTTCAGGTCCAGAAGCTAGGGATGTGAAATAGTGCCAAATCTTCTCTCTCAGGGTTGTTATGGGAAAAGAAAATTACTAATTCTTGGACAACTTGTTCCAGAATTCAACTACTCAGATATTCTCTACCCTCAGTACTTCCATCCAGTATTTGAGACCAAAGTCATCAAACAATAGTCACTTGGGATCCTTTGGTTCTTTAATAATCTCTTAGGTCTTTGAATGCTTCATATGGATTGCAAGTGTTACATTCCCTACAAGGGACAGTATGTGTTCCGTGCTTCCTTACTTGATTATTCAGGGATCCTATGGGAACCTCTTGCTTAAACTCAGAAGGCTAGATAACAAGTCACCATTGGATTGGCATCATCCCTCTAATGATTCTTTGGGAAGGACCAAGATTTCTTCTAGAGATGATAAGCACCAGGGACCTTGTTATGCAGGAGACCCGAGGGAGCCTCTGGACATGCTGCTTGGATCATTAGCTGGGCCTACAGAGCACATGCTGGCAAGTGTGGAACTAAAGTAATTATAACCCAGATAGATTTCAATGGGAAAATGGCAAATCATGTCAGAATAGAGAATCTACCTTAACCCCTTAGGAGAGGAAGCAACTTGGACCAGAAGTTGAGGATGTCAAATCGCTCCTCAGGGTCTAAAATCACATGATTCCAGAAGGTCAGCATCTGTGAATTCTCGGAGATCTTTTTCTCTGGGAAAGTGTCCACATGTAATAGCAGCCATACTTGGCATGCATATGTGCTTTATAATTTACTGGGATCCTAAAAGCTATTATAACTTCCAGTGCTCACAAAAATCATATGAAGTAGGTACTACTCTTATCATTATCTGGTGAGAAAAAAACTCTGAGAGGCTAAGTAAATTGGAAAGATCCACATCACTCATCCACATACTTGATTCTTTTTTTTTCAACTTTTATTTAATAAATATAAATTTCCAAAGTACAACTTTTGGGTTATAGCGGCTTTCCTCCCATAACCTCCCTCCCACCGCAACCATCCCATCTCCCACTCCCTCTCCCATCCCTTTCTTCATCAAGATTCATTTTGAATTATCTTTATATACAGAAGATCAACTTAGTATATACTAAGTAAAGATTTCAACAGACTGCACCCACAAAGACACACAAAGTATAGAGTACTGTTTAAGTAGTAGTTTTACCATTAATTCACATAGTATAACACATTAAGGACAGAGATCCTACATGGGGAGTAGGTACACAGTGGCTCTCATTGTTGATTTAACAATTGACACTCTTATTTATGAAGTCAGTAATCACCTGAGGCTCTTATCATGAGCTGCCAAGGCTATGGGAAGCCTCTTCAGTTCACAAACTCTGATCTTATTTAGACAAGACCATAGTCAAAGTGGAAGTTCTCTCTTCCCTTCAGAGAAAGGTACCTCCTTCTTTGATGGCCCCTTCTTTCCACTGGGATCTCACAGAGATCTTTCATTTAGGTTTGGTGGTGTTTTTTTTTTTTTTTTGCCACAGTGTCTTGGCTTTCCATGTCTGTGAAACTCTCATGGGCTTTTTAGTCAGATCCAAATGCCTTAAGGGCTGATTCTGAGGCCAGAGTGCTGTTTAGGGCTTTTGCCACTCTATGAGTCTGCTGTGTATCCTGCTTCCCATGTAGGATCATTCTCTCCTTTTTAATTCTATCAATTATTATTTGCAGACGCTGGTCTTATTTATGTGATCCCTTTGACACTTAATCCTATCTTTTTGATCAATTATGAACTTAAACTGATCACTTTAACAAGTAAGATGGTATTGGTACATGCCACGTTGATGGGATTGAATTGGAATCCCCTGGCACGTTTCTAGCTCTACCATTGGGGTAAGTCTGAGTGGGCATGTGCCGAACTGTACATCTGCTCCCTCTCTTACTCTCACTCTTATATTTAACAGGGATCACATTTCAGTTAATTTTAAATGCCTAAGAATAATTGTGATTCTTTATTATCATCATCAATTCTCAGCACAAAGAGTTGGTACCCCCCAAAATTTGTAATGGTAACTAAAATTTTTTTGACTGATAAATTTTTAATTATGAACTCATAAATACACACACATACAGTGTTTCAGTCTGGGGCAGTCATTTTTTAAAAAGTTTTATTTCTTATTGATTTGAAAAGCAGAGAGATAGAGATCTTCTGTCCACTGGTTCACTCCACAAATGCCTGCAATAGCCAGGGCTGGGCCAGGCCAGAGTCAGGAACTGGAACTTCATCTGGGTCTCCCAGAGAGGTGATAAGGACCCAAGTACTCGAGCCATTGCCTGCTGACTCCCAGCATGCATATTAGCAGAAGCTGGATCAGAAATGGTGTGGGGACTCAAACCCAGGCACTCTGATTGGCGTGCAGGCATCCCCAGTGGCATCTTAACTCTTGTGCCATGTCCCTGCCCCCAGTGCAGACTTAAAAAATCAAAAAAAGCTCAGATTCTTCCAGAATGACTCCCAGAAACCCCTTCAGGATAGCTTCTGTGTCACTTTGTCGTGACCCTCTTAATATTTGAAAACTTACTTTCTGGCACAATAAGATGTCCCACATTCACCCTGTATGTTTCCTGTCCTAGCTCTAAGATCAGCCATTTCTACGAGGAGTCCTGAAAGAAATGGTATTTGACAATCAGATAATCAACCATCATTGCTGTTGTGCTTAACTAAAATAAGATGACTAACCAGGTTTGGCCTTATTGTGGAATTTTGGTCCATAGTGCGCTGTGTTAGAAAGGAGCCATAAGGCAAGATAGTAAGTTGAGTAGACTCTCTGCTCTTGGTAGTCAGCGTTACATATTTGTGTCTGCCTGTATTTGGTTGAGGACCATGATTATTTTGGATACATTTAATATCAGATATTTATGAATTAATATACTTTGTGCAGGGTTTTAGAGATACACAAGGCATAGGTGTACAGTGGCTCATAACTGTTGGGATAAAAAGAATGGATCAAGGTTGCCACTTTCTGTTCTTGCCCCCTTGGAACTGAGGTGCATGCATTAGACAATAAGCTGGCCATGAGTTGCAGTATTCTCCATGCAGAAAGAACAGTTGGAGTCCAGGACTCTGTTACTATTGACTTCAAGCTCTACTTCCTGAGATTCCTAGCCTGAGTGCCTTTGAGAGAGTCTGCTCTTAAATACTACTTTTATATCTTCAGAGGTTTCCAAGGGATGAAGGGAATCTTAGATGCCAGATGTAATGAACAATACATCAGCCCTACATCTTTCTCTAGGCCAGTGGGCAGGACCCCAGGTGCAGCCAGGAGAAGAAAGAGCTGTTGTTTCTTATGAATGGAAATAAAAAACTAGTATTTAAGAGACCAGGGTAAGTACCTGGCTCCTGCCATCGGATCAGCGTGGTGCGCTGGCCGCAGCGCGCCGACCGTGGCGGCCATTGGAGGGTGAACCAATGGCAAAAGGAAGACCTTTCTCTCTGTCTCTCTCTCTCACTGTCCACTCTGCCTGTCAAAAAATAAAAAATAAAATAAAATAAAATAAGAGTTTTAGCCTAATTAATGACTTGCATTTCAGGGCTCTAAATGGTGTAGGTTGAATTACCACAAATATTGTTTTAGGCTTTACTCTAAATGTCAGTAAGAGGGGGCAGTCGCTGTGGCATAGTGAGTGAAGCTGCCACCTGCAGTGCTGGCACCCCATATGGGTACCAGTTCAAGTCCCGGCTGCTCTACTAACTATACAGCTTTCTGCTATGGCCTGGGAAAGCAGTGGAAGATGACCCAAGTCTTTGGCCCCCTGCAACTGCATGGGAGACCTGGAAGAAACTCCTGGCTCCCGGCTTCAGATCGGCACAGCATCATCTATTGAGGGCATCTGGGGAGAGAACCAGCAGATGGAAGACTCTCTTTCTCTCTCTGCTTCTGCCTCTACCTCTGTAACACTGACTTTCAAATAAGTAAATAAATCTTTTTAAAAAAGTAAGAGGGAGATTGTTGGCTTGCCACATTTCTCAAGAAAATGTTGTATGCTATGAAAACCAGAAATAGAGAGTCTAACAGCACAGTTAAATGCTTTAAAGGTATGTCATTATCTGTTCTCACTTCACTGGAATATAAACTCTGACAGGAGAGATTTTTATCTGTTCTTTTCACTATTATATTTTTTAGTACCTTGGACAGTGCTTGGGACATAGTAGCTTTCTCAAAACATTGCTAAGTGAAGTAATACATTTCTCCCCTAGCAACACTAATATGTGCAGGCTCTTCTTCAGGGACCTCCCTTTTGTCCTTACTTGGCTCATATATGCATTTTCCTCCCAAGAGAAGTATTTATGACCTGAATGTGGCTATTCTTCAGTTTTCATTCTTGAATTTCCATGTCAGATAGAACAATTGCTCAACCTTTTATAGTGAAAAAAAATCCAGAGGAAAGTTTTCCACTGATAAATTTGGATTGTTTTGTTTTTACTAAACTTACTGGCAGCAAAACAAAACACACAGTGATACGTGCACACCTCTTGGGCATGATTTATACATAAGTAGAGCTGATAATTTGTCTTCTCTAGGCAGACTCAGAGAGGGGGGATCAAGTATCAAAATAAACTATGCTATGCTGTATAATAAATAATCTCCCACATCTCACTGATCTGTAAAACAACAGAAGTTTGTTTCTTGTTCTTGCTAATTGTCCAGTACAGATCAGCTGAGATATCTTCTGTGACCTGATGGAAGAACCCTTATTTGAAGGATAAGGATTTGCCAGTAAGCAAAGAGAAAGCAATCACATGCTCTAGCCTAGAAATTGTTCCAGCTACCAAGTCATTGGCCAGAACTTGTCACATGGTCTGATCCCAGGTCTCCCACATGGGTGCAGGGGCCCAAGCACCTGGGCCATTCTCTGCTGCTTTCCCAGGCCATAAGCAAAGCTGGATCAGAAGAGAAGCATCCAGGACACAAACCCATGCCTATATGGACAACAGCACCACAGGCGGAGGCTTAACTACTACATCACAGCACCACCCGACCTTGGTCCCCTGCACCCATGTGGGAGACCCAGAAGAAGCTTCTGGTTCCTGGCTTTGGATTGGCAAAGCTCCAGCCATTGCAGCCATTTGGGGAGTGAGTCAGTGGATGGACTCTCTGTCTTTCCCTCTCTCGCTCTGTAACTCTACCTCTCAAATCAATAAATAAAAAAATTTTTTTTTTATTTTTTGACAGGGAGAGTGGACAGTGAGAGAGAGAGAGACAGAGAGAAAGGTCTTCCTTTTGCCGTTGGTTCACCCTCCAATGGCTGCTGCGGCCAGCATGCTGCTGCCGGCGCACCACGCTGATCCGATAGCAGGAGCCAGGTACTTCTCCTGGTCTCCCATGGGGTGCAGGGCCCAAGCACTTGGGCCATCCTCCACTGCACTCCCTGGCCACAGCAGAGAGCTGGCCTGGAAGAGGGGCAACTGGGACAGAATCCAGTACCCCAACCGGGAGTGGAACCCGGTGTGCCGGCGCCGCAAGGCGGAGGATTAGTTAAAAACAAACAAAAACCTAGCAATCCCATGTTATCAAAAAAACCCCTCCTGATAATTAAATGAGAAATGAGGATTGTGAACCACTGCTCTACTTGTTCTGGCTCTTGCCCAAGCCTTCAGCCTCATCTACACCACCCTTCTGCCCCTAGGGTCATCATACCCCAGCCTTCTTTTTGTGTATTGAACAATACCTACCTCAAGACCTGGCATTCTCTGTTTCCTCAGCCTACAACGTGTTACCTTATGTTTCCACAGAATCAATTCTTGTTCTTCTGGTCTCAATGCAAATGTCACTTCTTTCAGAATTTCACTTCATTACCCCATTCTAAAGTAGTGCTCCTTATATCATTTCCTTTCTAATATTCACTTCAATTTGAGCTGTTTGCTGATTAATTTGCTTATTTACTGATTAATTACTTATTTACTGGCTCCTCATTACACTGCAAAAGTAGTGCTCTTGTCTCATTTTCTCAATATTATATACTCAGGACTTCAAATTGTATCCAGCACATAAATAGTAAATATTTGTTTAATAAATTATTCTTGACTTCCATTGAGATAATTACATAGCATCATTGTAATGAGCAATTCTTATGGTCTATTGACAAAACTATCATAGTCTTAGAGGCAAACTGCTTTTTCTGTTTCCTCAAACCCCTTTGCACAGTTTCTGTTAGCTATTTGTTACAGAGGTTAAAAAGAAGCAGCACTGCAGGTAAGTATCCATTGTTATCATTGTATCCTGTGGCCTCTGCTTCATCCAGTTTCCCTTTACATTTGCTTTTCTTCCACTGGTTACCTTCCCTCTGATGATTTCTTCAGTTTGAAGATTTCCTAAACTCTTCTTTCTAGTGATCATTACAAAGAAGAAAGATCATGAGACTTAAAGTCAGATGCTGAAGTTGGAATTCTGGCATGGCAACTTACAAAGGCAAATCACCTAACTACTCCAATTCACTGAGCTCGGCTCACCTTGTTAACAAAGTGAGGATACAAGTAGTTCCCATTTCAAAAAAATTTGTAGAAGTGAAATGAGAAATTAGAGGTGAAATCACCTTGTATCTTGTGGGGCTCAGCAAGTAGATTTCAAAAAGAATCCATCATTCTAAATGCCACGTGGGTTTGTGTTCCCTTTCTGTCCCTCTCGCCACTCTAGAAAGGGAGAGCCAAGGACATCCTTCTCAATCTCCTGGTCTCCTTCCTTTCCGCTTCTGGGCCGTTAGCATACTGAGGCACCCACAGACATTATCCTTCTTCCCTTTTGGGAACCTGGAAGCTCCTTTGCTTGCATTTCCTAACTACCCCACATGGTTCTCAAATTCCTCCAGAGCTTCTGCTTGCTTCTTCATAGTTCACAGTTTATGATTGGTGCTGTGGCTTAGAGGTGACTGAAGCTTTTAGTGACAGGATCACCTGAATGGATGAATGGTTGGGATTCTGGTAAAACAGCTTCATATGTTCTCCTCAGCTCCCTGAGATTCAACTTTCTCATTTCTTACCTTAGTTTCTGTCCCTATGAAATGAGGCTAACAGTAGTATCTACCCTCTCAGTTATGCAAACTCAGTCTGATAATATAAATAAGTACAGGCTTATGATCTGTATTTGGAATGTGGTACTTATTACTTGTGTCAGTAAAGCTGTGGCACTCAGATATTTTCAACCTGTAGACCCTGACAAAAGGGATCAAATTCTAAATTTAATCTCTCTGCTCTCATTTCCCAGAAGAGTTTAGTATTCAATGTAAAAACAAAGCAATATTGACTATAAACTTAGAAACATGAAAATATCTCCTTGGTCTGGTACCCAGACTCCATTCAAAGATATTCAGAGACCCCAACAGTAGAGAAGGCCAAGGGGATCTTAGCCCATCACAACATGCCTCCTGGTGCAGAGCACACTGCTGCCTTCCCAAGGAGCCAGTCCCTAGAATGCACCATTTGTCAACTTTAGCCAAACACAAGTGCATTCTATGGATGCTGGGTGGCATTGTCATGGTTTCTTTCTAGTTCGATCCATAGAAGTTGCCCATTGAAGGTCTTTAGCCATCCTTGCAGAAACTCCATCTGAATCAAAACATGGCAACTCAATAACAAGTCCTAAGTCCCCAACAACTCATATTCTCCTTGATTAAAAGATTTATTTAAGGCCATTTAGCTGAGTTATAAACTCTTGTAGCCTAGTGAAGTGACTGTGTAACCTGAATTGTGAGGGTAGTGTTTAAGTGTTCTTGATGACATTGAGGTAGGTCCCACCCATTTTTCATCTATCCTTTCACCTGCAGTTACCTAGAACCTGCCACCTGTGGGCGAACTTGGTATGAAACACAATGGAGGATATAAAGTGTACAAAATAGAGTCTATGAAGGTCAATTAATTATAATCATTATGGAAGATAAAGCTTGTGTACAGGAAATTTTTAAGGTGGCGACAATCCTTGTATCATAAATCAGGAGTCTTGGGTTCTAAATCCAAACTTGCCACTCCTACTCTTAGCCACCTCTACCTTTATCACCAATTCCTCACCTCCTCTGAAGCTGTGAGCACTACTATTCATCTCTAACCTCAAGATCCTTTCAGTTCTTTGTCACTTATTTCCACTGCACCTGCTTTTCTATGATCATTGAGCTCACTACCCTAATACCTTTTGGTTTCCTATCACTCTATCTGTATCATCAATTCATAACACACTTCTATTTTTTCTCTAGTTCCATCTCAACCCTTATCTTGCTAGTATCCTCAACTTCCTTTCACCATTGTCCTCACTTGATCAGCAACATCCCATCCATGAGCCAATAAGCTGTTCATCTTATCTATTCCAGAAGTGCTAGTATTTCTAAAATGAAACAAAAAGTACATGCTTTGCTGATCAATAGTTCAAAATCATCATCTCCTGCCTTAGAAAAGCTTTCAACACTTCTAGGCAGCTTCAGCCGTGGAAGACAATTTGGGATACTGGTTTAACACGAAGGCTCTTGGATTCAGAAGACCTGGGTTCAAATCCCAGCTTACCCAGGCTACTTATCCAAATTAAACCTCTCTGAGTTTCATTTTCCTCCTCCATTAGGTTGAGCAGTGATAATATTTACTCTGTGGGATTATTTGGGAATGAAATGAACACGTGGGAATGTTTAACAAAGCACCAAGCATGGTGTGAGAGGTCAGTGAATGTTTGGTGGTATGAATGCATTCCCTTGTCAGCATCCTGCTTTATTCCCCACTGTGATTGTTCTTCTGTCTCCCGTACTCCCAGCTGCACCTCCCTCAACAGCCCTAAGACAATCTCACCTCCTCCTCCTTGCAGAAGCTATCAACAAGAACTTTAACTAGCACCGCTCCCCATACCCTTGTCCTGCTTCCACACCTCATCTTCCAACTCTCCTGGATGAGCAGACCTAGGAGGAGGATGTTCTAGATTTTCACCTCTTTTCTCTTCCATCTTCTCCCTCACTGACCCTTGCTTACCAACATTTTCTTTATTTTATTTTAAAATTTTCATTGATTTCTGAGACAGAAGTCTCATTTACTGGTTCACTTCCCAGAATGCCTGCAATGGCTGGCTCTAGGCTTAGGCAAGTAGCAGGAAATGGAAATGCAATCAGGTCTCCCACATGAGAGCAGGTACCCAAATACTTGAGTCATTGTTGCTGCCTTCCAGGGTCTGCATTAGCAGGAATCTGGAGTCAGGAGCCAGAGTTAGGAATTGAACCCAGACCCTCCAATGTGGGACATCTTAACTTCAGGCTAAAATACCTGTTCCCTTGTTCCTGTATTTTAAAACTCACCCTTCACTTGGTCTTTGCTGTCTGAATGTCAATGTCACTTATTTATTCTTCTTGTCCAGTAACTCTGGTTAGGGTGCTGTCCATCCCTCACCAAAGAAAATGAAGGAGGGTTTGGGGGCTCACAGGACTTGTCAAGATATCTCTGTTCCAGGTTCAGCTTTCCTCAGAACCCTCCTGGACGTAGTGCCTCAGGGGCAGCTAGCACAGTGAGAGAAGGGCTGTGACACAGACTCGACCACTGGGGTCCTCCTCACGGAGCTCCGCCACTGCTGCAGAACCGCTGCCTTCCGTCTGAGTCAGCTTCACAGGAGGATAGGTGCCTGTGTGTCTGCTCACAGGCTCTAGCACAGTGCTCAGTGCGTAGCCCAGCGACCACCTGACTCTAGATGTTGGATGTTCCTACCCCCAGAAGACTCCTTCCTACCTGTGATGGTCCGTACTACCAGAAATGGTGATCTTGCTTCTGCCTGCGACACCAAAGTGTCCGCCCATGTTTGAACTGTGTGGATGTGAATCACATTGTGAATGACCTAGAGGTATCAGTTGATTGTCTAGGATACTGTTGCTCCCCCACTTGCGGAGGAACGACGCCGTCCCGGGTTAGCTGCCGACCCCCCGCCTCCGCGGAGGGGTGGCACCCCCGCCGCTTTCCCCGCTTCCGCAGAGGAGCAGCACACCGCTGGCCGGCTCTCTTAGGGGTTGCTCAGATGTTCCCAGTGCATGTTGTCTCTCTCCTCCTTTATAGTCCTCTTCCACCAATCCCAACTCTGCTGCCCACACGCTGAGCATGCTGCTCTCCTCCAATCAGGAGCAGGATCAGCTCCTGCAGCTCGTCAGTCGAATTGGTGAGGCAGCTGTGTAGAAGTTGTTTACTGTCTCTCAGCGCCATATTGCGGGAGATCAGATGCATAGAATTAGTCTTAGCAGTTCCAGTAATTTAGTCTAGTCTCGGTTGCTCCCCAGAGATACAGACACTGAGACAGAGGATCTCACGAGGTTTATTAGGGGAAATTTTAGGAAAAATAAGAGAGGGAGGAGGCAGCAAGGAGCAGGGAAACCATTCAGGAGCGAATACTCTTCGATGTGTATCATCACCACAGCATGCTTAGGATGGCTCAGGCTCCTCTTTGACTTTCAAAAGGTTTGTCCTGGAAGGCAAGATTTAAGACTATTTCCATAAGACTTGATTTTCTTATCCACACTATGTCTCCTCTCATCGGTCTGGGCTATGAGCGAGTACTTCCATGTGTGACTGTTTCTGTGTCTCTAGGTCATGAAACATCACAGTCTGCACATCTCAGGCAGATCTGAGTTTCCTGTGAGCCCATCCTCATCACTGCCTCACCTTGTCATGTCTGAATTTGAATAACAGAGAGGAGACTCTGCCTCATCTTTGCAAACAGGGTTGCAAGTCATGTCTTGGCCTGAGCTATTGCACCCTTAGATTTGTTTACTGTACTCCAGTGAACATCTATTGATGATCTTACGAGAGGAGAGTTTTCATGTGACGTGGGAAGGGGAGCGCCCAGTATGTGCAGACATTTGCCAGGTACTTTTGCCATGGGCTTATTTCTTCCTCCTGACAGTGTCCTCAGAAACCAACAGGATCCCCGTGTCACAGATGACTGAGTGGGGCTCAGAGGAGGCCCCACAAAGCATGGGCATCAGGGCCTGAGGCAGCAGAGCCACAGGGAGAGCCCCCATGGTGCCTGATGTGGAGCTGAGAGCAAGGCTACAGGAGGCTGGGATGTGGTGAGAGGTGCCCAGCTGAGCAGCACAGAGTCAGCGTCAGCTCCCCCTGGAGCCTGCTCATCGCAATTGGAGGGAGCTGCCCACTGCCCCAGACCCAGCTACACAGTCAGTGTCTTTGGGGCATCATCAAGCAAAGTCTACTCACAGGACCAAGGTCAATTTCCTGGACCTCCAGAGCATGTGTCCTCACTGACCCATAACTTTGACACCCCCACAGGAATCCCTTGTCTTTCCTGCAGATTAGGGGTGAAGGGCTTTAGGGCAGCAAAAACCCCGATATTTCTGGCCTCCATAAGCCACCTCTTTCCTTATGTAAACACACCTCTGCTGCCCAGTGCACAGCAGAGAGGTGATACTGCCAATTGTGTGTCCTCAGAAACTGGAGCAATGTTCCAAGGTCCTCAGACAACCTCACCCTTAAGTTGTAACACCCTGCAGTACCATCTGGGACATTTTTCTTTGTATATCAAAAATGAGAGATAAGATGAGGACACTTTCCAGGTCAGTTCATTGTGTGCACTGACTGAGGCTACTGGTGTAGAGAGTAATAGCATGGGAACAGTGTGATGAGGGGCCACTTGTGGGGTAGGGCATACAGAGAAATTTGGGAAAAGTAGTGGTCCTCTGCAGCCTCCCGCCGAAGTTAATATTTGAAATGTATTACTATGATGGACAATGGCACCAACACTCATCCCAATAAAAGCTGATCCACAATAAAGTAAGTGACAGTCCCAGGCACCTTTCCCCTCCACCAGATTTAGAGCAACTCGTGACACACAACTTGACTCTCCCCTGGGTCCTGACAGCTTGGGGCAGGAAGGGAAGTCACAGGTATAGACTGCTGTCCTCACATGTCACTATGTCTGCAGATGTCAGAAGACACAGCCTATCTTGCAGGAGATGCAGAACCAAACCAGATTAATAAACACACGGATGCTAAACGGAGGACCTGTATATCCAGACCACTCCCGAGCCTACCTGCCTACCACATCCAAAGCTCATTACTTGCACAGTAAGAACAGATACTGAGAAGAGAGGAATGTTCACCCTCCACACATGATCACAGACAGTCATAGAATCGAGGGCCACCAGCCTCCTTGTCCCCTCTGCTTCTCTCCTTAGCTAAGGGTCTCAGTGTTGCCACCCCTGGACACCAGAATCTCTTGGGAGGGGACGTGGATTCCTGATGTTCTGCAGGGAAACTGGGAATGTGTTTTGACAGAAACTGTTACCTAGAAGTTAGGTACACAGAGGTATAATACTTATCATAATTCACAGGCAATACTGAATTTAAAGTCCAATGAGAGTTTCCAACTAACTAAATAAGAACATTAAAACAAGTTTGTTTTGATTTCAAACTGTAAACGGCCTGTGGTGTCTGAACAGAGGACTCATCCACTGTAATAACTACACAGGCCACAAGAGAACCTGTTCATGGGAACATAATTCAGGACTTTCTTGGAAATTGGCCCTGGAGATAATTACTGTCACACTTCACTACCACCCTACAAGTGTACATTTCTATTACAAATATTTGATCCCTGCTAATGCAGAATATTTTATGGAGGGCATCACTGAAGGATTTCTGCATAGCATATTTTCCAAGAGAAATAAGATGGTGATTTGCTTTTTCCAAGAGTGTTCAAAATTGCACAAAGCACACAAAATAAACTCTTCCTCTAGGACACCCACATCCCATATCACAGGGCCATTTTGAGTTCTAGCACATCCTTTTCTGATAAGCTTTCAGCTAAAGCACCTGGGAAGGCAGGAAATGATCACCCAAATACTTAGGTTCCTGAAACCCATGCAGGAGACCTGGATAGAATTCCTGGCTCCTGGCTTCTGCCTGGCCCAACCTCAACTGTTATGGGCATTAAGGGTAAACAAACAGATCAAGCTCGCTCGCTCACTCTGTCTCTCTCTCTCTCCTCTCTCTGTCTCTGTGTATGTGTTTGCCCCTCTGTCACTCTGCCTTTCAAATAAATCTTTTTTTAAGATTTATTTTATTTGAAATGCAGAGTCGGGGAGAGAGAGAGAGAGAGAGAGAGAGAGATCATCCATCCTCTGACTCACTCCCCAGATGGCTGCAACAGGCTGGGCTGGGCCAGGTGGAAGCCAGGAGCTTCTTCTGGGTCTCCCATGTGGGTGCAGGGGCCCAAGCACTTGGGCAATACTCTGCTGCTTTCTCAGGCACCTCAGCAGGAAGCTGGGTTGGAAGTGGAGCAGCCTGGACTAGACCCAGTGCCCATATGGGATGTTGGCATTGCAGGCAATGGCCCAACCGACTATGCCATAATGCCGGCTCCTCTAATACATCTTTTAAAAAAAATCACCAGTGGGAGTAGAGGAGAATCCACATCCAGTGCAGGGACCTTTCCCTGGGGTCCAGCCCAAAGAACCACCTTGCTAGGGCACCTGAGGAAAAGTGTCCTACCACCTTCTGGGACAATGCTTTCTCTTTAGTTAGTGCACTGGACTGTTTTCAGAATATGGAACAGTCACTTCTGGAATAAGGGGAGGATGTGGATTCTACAGTGGAAATGAAGCTGCTCCCCCCAACCAGCTGCTCCTACCTCTCCCTGGAGTGCTCCCCCAGATCATTCGTCCTGGTGCTGGCATCCACCTCCAATATTCCTCTGCCATCCTCTGCATTTCCATTATTTCCAATCTTGAACACAGAAAACAAGTGGACTTCAATACCACCTTCTCTACTAGACACTCAACAGCTTAATCTTAAGCCTTCAGAAACACCCGTAAAAATGCCAACCCCATTCGGCACCTGTGATGCAAGTAGACCAGCTCCTTCCTCCTTTTCATCACCTCCTGCTCAAAAGCACAGGCACTGAGCTGTGGGAGGAAAACGCATGCCTGTTTAGCTGTGGAAGACTGGGCACAAAAGAAGGCAGCAAAGAAAAAGTCTTTAAAAAGTCTTACCCTGTTTTCCCGATCCTTCTGGGCGTAAAAGGCTATCTGAAAAAGTCCACACATCCGCAGCTAAGTCCAGGGGTTCTAAGTAGTACTGTAATTATCGGCATAGGGGCTGAGGATTCTGCAATGATTGGCAGAATGCAGATTACCTGGTTTCTGAACATAGACCTTTGTTGCTCCCTCCGTGCCTGCAGTTCTTGTATTTTTCTCCTGTGATTGAGATTTACTGTCATCAGATGAGGAACATTTTTTGATGATGATTTTATTCAGTGTACCCAAGTGGTCATTATCTTCACACATGTGCACAAAACATGCACACAGATCAAACACCTTATATGTACCATGATAATAAAGGCACAGTGGAATGCAAACTGCTGCTTTACTGTAGTATATAAAGCCTGCAGGGTTCTGAGTTAGCACAATCTCCTTACCCTGCTTTATTCTACTTGAGTATCTTTTCTCACAAAGCTCTATTCTCCTCTTACTGATGTGCTTCCACATTCCCCAGGGTGGCAACAACTGGGTTTACAAAATGCTACAGTCTCTTCTATGGCTGTGATCTCTCCTATATCAAACTGCTTTCCTAAGGATTATCATAACTGCCACCACCCCACAAACATTCACACGAGCCCAGCCTCCCACACTGTTAGGGATCAGCAACTGTTCAGAAACTTGACATTTTCTCATCATTAGTAAAATTTAATTTGCTGTGTTTTCCCTGCTGTGAGCTTTTTTTTTCCCCTCTGGGTATGTCCTCAGACCGTTTGTTCATATTTCTGTGTTAATCATGTCTATACACTAAATAGAGTTAAAAACAAAATCCAACAAGGGTTTCTGGAGTAGTTGGTATTCAATCTCAGAACTCACTTGTATTTTTTTAACTCCTCTTCAGCCTGTTTCAGGTTTTCCTCTTTCTCTAACAGCTTCCTCTCGCTCTCCATCTGCTCCTGTTGCCGCCTTGCCAGCTCCCTACAGTGGGAAAGAAATGCACCTCACCCAGAAGCCCATGTGAAACTCTGCCTTTCTGACCACCCAGTAGTCTAATGGCTTTGAATGCAAAATTCCTTCCCAGCCTTCTGTAATAATGCACACACCCACAAACACATTCTGAGAACAGAATTAAAGCTGTCCATTGAGGGCCAGAGGAAAATCAGACTCTGGACCACTGGCAAGTCCTCTGCAATTTCAAGCTCCTCCTTGTGGTGGAATGAGAAGGCCGTGCCAAGGTGGCCACTGGCAAGTGAGCATCAGTTACTCAGGAATGGCTTTGGACCTACCTGGCAAAGGAGGCTGCCTGGCAAAAGGCTGTGATTGGATGGCTTCAGACCCATCTGGCAAAGGAGCCTGCCTGACAATGGGCTGTGATTGGTTAGGGTATAAACTGCCCCTTGATCAGATTGGCTGCCTCAGCTATATAAGCTGCAGTGCCAACTGAAATAAACGAGTCTGCCGGCTGCTCGCCTCTGGCCCGCTTTCACTGGACTCCTGGGGTCTGTGTGGTGACTCTGTGCCTCTTGCCCCCATCACGCTCCTACTCTCAGAACGAATCCACAGCAACATCTGGCGCCCAACATGACTGAGAAACAGTGTGTCGGACTCGGTGAGGTCCCCCCTTGATTTTGACAAGTAGACTCCTTGGTGTTCTGTGTGCTGTTTGGTTCTGTGAGGGTGAGCACAGAATGTCCTCCTACGCCCCTTTCCTTGTCCTTGTCCTCGGTCTAAGTGACCCCAGGTTAGGCACACATTGCCCAGAAGCGTAACACCATTTCTCGGCTCCTCCTTTTACTTTCAGTTTGCCAGGCGAATTCACGTAAGGGACAGATCATCCCAGAATTCGGAACCAAGTCATCTTCCCCCACTTGAGAGAGGTGACATTCCGGAGACACCGTGTGGGCATACGGCCTTGACCTAACGAATCAAGGAAGTCCCCCACTAAGCACAGGACATACTTACAATCTGATACATCACTGTTCATCTAACATAGGGAACCCCCTGCATAATGCCATCAGCCAGTGAGATGCTAGGAATTTGTTTTGTTATGGCAGCAGTGCTGTGGGTGTCTTGTCTTTGGCTAGAGTTGGCATGGTGTGCCTCTCTTAAGTGCTCAGACATGGGAAAGATACCCCCCACCCTCAGAAGCCCACACAGATTACCAAACATAATGAATCTGTGAGTGATAGAGCCTGTCACTCCAGGCCTCTGCCTCACAAGTGACAGTTGATGAAAATGACATGACAGCAGACAACGCAACAATGCCTAGTCAGCAATCCCCCAAATACCCGTGGGATGAATTTAGACGACCTCGAGGCAATAACCCATGTGAGGTCATCCCTTCTGCACTCAGTGAGGATCCCCACATTTGTGGCAGTCCTTGGGCACCCCAGGCTCTCAGGGCAGCTGCTAGGCCCCATCCCACCTGCATGTTTGCCTTTAATCTTGAAGTGGATGCAGAATTCAGGCTTTGGATTCCAACACCTGTAGAAAGGCTTTTGCTAACCAAGGGCCAAGGATATGCTTGTGCCTTCCCAGAGAACGCAGGACAGCCCATTTGGGTACCAGCTAGAAACATCAAGCCTGCAACTGACTGTCAGCCAGAATCAAGTGAACAAGACTGAGAGTCCACCTTGTTAGCAGACACACCTGCTACCGATTGTCAAGCTGCTGCCTTATCCTACCCTGAGAAAGTGCCCATAGCCACATCCATTACTGCTTTATACCCCACTAGCTCTGGCCAGCCACTCAGATGGTCCACAGCCTGTGTGCAGTCACGCCATTCCTGATAACCATTGTTCCTCATTCCTACCCCCATCTGAGCAAGCTCTCCTGTGGTCTCCCATTTTGAGGGCTTGTTAGTGAAAGATGGGTAAGATCCCCTGGGGGAGAACCTAAGACAGGCACAGCCATGTACAGAGACCACATGGAAATGGGGTCAACAATGGTATGGCCAAGAATCATGCCTCCTGTTGCTCAAAAATAAACAAGTCTGCAGGCTGCTCGCCTCTGGCCTGCTTTCACCTGACTCCTATGTATGTAAAAATATATACATAGCACCTATGGAATGATGCCCTGGTCAGTCATGACAGCCAGGACTAGAACTGGAGCCCATATGAGATGCCGGTGCCACAGGCAGAGGATTAACCTGTTGTGCCACAGTGCTGCCCCCAAGAAAATGCTCATTTTCTTTCCAGGTGGAAAACCAGACCAATTCATCCCAATTCATTCCATTGTTTATAAGACAGGGGATCCATACTTGTCTGTCTCCTCCCATGCGAGACTGATTCTCAGTCTCAGGTGGGTGCCCTGACATAGACAATCAGACCTGCAGAGATCCTTCCGGGGCCACTAGTGACTTGTGGACATGTCTAAATACAGGTGTGGCACCCCTGCCACCTACTGCTTCAAGTTTAGAGAAGGAAAAAGCAAATCATAGTACTACCAACACTGACTGAATTTGAAAATGTTGTGAACTGCCACCTAGTCAGGGTGTTAGCTCCTGTAAACCTGGAGCCAACAGCTGGGAAGCCCTCAACCTCAGTGTCATCTACTCTCACAAGGTGGAATTCACTGATGGTGTAGGCTGCAAATCCTGGGGTCTGGAAAGTTACACTTGCTGTGCTGCCCTTGAACTGCTTTGTCCATGGTTTTGAGTTAAAAAAATTCTCAATTTGATCTCTGTTCTAATAGGGATTACCCACAACATTTAAAGAGCCATTGGAAGGAAATAGGCACAAAACAATACAGAAAGTTTCTGTATTTATTTTTCTGGCCATCCATGCAAGGCTTCAGCAAATGATTTCTGGAGAGGCCCAAATGCAGTGAGGTATTGAAGACACAGTGGAGCAAGGCACTGTCCCACCCTAAGAGAGCTCACATTTCAGTGCAAACAAGATACCACTGAAGATATAACAACCCCTGCCTCAGCCTTGAGACGGACTAAGACAAAACCTGGATCATAAGGAAAAGCTCTGCTTTGACAGTTACAGCTGCCTACATTGGTGGACACACTTGTTCACACAACAGTAGTTGTATCTAAGAACATGTGAGCATCTTACCTTGTTAGGGTCATCTTTCTTTGTACATGGTTTTCATAAAGACTATTCAAAGTCATATTCCGTAGTTTGTAGTCAGCGTCCTTTTCTGCCAATGCAGAGCTCAATGTATGACAGTTTTCTTCCAGGTTCTTTTTATCTTCTGCAAAAGATAAAACAGTGTTCTTTGTGTTATGTGCACTTGGACCTAAGAACATGGCTGGGGCAAGGACCCTGGGGCAGTAAGCCATTCTTCACCTTCCCAGTGAAAACTGATCTTTGCTCTATTGGGCTTTTTTTTCCCAACAATGTACCTTCCAGTTCACATATGCTGGACCTCAGGGCTTCCCACTTGGCTTCCTTGGCTTCATCATGATACTCTGTAGACTTTAAGACAAATGTCAGAAGAGACATTCAAGAAATAATGATGGCACAACTTTGTGAACATTTAACACTACTCAATTTTTCCCTTAAAAATAGTTAGCTTCTGTCTGGTCTCCCAGACATTGTGGTCATTTGGAGAGTGAACCAGTAGATGAAAGATCTATCTTTCTCTCTCTCTCTGTAACTCTGCCTTTCAAAGAAATAATAAATAAAGCTTTTTAAACGAAATAGTTAAGATGGCTAATTTTGTGTTATATATTTTACTAAATTAAAGTTTTTAAGTATCTGAAAAATAAGTAATTACAATTCAGTTCTCTGATTTATATCATCTATAGGAGTAACTTTGTTATCTGCTCCCTCTTGATCTTCAACTGAGCATTTTCTTTGTCTACTTTATCATCTTCAAACTTTAGTTTTACTTTCCTGACCTGGCATCATTAGTGGTAATTTGAACCTAGTACAGGAAGTTCTCACTAATGACAATTCCCAAAGCAAAATTCCATGTAGAGATCATACAATTTTAATCTTTTTTTTTTTTTAATTTGAAAGGTAGAGTTATAGACAGTGAGAGAGAGAGAGAGAGAAAGGTCTTCCATCTGCTGGTTCACTCCCCAAGTGGCCACAATGGCCAGAGTGGGGCAATCTGAAGGCAGGAGCCAGGAGGGCCATCTTCTACTGCTTTCCCAGGCCTTAGCAGAGAGCTGGATTAGAAGAAGAGCGTCCAGGACTAGAACTGGAGCCCATGTGGGATGCTGGTGCCACAGGCGGAAGATTAACCTGTTGTGCCACAGTGTTGCCCCCAATTTTAATCTTAAAAGAAATGAAATATTTGTTCTACATCAAAGCTAAGATGTACAATGGAAATCCTGTAGCAAGTATGGGTAGTTTCTAACAATCCTGAGCATAAAATAACATTGGTATAACATCTTTCAGTTTCTCTGAAGTTTTCTTTTTCTACTATCTGCACTGTAATTTCCATAGAAACTCTGAGTGATAAACTAAAAAGATGAAAGTCAACCAGGGGGCCGGTGCTGTGGCATAATGGGTTGGGCCTCTGCCTGCGGCACCAACATGCCATATAGGTGCTGGTTCAAGCCCCAGCTGCTCCATTTCCGATCCAGCTCCCTGCTAATGACCTGGGAAAGCAGTGGAAAATGGCCCCAGTATTTGGGCCCCTACATGCATGTGGGAGACCCAGAGGAAGCTCCTGGCTTCAGCTTGGCCCAGCCCCCGCCTTTGTGGCCATTTGGGGAGTAAACCAGCAGATGGAAGAACTCTGTCTCTGTCTCTCCCTCTCTCAGTCTATAGCTCTGCCTCTCAAATAAATAAATAAATTTAATAAGTCATTGAAGGATTTACACAACATTGAACGTTGCACAGAAGTTTCAGCCCCTAGACTCTCACACTTGTACTATCATGAACAGCAAGGAAAAATCTGCATCTCAATTCACCGAATAAACTGAAAAGCTCAGAAGCTAAATAATGGTAAAAATGTAACAGCTAAATTCTTACCAAGTCATGCTTCTTGGCATTCAGATCTGTTCCAGGTGGAAGCTTAGCATATGGACTTTGAATAAGGTCATTCACTAGATTGTTCGTGTCTTCAACTTTTCTGTCATTATCCTTCAACAAAACATCAAAAAAGAACTCATTATCAGTTGTTATGGGAAAATGTATCCAGGAAGAGCAGACAGAAAATCATAGGTATTCCTTTTGCTTCCCAGCCACATTAGGAAACAGTGATTTCCATACCCTTGTCACCCAATGCTAAGGGTGGGCAAATGGAAAAGCAATGAGTTCACCAAGTATTTAACATTCAGTTCTTCTGGTTGGAGGAAACATATTTGTGAGTTGTAATTTTATCATTGATCATATGTAGTTGTCTTGCTAACACAATACAATTAGTAATAAATGTAATATAATGTGTATTTACAAGGGTAATTTCCATTTCCAGCATTAACTGTGCTCATATTGGTGATCTAGAAGTCAGAAAATTGCTGGACCCTTGACTTCTGGTCTGGGTTGTAAGGAGCTTGGAGACTATCATGCCTGTCTTTGTAATAAGGAAAACAATGAAGTAACTAAAAATCAAAAAACCTTTTAGATCTATCAGAGAACTGATGTCACAGTGCGAACTGTTGCCTTCAAAACAGGAGAGACAGACAGATATAGTGAATCACCACATACCAGAGCATTGACTCTAACAAACATTGACATTGTTTGTTAGAGTGCCAGTTCCAGCCCTGGTTACTCTACATCTAACCCAGCTTCCAGCTAATGTGCCTGAGAAGCAGTCGGTCATGTTAGTCCAAGTATTTGGGTCCCTGTCACCCATGGGGGAATAAGAGGATGGAGTTCCTGGCTCCGGATTTCACCCTTGATTGTCATCTAATCGTTTCCCTTCTTACCTCCTTCTCTTCGAACTTCGGCATCATATTGCTGAGCAAGGACTCATCGATGGTAATTTTGACCTAATGAAAAACATGCTTGTTAATGATGTAATTTCCGAGAACAAAATTCCATGTGGAGCCATACAATCATGAAATATTTGTTCTGAATCAAAGGTAAGGTATACAATGGAAACCCTGTAGGTAGCTTACCTCTGGCATATTTCTCTTCAAGTTCTCTGAGGATTTTTCTTTTTCAAATAACTGCACATAATAGAAATAAAACATGCATTGTGATTGCCATAGAAACACTGGACCAAACACTTAAAATATGAAAGGTTGAGCAAATCTATCTGGAGCTACCTCTATATTTGATGGAAAAGTGGTTGATCTAGGCTGGGGCCAGGAACTATGTCAAACACACAGAAATGAGGAACAAAGAAATGCCTCAAGGCATGAATGTTTTGTGGCATCACACCATTTCTGCTTAGGAGATAACGGAATACACTGAGCAAACAATGAGGGCAAAGCAAAGAAGGTGGTGTTCAAGTCACATGGCGCAAATGAAATGTTCTTCATAGATAAGAAAGGAAACCAAAACCAAGTGTCTCTCACTTCACCTAGAAAATTCTCTGTTCAGCATCAAGAGTGTCAGGGACTGCTTTACTTGACCTGATGTCTTGTTCATCTGATAATTTTCTCAGTTTTTCTTTGCAACTTGCAGGGTAATGCTGAATGCTTGCTTACTCAGGTCAGTCTTTTACATTTAAGACATTGTGTGATGGGTACAAGAACGCTGAATAGCACTCAGTAGAAGGGTCAGCCCCCAGGCTCACACAGTTGACTGTCAGTGTGGATAAGAGTGACATTTCACAATGTTGCACGTGGGGCTGCACCATGTGTTGCACATCTTCTCTCTAGGAGTCCCAACAGGTCCTCACAGTGCTCATCAGAAAACAGGCCTCTCCTGCTTTCCCCAAAGGTAGGAGAAAGTAGCCCAGAGTCTTTCCTTCTCTTTGAAAAGGCCAGCCTTCTTGAAAATCTGTTTTCCCAGAGCCTAACTGCGATTTTTCCAGAAACTACATGACCACTGTGAAGGGAAATAGCCAACTCTCCCTCTCTCTACCCTTCCTAACCTGGAGGGAAAACCAGAATCACACTGAGCAGCACAGATGAACGTTGCAGGGCTCAGGCTCCGTGGAAGACTGAGCTGGTCAGGAACCCTGGGGCCCGATCACCACCACAGGGCTGCTCCATGGCCCCTGGAGCTTTAGGCTGAGGCACTGTGTGCCAATGTTATGGACTCAGGGATATCTCCTCGAGGACACAAGGGCACGGACAAGACAGGAAATCTTAGCTTCTGCCACTCTCCGTTGGAGTAAACAGAAAACAACCTAATCTGTAGTCAGACAAACCTAAAACCCCCACATACAAACTAGTTATTGACCTCAGTCCCTTTTAACCTGCATACGATGTCTGGGTTTGTTGAAGAATTAGAAGGCATACTAAAATACACCAATGGAAACAAAACCCACAGTTTGACAGAAAGAAAGCATTTAACTCACACTGAGCTATGGCATCAATGATAGAACGATCAGACTTGGAATTTAAAACCACTGATTAATATGGCCAAGACTCAGATGGAAAAACTGGGCATAATGCAAGAAGAAATAATCAGCAGAGAAAGAAAATTGTAAGACTCCAAAGAAAGGCAAGAAATCAAAACACAATAGCAGAATGAGGCATCCCTTTGATGGTTCACTATCAGGCCCAACACAGATGAGGAAAGAACCAGTGAATTAGGATGTCAGGGGGCCAGGGTTGTGGCCTAGTGGGTAAAGCCATTGGTTTGAGTTCCACATGGTCACAGGTCTGAGTTCCAGCTGCTTTCCTTCTGATCCAGCTCCCTGCTAATGGGAAAGCAGCAGAAAATTGCCCAAGTGCTTAGACCCCTACACCCAGGTGGGAGACCTGGAAGAAGCTCCAGGCTCTTGGCTTCAGCCTGGCCCATCCCTGGTCATTGCAGCCATTTGGGGAGTGAACCAGCAGATGGAAGACCTCTCTGTCTCTCTAATTCTGCCTTTCAAATAAGTAAGTTCAAAGAAAGGAAGGAAAGAAGGAAGGAAGTCCCCCCAAAAAAATGTAAAGAAGAAAAGGAGATGAAAAGCAACACAGGGAATCTAAGAACAGGACCTATTGGCATCTTTTTAAAGATTTATTCATTTGAAAGGCAGAGTTACAGAGAGACAAAGACAGAGACACAGAGAGAGAGAGGAGTCTTCCATCTGCTAGTTCACTCCCAAACAGCTGCAAAGGCTGGAGCTGGGCCAATCTGAAGCCAGGAGCCAGGAGCTTCTTCTGGGTCTCCCACCCAGATGCAGGGGCCCAAACACTTGGGCCATCTTCTACTGCCTTTTCAGGCCACGACAGAGAGCTGGATCAGAAGTGGAGCATCCAGGACTCAAACTGGCTCCCATAAGGGTTGCTGGCACTGCAGGTGGCAGCTTTACCCACTACACCACAGTGCCAGACCCTGAAACTATTGACATTTATTGCATACTTTAATCCCATAGGGCCAGCGCTGTGGCATAGCGTGTAAAGCCACCACCTAGAGTGCCGGCATCCATATGGGTGCTGGTTCAAGTCCAAGCTGCTCCACTTCTGATCTATCTCTCTGCTATGGTCTGGGAAAGCAGTATGAGATGGCCCAAGGATTTGGGCCCCTGCACCCGTGTGGGAAGACCCAGAGGAAGCTCCTGGCTCCTGGCTTCAGATCTGCACTGCTCTGGCCATTGCAGCCAATTGGGGAGTGAACCAGTGGATGGAAGACCTCTCTCTCTTTATCTGCCTCTCATTCTCTCTCTGTGTAACTCTGACTTTCAAATAAATAAATAAATCTTTTTTAAAAATTCCATAACAGAACAATACAGGTTCTTCCCAGGCTCATAAACATTCACAAGGTAGACAACACTCAGGGCCATAAAACACATGCTAAAAGTCATAATAGGAAATTTCCTCTCAGGCCACAGACTTAATCTACATTTCAGTAGTAGAAAGATAGCTGAAAACTTACAAACTATTTGGAGACTAAACGGCATAACTCTAAAGAACATGAGTCAAGGGAGTAATCTCTAAAGAAATACAGAAATATTGCAATGTAAATGAAGATGGGGTTTTAAACACTGGTGGGATGTAGGGAGAGTGTTGCTTCAATGAGGAGTAGTGCTAAATGCACTACTAAATGCTGAAAATTCCTCTTCATTTATAATGCAAAGTATGCCTGAATGGTATGGTAGTATACTCACAGCAAGTTTAGTTCTCCAGAAGAAAATCTTAAATGTAGAAATCCCAAGGAAAACACCGACAATCAACTTCTGGAAAATTCCCAAACAATGCAGACCGAAATGAAACCGGCACTGCAGAATCTCAACCATCTGTAAGATGACATCAGAAACAGTGAGAATCCTCAAACACATTACACAGTCGCAAGGGCTCACCCTTAGGACCCCTGAGCAAGCCTGCCAGGGGTCACCACACTCCTCAGGTCACTGCAGGGAATTCCACTGCCTCAAGAAACGTCACACTTGCCAGTCTCGCGTTTCCTGGGTGTCTGAGTGTGGAAAGTCATTGTGAAAGTGGGTGCCTTCACATAGAGAACCCAGGTCACCATGGGCCCTGCCCTCTCGGGGGTCTAACACTGCACAGAAACCCCCTTCATTGCACTTCTTTCTGGGATTCGTTGGTTTTCCTCATTTAAACATCAGCATCATTAAAAAAGTAGAATAGATAGGTAATTTTATTTAGAAAAAAGATAAGTTTTATTTATGAAATAAAACCAAGATGAAGATACCGAAAATGATGCTGAAGTGTGGGGTTTATTATTATTCTTGATATTAATTCTATTAGGCCTTCATGGGAATGAAAACAGAAATTCCCACAGAGTAAATTCTGACTGCTCTCCATGGATTGCTCTGGATTTAACTGCATGCTTTTCGAAAACTTAACACTTGAATTCTAAATGTGTCCTTCAAGATGATGGTTTAAAAAGAGCCAGTGATGCAAGTGTTATGCCAAGTCAGGAATGGAAGAAAATTAATTCCTGATTTATGAAACATGTGAGTGATTTTAGAAATAAGGTGTTGAGTAGAATAAGACAGACAAAAAGAATAAATATGGTATGCATGCATCTGTTTATACAAAATTCTAGAATAAACAAAGTTCATCTATGATATGGGCAGGAACTTACTGGGAAAAAGTAAGGGCAATTATTGGGGTGACTGTCATATTGTAGATCTTGAGAAGGTTTTTATATATTTTCCAAACAGTGAAACTTATACTCAATATTTATATGTTTTCTTCCATGTAACTTTTTTGGAAAAGAAAAATCTGTCAACAAATAGATAATTCTAGTTCGTGACAGTCATGCTGAACTACTTAGGAGGAAGTACAGTGATGTCTGTAATTCACTATGAAATATACTGAAACTAAGATGGACTGAGAGGGATGGATGATATGTGTAAATTCATGTTTGGTAAAATGTTAACCAATGCTATATGTCTGCACATTTTCATAACAAAATGGCAGTGCTAATTAGCAAAACCAGGCAAGTGATGGGGCTGTGTGGATGAAGCTGCCGCCTGCTACACCAACACCTTATACTGGAGCACTTTTCTCAAGTCCCAGCTGTCCCACTTCCAATCCAGTTCCCTGCCAATGTTCCTGGGAAAGAGCAGATGATGGCCCAAGTGCTTGAGTCCCTGCTGCCCATGTGGGAGACCTGGATGGAATCTCAGGCGCTGTGGCTCAGACCTGGCCCAAAACTTACTGTGGAGCCATTCAGGGAATGAATCAGCAGGTGGAAATTCTCTAACTTTGACTCTTCCTTCCTTTTTCTGTCACTCTGCCTATCAAATAACTCTTTTAAAAAATTACCAGAACTGGGGCTGCAGTGGGTTAAACCACCGCCTGCAGTGCCATGATCCCATATGGGTACCAGTTCTAGTCCCAGCTGCTGCACTTCTAATCCAGCTCTCTGCTGTGGCCTGCGAAAGCAGTAGAAGATGGCCCAAGGCCTTGGGCCTCTGCATCCACATGGGAGACCCAAAAGAAGCTCCTCGTTCCTGGCTACAAATTGGCCCGGCTCCAGCCATTGCAGCCCTTTGGGAGTGAACCAACAGAAAAAAGACCTCTCTCTCTTTCTCTCTGTCTCTGCCTCCCTATAACTCTGCCTTTCAAGGAAATAAATAAATAAATAAAAAGTCTTTAAAAAATTATCAGAACCAAGATGTCCTTTATGTCAGTGAATTTTTTTGAATAGGAGTTCCAAAAATGATTGAGATTGTTCATGCCTGAAGAATTATAGGTACAACACAATTGCATCTTTCTCCAGGTAATTCATTGTGGAGTTGCAAAATTCAAAGAGATATTAGGAAACCTCACAAGCATGTGAGTTTCTGAGTTTTTATTTTAAGGGTAAAGATAAATGGAAATACATTTCCTGCAACCCATTCCAAAATAAAGATAAGTAAATGGTGCTATATCCAAGGTAAAGAATCTACTCAGCCATGGAAAGGAACAAACTACTACTATATAAAAAAATAAGGATCAATATCGGGACATGCTGACTTAACTAATCCATAAAAACAATAAGAACACCCATCATGTTGAATTACCTTTTATAAAACAGGATAGACTGGGATCAATGAGTGGTTCAGGGAAGAATGGGAGGTGGGAGGGTAGAGGTCAGATGAGTTAACAAGGAGCAGAAAGAAATATCTAAGGATGGACGAGTTCACAGTCTAAATGAGATAATGGTTTCATTACTGTATGCATATGTTAAAAATGAATAAATTCAGGCAGGCGCCAAGGCTCACTTGGCTAATCCTCCACCTGCAGCGCTGGCATCCAAGTTCTAGTCCCCGTAGGGGCACCGGGGACTAGTCCCGGTTGCTCCTCTTCCAGTCCAGCTCTCTGCTATAAATTGTAATAGCTGGGGATCAGTGGAAGAGGTCAGGACAAGAGGACGGAGGGAGAAAATCAGATGGATGAACAGGGGCCAGGAGGAAATGTATGAGAGCGATGGGTGAGTTTACCATCTTGAATGATGTGACAATTTCATTACTGTATACAAATGTAAAAAACAAGTATATCCTATTCTTTGAAGAGCTACTGCTTACTCTACACAATTTTTCCAAATAACTTGTAGGAAAACTTTTGATACATAAGCTTACAGAGTTTAATTGTTCTGACAACACATGGAAAATCTGTCAAAATGGTTAATAGAATTTCACCTATGAACTTTTAAGCCAGTTTACAATCAATTAATAAATTGACTACAAACTTACTTTGGAGGTGAAGACAAGATCTTCTATTGGATGTTTGTGAAATGGTTGGTTAAATTGTTGTGTAACGAATTCAAAACTGTGGTCCAACTATATGGAAGAATAAGAAAACATTTACCAAATTTGCTACAGTATCAGTGGGAATAATTCATAGAGTCAAGTTCATGATTCTGAGTCTCTTCTATTTATTGTAATAGCTGGATATCAGTTTAGGAGGTCAGGACAAGAGGACGGATGGAGAAGATCAGATGGATGAACAGGGACCAGGAGGAAATATATGAGAGCGATGGGTGAGTTTACCATCTTGAATGATGTGACAATTTCATTGCTGAATACAAATGTAAAAAACAAGTATATCCTATTTTTTGAAGAGATACTGCTTACTATACTAATTTTCCAAATAACTTGTAGAAAAACATTTGATACATAAGCTTACAGAGTTCAATTGTTCTTGACAACACATGGAAAATCTGTTAAAATGCTTAATAGAATTTCATCTATGAACTTTTAAGCCAGTTTACAATCGATTAATAAATGAATACAAACTTACTTTGGATGTAAAGCCAAGGTCTCCTATTGAATGTTTGTGAAGTGCTTGTTTAAATTGTTTTGTAGCAATTCCAAAAATATGTTCAAATTATATAGAACAATCAGGATATATTTACTATATTTGCTAAGATATCAGTGGGAATTATTCACAGATACGTGTTTATAGATATGGGTGTGATTGGAGAGATGGAAATTTCTGTTAAAATCACACATGAGTTATTAAGCCCAACAGAAATTAAGCCCACTGGAGCCGCTATTGTGGCACAGAAGGTAGGCTGCTGCTTTCTGGCTGGCAACCCCTATGACAGCACCAGTTTTAGTCCCGGCTACTCCAATTCCAGTCCAGCTATTTGCTGATGTACCTGGGAAGGTAGCGATGATGACCCACAAACTTGGGCCCCTGCCACCCACATGGAAGACCTGGACGAAGCTCTAGTTTCCTGGCTTCAGCCTAGGCAGGCCCCAGCCATTGTGGCTTTTAGGAGAGTAAACAAGTAGGTCGATGATCTCTCCTCTCTCTCTCCCTCATTTCTCTCTCTCTCCCTCCCTCCCTCCCTCATTTCTCTCTCTCCCTCTCACTCTACCTTTAAAAATAAATACATAAATCTGAAATAAAGAAAATAAGCTCATCATGTCTGAGTCCCCCTTCTATGGAATGTAATAGACTAGGATCAGTGGTTCGATGGGGAATGGGAGAAAGGAGACGTTCAGGTGGATGAGCAAGGAGCAGGAGGAAATATTTGAGAGTTACGGATGAGTTTGCCATCTTAAATGAGGTAACGATTTCCTTGCTGTGCACAGTTGTTAAAAATAAATTCCAGCTGGCACCGTGGCTCAATAGGCTAATCCTCCGCCTAGCGGCACTGAGACACCAAGTTCTAGTCCTGATTGGGGCGCCGGATTCTGTCCCGGTTGCCCCTCTTCCAGGCCAGCTCTCTGCTGTGGCCCAGGAAGGCAGTGGAGGATGGCCCAAGTGCTTGGGCCCTGCACCCCTTGGGAGACCAGGAGAAGCATCTGGCTCCTGCCTTTAAGGACATACTGCTTACTGCACATTTACCAAACAATCTGTTAGAACTCTTTTTTTTTTTTTTTTTTTTGACGGGCAGAGTGGATAGTGAGAGAGACAGAGAGAAAGGTCTTCCTTTGCCATTGTTCACCCTCCAATGGCCACCACGGCTGGCGCGCTGCGGCTGGCGTACCACACTGATCCAAAGGCAGGAGCCAGGTGCTTCTCCTGGTCTCCCATGGGGTGCAGGGCCCAAGCACTTGGGCCATCCTCCACTGCCTTCCCTGGTCACAGCAGAGAGCTGGCCTGGAAGAGGGGCAACCGGGAAAGAATCCCGTGCCCTGACCGGGACTAGAACCCGGTGTGCTGGTGCCACTAGGTGGAGGATTAGCCTATTGAGCTGTGGTGCCAGCAGAACAAATTCTGACACACAAGCTGAGCTGGTTTTATTTTTCTGACAAAAACATGGAAAATATGTTAAAATGGTTAATAGAATTTCACCTATGAATTTATAAGTCAGTTTATAATTGATTGACAAATAAATATAACCTTACTTTGGATGTGCAACCAAGATCTTTTGGATATACGGGAAATGGCCGGTTGAATAGTTTTGGAAAAAATCCAATAATATGGCCAATCTGTATGGAAGAATGAGAAAACCAGTTACAAAATGTGCTAAGCTGTCAATGGTAATAATCCATAGACATCCATTACACACATGAACATGACTGAGAAAGATGGGAACTGCTCTGACAGTTATACTTAGTTATTGTCCCAGCAAATATTAACCCATTCTGTCTGATTTCCTTCTATACATGTGATAGATTTGGCTGAGCAGTTTAGGATGGCAGGATGGAAAGATTTATCCCAAAAATTAAGTACGCATTATTGTTGAACCCAGATTTCCAAGAAAACCTGAAGTTTTCTCCAATGTTCACAATGATTCTGAACCAGCACACTTTGTGTGAAGTTTGGAAGTACATGAGGATTTGCAGGGTAAAGTGATGTGTGTTCCAACTGAAACTATGAGAATCGAAGTCATTTAGAAACACAACTCCAAACAGCCACTAAGACTTCCTCTTCCTGACTCCTGGTATTGCACCTGAACCGATCAATGGTGGCAGGGGAGATCACTGTGTGAAGGAAGGCAACAAATTGGGAATGTTTGGTCACCATGACAAAAGGCCCGAAGGCGATGCACCCTGGAGGTGCAGGGCTACAGCCAGACCCCTCCTGGCAAGAAGCCAGGGAAAAACCAGGATTGTTTTTAAGGATGTATTTTGAGGCCTCCTACCTGGAGCTCATGGGGAGGCAGCGTAGGAGCTGCGTCAAGTAGATCAGGATAGTCCCTGAAGTGCCGCTTGCCATCTTCCCCATGTGCTGGGTGCGTTGCCGCTCTTGCTCACCCTTTGCTAGAGCTACACGGCCACCAGCCATCTCAGGAAATGGGGACGGAAGGGGCGCTTCTGCTGCCCCACAGTTCCAGGACATAGTCTGGAGTGAGGTGGAGGTGTGAGCAGCTGGAACACTTCCACCCATCACAACATGCAGAGCAACGATGTTTGGGTGTTCCCAGACAACTTTTACTTCCTCAACCCTATAGAACCGGAAGCTGCCACTGAAATAGGGCCTAGTATTAGGGCCGCCTTTTCATTTTTTATTTTTTTGCCCTTTTCTATCTTCCTCGAATATGAAAATATACTTTTTTAAAAATAAAAGATTCATCTATGGGGCTGGTGTCATGGCATAGCAGGTTAAACCTCCACCTACAATGCCAGCATTCCAGTTGAGTCCCGGCTGCTCCACTTCTGTTCCAGCTCCCTGGTAATGTGCATGGGAAAGCACAGGAAGATGGTCCAGGTGTTTGGCCCCCTGTCACCCACATGGGAGACTCAGTTGAAATTTCAGGCTCCAGGGGCCAGCACCGTGGCTCACTTGGTTAATCCTCCACCTGCAGCGCCGGCATCCCATTTGGGCACCGGGTTCTAGTCCCGGTTGCTCCTCTTCCAGTCCAGCTCTCTGCTGTGACCTGAGAGGGCAGTGGAGGATGGCCCAAGTGCTTGGGCCTCTGCACTCACATGGGAGACCAGGAAGAAGCACCTGGCTCCTGGCTTCGGATCGGTGCAGGGCCGACCATAGTGGCCATTTGGGGAGTGAACCAACAGAAGGAAGACATTTCTCTCTCTCACTGTCTAACTGGAAAGGGAAAGGGAAAGGGAAAGGGAAAGGGAAAGGAAAGGAAAGGAAAGGAAAGGAAAGGAAAGGAAAGGAAAGGAAAGGAAATTTCAGGCTCCTGGCATTGGCCTGACTCAGCACTGGCCTTGCGGCCACTTTGGGGAGTAAACCAGCAGATGGAAGATCTGACTCTCCCTCCTTCTCTGTTATTCTGCCTTCAAATAAATAAACCTTAAAAAAATAGAATAACGACAACAGCAAAAATATTAATTTATTTGTTTGAAAGAGTGACAGACAGGTAGAGACACATAGAGAGAGAGAGATCTTCCCAATTACTGGCTCACTCCCCAAACATCCACAATAACCAAAGCTAAGCCAACTGGAGTCCAGGAGCCAAGAAGTCCATCACAGTTTCTCATGTCAGTGACAGGAACCCAAGTACTAGGGCCACCATTTGCTGCCTGCCAGGTACATTAACAGGAATCTGGATTGGAACCATGGAGTAGACAGACTTGAACGTGGCACTATGATATGGGATGCAAGAGTTCCAAGTTCCAGTCCTGCTCCTTCTCCCTCTTTCTCTCCTACACATAGAGGGTATGGTTTTATTTATTTATTTTTTAAAGACACTGCCTTCTGGGAGCATGTGGGACAGTGGCTTTTTTTTTTTTTTTTTTTTTTTTTTTTTTTACAGGCAGAGTTAGACAATGAGAGAGAGACAGAGAGAAAGGTCTTCCTTTTGTTGGTTCACCCCCCAAATGGCTGCTAAGGCCGGTGCGCTGCGCCGATCCGAAGCCAGGAACCAGGTGCTTCCTCCTGGTCTCCCATGCGAGTGCAGCGCCCAAGCACTTGGGCCATCCTCCACTGCCTTCCCGGGCCACAGCAGAGAGCTGGACTGGAAGAGGAGCAACCGGGACAGATCCCGGCGCCTGAACCGGGACTAGAACCTGGGGTGCCGGTGCTGCAGGCGGAGGAGTAGCCTAGTGAGCTGCGGCACCGGCTGAGGCTTATGATTTTATAAGACAGAATGAAGACCTTCCCAGCAGGAATCTGGCCTTTCTTTAAATTTGGACAATCCTAAGGACAGTAAGGATCCTTTCCCACATGGCTGAATCGACAGCCAGCACATGACCTGGTTCACAAAAGGAAGGACTACAACCCCTCCCACTCCTGGGCAGGTCACTCCTAGTGACTGCCCCATAAGCAGTGTCCCAGGAGGATGCAGCCACTCATTGTCCCAACTGATGGGCATCTCAGGTCCCCTCTAAGCAGGCTGGGAACAGAGTCCCTGGGGGCAGCCTCCAAGAGCAGAGGGGAGGGAGGACTCAGAAGTTGCTGAAAGTCAACACACCAAGTAACACAAAGCACAGGTGACACTTCACTCCTAGCAAACTGGTACCAACACCAGTGACTCAGTGCCGCTGCTCTGGGGCTGCCAAGCTTTCACACACATGGGTGGTTCCTCACTAGGGAAACAGCCCGCACGGCAGGGAACAAAAGCTTGCGACACTTGAGGGCCTGCCTAGGGCCTCCAGGAGCCAGGCTTGTTCCCATGACTCCTATGCCATCACAGTTGCCCGTGTTGGTAAAACTACTTTAATGAGACACAATCCCATACCATATAGTTCCCACCAAGATAGCACATGGCTTCTGGTCTATTCACTAATCCTTCCCTTTTGAGACTATGAGGTTGCTTTTTTTTTTTCTTTTTCTTTCTTTTTTTTTGAAAGCTTTTATTTAATGAATATAAATTTCATAGATACAGCTGTTTAGAATATAGCAGTTCTTCCCTCCATACCCGCTCTCCCACCCCCATTCCTGTCCCACCTCCTACTCCCTCTCCCATCTCATTCTTCATTAAGATTCACTTTTAATTATCTTTATATACAGAAGACCAACTCTATACTAAGTAAAGATTTCAACAGTTTGCACCCACACAGGCACACCAAGTGTAAAGTACTGTTTGAAGACTACCGTTAATTCTCATAGTACCACTCATTAATGACAGAGATCCTGCATGGGGAACAAGTGCACAGTGACTCCTCTTTTTAACAGTTGACACTCTATTTATTACGTCAGTGATCACCCAAGGCTCTTGTCCTGAGCTTCAAAGGCTATGGAAGCCTTTTGATACACAAACTTCGATGTTATTTAGAAAAGGCCATAATCAAAGTGGAAGTTCTCTCCTCCCTTCAGAGAAAGGTACCTCCTTCTTCATGAGGTTCCTACTTCAGGATCCTAGCCTGTCAGCCTTTCCCGCCCCTGGCCCAAGCCAAAATGGATGTCACAGGTGTAATCAGAGCCTGACCAGCCTGGTCAAGACATAGGCTGAGGCCCCTGGGCTGTCAAGAGCCCCTGAAAAGGCTCTTAGGTAAAGCACAGGGTGACACAGCCCCACCGAAGGAAGACACCACGGCGCTTCCTGCGTTTACTCACATTCCTCTTGGCGCTGCTGGGAAACCCCAGCACCAGGATCCAAAAGAGCCACCTCCTCACCTCCATGTCCTGGTCCCCTCAGGGTGCCTGGGCGGCCAGATAGGAGGTGGGGATGGTGAAGGGGAAGGGGGAGGGGAAAGGGAATGAGGATTTGGGAAGGGGAGGGTGTGGCAGGGAAGAGGGGTACTGAGGAGGTAAAGAGGAGGAAGAGGACAAGGGAGTCAGGAAAGTGTCTCGGTCAAATCAGGTGTAGAGGCAGGAAGTAGGGTTCAAAGCTAAGTCACTGGGAGTTGGTCCACAGACCAGACACATGCCAAGTGTGCGTCACTCAGGAGTAGGTGGAGGGACACGGACAAGGGCTCCGTCTTCCTCCGGGTCTTCTCCTGTCTGGAGATCACCTTACCAACCCCAGACTTTATACTTACTCTCTCAACCAATCCCCTGCCTTTGCCTTGCTGTGTCACAATGCAAGCCCCACCCACTCCTAGAATGCCCCTCCCCCACACTGACCGCATGCGGGGGGGGGGGGGGGGCTGAACCCCTGTCTCAACAGCTATTATCCAAAAGTCAGAGAGCAAGAAATGCCTGCAAGGATGAAGAGAAAGGCAGACTTACATGTTGTAGGTGGGAATTTGAATTAGTGCAGCAACTGTGGAAAACGGGCAATTTCTTAAAGAACTAGAAATAGACCTGGCATATGATCCATCAATCCCACTACTGGAGATATACCAAAAAAAAAAAAAAGAACTTATTTTATGAAAAAGATACCTGCTCCACCATGCTTATGGCAACACTGTCCACAATAGCCAGATATGGACTCAACCAGATGAATAAACAAATAAAGTGTGGCACATATATAATGAATATTCAGCTAGAAAAAAGAATGAAATTCTATCTTTTGTAGCAGAATGATTGAAACAGAAGGACATCATGTTAGTGAAATAAGCCAGATACAGAGAGACAAGTATCACATGTTCTTCCTTATGTGTGGGAAGAAAATTAAAAAGAAAAAAACTCAAAAAAATGCCCATGTGTATCAGTTTTGCTGCACAGTGTTCTGTCAAATTGCCTTTCAAATCTTTGTCAAACTGATAGGAATTATTTATTACTATAATTTTGATGATTTTTATTGACATTTTAACATTTTCATTTGACTGTTTAGCCCTTACCTATTTTCCTGGTGGATTGTGGACTTTACATTTAATTTATTGAAGCATTTATTTAGTAGAGCCATTAAGTCTTTGATTGTAATGTAATAAAAATATGTTATCTCAAAAAAACTTTTTCATGTAATGACATTGTCCACTGAACTTTCCCAGGAGTGGGCATTATGGAGGGCAGCTAAGCCTTGGCAAGGGGAACGCCAAGAGTGAAGCCAGCCTAGCCTTCAAAAACATCTGGGCCTCCTGGAGAACAAGAAAGAGCCCAAGGCTGGTGTTGTAACATAGCAAGCTAAGCTGCCACCTGCAATGCTGGCATCCCACATGGGAGCACGGGTCTGAGTCCCAGCTACTCTGCCTTGGCTCCAGCTGTCTGTTAAATATGCCTGGGAAGGCAGCAGAATATGGCTCAAGTATTTCATCCTCTGCTACACACGTGGCAGACCTGGATTGAGTTCTTTACTCCTGGCTTCAGCCTGGTCCACCCCTGGCCATTGCAGCCATTAAGAGAGTGAACTAGCAGACGAAAGATCTCTCTCTCTCTCTCTCTCCCTCTCCTCTCCTCTCTATTTCTCCCAATTAAAAATAAATATTAAAAAAAAAAGATTATGGGTTTAGCACTGTGGCGTAGCGGGAAAAGCCGCTGCTTGCAGTGCCACCATCCCATATGGGCACCAGTTTGAGTCCCTGCTGCTCCACTTCCCATCCAGCTCTCTGCTATAGCGTAGGAAAACAGTAGAAGATGGCCCGAGTCCTTGGGTCCCTGCATCCATGTGGGAGATCTGGAGGAGGCTCCTGGCTCCTGGCTTTGGATCTGTGCAGCTCCGGCCATTGCAGCCAGTTGGAGAGTGAAGTTGGAGAGTGAAGTAGCAGATGGAAGACCTCTCTCTCTTTCTCTCTCTCTCTCTGCCTCTCTGCGTAACTCTTTCAAATAAATAAATAAGCTTTTTTAAAAAAAAACCATCAAGTATAGAAATGTTATTTAAAAAAATATTAAAAAGGGTGGCAGTTGTAGTCCCGGCTGCTCCACTTCCAATCCAGCTCTCTGCTGTGGCCTAGGAAAGTAATAGAAGATATCCCAAGTCCTTGGGCCCCTGCACCCACGTAGGAGACCTGGAAGAAGCTCCAGGCTCCTGGCTTCAGATTGGCACAGCTCTGGCTGTTACAGCCATTTGGGGAGTGAACTAGTGAATGGAAGCTCTCTCTGTCTCTCTGTCTCTGTCTCTCTTTCAATCTGTCTCTGTAGCTCTGCCTTTCAAATAAACAAATCTTAAAAAAAAAAAAAAAAAAAAAAAGAGGAGGAGGAGGAGGAGGAAGCGCTGCAGAAGCTAAGAAAATTGAAACAGTAGTCAGAGCTCCATCTGCTGGATTTTCAGGAGAAGCAACAATATAAACCTGTTCTTTTTTTGACACCAAAAAGAAAGTTCAGCAGTATGATGTTGCAATTCAGCAGCAAATAGCCCCAGAACTAGTTGACAGAGTCTTTAACAGACCCAGGATAGAAACCTTGCATAAGGAAAAAGTAGAAGAAAAAGATTGATTTTATTTATTTGCAAGGCAGAGTGACAAAACAGAGATATTTTCCATTCTCATGTTCACTCCCCAAATGGCCCTAACAGCAGGCCTGTGCCAGGCTAAAGTCAGAGCCTAGAGCTCCATCTGGGTCTCCCACATGGGTGGCAGGGACCCAAGCACTTGGGCCATCTTCTACTGCTTTCCCAGATGCATTGAAAGGGAGCTGGGTTGGAAGTGGAGCAGCCATGGCACAAACCAGCACCCACATGGGATGGGATGGTGACATTGTCACAGATGGTAGTTTAACCTCTTCTGCCACAACACTGGCCCAAATCAACTTTTTATACTATATAAAATGAAGGGGAAAAGGTAATCAACTTCATCTTTCAGCACCTATAGCTTTTTTTAAGATTTATTTTTATTTGAAAGAGCTCCAGAGAGACAGAAGGAGGGAGGGAGGGAAGGAGGGGGGGGAGGGAGAGAGAGAGAGAGAGAGAGTCAGTCTTCTATCTGCTGGTTCACTCCCCAAATGGCCACAATGGCCAGAGTTGGGCCAATCTGTAGCCAGGAGCCGGGAGCTTCTTCCAGGTCTTCCATGTGGGGCAGGGGCCGAAGCACTTGGGCCATCTTCTGCTGCTTTCCCAGACCATAGCAGAGAGCTAGATTGGAACTGGAGCAGCCAGAACAGGAACCAGTGCCCATATGGGATGTACCCAGGGTGTGCACCAGCAAGAAGCTGAAATCAGAAACGGAGTTGGGATTCAACCTAAGCACTCTGATAATGGGATGCTGGTGCCCCAAGTGGCATCTTAATTGAGCCCCGACTGCCTGCCCCAAGTATTACTTCTCAATCAGAAAAATATGTTTTAAGAGATAAGATAATTTTTTCTAAATAATTGTTTTGTTGCTTCTTAAAGCACAAATTACAGAAAAAATTTTTAACAGGTTTTTGGAATGCCAAGAGACAGGTACCATCCCTTTCACCTCTTAATCACAGTTAACTTGTCCCACCTGCCTCCAACACTTCCCCATGGAAGTCCTCCAGTGACAGAGTGAAGACTGATCAAAACAGCCACGGGCCTCAGAGTGTGCCATCCCCCTATTTTCCTGTAAATGTCCCTAGTATCTTTTTTTCTAATGTTTATTTACTTAGTCTCACCTACTGGAAAAGCAGAGAGACAGAGATCTTCCATCCACTGGTTTACTCTCCAAATGCCTGATGGGCCAGGCTGAAGCCAGGAGTCAGGAGCTCCATCCAAGTCTCCCACAGGGTGGCAGGGACCTGAGCACTTGGGCCATAATGCGCTGCCTCCCAGAATGCATTGAGAGGAAGCTGGACTGGAAGTGGAGCAGTTGGAACCAAGGGGCACCTCAACGTCTGCCGTGTGAACAATATCTTTTTTTAAAAAAAGAAGTTTATTTTTATTTATTTGAAAGATAAAGTTACAGATAAAGGTAGAACCAGAGAGAGAGAGACAGAGAGGCCTTCCATCTGCTGGTGGTTCACTCCCCAGATGGCCGCAACTGCCGGAGCTGCGCCGATCTGAAGCCAGGAGCCAGGAGCCTCCTCCGAGTACAGGGGCTCAAGGACTTAGGCCATCTTCCTCTGCTTTCCTAGGCCATAGCAGAGAGCTGGGTTGGAAATGGAGCAGCAGGGACTCGAACCGGCACCCATATGGGATGCCAGCGCTGCAGGCCAGGGCTACACCACAGCTCCGGCTCCATGAACAATATCTTGATTGTCTTTCTTTTCTGGTTTTATTTTTAAAATCATCCAAAGTTCTTTTTGTGTTTGGTTTGCCATCACTAAAATAGGAATAATTCCTCCAAATAACTCAAACTGTTCTGAATTATTCACAATTCAAGTATGTAAGACAATAATGCTGGTCATGATACCATTCCACTAAACATGAATATTGGAAACATTTTGGTACATTTTCTCACCCTGCTTTTTTAGTGAATGGAGTGTTCCTTTTTCATTTTTTTAACTTAGTTATCTTTCTCAAATTTTCGTTATGAAATGATCTTTTAAGGATTTATTTTATTTATTTATTTGGAAAGCAGAGTTAGAGAGAGGGGAAGTAACAGAATGAGAGAGACAGAGACAGAGAGAACACTTACATTCACTGGCTCGCTCCCCAAATGCCTGCGATGGCCAGAGCTAGGCTGGGCCAGGGGCAAGCCAGAAGCCAGGGACTCCATCTGGGTCTCTCACATAGGTGCAGGAGTCTAAGTACTTGGGCCATCCTCTACCACTTTCCCAGGCACATTAGTAGGGAGCTGGATTGGAAGTGGAAAAGCCAGACTCAATGGGATGTTATGTCACAGACAGTTGCTAAACATGTTGTGCTACCCTGCTGGCCCCATGAAATTACTTTTATGAAGAAAAAAGCTATTGTTCTTAAAAGGACACACTTATTCTTATTGCTTAAAGTTAAAAGTTACATGGAGGTGATTTAAATAGGGTTGTTATATTTAGCAAACAAAAATATAGTGTATCTACTTAGTTTAATTTCAGACACTGAATTTTTTTAGTGTAAGTATGTCTCATGCAATATTTGTGATCTATTTAAAGTAAAAAATTATGCAGTTTATCTGAAATTCAAATTTAATTAGATATTCTGTATTTAATCTGAAGGTTCTAGGTTTAATGTATTGCAATAGCTTGGTGGTTATTAAAGTCTATTAAAGTGCTTTTTTTTTTTTTTTTGCTAAAGATTTATTTATTTATTTGAAAAGCAGAGTTACAGAGAAGCAGAGGCAGAAAGAGAGAGAGAGAGGTCTTCCATTCGCTGGTTCACTCCCCAGATGGCTGCAACAGCCAGAGCTGCAGAGATTAAAAGCCAGGAGCCAGGAGCTTCTTCCGGGCCTCCCACGCAGATGCAGGGGCCCAGGGACTTCAGCCAACTTCCTCTGCTTTTCCAGGCGCATTATCAGGGAGCTGGATCAGAAGAGGAGCAAGCTGGTACTCGAACCGGTACCCATATGGGATGCCAGCGTTGAAGGTAGAGGCTTAACCAGCTATACCGCAGCACCAGCCCCCCCAACCAAAGTGCTTTATAAAACACTGCTGCCCTCCATCCACAGAACTGTTGGCTCAGTAGGTCTTGGTGGGACTTCGTAATTTACATTTCTAACTGTTCCCAGGTGCTACTGGTTGGGGAGTGCACATTGAGAGTAGCTTTCATTTAGAAGTGACACCTGGGTCAAAATAGCATAAGGTGAAATGCACTGAGGAAATACGTAGTTTTTAATTGAAACAGAAGCTACTGTAGGCTCCTGCACCCACATGGGAGACCTGGAAGAAGCTCCTGGCTCCTGGCTTCAGCCTGGCCTAGCCCTGGCTGTTGCAGCTATTTAGGGAGTAGACCAGCAGATGTAAATTTTCTCCCTCTCCCTCTCTCTCCCTCTCTCCCTCTCTCCCTCTCTCCCTCTCTCCCTCTCTCCCTCTCTCCCTCTCTCCCTCTTCCCCTTCCCTCTTCTCTCTGTGTAACTCTAATAAATAAATACAATAGAATTTTTTAAGAAAATTGGCCTACCACACAACTTAACAAATATTGAGGCAGACCTGGAAAAAAAATGATGAGGCTTTCAAAAAAAGCATTACAAAATGCATGCACTATACACAATTACCCTCAAATTCTTTTATTTACAGCAGCAGTTTTCAGCCCTGCTGAGCTTTAGGTCAACCTCAGGAGCCTTTAGGACTTAACCCCTAGAGATTCTTACTCTGTAGGTATGGAGAAGAGCAGAGGTATTGAGTTCTTGTTTTGCTTTTGATTTAGATTTAGATTTATTTGTTTATTTAAAAGGCAGAGTTAAAGAGAGAGATCTTCCATCCACTGGTTCACTCCCCAAATGGCTGCAACAGGCAGGGCTGGGCCAGGCCAAAGCCAGGAGCCAAGAACTCCACCTCGGTCTCCCACATGAGTGGCATGGCAGGGGCCAAGCACTTAGGTCATCTTTCACTGCTTTCCCAGGTGCATTAGCAGGGAGCTGGATTGGAACTGGAGCAGCCAGGACTTGAAACAGTGGTCCAATATGGGGTGCCAGTGTCACAGGCAGCAGCTTAACCTGCTGTGCCACAACTCTGGCCCCAAGCTGTCTATCTGAAAGGTGGATAGATCTTCTGACAGCAGAGTTAGAACCGTACTCCGTGCTGTACGATAACAAATCTTGCTCACAGCTCTTGTTCCTGAGAGCCTTCGCAGCTTATAGGAAAGCACTGAAGCCACAGGCTTAGTCAGGAGGGCGTGGATTACACATCCGGGCGATTCCTTGTGAAAAACCTGTGTTACTATCATCTTCTAATGACAGCCTGTGCCATATACTTTAAAAGGTGAGGGGACAAGAGGGTGAGGCTTTTTTTTTTCTTTAATTAATTTATTTAAGGCAGAGTTACAGAGAGGCAGAGGCAGAGAGAGAGAGAGGTCTTCCATCTGCTGGTGCACTCCCCAGATGGCCGCAACGGCTGGAGCTGCGCCGATCGAAGCCAGGAGCTTCTTCCAGGTCTCCCACGTGGGTGCAGGGGCTCAAGGACTTGGGCCATCTTCACTGCTTCCCAGGCCACAGCAGAGAGCTGGATTGGAAGTGGAGCAGCTGGGACTCAAACCAGAGCCCATACAGATGCCAGCATTGCAGGCGGCGGCTTTATCTGCTATGCCACAGTGCTGGCCCCAAGGTTTTATTTCTTTTCTGAAGTAGACTATCTCTGATGGTTAGAGGATATCATGTCTGTTTCTTGAAACATCTTTTTTAACATTTTATTTATTTGAGATGGAGAGCGGGAGAGGGGGAGGGGGAGAGGAAGAGGCAGAGAGAGAGAGAGAGAAAGGTCTTCCATTTGCTGGTTCACTCCCAGATGGCCTCAGTGGCCAGAGCTGAGCCAATTCGAAGCCAGGAGCTTCTTCCAGGTCTCCCATGTGGGTGAAGGAACCCAAGCACTTGGACCATCTTCCACTGCTTTCCCAGGCCACGGTTAGTTGGATCAGAAGAGGAGCAGCTGGGACATCAACCGGCACTGATATGGTATGCCAAAGCTGCAGGTGGAGGCTTAGCCCACTACACCACAGCTCCGGTACCTTGAAACACCTTCTAATTCATCGCCTGAGAACTACCTTTTAAACAGGTGAGTCACATGAAAACTTCCTATAAAATGTCCTGATGTCATTCAAAAGTTTTTGCCTTTCTCTTAATATTAAGGTTTCCTGTCAGCTTAAATTCCTTTACCTTAGAAAGCATTGTCATGGCTGTTGTACCTCAGAATATTCTTTAAAGTTATTAGGGAAATATAGTAGCAATCTTAACTGATCTGAGCTCTTAGACTTTGAAGTAATTCAATTTAGCTTATATCACTACTCTGATACTCAGAATGTTTCTAGAATTTTAAAAACACACATGTTCTAATTTTATGGAAAGGGCCGATATCCCAAGTCCCCTACTCCCAAGCCTTTATGCCATGAGCAGGGTGAAGCTGATCACTAGAAGAGGGGGTCAGGAAGGTTTTCGTCATCGTAGGATCCCTGGAAGTTCCTCTCCCGATCTCTCATGAAGACAATTCCTTGGCACTGTTTTTAGTATCGGCAACAACTACCCTTTGGTGGTTTGATTTTTTCCCCCTTAATCCTTGAAATAAGAAATGGGGCACTTTCAGAAAGTAATTAAAGTATTCTGAACTCTTCCTTCTTAAGAGTTTACAAAAAATAATTTAATTTATTGTTTTTTGAGAGTATCTACTGTCATGATTGAGCCAGCATTTTGGTGTATTCTCTTCCAGTCTCTGCCTGTTATATGAGATATATTTTCCTTCATTATTTTTCACTTGCTATTTTTTTTAATAAAATTACTTTTTAAAAATAATAAACATTTATTTTTTAGAAGTACACATTCTTATCAAATGGTTAAAGCTAACCATTTTGTAGCGAGATGGTTAGCTTTAAAATGAAGAAGTAGTTTACAATTATCTTTTACTTGGATCCCACCTCCCACTTTGACAGTGGAAGCAAATAAAAAGACAACAGAAGACAGTTAGTAACTGAAAGGCAATCAGTTAAGTGTGTATGCTTTCAAATTTTAAGTAGTTTTTTTTTTTTTTTTTTTGACAGGTAGAGTTAGACAGTGAGAGAGAGAGAGTGAAAGGTCTTCCTTCCACTGGTTCACCCCCCAAATTGCCGCTACAGCCAGCGCACCACGCTGATCCGAAGGCAGGAGCCAGGTGCTTCTCCTGGTCTCCCATGCGGGTGCAGGGCCCAAGGAGCTGGGCTATCCTCCACTGCACTCCCTGGCCACAGCAGAGAGCTGGACTGGAAGAGGGGCAACCGGGACAGAATCCAGCGCCCCAACCAGGACTAGAACCCACGGTGCCGGCGCCGCAGGCAGAGGATTAACCTAGTGAGCCATGGTGCTGGCTTTAAAAGTACTTTCAGATTGCTTTCCTTGCCAACTAATTAGTATTTATTGACAGCTTTTGAAAGTGATTTTGGAAAACCACTTGTAGATTGACAGCTAGTATCTAAAATATCTAAAATCATTCAGGGAAAATACTAACCTGAAGTGTCATAATAGGCTCCTCTTGAAAATTCCTGTTGGCTTAGCGAATTAAGAGGATAATTCATATAAATTGAGATGCCATTTTTTTCCTCTGGTGATTCGGGGTTTTTGGGTTTTTTTGAAGGGTACTTGTTCATGAAACTTTTTCTTTTTTAAAGGTTTGTTTATTTATTTGAAAGTCAGAGTTATAGAGAGAGAGGGAGAGACAAAGAGGGATCTCCCATCCACTGTTGCACTCCCCAGATGGCCCCAGTGGTCCCATGTGGGTGCCAAGGGCCTAAGTACATGGACCTTCCCAGGACCTTCCCTGCTGCCTTCCCAGGCACATTAGCAAGGAGCTGGCTCAGGAGTGGAGCAGCCAGGAGTTGAACTGGGCCTATATGGGATGCTGGTGTGGCAGGCAGCAGCTTAACCCACTGTGTCACAACAGCAATCCTGTGAAACTGTTGCTTGATCTTTGTTTGAAAACCTCCTTTTAGACCAGGTAAGTAAGCTTGGCAATTTTTTTTAATGACTACCACACTATTTTTTCTGAAAGTTTGTTATTCTTCATAATGTAGCTTCCCTTCATTATGTTATTTATATCTTTACTTAATACATCCATTGATGTGTTATTCTCAGAAAATGCTTGCTAATTTCCTAATCCATTTTAAATTAAAATATTCTAACTGACTAGAGTTCTCCTCATCTTTCAAAATGACTTAACTAGAATGTTGCAATATCAGCAACAATCACAAAGTGTACATTAACTTAAGAAAAATAATTAACACCTGTTGAGCAGGTACACTGATGCAGTGAGTAATACAGCCACTCTGTGAGGTAAACACGATTTTTGTCATTCCCTGTATAGTTGGAGAAAGATAAGCAGAGATTAAGCAAGCTATCCAGGTCAGGTAGCTGGGGAGTGGCAGAGGCAGGGCTTGAACCTGGATACCACAGTTCCTGCGCCCACGGTACAGATCTGCCCACTGCCAATACATTCTTAAGTGGAACTCATTTTATTTACTTATTTTTAAAGAAATGAGAGAGAGAGAGAGAGAGAGAGAGAGAGAGAGAGAGATCTCCCACCCACTGGTTTGGTCACCAAATGCTTACAACAACCAAGGCTGGGCCAGGCCAAAGCCAGGAGCCTGGAACTCAAGCCAGGTCTCCTACATTGGAGAAAAGCAAGGACCCAAGCATTGAGCCATCCCTTGTTGCCTCCCAGGGTTTGCATGAGCAGGAAGCTGAAATTGAGAGTAGAGCTGGGATTCAAACTGAAATGTGAGATGAAGGGATCCCAAGTGATCCCTTCAGTGAGAGAGAGAGACAGAGAGAAAGACCGTGGTGGTCATTGGAGGGTGAACCAACAGCAAAGGAAGACCTTTCTCTCTGTCTCTCTCTTAACTACTGTGCCAAGTACCCACCCCTGCTTAGTTATCCTGTCTAGCTGGAAGACACCTCCCATGCCCTCCTAGCATATACCAGCCTTAAGATTGTCCACATATTGGTAGAGGGCCTTCCTGTTTATTCTATCACCTCTTTTGCTCTCACATTATCACATCAGTCTGCAGTCACACCAGTAAAACTTTACTGCACAGGTTTGATAGCTCTTGTCTTCTAGCAGATTAAGCTGTTTAGAGGCAAGGGCTGGTAAAATGTGTGTGTCTGAATCTCAGAATCCAGGTGTCTGAGAACCACAGGGCCCTGCTCTCAGATTCCCAATCTGATGCTCCTCCTACAGCTCTAGATTGCACTGTCGTATTGTCCTAAACTTCTGTTTTAAAGATTTATTTATTTATTTGAAAGGCAGAGTGACGGGGGGGGGGGGGGTGGAGAGAGAGAGAGAGAGATCTTCCTTCCAATGATTCAGTCCCAATTTGCCTACAACAGCCACTTCAGGTGTATCTTAAATCTAAAACAAACAAAATACGCATTTATTTCAAAGGTAGAGTAACAGAGAAAGAGGTCTTTTACCCATTGGTTTGCTCCCTAAATGCCCCCACTGGTGGCAATGGTCCAGGATGAACCCAGCTTGCAAGAACCAGAACTAGCCTGTTAGCCATTATAGTGTGGAAAGCCAGGCCTCGGGGCCAGCACCATGGCACAGTAGGTTAATCCTCCACCTGCGGCGCCGGCATCCCATGTGGGTGCTGGTTCTAGTCCCGGCTGCTCCACTTCCAATCTGGCTCTCTGCTGTGGCCTGAGAAAGCAGAAGATGGCCCAAGTGCTTGGCCCCCTGCTCCCACATGGGAGACCTGGAAGAAGTTCCTGGCTTCGTATCAGTGTAGCTCCAACTGTTGCAGCCATTTAGGGAGTAAACCAATGGAAGGAAGACCTCTCTTTGTCTCTCCCTCTCACTGTCTGTAACTCTACCTCTCAAATAAAATAAATTAAAAAATCTTAAAAAAGAAAAAAGAAAGTCAGGCCTCAAATGCATCTAAATCTTATTTACTCATATTAAATCTTAACTACATTTTGTTTTTAGGCTATGATAAAGATTTTTGACATTTCCATTTGTAAAAAAAAAAAAAGCTTTTCCTGTATTTGGGCAGAAGGAAAATTCTTCATCTCGGTAATTCAAAGTTCTCTACAAAGATCAGTAAGTAATGCAATAAAATAGCCAACAGAAGAGAAGAGGGTTAGGAAGAAGCTCTTCAGAGCCAGTTCACTAGACCTTTCCTGAATCCTAAAGTCAGCGACCTGCAGAATAAAGAAAGGCAAAAATTATTTTCCTATTAAACTTCTTCCATCCGTTTAAAAAAAAAAAGGAGTCTGGTACAGGTGTTCAGTCTAGCTGTTAAGATATTGCTTGGGACACCCACATCCCATATCAGAGGGCCTGGGATCTACCCCTGGCTCCCCTCCCAGCTCCAGCTACCTGCTACTGTTCTGTCTGGGAGACAGCAAATAATGGCTCCAGTATTTGGGTCCCTTCACCCAGGTAAGAAACCCAGATTAAAGTTTCCTTATTTTAGCCTGGCCCAACCTTAGCTGTTGTGGGCATTTGGAGAGTGAGCCAGTATATGGAAGATCCATCTCTGACTCTCAAGTAAAATAAATAATTGTTTAAATAGTCAAAGATGGGCTGGTGCTGTGGCGTAGTGGGTTAAGCATCCGCCTGCAGCACTGGCACCCCCTCTGTTGTCTCCTCAAAAACTAGCTCTTCCACTTCCATTCCAGCTTCCTGCTAATGCACCTGGGAAAACAGAAAAAGAAGGCCCAAGTGCTTGGGCCCCTGCAACCATGTAGGAGACCCAGAAGCAGCTCCAGGCTCCTGGCTTCAGCCTGGCACAGCCCTGGCTGTTGTGGCCATTTGGAGTCTGAACCAGTGGATGCAACTCTTTCTCTGTCTCTCCCTCTCTCCTTGTAACTCTTTCAAGTAAATAAAAATAAATCTTTAAAAAAAACAAGGATGGCCCAGGTTATTAGGCTTTTCTTTCCCCCATGAGGTGTCAGTGATTGACACACTGCACACTGAGTGGACCCAGGTTTTAGGGGTTCAACAACTCCAGGTAGCTGGTGACAGAATTGGAATTGTAGAACACTCAGCTGCTGTCTGGAGGGTTGAGGAGTTGGTTTCTGGTACCAGGAAGATCCTCACACATTTGATGTCAGAAGTGTTCCATAGGGGCTGGCACTGTGTGACATAGCGGGTAAAGCCATTGCCTGTAGTGCTGGCATCCCATATGGGTGCCAATATGAGTCCTGGCTGCTCCAGCTCTGATCCAGCTCTCTGCTATGGCCTGGGAGATGGCCCAAGTCCTTGGGCCCCTGCAACAGCGTGGGAGACCTGGAGGAGGCTCCTGGCTCCTGGCTTTGATCCATGCAGCTCAGGCAGTTGCGGCCAATTGGGGAGTGAACCAGAGGATGAAAGACCTCTCTCTCTCTCTCTCTCTCTCTCTCTCTCTCTCTCTCTCTCTCTCTCTCCTTCTCTGTTTGTTTAACTCTTTAAAATAAATAAATGAAAATCTTAAAAAAAAAGTATTCTGTAAACAGAACCACCTTAGAGGGGTCATTTGCAAATAGTTAAAATTGTGATGTTAAGCATTTTAAGCCCAGAGTTTGTTGTATAAATACTAACGCACAGGGGCCAGCAATGTGGCGTAGCAGGTGAAGCCACCCTTTATGACACCAGCATCCCATATCTGAGTGCCCACTGGAGTTCTGGCTGCTCCGCTTCTCATACGGCTCTCTACTAATGCACCTGGGAAAGCGCCAGAAGGCGGCCCAAATGCTTGGTCCCCTGCCAACCACTGGGAGACCTGGATGGAGTTCCTGGCTCCCAGCTTCATCCTGGACCAGTGCCACCAGGGGGGGCATTTAGGGAGCAAACCAATGGTTAGAAGACCTCCCTCTCTCTTTTACTCTACCTTTGAAATAAATAAGTAGTGTTTTTGTGTGTATTTTTTGTTTGTTTTAGATTTAAGGTACAACCGAGTGCTTGTTAGGAAAAAAGACTCTGTTAAAGCATGCTTGCTTTCTTATGAGCTGAAGACTTCACCTGAAAAATCAAAAAATACTATATCTAGAAAATCTGAAAAAATTATCTGAAGATCCCCTCCTACACATAACTATAAAACTTTTATAAAGGTATAAAAGACTTGATCACCAGGTCCCCAGATAGAAGCCTCTATATTGTGAAAATGATGACTTTTCCTTAAATTATACATTTAAAGTCACTCCAATCAAAATTCAGTTGGGAACTTGGGGGTTGGTGAAGAGCGAAGCTTAATTCTACACATCACCTGCCCACAGCTTTGCCATATGAGCCCTGAGGGGTCAGAACCTGTGTCAGTGCTTGAAAACAGACTTCCCTGGGCTCTCTTGCCTTTCCAAGAAAGCTGAGGAAAGCTGTGACCAATCACTTTTGGGAACTGTAACTTCTATAAGAAGAAGGAGGGAGCACACATCATGGAGTAGCAGGTTAAGTCACTGCTTGGAAGATTCCCACCCCATATCAGTGCCAGTTCAAGCCTGGTTACTCCTCTGGTCCTGCTTCCTGCTAATGCATCTCGGGAGGCAGCAGATGATGGCTGAAGTGCCTGGACCCTGCCACCCACATGGAAGACCCAGAAGGAGCTCGGGGCTCTGGGCTTTGGCCTGGCCCAACCTGGGCTTTGCAGTTGTTTGAGGAGTGTTAAGGGCTTATCCCTATCTCCAGAATCCACTTTGTCATCTGCACAGGCAATTAACATTGTCACCTGCCTTCAATTGATGATTAATGAGTTGGCAAGCTGGTACCTTAGTTCCCTTGATCCTGGGGTAACATATATCATGGGCTGACTCCCAATCAGATCAGGCTCCAGTTGTCCCATAGGACTGATACAGTAGCCGCCTTTATATAACTGCCTTCCCTTCCTTATCCCACTTTCCCAGTCCCTCAGAGGGGTGTTTCCTGCCAGATAAACACTACCTGTGCCTGAATCTGGTTCTGCTTCTGTGGGAACTCAAAGTAAGAAAATATCCATTTTGGGCAGAAAAATATCTCCTATTCTCATACAATGCAAATCGCAAATAAGATTCAACACTTAACATCTGGTGTAGCAGGAAAGACACCACTTGAGATGTCCACATCTCATATGACAGTACCTGAGTTTGCATCCTAGCTCTGCTCCCAATTCTAGCTTCCTGCTAATGCACACCCTAGGATGGAGTTTCTAGCTTCTGACTCTGGATCCAGGCTCATTCCCAGCCAATTTAGACATTTGGGAAGTGAACCACCAGATGGGAGCTCCTTGTTTCTCCACCTCTCAAAAAAATTTTAAAAGTACATGGCAGTCTTGTCAATAATAGCCGAAAATTAGGAACAATCTAAATTTTCTTTCTAAAACAATTTTTACTTTCATTTTATTTGAAAGAGAAATCTTCTGTACATTCTATCTCCTTCTGCCTTTCAAATAAAATAAAATATTAAAAGATTTATTTATTTATTTAAAAGGCAGTTACAAAGAGAGAGGGAGAGACAGAGATCTTCCATCCATCAGTTCACTCCCCAAATGGCTGCAACGGCTGAGGCTTGCCAGGTCTAAGCCAGGAGCCTGGAACTCCATCTGGATCTGCTGCACTTGGGCCATCTTCTGCTGTTTTCCCAGGCACATTAGGAGGGAGCTGGATCAGAAGTGGAACAGCCAGGACTCAAACTGGCCCTTGTATGGCAGTGGCAGCTTAACCCGCTGTGCCACAACACCAGCTCCAAAATAGAAAAAAGGACATACTACAGGGCAGTTGTAATCAAAACAGCATGGTACTGGTACAGAAATAGATGGATAGACCAATGGAACAGAATTGAAACACCAGAAGTCAATCCAAACATCTACAGCCAACTCATATTTGATCAAGGATCCAAAACCAATCCCTGGAGTAAGGACAGTCTATTCAATAAATGGTGCTGGGAAAATTGGATTTCCACGTGCAGAATCATGAAGCAAGACCCCTACCTTTCACCTTACACAAAAATTCACTCAACATGGATTAAAGACTTAAATCTATGACCTGACACCATCAAATTATTAGCATTGGAAAAACCCTGCAAGATATAGGTACCGGCAATGACTTCTTGGAAAACACCCCAGAAGCACAGGCAGTCAAAGCCAAAATTAACATTTGGGATTGCATCAAATTAAGAAGTTTCTGTACTGCAAAAGAAACAGTCAGGAAAGTGAAGAGACAACCGACAGAATGGGAAAATATATTTGCAAACTATGCAACTGATAAAGGATTGATAACCAGAATCTACAAAGAGATCAAGAAACTCAACATCAAAACAAACAACCCACTTAAGAGATGGGCCAAGACCTCAATAGACATTTTACAAAAGAGGAAATCCAAATGGCCAACAGACACATGAAAAAAATGTACCAGTACCATGCTGTTTTGATTACAACTGCCCTGTAATATGTCCTGAAATCTGGTATTGTGATGCCTCCAGCTTTGTTTTTGTTGTACAAGATTACTTTAGCTATTCAAGGTCTCCTGTGCCTCCATATGAATTTCAGCACCATTTTTTCCAGATCTGAGAAGTAGGTCTTTGGTATCTTGATTGGTATTGCATTGAATCTATAAATTGCTTTTGGGAGAATGGACATTTTGATGATATTGATTCTTCCAATCCATGAGCATGGAAGATTTTTCCATTTCTTGGTATCCTCTTCTATTTCTTTCTTTAAGTTTTTTTGTTTTTTTTGTTTTTTTTTGTTTTTTTTTTTTTTGACAGGCAGAGTGGACAGTGAGAGAGAGAGAGAGAGAGAGAGAGAGAGAAAGGGCTTCCTTTTTGTCGTTGGTTCACCCTCCAATGGCCGCCGCGGCTGGCGCGCTGCGGCCAGCACACCGCGCTGATCCGAAGGCAGGAGCCAGGTACTTATCCTGGTCTCCCATGGGGTGCAGGGCCCAAGCACTTGGGCCATCCTCCACTGCACTCCCTGGCCACAGCAGAGAGCTGGCCTGGAAGAGGGGCAACCAGGATAGAATCCAGCGCCCCGACCGGGACTAGAACCCGGTGTGCCAGCGCCGCAAGGCGGAGGATTAGCCCATTGAGCCACGGCGCCGGCTTTCTTTAAGGTTTTGTAATTTTCATCGTAGAGATCTTTAACGTCCTTGGTTAAGTTTATTCCAGTTTTGATTGTTTTTGTAGCTATTGTGAATGGGATTGATCTTAGGAGTTCTTCCTCAGCCATGGCATTGCCTGTGTATACAAAGGCTGTTGATTTTTGTGCATTGATTTTATACCCTGCTACTTTGCCAAAATCTTATATGAGTTCCAATAGTCTCTTAGTAGAGTTCTTTGGGTCCCCTAAGTAAAGAATCATATCATCTGCAAAGAGGGATAGTTTGAGTTCTTCTTTCCCAATTTGTATCCCTTTAATTTCTTTTTCTTGCCTAATAGCTCTGGCTAGAACTTCCAGAACTATATTGAATAGCAGTGGTGAGAGTGGGCATCCCTGTCTGGTACCAGATCTCAGTGGAAATGCTTCCAACTTTTCCCCACTCAATAGGATGTTGGTTGTGGGTTTTTCATAGATTGCTTTGATTGTATTGAGGAATGTTCCTTCCAAACCCAGTTTGCTTAGGGTTTTCATCATGAAAGGGTGTTGTATTTTATCAAATGCTTTCTCAGCGTCTATTGAGATAATCATACGGTTTTTCTTCTGCAGTCTGTTAATGTGGTGTATCACATTGATTGTTTTGCGCACATTAAACCATCCCTGCATACCAGGGATAAATCCCACTTGGTCTGGGTGGATGATCTTTCTGATGTGTTGTTGCATTCTATTGGCGAGAATTTTATTGAGGATTTTTGCATCTATGTTCATCAGGGATATTGGTCTGTAATTCTCTTTCAATGCTGCATCTTTTTCCGGCTTAGGGATTAAGGTGATGCTGGCTTCATAGAAGGAATTTGGGAGGACTCCCTCTTTTTCGATTGTTCTGAATAGTTTGAGAAGAATTGGAGTCAGTTCTTCTTTAAATATCTGGTAGAATTCAGCAGTGAATCCATCTGGTCCTGGGCTTTTCTTTGTTGGGAGGGCCTTTATTACTGTTTCAATTTCTGTCTCTCAGTTATGGGTCTGTTTAGGTTTTCTATGTCTTCCTGATTCAATTTAGGTAGGTTGCATGTGTCCAGGAATCTATCCATTTCTGATAGGTTTCCCTGTTTACTGGCATACAAGTCCTTGTAGTAATTTCTGATGATTCTTTTTATTTCTGTGGTGTCTGTTGTTACGTTCAAGATCACTAGCAATCAGGGAAATGCAAATCAAAACCACAATGAGGTTTCACCTCACCCCAGTTAGAATGGCTCACATTCAGAAATCTACCAACAATAGATGCTGGAGAGGATGTGGGGAAAAAGGGACACTAACCCACTGTTGGTGGGAATGCAAATTGGTTAAGCCACTATGGAAGTCAGTTTGGAGATTCCTCAGAAACCTGAATATAACCCTACCATTCAACCCAGCCATCCCACTCCTTGGAATTTACCCAAAGGAAATGAAATTGGCAAACAAACAAGCTGTCTGCACATTGATGTTTATTGCAGCTCAATTCACAATAGCTAAGACCTGGAACCAACCCAAATGCCCATCAACAGTAGACTGCATAAAGAAATTATGGGACATGTACTCTATAGAATACTATACAGCAGTCAAAAACAGTGAAACCCGGTCATTTGCAACAAGATGGAGGAATTTGGAAAACATCATGCTGAGTGAAATAAGCCAGTTCCAAAGGGACAAATATCATATGTTCTCCCTATTGGCGACAACTAACTGAGCACCAAAGGGGAAACTTGTTGAAATGAAATGGACACTATGAGAAACAGTGACTTGATCAGCTCTTGTCCTGACGGTTGATGTACAATGTAATACTTTATCCATTTTAGTATTTTTTTTGTTCTAGTACCATTGGTTGAACTCTGTAATTAACACACAATTATTCTTAGGTGTTTAAATTTTAACTGAAAAGTGATCCCTGTTAGGAATTTGGAAAACATTATGCTGAGTGAAATAAGCCAATCCCAAAGGGACAAATACCACTTGTTCTCCTTGATAGGTGACAACTAACTGAGCACCAAAAAGGAAACCTGTTAAAATTAAATGAACACTATGAGAAACGGTGACTTGATCAGCCCTCACCCTGACTGTTGATGAGCAACTTGATATGTTATCCCTCTTAGTATTTTTTTTGTTTGTTCTACTTAATACCTTTGGTTGAATACTGTAATCAATACACAATTCTTCTTAAGTGCTGAAACTTAACTGAAAAGTGATCGCTGTTAAATGTAAGAGTGGGAATAAGAGAGGGAAGAGATGTGCAATTCGGGACATGCTCAAGCTGACTTACCTCAAATGGTAGAGTTAGAAACATACCAGGGGATTCCAATTCAATCCCATCAAGGTGGCATGTACCAATGCCATCTCACTAGTCCCAGTGATCAATTTCTGTTCACAATTGATCATAATGATAGGACTAAGAACCAAAGGGATCACATAAACAAGAATAGTGTCTGCAAATACTAGCTGATAGAATAAAAAAGGGAGAGAATGATCCAACATGGGAAGTGAGATACACAGCAGACCCATAGAATGGCAGATGTCCTAAACAGCACTCTGGCCTCAGAATCAGCCCTTAAGGCATGCAGATCCGGCTGAAAAGCCCATGAGAGTATTTCAGGCATGGAAAGCCAAGACACTCTGGGGAAAAAAAAAAAAAACCCTAAATGAAAGACCTCTGCGCTTGAGATCCCAGTGGAAAGAACAGGTCATCAAAGAAGGAGGTACCTTTCTCTGAAGGGAGGAGAGAACTTCCACTTTGACCATGGCCTTGTCTAAATATGATCAGAGTCGGTGAATTCAGGGGGCTTCCATAGCCTTGGCAGCTCATGACAAGAGCCTAGGGTGATTACTGATGCCATAAACAAGAGTGTCAATTTGTTAAGTCAACAACAGGAATCACTGTGCACTTACTCCTCATGTAGGATCTTTGTCCTTAGTGTGCTGTACATTGAGATTTAATGCTATAACTAGTACTCAACCTGTATTTTTCACTTTATGTTTCTGTGTGGGAGCAAACTGTTGAAATCTTTACTTAATGTATGCTAAACTGATCTTCTGTATATAAAGAGAAACTAAAATGAATCTTGATGTGAATGGAAGGGGAGAGGGAGTAAGAAAGGGGAGGGTTGCAGGTGGGAGGGAAGTTATGGTGGGGAAAAAGCCATTGTAATCCATAAGCTGTACTTTGGAAATGTATATTCATTAAATAAAAGTTTAAAAAAAATTTTTTAAAGAAGTATTTTGGTTGATGGCTCTCATCATTGGCTACCCATTCTTTCATTATCTAATGTCTCTGAGAACAATGACTTGATAGTAAACCATATAAAATGGGACCAGAGCCCCCACAGACTTAACGGAAGTTTAAAAATGTTTTTATTTATTTATTTGAAAGAGAGAAAGTTATACAGAGAGAAGAGAGGCAGAGAAAGAGAGAGAGAGCGGTCTTCCATCCACCGGTTCACTCTCCAGTTGGCTGCCACGGCTGGAGCTGGGACTATCCAAAGCCAGGAGCCAGGAGCTTCTTCCAAGTCTCCCATCTGGGTGCAGGGGCCCAAGTGCTTGGGCCATCTTCCACTGCTTTCCCAGACCGCAGTAGAGAGCTGGATTGGAAGTGGAGCAGCCAGGACTTGAACCAGTGCCCATATGGGATGCTGGCACCACAGGCAGTGGCTTTACCTGCTATGCCAGAGTGCCAGCCCCAAAATATTTTAAAGCATATCTGAGAGGCAGAGAAACAGAGAGAGAGAGAGAGAGAGAGAGAGAGAGATCTTATCAGCTGCTTCACTTCCCAAACACTGGGATGGGGCTGGGCCAGGGCTGGAGCCAGGAACCAGGAATGCAATTCAGGTCTCCTACTCTCTTCTTGTTTCTCTTTCAATTTGTTTATTTGAGGCCCGTGCCACGGCTTACTAGGCTAATCCTCCGCCTGTGGCGCCGGCACTCTGGGTTCTAGTCCCAGTTGGGGTGCTGGTTCTGTCCTGGTTGCTCCTTTTCCAGTCCAGCTCTCTGCTGTGGCCTGGGAAGGCAGTGGAGGATGGCCCAAGTGCTTAGGCACTGCACCCGCATGGGAGACCAAGAGGAAGCACCTGGCTTCTGGCTTCGGATTGGCGCAGCGCGCTGGCTGTAGCAGCCATTTGGGGGGTGAACCAACGGCAAAGGAAGACCTTTCTCTCTGTCTCTCTCTCTCTCTCTCACTGTCTAACTCTGCCTATCAAAAAAATTATTTATTTGAGAGAGAGAGAAAGAGATCATCCATCTGCTGGCTCACTCCTCGAGTAGCAGCAACCGTCAGGGCTTGGCCAGCCTGAAGCTGCATCCTGGTCTCCTTCATGGGTGGCAGAGTCAAGCAAGCACTCGGGCCATCTTCTGTGCCTTCTCAGCCACATTAGCAGGGAGCTGGTGGGCAGTGGAGCAGTCAGGAACCGGTGCTCTAATGCAGGTGCCGTCCTCCCAAGTGGCAGCTTCACGCCTCGCACCACAGTGCAGGCCCTGAGGCAGGCTCAGTCCTCAGTTTGGGGCTGCGCCAAGCAGGAGGAAAGAAAAGACGTGCCTCCTAACCTAACTGTAGCTTACTGAAAACCCGAAGAAATGGAAATGCTAGGAACAATTCAGACCAGCTTTAAATTGTTATGTTTAAATGACTGAATAAACACTTTGTTACCAAAAATATGTTAGAAGGAATAAAAAGAAAAGAAACACCACAAGGTGACTGCTGTTCTGGTATACACTTTATATATTTGTTCTTGTCAAAAACCATGAATCACATTGGTTGTCACAGGATCACAACATAGGACAATGGGAAGATAATGCTGTTAATATCACTTTATAGTATATGCAGGCTTTGGTTAAATGTATGGAGAGTATTGCAAGTTAAACTCATAGGTAAGCTTAATAATGACAAAATATGCCGGCGCCATGGCTCACTAGGCTAATCCTCCGCCTTGCGGCGCCAGCACACCGGGTTCTAGTCCCGGTTGGGGCGCCGGATTCTGTCCCGGTTGCCCCTCTTCCAGGCCAGCTCTCTGCTGTGGCCAGGGAGTGCAGTGGAGGATGGCCCAAGTGCTTGGGCCCTGCACCCCATGGGAGACCAGGATAAGCACCTGGCTCCTGCCATTGGATCAGCGTGGTGCGCCGGCCGCGGCGGCCATTGGAGGGTGAACCAATGGCAAAAGAAGACCTTTCTCTCTGTCTCTCTCTCTCACTGTCCACTCTGCCTGTCAAAAAAAAAAAATAATAATGACAAAATATAAGGTATATCTCACAAAAAAAGCACCCAAAGGTTGGTTCTGCATTATCTCTTATTAAAAGCAAGCAGGACTCCTTGGAGAGCAAACAAATAGTAAAAACTTAGAGTCCTCATTATCTCATGGTAGATACCTCTACCAACCATTGGCACGGGCTTTGAGATTTTATTTTTTTCTCAAAGTTTCTTTGTATTTATAATGTAAAAGTTTCTGATGACTCAATACTTTATCTCAAAGTCTATCACCCAATCCTAATGGAAATCTTTCCGGTCACTGGTACTAGCTGTAATATTGAGTGTTTGGTAGGATGGGTTCAGGAGAACCCTCAAATATGAAAGCCATCAAGGCCCCAGGGAAGCCTTCAGAGGCTTGTATTACTGTACAACAATATGCTGTTTTGTTTTGTTTTGACAGGCAGAGTGGACAGTGAGAGAGAGACAGAGAGAAAGGTCTTCCTTTGCCGTTGGTTCACCCCCCAATGGCTGCTGCGGTCGGCTCACCACGCTGATCCGAAGCCAGGAGCCAGGTGCTTCTCCTGGTTTCCTATGCGGGTGCAGGGCCCAAGGACATGGGCCATCCTCCACTGCACTCCCGGGCCACAGCAGAGAGCTGGCCTGGAAGAGGGGCAACCGGGACAGAATCCAGCGCCCCTGACCGGGACTAGAACCCAGGGTGCTGGCGCCGCAGCCGGAGGATCCGCCTATTGAGCTGCAGCACCGGCAGCTGTGTTTTTAGATGTTATGTTTCACACAAAAAATAATATATCTCTTATTAAAGGATCAAGAGGATGCGCTGGAAGTCTAAACTGTGAACTTTTTCCAGATTTAGAGGATTTCAGAGTTTATGATCATGTCTATGTAGCTAGTCATGGAGCTAATGATAGAAAGGAATCTGTGCCTTATTTGTGCAGTAGAATTCAAAAGGAATTTGTGGGGCCGGTGCCATGGTGCAGTAGGTAAATCCTCTGCCTGTGGTGCTGGCATCCCATATGGGTGCCAGTTTGAGTCCCGGCTGCTCCACTTCCAATTCAGCTCTCTTCTGTGGCCTGGGAAAGCAGTAGAAGATGGCCCAAGTCCTTGGGCCCCTGCACCCACGTGGGAGACCCAAAAGAAGCTCCAGGCTCCTGGCTTCGGATCACCTGAGCTCCGACCATTGCGGCCAATTGGGGAGTGAAACAACAGAAGGAAGGCCTCTTTCTGTCTCTCTCTCTCTCTCTCTCACTGTCTGTAACTCTATCTCTCAAATAAAATAAATAAAATATTTAACAAAAAAAAGGAATTTGCAGTGCTAATAGGGAATCACAAGACCTGAAATACTGCTAAGAATACAGAAAGAAAAACACCTTCCTTACTTTTTGATCATAAAACAGATGTAGCCCATCATAAACAAATATGTCATTGTAAATTAGGTTCACATCATAGCAATAGATGAAGGATAAATTGACTTTATTGAAAAGCATTGTGTGTGTGTGTGTGTGTGTGTGTGTGAAAACCATCTTGGTGCAAATAGATTACACATTTTTATGTAACTTTATTGGTGTGGAATATTAGTCAGTTTATCATTATGGAACATTATTAACAGAAAAAAATCATAAAGCTCTCCAATAAGAATACCTGACAATATGTTTATAGGCCACGTAATTATTCCTTGGTTACAGCGGGAGAATGCAGCTTTGAAAGTATGCCTCAGGCATGTAAAACTCCAGCAATGCACATGAGTCTACTCTCTGAGTTTGAAAATGAGGAACCTGGAAATGTATAAATCACTGGATTAAGGGCAGGCATTTGGCTCGGTGAGTAAGTTGTCACTTGGGACGTGGGTGTCCCATATCCGAGACTCTGGGCTGTAGCAGCTGCTCCACTTCTGATCCAGTTTCCCACAAATGTGCATCTGGGAGGCAACAGGTACTGGGTCAGGTAGCTGGGACCCTGCACCCCACGTGGGAGACCGAGGTTGAGTTCCAGGATCCTAGCTTTGGCAGAGACTTAGAGCTGGAGATCTTCCATCCACGGATTGACCCCGACCCCGCCACCTCGTCAAATGCCTACAACAGCCAAAGCTGGGTCAGACTGAGGCCAGGACTTCAGCCCAGAGCTACCACATGCATGACAGTGGTAGATTGTTCTTTGAACAATGTGCGGGGCACACATTAGCAGGAAGCTGGAATTGGAAGCAGAGGCAGACTTGAACCCAGGCCCTCTGATAGGGAATGTGGTGTCCCCAGGGACATCTTAATTGCTCTGCCAAATGCCTTCCTCTAAATATTTAACATTGCATTTTTACAAGATTTATTTTTTCTGTCTCTTCCTCTTTCTCTTTGTAACTCTGCCTTTCAAAAAACTAAGTAAATCTTTAAAAAAATTATTTGCCTGTTAGAATGCAGAGCATGAGAGAGAGAATCTCCCACCAACTGGTTCACTCCCCCAAAAGGCTATAGGAGCAAAGGTGGGGCCAGACTGAAGCCAGGAGCCAAGAACTCAACCCAGATCTCCCATGTGGGTGCAGGGGCCCAACCATTTGGGCCATCTTCCGCTGCTCTCCCAGGGCACAGCAGAGAGCTGGATCAGAAGACAGGCAGCCGGGACTCCCACCGTTGCCCACATGGGACGCCGGCGCCGCAGGCAGAGGCTTAGCCCACAACGCCACAGTGCTGGCCCCTACTTGTCCATTTTTGACAGTTTTCTTTTTCCTATTCCGGAGGGAGTAAGGAGAAAGCAGTCCCTCTTTTTCAAGTACTAAACATCTGGGCAAACAGGTCCACAGATTTCACAACAGGAAAGATAGTGGAGCGGTGGAAAGCCCTCAGAGAATTTACCTCCGGGTCTGCGATAACCGAGCACGAGTCTGTTCCTGTGGTCCCCGCGGCAAACAACAAAGGGAAAACAGGAGCGCTGAAGCCAGGGGCGTGCCCGGGCCCGACGTGCAATCCTCCACGTCTCTGGGGCCTCTCAGAGCCACTGTCTGGCTCCTGTGGACTCTCAGAGCCACCCTCTGGCACCTGTGGCCTCTCAGAGCCACACCATGTTACCTGCGGCCTCATGGAGCCACCTCCAGGTCCCTGTGACCTTTAAGAGCCAGCCTCTGCCTTCTTCAGCCTCTCAGTGCCATCTCTGGGTCCCTGTGTCCTCTCAGAGCCAACTTGTGGTGCCTGGCCTCACAGAGGCAGCACTGGAATTTTCCTCTGGTCTCCCGACCTCGGCTTCCACCTGTTCAGGCTTCTGGAACCCAGGCTGTGGGCACCCAGGTTCCTGTGCTGCAGCGTCTGTCTGACCAGGCTTTCCAGACTGTAGACCCAGCAGATTCAGACTGCGCGGGCCCTGCTTCCGCCTCCCCAGGCCACTGAGAGCACCTCTGCAGTGCAGATTTCTCTACGTCAGGCTGCACCTGTCCTGGAGGCACCTACGGAGCCACTTGCACAGGCTTCTGAGACGGCCCCACTACCAGGACAGCGCCCCGACACCGCGTCACCTGCCTCTGAGGCTGCACCTCCAGCCACTCCGGGGCAACCACTCGTCCCCACTGAGACATCTCCAGCCTCAGAGCCCAAGAAGAAAAGTCATTCTGTCTAGCGAGGGCCAGACAGCAGCCATCTGAATGGCTGTGCTGAGCTCTGCCAAGTAAGTGCCTTTGGAGGGACAATCAGCCACCTGAGGCTTCAACTGCTGCAGGGTCCTTCTGTCTGAAAAACAAAGTGAGTGGGAGTGAAGTGGCCTTCTCCTTCAGAGATGAGCAATTTTGGAAGCTGGCGGGTTTTCTAAACCTAGTTCTCTGAATGGGCGCATGCCAAGGTTTGCCAACCCCACCAGATCAGGAGCTCTGCTCCTTTCATTTGGGCTTCGTGGAGGCAGGGTGGGAACTAAGGTCTTTTGGGAGTCCTCAGGTCGGGGGGAGATGGGTGATTTGGGCTCTGTAGCATTTCTGGAACGAGATGATTTCAGGTGAGGTGCAGGGACCCAACATTAAATGACATTGAGTCCTAGGGTGGGAAAATATTTCCTTTTTTTTTTTTTTTAAGACTTATTTATTTGAAAGGCAGACTTTACAGAGAGCTAGAGGGAGAGAGGGAGAGATCTTCCATCCACTGGTTCACTCCCCAAATTGCACAACCAAAGCTGAGCCAGACCGAAGCCAGGAGCCACGAGCTTCTTTGGTCTCGCATGTGGGTGAAGGGGCCACAGACTTGGGCCATCCTTCCCAGGTTTCCCTGGAACTCCAGCAGGGAGCTGAATAGGAAGAGGAGCAGCCATTTTGGTGGTTTTACCTGCAAGCTACCATGTGGACCCCAGAGGAAATTATTTCCTCTTTCAATGTTTTTCACTGTTATCAGGGAGACTTAGTTTGGGGTCAGTGATCTTGAATACCTCTCTCTAGTGGTGCTCTAGGCCAAAACTGGACCCAGCTAGTGTAATCTGGGTTCACAAAGTTCCTTCAGTGGACAAGTTCCACAAGTGATGTTGATTTTCTCTTTACAGCAGTGACTGTTGTTTTTTGAAATTCATTTAGGTAAAAAACCATTTTATGTGAGTCTGTTTTAAAGTAAAAATTTAATCATATGAGTGAAACTTGAATGATTCTGGAGTTTGGAAAATATTTGGCTATGTGCACTATCACGTGAGCTTTCTACTAAACTGCAAGGCCTTTTGTGCCAACCTCTTTAATGAATTTATGGGCAAGGCTGTGTTGACAAATTCCACATGAGTTCCCAGCTTTTGTCAATTAGAAAGTAGGAAGAATCATGTGAAGGTCACAATTGGTGGTTCTGCTTCTCCCTGTTTTAAATGCTGTTGTAATAGTGTGTGTTGCCATGTGTCAATATCCTGGTCTTTTCTCCAATCTTGTTGCCAGAGTTAACTGCTCCTTGTTGAAACTGTGCCAACATATTAGCCAACAACATGTTCATTGTATTTCATATGAATTGGTTTCATTTCCTTATAATTTTCTCCAACTCCCCTTGAAGAGAAGGTATATTTATTTTCTTCTCTAGGTCGATACACACATATATATTCTTTTTAAAAAAATATTTTTATTTATTTGAGAATTAGAGTTACACAGAGAGAGAAGGAGAGGCAGAGAAAGAGAGGTCTTCCACCCGCTGGTTCACTCCCCAGTTGGCCACAATGGCTGGAGCTGCGCCAATCCGAAGCCAGGAGCCAGGAGCCAGGAGCTTCCTCTGGGTCTTGCCACATGGGTGCAGGGGCCCAAGGACTTGGGCCATCTTCCACACTGCTTTTCCATAGAAGAGAGCTGGATGGGAAGTGGAACAGCCGGAACTCGAACCGTCGCCCATAGGGGATGCCCACACTGCAGGTGGTGGCCCCACCATGCCACAGCGCCGGCCCCCACACATATATATTCTATGATTTCCATAAGGGGAAAGCATTCTGGCTGTTTTGGTTTTGTGCAATTTGAAAACTTGGCCTTGAAATACTTTCAGTAATTTATGTTTATTTCTATTTTTGAAGAAAAGATCAAAATATGACACATGTGGCTGCCTTGGAATATATCAGCCCATAGCCAAAAAGGCAGAAAAAAAAAGAGAAAAAAAGAGAAAAACACTAGTAAATGATAATTTTGGGATTTGAACCCACGAATGCAGAGCACACTGGATTAGCAGTCCATCACCTTAACCACGTGGCCACCTCGTCCACACTGTAAATGATAATTTTGGAAGGAAAGGACTCAGCGTCTCTGTAAGAGATCATTATTTTCTCCCCTGATTCTCTTGTTTCAGGTAATTTGTATGATTGAAATAATTCTCCATGCAGCTCTTGGAGACTTGAGCACTTAGCACATGTCAGGAATGAGGAAGACATAGAGATGAAAGGATTCAGACCTTGCCTTTTGTAGTCTTTGTTCTCTAAATCAAAGGAGAAGCAAAGGAGAGAATTTTAGGCACCAGCAGAGGAGTAGACTCCCTACCAGAATGGTAGATTGATCTGTTTGACAGGCAGAGTCGTGCTCTTCAAATAATTCATGGGCCTTACATTTTTTAAAAATTTCTAGTAAAATTCAGACATTGCATTAAGGCCCTGAAGATTCAGAGCTAAATATGATATCCCTCTTCTCCAGGAACTCACCACCTATCAAGAGAGACACTGGAGTGAACTACCACAGCGTGCTTTAAGGCTTTGTTTGCGAATACAGATGTGGGCTGGGTAAGGGATGTTGGAGTCAGATCCTGAAATAGGTACTCACTGGATGAAAAAAGATAGGGAGAGGCAGATATTTGGCACAGCAGTTAAGATGCCACTTGGGGCACCCCTACATCCTGTAGCAGAGTGCCTAGATTTGAGTCTAGTCTATGCTTACAATTCTAGCTTCCTAGTGCACAGTCTGGGAGCACCAGGTGATGGCTCAAGTAGTTAAGTCCCTGCTGCCCACATGGAAGACCTGCATTGAATTCTGGCTCCTGGCTCTTGGCTTTGGTCTTGCCCAGCCCTGACTGCTGAGGACATTTGGAAAGTGAGCCAGCAGATGGAAGATCTCTGCCTGTTGTCTGTCTCTCTGCCTTTCAAATAAAATGAAAATATATAAGCAAAAAAATGTTGAAATGGGGAAGAAGATCCCATGTGAAGGGAAAAGCATCAACACAGAGGCTGTCCCAGCCTGTGGCTTGTTGGGGACACAGTTAGGGAAGGACAGCTTGGACCGGCGCAGCTCTGGCCGTTGCGGCCATCTGGGGAGTGCACCAGCAGATGGAAGACCTCTCTCTCTCTCTGCCTCTGCCTCTCTGTAACTCTGCCTTAAATAAATTAATTAAAGAAAAACAAAGCCTCACCCTCTTGTCCCCTCACCTTTTAAAGTATATGGCACAGACTGTCATTAGAAGATGATAGTAACATGGATTTTCCACAAGGAATCGTCCGGCTGTGTAATCCACGCCCTCCTGACTAAGCCTGTGGCTTCAGTGCTTTCCTATAAGCTGCAAAGGCTCTCAGGAACAAGAGCTGTGAGCAAGATTTGTTATCGTACGGAGTACGGTTCTAACTCTGCTGTCAGAAGATCTATCCACCTTTCAGATATACAGCTTGGGGCCAGAGTTGTTATAGGCCAATTTTCTTAAAAAAATTTATTGTGTTTATTTATTAGGCAGAGAGAAAAGGGAAGAGGGAGAGGGAGAGGGAGAGGAGGAGGAAGGCAGAAGCAAGTTCTCCTTGGGGGTGGCCTTGGCTGAAAGGGGGCCTGGGGGAGCTGTCTGGGGTGCAGGAAGCATTGTGTTTCCTGGGTCTGGGTGCTGGTTGTGTTCACAGTCAATCAAGATCCACTGGGGGCGGGTGTTACAGAACACTTGTTGGGGTCCTGGTTCTACAGCTTCCGATCCAGCTTCCTGCTAGTGCACTGGGAGACAGCAGTGGCCCAAGTACATGGGTTCTTGCCACCCATATGAGAGATGGAGTTCTGGGCTGCTGGCTTTGGCCTGAGTCAGCCCTGGCAGTTGTAGGCATTTGGGGAGTGAACTCTAGTGTGTAAAAGATCTCTGTCTCTGACACTCCACCTTATCAGTAAATAAATAAACTGTAAAAGACAAATATTCCCTGAGCACCTGCTGCCTGCCCTCGACAAGGGTGTCTAGTGTGGAGTGATAGACGCCGCGACTCTGCCTCCTGCACAGAGGCTATTGCGGGAGGGGTCAGGGGGAGGCAGGAGGATGGGGAGAGGAGAGGGCAATAGGGAGAGACAAGCGAGGGAAAAAAAAAAACAAAGAAAGACAGCACAGGAGGAAAGAAGGCAGTGGGGGGGGGGGTGGAGCCAAAATCAGGGTCTCTGTGAAAGGGAGGGGGCTGAGGGGAAGGCAGTGCTACCACCGGTCCCAAGGCTCAGAGGTACCTGGGCGTCATTCACTTGGATACCCAATTCCCTCAATTTTCCTGGGATGGCTGGGTCCAGCCCTGGGCCTGTCACTGAAGGGGGTGACCCCAGGAAACAGCTACCCTTTGCCAGGTCACCCCAGAGACTTCTCGTGGAGGCAGCAACCCCTGGGCATTTTCCTCGCTGCCTCCATCCCTATTGCATGGTGGCTCATGCTGTCTGGGTGTTCATTTCTTTTTAAAACCCAGCACCAGGGAGCAGGTGTTTAGTCCAGCTGTCAAGACACCTGTATCCCATGTCGGAGAAGCCGGGTTCAGTGCCCAGCTCCTGATTTCGGCTTCCTGCTAGAGCAGATCCTGGGGGCAGCGGTGATGGCTCTCCAGGCTCAGCCATTGTGGGTATTTGGGGAATGCATCAGCAGACAGGAGATCTCTCTCCCCTCTCCTCTCCTCTCTCCCCTATTCCTCTTTCCTTTCCTCCCTCCCCTCCCCCTCCCCCTCTTGGGAAATAACCTTGCCCCTTCTCCTTGCTACTCTTCCCAGCCTCCCTCTGGCCCACCTGACAGTGGAGGGGACCGAGGCACACAGGGAAACAGGCTCGCCCCCATCTCCCAGTTCCAAGCTCCACCCCCCTGCCTGGAGATGGCATGGGGAAGTACGGTCCTAGCAACAGGGGCTCAGCTAGCTCTGCAAGTGACAGTAGCACCTGCAACCCAGAGAGTGGGAAATTTTTGTTTTGCATTTTGTTGTACTTTCCTCGGATTTTGTTTTTCCCACTGACATTCGCTTTCTAACTTCAAGTTTGCCCTGGATAACTGCCCATGGTTTCATAATCTTTCCCAACAAAATCAGTTTCTTCCATCTGACCCCAATCTGAAGATGAAATAGCACTGGGGTCCTGGCTGCATTTTCATGCCTGGTTTGCCCACCAGGCTCACCTTCAGGTCTGCAGCATTGTTCGCTGCCCCTTGGTGTTCTGAGAGTCCCCTCTTGCACTGGGCTCTGTCCTGTGTCTTCCCCTTGGCGTACGCAGGTCCCTCTGCCTAGCTTGCTTTCTATGTTTCTCTCACCAACTCCAGCCACTTGGGGGCAAGGTCAGCTTAGTCATCTGGGCTGGAGAATGTTCTCAGACCTCACTGACCCCATGGGCCTGGCTTGGGGAGGGACTGGAGCCTTCCTACTTGCTGGCTCCCATCCTCTGGCCTCAGCTCAGGTTCTAGCCATGAGGATTGTGATCTCACTTCTTGCCTGGCTCCCCAGGGGGCAGTCCTCAACCACTGGGAGACAGGAAGTGGGGATCATGCTTCTGGAAGGATCCCTGGGAGATCCTGTTGGGAAAAACCCTCAGTCGCCCTCTGTGTGCTGGTCCCTTGTGGTGGCTTCCTCGCTCCTCCTCTGCTCTCCCAGTTGCTCCCTCAGCTCCCTGGATATACACGTTTGAGAGTCCTGGATCCAGACTCAGCCATCAGTGACTGTAGGGGAGACTCACCCCAATTCAGGGCACCCACAGCTATCACTGTCCAAGCTCTCAGCCTGTCCCTCCAGCCCAAGATGGGCATCTTGAGGGAGAAAGCATGGCTGGTCCCCTTCTAGCCCAGCACAGGACCTGGCCCTGAGGCTGTGGGTGAGCCCCTGCTGGATTTGCCTGGAGGGGCTCACACCCCAGCAGAGAGACGCTGAGGCCACAGTGTTGCAGCCACGGGGACCAAGGCCTCGGATTTCCACAGAGGCTGAGAGGGGCAAGGAGGAAATGACGGGGACCCTCAGTTCCCCTGCTCTGGGCTCTCCTCTTCTCTGGCCCCAGGGTCTTCCTTGCAAGGAATACCAAAGGGCTGAGGTGCTGAGAAGTCCCCAGACCCAGTGCTGGCAGCGCCATCTTCACCATAGACACCTGGGGACACCATATCACCTTGGCTGCTGCTGTCTTCCCCAGACAATGGCTGAGGAGGGAGGAGCTGGCCCTTAGCGTGTCCTCAAGGGCTACTCAGATTAGTGACGAGGCCACACTAACAGAAGTGGGTAACTGATTGACCTGCTGCTCCAAGAGCTAAAAGGGAACACATATTGTGCACCATAATTGTCATCCCTTGTCAATATTGAGTGCCCACTGTCTACACTGTCCTAAGCTCAGTCCCTTGGTGGAGTTGTTTTATGGGCCTTGGATAGGCAGGAGGGAGTGAGATGCTGGGCTGGCTCAGGCAGCCCCTGCCTCTCTGTGCAGCCTGCAGCCCTGCCTGTCACCAGAACCCATGGGGTGATCTCAGGCTAATCTCCGGCTACCGTTTTAGAGTGGTGGTGGTGATGGTGGTGGTGATGATAGTGGTGGTGGTGATGGTAGTGGTGGTGATAGTGGTGGTGGTGATGCTGGTGGTGGTGATAGTGGTGGTGGTGATGGTGGGGGTGGTGATGGTGGGGGGGGTGGGCAGATTGTGGGGAGTCAGTTTTGAGGGTGTCAGAAGCAGTTTCCTGCATTGAAAATGGTTAAGGTTGGGACCAGTGCAGGTGCAGCAGGATAAGCCGCAGGCATTCCGTATGGATGGTGGTTTGAGTCCCGGCTGCTCCACTTCTGACCCAGCTCTCTGCTTATGGTCTGAGAAAGCAATGGACGATAGCCCAAGTACTTGGGCTCTGACCGTTCATGTGAGACCGGGATGAAGCTCCTGACTCCTGGCTTCTACCTGGCCCAACCTGCGGCTATTGTGGCCATTTGGGGAACGAACCAGTGGATGGAGGTTCTTTTTATTTAGTCTGCTCTCTCTATATAACTCTTTCACATAATGAAATCTTTCTAAAAACATTGTTAGGTAAATTCAGCACTACCCTTTGCCCAAGTCTTTTGCTTGTTTTGGATGCCCAGGTGAGCAGGCAGGGGTTGCAGGTCCCAGCAACAGAGCACCTTTGTGCTCCTTTGCTCCGTGGAGGCATCGCAGAGCCTGACTCTCCTGATGGAAGCACCAGGTCCCGGGTCCCAGAGGCTGAGATCAGTGTGCTGGGCTTGGCCCCAGGTGCCCGCCCCTGCCTGGCTCCGCCCAGCACAGGAAGGTGAGGCTGGGGGCGGGGCTGTTTGGAGGCCTGGGTGGGGGTCGGCCCCGGGCTGGGTGACTACAGCAGCCGGCAGGATAGTTCCACACCTGCCGCCACCGACGGTCCACTACCTCTGTGCCCGCCAATGCTGCTGCTGCTGCTGCTGCTGCTCCCACTGCCGCCGCTGGGACCCGGGCCTGGACGCACAGCGGGTGAGTGGGAAAGCAGGCTCCAGAGACTCCCGCGGCCCTCCCTACTGCCCCCAACCCTCTCTTCTGATGCCCTTCCCTGCATCTTTCCCAGGGATCCAGGATCCCTGTCCCTCAGCCCTCTTTAGAGTCCTGCCTTTCACTTACTCCTCCAAGGGGTCAGAGCCCATCCCAGACCCCACCCACCCACCAGCCCGGAGCCCTCTTCACCCTCTGTGGTGGTCCTGTGCAGTGACCCTGTCACCTATCCCCGGGTCTCAGGTAAGATCACCGGGTGGACACCACAGGGTGGGAGAAGCAGGGGCAGAAGGGACCCGGCTCGGGGGTGGGGTAATCATGCTGTCCCCTCCTCTTCCACCCCTGGAGAGTTCCCTTGGTGATCCTCACAGGGAGCAGCCCCCAGACTCACCTGGGCACTCACGTGCACAGCTGCTGCACAGGTTCACGGACAGAGCCCAGCTGCAGACCAGCCAAGTTCCTCTGATAGCAGCCCAAGCTCACGTGGCACAGGAACACCTGAGACAGCCCCAGGGCACATGCAGGTGCCCAGTGGGCGTCCACACACACACAGTCAGAGACCTGGGGGCATTGGATGCCCACAGCAGCCCTGGCACTCCCCAAGGAGGCTATGCGGGCAGACAGAGCAAACAGACCCCAGCACGACCTGCTCCACCTATGTTGGCACAAAGGGAGTTTTCCTTGGTTCCAAACCCAGGGCTGGGTGCCCGCCCCATGCCCGGGCCCTCCAGAGACAAAGGCTCTGAGATACCAGAAAGTGGTCATGCTAGGTTGAAGAATACCTGGGGACAGCATTGGTGTGTGGAGTTGGGACCAGGACCCTGTGGGAGGGGGGCTGAGAGTCTAGTGTTCAATGGTGGCTGCAGAGGACCTGCCCGCACAGCTGCTGCCTCTGCCAGGGTCCTGCTCCCCAGGACTTCCAGACTAGAACCTCCCCCACCCCCAACATGCAGACAGAAGCACAGGTAGTGAGGGTCACCAGGGTAGGCAAGGCAGATTCCAGGAGGAGGCAGCTGGGAGCTGTCGGAGGGTAGAGGGAGGGCACTTGCAGCAGAAGGCATATGTGACAAGTGTCAGTGCACAGAGGACACTGAAGTGGGGGGTGACCCATGCAGGGCCTTGGGGTACAGTGAGACCCCTGAGCTTTAGCCATACTCCACGGGAGCCATGGAAGGTTGGAGGCAGGGGTGAGGCTGCTGGAAGAGTGAGGACAAGGTGAGGCTCCGAACCCTGAGCTCATTTTCACATTTGCTGCCTATGGATTCATCTCCATCTCTCAACGTGAAGCTGCTCCTGGTTCCTCATGTGAAAAAAACAAACAGGAGTTAAACTTGATCTGGATTTCTCACCAAAGTCTGAGCGAGGGACACACGCTCTAGGTACAGATCGCATGCTCAGCTCCCAGCGCACTGGCTCTCTCTCCAGCAGCCTCCCCACAAACAGGCCACCCTGGGCCCGAGTTTCCGCTGTGCTGCCAATGCCCCTAGGCCTGGCACCCTGGCAGCCTCCCTCCCCTGCTGTTCCAGGGCCAGGAGGAAGGAGCAGCGCTTTGCAAGCCAGAAGCCGGTGTTGCAGGCTGAGCTCAGAATCTTGCTGGCTGTGGAGTGTGGGAGTCACTTTCCCCACAGCTGGCCTCCTCTTCCTCACCTGTCAGATGCATTGATTGGGCCCTGCTGTGTATCTGAGCTGTGTCAGGACACGGGGACGTGGATGGGTACAGCCTAAGGAGCTCCCCGTCTGGGAGGAAGCTGTGTGTGGGCAGTGAAGAGGAGGAGATTCAACCATCTCCAGGCCAGTGTCTGGAGGGGAAGGAGGGTGGGGCCCAGGGCAGGCCCAGGGACTGGGAAGCCCCACAGAGGAGCCCTCCCCAGTGACAAGGATGCTAGCTAGCGTCCTGATGCCCAGTTCCTGCATAGGCGGTGGGATGAACATCTAATACACGGCTTACAGTCGGATTGTGCCAGGTGCAAGGGCTTGGTTGGCAGGGCCTTCCCGGGAGCAGCACCAGTCTGTGCAAAGGCCCAGTGGTAGGACCTCCCACAACCTGTTGTGACCTCTGATTCATTTCTCCTTTCATGGCTGCCTTGAGGATATTGATAACAGAACGTGCCAGGTGCCTGACAGGCCTTACCTCGCTTCGCTCTGTGAGCTGAGGCCGCCTCATCCCCCACCTCACAGGGGAAGAAGCCAAGGCACAGAGAAGATAGTGATGTGTCCACAGCTAGGGAGGCAGGTTCAAACCCAGGCGTGAAGCTGCAATGCCCTTCTCACGTTACTGCCCTCCCTAGGGCCAAGGAGGCCCTGTCCTGTGACCTCTGACCTTTGTTGACCCCCACCCTCCCCAGCCACCCCAGCCTCCAGGAGGTCACATGTGCACCGGCGTGGGATTCTGGACCTGGCAGGGACTGTGAGTTGTGTCGGCACCCGGAGCCCCATGGCCTATGTCGACTATGGCTGCTTCTGTGGCCTGGGCGGCCACGGCCAGCCCCGCGATGCCGTCGACTGGTGAGTGCACGTTTGTGCCCCCAGGCTAGAGGGTCCCCGCTAGTCAAGGCCTTGAGGAAAGACCCAGATGGGGAGCTGGGATTGTCACGCAGAGGTCTTGATTCTCCCCGGGCCTTGGATGCTCCTGCCTCTGGTTGCTTGCCGCCACAATTTGGTGATCTGTTTCCTACTTAGAGACACCTTCCCTGAAGCCTTGCTGGGTCTGCCCCTCCCCTGGCCTCCCAGGTCCCCTCTGCTTACCCCGCACCTCGCTGTGCACGTATCTGGTGACCTGTCTCCCCTACCTTCCAGAGGGCAGGGCAGGAGCTCCACGAGTGAGGCTGGTGGGTGGATGGAGAGAATGCCAGGGGATGAATGAATGGGAGGATGAATGAATGATTGATAGGCATAAGGGCTACTGGGGGAGTTCCTCATGGAATTGTTCAGGGGAAGTTTACTGAGGCCTGATGACATGTCAGGGCCTGGGCAGGGCTGGAGACACCGTGGCTGCAGACATGAGCAGGGTTTTTAATGAGTGCAGTGAAGAGAGGGAGGTGTGTTTTATGGGAGGGCATATCAAGGGCGCGGCCACAGCCAAGTGAGACAGCAGGAGGCCGGGCTGAGATCCTGGGGTGTGGGTTGGTGGTTGGGCTGGTCCAAAAGGATGAAGAGTGGATGGGGTCATCCCAGGCAGAGGGCACAACCTGGGCAATGTCAGGGCGAGTGGGGGCGGGGCCTGGTGCCCTCTGAGAACAGAGAGGAGGCCCCAGAGTGAGAGCTCAGAGACTCAGAGTAAAGCAGGCAGGGACCAGGCTCAGGAATGCTCCAGGGACGGGGTCAGTGCAGGACACGCAGGGACCAGTGGTGTTCTCTCCCAGACGGGGATAATCTTCACTCACCCGTAGTCCCAGCAAGGGAGGGTGGCCACGAGGGCACCCTGCCTGCATCCACTTACAGGTCTGCCCTCTGCTGCCCATAGGTGTTGCCACCGCCACGACTGCTGTTACGCTCGAGCCGAAGAGGCCGGCTGCAGTCCCAAGATGGAGCACTACCCCTGGGAGTGTGTCGGTCAGCAGGTCCTGTGTGGTGAGTCCTCTGCGCTGCCCACACCAGCCGTCCCCCAGCACCCTGGCGCTGCCCAGGGGCGTGTGCCCTTGTTGTGATAACATTCCACAGCTCTCAGCTCTCCACGGGCCACCCTGTGGGTTCATCTCTTGTAAATGATGCAGAGCACTTGGCAAACAAAACAACCCCTTTCTCTGCTGTCTAGACAAAATGAAAAAAGATAGCAATGACACCTGGTGTAAACAACCAAGCCCATCCGCAGAGGCCTGGGTAAACACACCCATGACTACAATCTGGAGAAAAGATAAGGTGGACTTTCCTGCCAGCATAGGAAGATGTGGAGAGAAAAAACTAACTACAGAATGATTTTGCCAGTATAACACCCTTGTACTTAGAAAAGAAAAGAAACTTGAGAAGTAGAAGCCATATGGCTTTCTGTGGCCATGTATAGGCACATAGAAAATTCAGAAAAAGGTATGTAAGGATTCTCTCCAAACTAAGGATGGCTGTGGTTGTGTCTGGGGACAGGATCAGATGGAGGGAGGCAATGGTAGAAGGCAGCTTTGAGTTGTTTTTATGTTCCAGTTGTTACAAAGAGAATGCCTTTGTGAATTAGTTGTGAATTAAAAGTTATAAAGGAAGGTCTGACATTTGGCCTAAGGGTAAAGATGGTGCTCAGGACACCCATCTCCCATATCGGAGTGCCTGGTTTCAATTCTCAGCTCTACTCCCAATTCGAGCTTCCTGTTAATGCAGACCCTAGGAGGCAGTGAGGGATGTCTCAAGTGGTTGGGTCCCTGCCATCCACATGGGAGACCTGGATGGAGTCCCTGTCTCCTGGCTTTCACCTGGCCCAGACTTGGTCATTGCAAGCATTTGAGGTGCAAATCGGCAGATGGGAACTCTCTATACCTGTCTGTCTTTCTCTCCCTGTCTCTGTACTTCTCGCATAAATAAACTAACAACCATCATCATCATCTTAATAAATAATAAAAGAAAGTTGGAGGCGCTAACAGCACCAGGCCCAGGAGAACCCATTGGCTGGAGCTTAGAGGGGGCTGCCACTTATAGGCCTGACCTCTCTCTTCCATCTGCTGCAGTCCCCACCATGCTCCATTGTCTAGCATTGAGGCCAGGTGTCAGTTACCATATGTCATTGCCCTGATGATTTTGCTATGAAAGGGAAATATTTCTGGGAAAGCGGAAGATCAACCAAAGGGCTGAATGTTTCAGGAAGGAGGGGAGCGTGAACCCTTTGCTTGTCAGAATGAAGAGCCGTGCTGTGATTGGAGCGCTTCCTCTGTGTCTCACGTGAACCGTAGCTGTCCTGGTGAACATGGGAGTTGGCAAACCCTGGCCTAGTGGTCGACATCACAGTCATTGATTCGGATTCTGCCTGGGTTTCTTTCTAGTTGTAAGATCTGGTGCAAGTGCTGAGTTCTCTGAGCCCTAGTTTTGTTATCTGTAAACCAGGGCCAGAGATAAGGGCTATCTCCTAAGAAAAGGACGTGACAGTGCAGTGGTGACTCGTGCACAGCAGATGTCGTGGAGAAATGACGAGACACAGCCCCTCCAGGGAGGGTGACACACTGAGAGTGCACCAGCACAGGATTTGGGGCAGTGCATAGACATAGCTCTAACTCTGAGCCACCAAACAAAACAGCCATCTCTTTCAATCCTTTTACTTCATTTTTAAAATAATTTTATTTTGGCCGGCGCCGCGGCTCACTAGGCTAATCCTCCACCTTGCGGCGCCGGCACACCAGGTTCTAGTCCCGGTCGGGGCGCTGGATTCTGTCCCGGTTGCCCCTCTTCCAGGCCAGCTCTCTGCTGTGGCCAGGGAGTGCAGTGGAGGATGGCCCAAGTGCTTGGGCCCTGCACCCCATGGGAGACCAGGAGAAGCACCTGGCTCCTGCCATTGGATCAGCACGGTGTGCTGGCTGCAGCGCGCCAGCCGTGGCGGCCATTGGAGGGTGAACCAACAGCAAAAGGAAGACCTTTCTCTCTGTCTCTCTCACTGTCCACTCTGCCTGTCAAAAAAAAAAAATAATAATTTTATTTTGTTTATTTGACAGAGTTAGACAGTGAGAGAGACAGGCAGAGAAAGGTCTTCCTTCTATTGGTTCACCCCCCAAATGGCTGCTACGGCCAGTGCGCTGAGCCGATCCGAAGCCACAAGCCAGGTGCCTCCTCCTGGTCTCCCATGCGGGTGCAGGGCCCAAGGACTTAGGCCATCCTCCACTGCCTTCCCAGGCCACAGCAGAGAGCTGGACTGGAAGAGGAGCAACCGGGACAGAATCCGGCGCCCCGACCGGGACTAGAACCTGGGGTGCCAGCGCCACAATCTGAGGATAAGCCAAATGAGCCACGGTGCCGGCTATACCTACTTTTAATTCTGGCTTTTAAAAAAAGTCTCTCTCTCCCTCTCCGTCTCACCACAAGCAACTTGTATTTAATGAGGATAACTGTTCCATACTCCATTCTAACATCCAGGATCCATTTTACATAACCAGTCATTTCTAAAGTTAAAAGAACAACAAAAACTTAAAAATGTTAAGTGTTGCTCAGAGCAACTTTACTGTTTTTGTTTTGTTTTCTTTTTTAACACACTGATTGGGAAAGGAATGGGGGCTTTATTTTTGAGATCTTCTGATGGTTGATAATTTTCCATGTTTTGTTCCTACCAAAAAAGTAAAAAAATTGAATCAATTAAAAAAAAAAAAAAAAACTCAGAAGCAAGTAACAATGCAGGCAGAATGCAGGGAAGGCAGAGTTTGGGCCCTGACACTTGAAGTTATCTGAGGATAGAAATGACCCAGATGAATGGTTCCATCCCTTTTTTTCATTTGGAAGTAAATGTAATATCGGCCATTTAAGTGTACAATCCAGTTGGTCAATTCTCAATGTTATCCAGTCAGCATCAAAAGGTTTTCCTCACCTTTTCTCAAAAAAACAAAACAAAAAACCGCCCACCTGTGCACAGGCATTATGGGAGAGAAGGTTAAGCCGCTGCTTGTGACACCTGCATCCCATATCGGAGTACCTCCACTTCCCATCTAGCTTCCTGCTGTTGCACTTGGGAGACAGCAAGGGATGGGCTCAAGTACTTGAGTCCCTACCACCCAGGAGGGAAGCAGGAACACAGTTCCTGACTCCTGGCTTCATCCTGGCCCAGCCCGGCTGTTGCAGCTGTGTGGGAAATCTCTGTCTCTCTCTTTCTCTCTTACCCTGCCTTTCAAATAAGTAAATAAACCTTTAAAAAAAAAGAAGAAGAAAGAAAAGAAACAAGAAACCATCCCCATTGAGCAAACAGTCCCCATTCCTCTGTCCCACCCCCACCAGCACCTGGCAACCTTGCCCTTGGCTTTCCATCTGCAGGGATTTACCTGGTCTGGATATTCACAGAAAATCAGGGACAATAGGAGTCTTTTGAGTCTGGCTTCCTTTTTTTTTTTTTTTTTTTTTTTTTGTTTTGGACAGGCAGAGTAGACAGAGAGAGAGACAGAGAAAAAAGTCTTCCTTTTCCGTTGGCTCACCCCCCAATGGCTGCTGCGGCCGGCGCACCATGCTGATCCGAAGCCAGGTGCTTCTCCTGGTTTCCCATGTAGGTGCAGGGCCCAAGGACTTAGGCCATCCTCCACTGCCTTCCCAGGCCACAGCAGAGAGCTGGACTGGAAGAGGAGCAACCGGGACAGAATCCGGTGCCCCAACCGGGACTAGAACCCAGGGTGCCAGTGCCGCAGGCGGAGGATTAGCCTAGTGAGCCGCAGAGCAGGCCGAGTCTGGCTTCTTTCACTTAGCATCTTGTTTCTGCAGTTCATTCATCTTCAGGCCTTGGCACTTTGGCCCTCTGATGGGCAAATCATCTTCCACCGTGATGAATGTGCTGTTTCGTTTATCCCATCATTCAGTTATGGGCATTTGCGTTGTTTCCAACTCCTGGCTGTTGTGAACAGCACAGCTGCATACACTCATGAGCAAGTGTTTGTGTGAGTCCCTGTTTGCAGTTCTGTGGAATGTGTGCCCAGGAGGAGAATGGCTGAGTCACAGGGCGTCTGCGTTGCTTTCTGAAGAACCTCCGGCTGGTTCACCACGCTGCACAGTGCCTCCAGCACGCGTGAGGGATCCAGGGTCTCAGCAGTCTTGTGAGCGCTGCTGTGTTGCAGTTTGGATTTTTCTTGGTGGGTGTGAAGCAGGATCTCGTCGTGTCGTTTGACTTGCTTTTCCCTAATCACTGATGATGTTGAGCATGTTTTCATGTGCCTCTGAGCCACTCTTGTATCTTTGGAGAAATTTCTATTCATATCCTTTGTCCATCTTTGAAAGTGTTTATTTGGGAGGCAGAGAAATAGGGAGAGAGAGAAACAAATTCCCCTCCACTAGTTCACTGGCCAAATGCCTGCAATGGCTGGGGCTGAGCTGGGGCCAGAGCTGAGAGCCAGGAACTTCATCCAGGTCTCCTACAAGGTAGCAGAACCCAGTAGCTGGAGCCGTCATGCGGCCTCCCAGGGTCTGCATTAGCAGGGAGCTGGAATCAGAGGCCAGAGCCAGAAATCAAACCCAGGTCCTCCAGGGTGGGACGCGGGCATCTTAGCTATCAGGCCACGTGCCTGCTGCCCCTTTGTCCCTTTATAATTGCATTTCTGTCTTTTTGTTGTTGAGTTGTCAGAGTTGTTTCTGCATTTTGGATATTGGAACTTTGATCTGTGATCTGCAAATGTCTTCTTGACTTCTGTAGGCTGTCTTAATTTTATTGCTAATGAACTTGGTACACGAATATTTTTAGATGTGATGAAGACCAACTTACCTGTTTTGCCTTTAGTGGCTCGAGTTTTTGTTGTCCTAAGAATCTGTTGCCAAATCCAAGGTCATCAAAGTTTTCCCCTTTGTTTTCTTCTAATGGTTTTATAGTTTTAACTTACATTTAGGCAATTGATCCATTTTGTACTAATTTTAATTTGTAGAGTGAGATAAGGGGTCCTGTTTCATTTATTTTTATTGAAAGGCAGAGAAAGAGAGAGAGAAAAGAGAGAGAGAAGGAGAGATCTTTTATCTTCTGGTTCAGCTAAAAATGCCTGCAATAGCCAGGGCCGGGCCAGGCCAAAGCCAGGAGCCCAGATCCCAGTCCACGTTTCCCACAAGGCTGGCAGAGACCTGAGTACCTGAGCCATCACCTGCTGCCTCCCAGGGGGTGTGTCAGTGAGAAGCTGGAATTGGAAGCAGAGCCAAGACACAGACCCAGGCCCTTTGATCCGGGTGGGCATAGCAAGCAGCATCTTCACCCTGGGTCCCAGATGTCTGCCCCCGGGAGGACGCGGATCCTGGGTCATGTTCCCTCACTGCGCATTAGGATTTGGCATAAGAGCAAAGCCGAGTTAACGTGGAGACATAATCTCTATCTTGAGGCCTGAGAATCTCTTGATGTCATGTTTCAAACATGTCATTTATAGTTGGGGAAACTGAGGCCCATAGGAGAGGAAGTAGCTCGTCCTTAAACTGCCGCCTTCTAGTGTGGACAGAGAGGAGGAGGTGAAGTGAGGCCTGATTGGGATAGCTGCTGAAGATCTTTGTTTTCCCTTCAACCGGCCTGTTCTGCTCGCTCTTACTCACGTGCGAATGTTTGTGGAGCATTTACTGCCGTGTGTGCTGGTGGGGTCCATGCCTGTTTACAGGGCCATCCTTCCCGAACCCAACAGAAAGAACCAAGGTATCTGTTATGCATTTTTTCACTAAAAATATCCTCTTACTCTGTTTGGGGATATTCTGAACTTGGTTGTTTGTTTACAGGTTTTGCCCATTTTCCATTTATGGACCTGACAAATACATTACATTTTTTGAGGCTATAATAATATTTACTGTCAGGCCTTAATTGTAAGCTTAACCCGTGGTGGCTATTTTTTCTTTCACATTGTGATTCTTTGGATTTTTAAAAATGTTTATTCATTTATTTTCATGTATTTGAAAGAGCAGCAGAGAGAGAAAAAGAGAGAAAGATTGCGTTTCCATCTGCTGGTTCACTTCCCAGATGTCTGCAACAGCCAGGGTAGGCCAAAGCCAGGAGATCCAGTTAGCATCTGGGTCTCCCACGTGGGAGGCAGGGCCCAAACTCTTGAACCACTGCCTCCTTGGATGCAGTAACAGGGAGTTGGATTGAAAATGGGCAGCTGACACGGCTCACTAGGCTAATGCTCCACCTGCGGCGCCAGCACCCTGGGTTCTAGTCCCGGTTGGGGCGCTGCATTCTGTCCCGGTCGCTCCTCTTCCTGTCAGCTCTGTGCTGTGGCCCGGGAGTGCAGTGGATGATGGCCCAAGTGCTTGGGCCCTGCACCTGTATGGGAGACCAGGAGAAGCACCTGGCTTCTGGCTTAGCATCAGCGCAGTACGCTGGGCACAACGCACCGGCCGCAGCGGCCATTGGGGGATGAACAAACGGAAAAGGAAGACCTTTCTCTCTGTATCTCTCTCTCTCTCACTGTCCACTCTTCCTGTCAAAAAAAAAAAAAAGGGCAGCTGAGACTCCAGCCAGCCCCCTGATATGGGATGTGGACATTTGGGGTAGCAGCTTAACCTGCTGTGCCACAACCGCCCACCCACTGTGTTTATTCTTCTTGAACAATGTGATTCTGTTGGGTTCCTGAGGCCATGGAACCATGTAGGCAAGTCTTACTTTTTTTTTTCTTAAATATTTATTTATTTTTTGAAAGGCAGAGTTATACAGAGAGAGGAGAGGCAGAGAGAGAGAGGGAGAGAGGTCTTCCATCTGCTAGTTCTTTTCCCAATTGGCCACAATGGCCAGAGCTGCACCTATCTGAAGCCAGGAGCCAGGAGCTTTCTCCATGTCACCTACACAGGTACGGGGATCCAAAGACTTGGGCCATCTTCTACTGATTTCCCAGGCCTTAGCAGAGAGCTGGATTGGAAATGGAGGAGCTGGGACTCAAACCAGGGCCTATATGGATGCCAGCACTGCAGGCAGAGACTACCCGCTACACCACAGCACCAGCCCTACACACACTTCTGTTGAGATTACACCGCTTTTATTTTCTTTGTTTTTTTTTATTTTTCCACTTACCACCGTGTCTTGGACATCTTAGAATGTGTACGTGACCCCCGTTCTTTTAATGCTTGTTAGTTAAGAATCCGTTGGCAGGTGTTTTCAGCCTTGACACCATTGGCTTCTTGGGCCAGATGATTCTTGGTTGTGGGACGACCTCCTGGACTTTGCTAGCCTCTACCAACCTGATGCCCGTGGCACCTCCTCACCCTGTTGTGACAAGCAGAAATGTCTGCAGACCTTGGCGAGTGCCCCCTTGGTTGAGTCCGTTGGGTCCATGACATGAATGTGCTTTACTCTGTCCACTTCCTGCTCAGCTGCTACACATGGCTGCAAAGACCAGGGGTGCTCGCAGATTTGTGTGCGTTTCTGTGAGGGTTTTTGTATCCTAGAGTCCTAAATAGTTGAGGCAAATGGTTTACTTGAGGCTTTGCTAGAATTGACATGGCAGAAGGGCTGGGGGTGGGGTGGACAGCTAAAGGGGGGAATAGAGAACTATGTGAAGGGGCATTTGTATGTATAATTTAATTAATGTATAATTTACATTTTAAAAGTGTAAATTATACCACTTCTCGGCCTTTTGGCTAAGATAAAGTGTAGTAAAAGTGTAGATTATGCTTATTTGTAGGGGGTAGGGAAGGAGAGAATGGGGGGGTACTTAATAAAGATTAGGAGGAAAGAAGGCAACCAAAAGTCTCACAAGTCACTTCCTTTAGGAGCTGCCACTGTGTTTAGCTCACACTGTACATTAATTGTTTGTTCAAAGAGTATTTATTTAGTTATTTTATTTGAAAGGCAGAAAGAAAGCTCCCATCTGTGGTTTCCCACATGACTGCACCAGTCAGGCTGGGCCAGGCTGGAGCTGGGCGCCAGAACTCTGTCTAGGTCTCCAGGTGGGTGGCAAGAACCAGGTACTTGAGCCATCACCTGCTGCCTCCCAGAGTGTGCGTCTGCAGGTAGCTGCAGTCGGAAGTGGAGCCCAGACTGGAACCTGCGCACTCCAATGTGGGATGTCGGCGATCCCAAGTGGCATCCTAACCACTGTGCCGAACACCTACCCCTGTACGTTACATTCTTGGGGTGGTTACTCTGCAAGTTTTGTTAATAAGATCGATTCTTCCACGATGAATGTATCATCTGGTCGCAAAGCTTGCAATTACAAAATATACAGGTGCAAGAGCCAGAATCCCACAGACGCCGCACACAGACACCCCTTTGCTAAGCTTCTGGTGTTTTTCTACCTTCTGTTTGACATGCATAATTTTAAAGAACATAGCAACATGTTTGGTACCTCTTATTTTTCTCTTCAGTGTAAACTATGATAGTCTGTTAGAGGGGTTAGACCTCTTACATTCCCTAACCTCTCTCTCTCTTTTTAAAGATTTATTTATTTGAAAGGCAGAGTTACAGAGAGGCACAGAGAGAGAGGGAGGAGGTTGGTCATCCATCTGCTGCTTCACTCCTCAGATGGGGGCAACAGCTAGGCGTCAGGAGCTCCTGGAGCCCAGGGACTTGGGCCATCTTCCACTGCTTTCCCAGGCCATAGCAGAGAGCTGGATTGGAAGTGCAGCAGCCGGGACTTGAACTGGCACTCATAGGATGGCGACACTACAGGTGGCAGCCCCCATAACCTCTCCTTATTTAAACAGCACACCCCAACTTGGGGGTTCACGGACTTCAAGTATGTAACTAGACTGATATGACACTTTTTTATCTTCATGGGTTTTTGCTATTGATGTTTGTGCTTAGGTTTCTTTTTTAATTGATTCCTTATATTTGTTCAATATTTTGATTTTCTATTTATGACATTGATGGAATTGTATGTGAATGAATGTTAGTATAACTAAATTATTTAATAACTGACATTATTTTAAAAGGAGGGTATTTGAATTTTTAAAGTTATCTGAGAGGCAGAGAGGTAAGCAGACAGTGAGTGCCCCTCTACTGGTTCACTCCCCGGCTGCCCCCAGTGGCTGGGACTGGGCCAGGCTGAAATCAAGAGCAGGAAGGAACTGAATCCAGGTCTGTCACGTAGGTGTCAGGAACCCAATTACCTGAGCCATCACCACTGCCTTAAGGGAGGTTATTTAAACCAGGACTCGTGGGTCAGTGTCGTGGCACAGCAGGTAAGCCACCGCGTATGGCACTGCAACCACATGGATGCCAGTTTGAGTCTGGCAGTTCCACTCCCAATGCAACTCTGCTGACGCAGCTGGGAAAGAAGTGCAAGATGGCACTTCTGTACCCCTGTGGGAGATCAGAAGCTCCTGGCTTTTGTTTGGCCCAGCCCTGGCTGTTGTAGCCATCTGGGGAGTGAGCCAGCAGATGGAAGGTCTCTGTCTCTATCTCTCTGTCACTCTCCCTTTCAAATAAATGAAATAAATCCTAAAAAAAAAAAAAAAAAAAAAAAAAAAAAGAAAAAGAAAAGAAAATAGAACTCTTGAAACTGTAAGCTCTTGGGGACTGCCTAGAGTGCTGGCATCCCATATAGTCCTGGCTGCTCCACTTGCTATCCAGCTCCCTGCTAATGTGCCTGGGAAAGCAGTGGAAGATGCCCCAAGGGCTTGGGAGCCTGCACCCATGAAGGAGACCAAGAAGTTCCTGGCTCCTGGCTTTGGCCTGGCCCAGCCCTGGACATTGTGGCCATTTGGGAAGTAAATCAGCAGATGAAGATCGATCCCTCTCTGTTTTTCAAGTATAAATTTTTATTAAAAGATATATATTTAAAAAATAAAACTGCCAGATCCTGAGCCAAAGTGGGAAGCCGTGTGTAACCACACACCTAAGTTCCTTTCATCAGTCCTTGCGCGGGCCTGGACAGGTGGTCCTCCGAGGGTCTCAGGCCCTCTGCCTCCCTGCACTGAGCCTCACCTGTCCCAGCAAGCGCTCTGGCCATGTTCCCTAGAAAAAAGCCAGGGATCTGTCTTACTTCAGGCCTCCTCTCCCTAGAACTGGTGAGCTGTCTCACTCCAGGCCTCCTCTCCCTCGGGTCTCCAAGAACCTGTGCGAAGATCGGCTGGCAGTTGAAGGAAGGAGTTTCCACTTCCTTCATGCCAACTCTGTGCCCTGCATTTTACTGATCTGGCCCTTTGATTCTCCCAGCAGCCCTTAGGTAGGTACTATTGTTATCCCCATAGTGGTCTTGAGGAAACTGAGTCCAGGACGGATGAAGTGATGTCCTTTTTTAAAATTTTTTTAAAGATGTATTTATTTATGTGAAAGGGAGAGAGAGAGAGAGAGAGAGACAGATCTTCTATCCATTGCTTCACTCCGCAAATGGCCATAAGTCAGTCAAGACTTGTCTAGGCCGAAGCCAAGAGCCCAGAAGTCCATCCGGGTCTCCCACATAGGTGGCTGGGGCCCAAGCACTTGGACCATCTTCTGCCGGTTTTCCAAATGCATCAGCAGGGAGCTAGACTGGAGGCAGAGTAGCCGATACCCAAACTGCACGGGTATGGGATGGCGGCATCACAAGTGGCAGCCGCACCTGCTGTGTTTCCAAAGGCACGAAGCTGGCTGACTGCAGAGCTCCTGCTTCCTCACTGTGCCTCTTGAAGGGACTTGGAAGGATTTAATGGTGGGGATTTTTTTTTAATGTGAAGAACTAAATGCCCACACCAGAGGGCAGTGGTGACATGGTTAAGGGATGCATCCATAGCTGTTTAAGGCATTATATATCTTCTAGATGAGATTTCTATGTGACTTGAAGACTGCAAAATCGTTCCAAGCCCAATTAGGGAGCCTCCCCACCACGCCCCCCAAAAAGACCTTGTTTAATGAGTACAAATTTCTTTTTTCTTTTTTCCTTTTTTTTTTTTTTGTTTTTGACAGGCAGAGTGGACAATGAGAGAGAGAGACAGAGAGAAAGGTCTTCCCTCCAATGGCCACCGCAGCCGGCGCGCTGATCCGATGGCAGGAGCCAGGTGCTTATCCTGGTCTCCCATAGGGTGCAGGGCCCAAGCACTTGGGCCATCCTCCACTGCACTCCCAGGCCACAGCAGAGAGCTGGCCTGGAAGAGGGGCAACCGGGACAGAATCCGGCGCCCCAACTGGGACTAGAACCCGGTGTGCTGGCGCCGCAAGGCGGAGGATTAGCCTGTTGAGCTGTGGCGCCGGCCAAGTACAAATTTCTTAAGTACAACTTTAGGAATATAGTGATTCTTCCCACCATACCCGCCCTCCCACCCTACCGCCTCCTTCCTCTCCCATTCCCATTCCAATTCTCCATTAAGGAAAAAAAAAAAAAAAACAACCTGTTCCTCCAAAGTCAAGACAGGGACTGTTCAAGTCCTTGTTTCTCCAAGTGTCAATTTCACTTCTGCAGATTTCCTTTTAGGTGCTCTGTTAGTTATCACAGATCAGGGAGAACATACTGTATTTGTCCCTTTGAGACTGGCTTATTTCACTCAGTATGATGTTTTCCAGATTCCTCCATTTTGTTGTAAATGACTGCAGGATGGGAAGTTCTGTAGTAATCTGTTAGGTCCATTTGGTCTATAGTGTCGATTAACTGCTGTTTCCTTGCTGATTTTCTGTTGATCTGTCCATTGCTGAAAGCGGGGAATTGAAATCCCCCATTACTATGGTCTTTGAGTCTGTGTCTCCAATCAGGGAGTCTTTAGGAGTGGAATTCCCAAGTGAGGAGACTTCCCTTGGATGGAGGGATGAGATGCAGCACATGACTGTCACCTAAAGGAAGCTCTTTTTCTTGAAGGAGCATCTGCAAGAGACTTGGAGAAAAGAGGCAGAAACACGCAGGCGAGAGCCAAATGCACCAAGTACTCCCGGCCAGTGCCACGCCCCGTGTCGGGCGCTTTTCCTACACTTCTCAGCCAGGCTGTCCAATAACGGCGCTAGGACGTAGCAGAGCAGGCGTCCCAAACCTGGTCAGCAAGGCTTGCTGGCACCTGCTGTGTTACCACGTGAGTCCCCAGATGGACCAGTGTTAACACTGATGTGGAGAAGCCACAGGGGGCTCGGATGTTGGCCTGCCATGTGGAACAACAGCTTTGCTGTGAAGTGGGCCTGACACCACCTGCCTGCCGAGGGCCACGAGCGGGAACGGTCCAGTGCCCCACGTGCCATTCCTACCCCTTCCTGTCTCCAGCTTTGTTGGCTTCCCTGGGTGTTTCCCTGCAAGTGTGCAGGTCCCTGCTCTGACCTCAGTTTCCCTCTTCTTCCAGGGCCCACAGAGGACAAATGCCAGGAACTCATGTGCAAGTGTGACCAGGAGATTGCCCACTGCTTTGCCCAAAATGAGTACAACTTAAAGTACCTCTTCTACCCCCAGTTCTTGTGTGAGCAGGACTCGCCCAAGTGTGACTAGCCGGGCTTGAAGTGTTCGCTTGCACAAGGAAATAAAGGTCCTTTTCACCAGGAACAACAGCACTCAGTTCTTTACTGGAGGCGACTGGGGCCAAGAGATAAAGCGGCAGCCCTGCTGTCTGCTCTCTCCATCCTGGAGCCCCGCCGGAGCCTGCATTCATCGGGGGAAGGTCAAACGTCCTGTGCCTGTTTCACAAAACCACTGTGCTGAGGTTGGTACCGTTGTTGACACCTTTATGAAAGGGTGGTTTTTGTCCGCTACGGATGACCAGTGGTCAAATAGGAATGAACACCTCCTATGTGCTTGGCTGTGTTCTAGGTTCTGGGACACAGCCATAAAGAAGACGGCCACACCTTGCCCACCTGTGTGATGTTCAATCTAGGCACTGTTAGCGTCAGAAAGGGCATTCCCCGCCCGGCCCCGCCCCGCCTTTAATGGCTAAAATGAACTTCCTGATCACAAGAGTGGCACAGGCTCATTGCTGTTATGACCAAGGAAAATACAGAGAAACAGGAAGCAGGGGGAGAAAGCATTCCGATTCCCACAGTCTGGGATAATCACCGTTAGCACCTGAGTTTTCCAGAGTTTAAAGGTAGTGGACACTATACCGTATGATTTTCCTACTCTTTTCTTCATGTCCTTAAAAACGATCATTGGAAAAGTCATTTCAAAAGGTCGTATTGGCTACAGTTTCTACACTGCTAACGTGTAGGAACTGGTGGCACTTCCCGTGTTTGTCAGTGGCTGCGGTGGGGACACCTCAGTCAGCCTTGGCTGCCTCTGGACTCCTCCCCTTTTATTACGTCTTAGCCCAGATTTCCAGAAGTGCCATTTTTGGATCAGGTCTGTCTGTGAGGGAGGGGAGAGGCACCGTTGATCTGAGTGTGCCCACCCCTTCCTGCTGGTGATAAGGGGCGAGGACCCAGCCTGTGTGCTCCACACCCGCTCTCCCAGACCTGCCTCCCGACAGCAGAGCTGGGTGTTACTCATTCTGGAAGCAGGATGTGGGAGCAGGTGGGGAGAGTGTGCCGGCCGTGCGCTGGGGGAGGGAGGTGCTGCCTTGAGTGTGGCAGCCTGCAGACTGGCCCAGGCCCAGCTCCGCCAGTGGGGTCAGCGCAAGCTCAGCAGCCCTTGCTGGCAGCCCCAGCTCTGCATCTGGAAGTACTGGCGTCCCCCAGGGCAGGGGAGCAGGGGTGTAAAACACTGCCTGTCCCCGGGCCCGCAAGGGTTCCCCAGCTCAAGTCGGGCACCCTGGGGCCCGAGGAGCAAACGCGGGAGGGAGGGAAACGTTCTCCCTCCTTTCACTCGGGGAACCTCCGGCCGGCTCCCGCTTGCAGTGCCACAGCAGGTCAGGAGAAACGTCTGGCTAGTCGGTCCTGTGCGCAAGGCGGGTTTTTTCCCATGTTTTCTGTAAAATTACTTTGTTTACAGGTTTTACCTGTATAAAAATCTTTTCTTATTTTTATTTCAAGTAATTTCCTCAAACTTCCAGATGCAGAGTTTGAGTAGAGCCTCACTCACAGACACACGGGGTGAAAGAACAGAGTCACAGGGGAAACCGGACACAAGCTCATCTTCGCAGCCAGTCTTCAGAGAGCTCACATTTCACACTTGTTTTCACGCTGGAAGGAAATGAAAGGCCATCAGTCAGCTCGTTTCATATTTACAATCACAGCACTTGGTATAATTGTATTTGCTGCTTTATACACCGGGACAGGACAATAAAGATTACATATTATACAGTGCAAGGTCAATTTACAAAATGCTTCCTTGAACAAAGCACTACCGTGGAAATTAATTTTACAGATTGAGTTCCTCAAAACAAACCCTAAGCAATGATTTTAGGCCACACAAGTGCAGCTGGGGATGCTGGGAGCGGCCCTCCACGCACCGCCCGCCATCCCACCCGAACTCCAGGGACTGCACAGAGAACAGCGAGCATTGTCTGCCATCCCAGTCTCAAACCTGATCCTCTTGGAGGTTTGATTCTGAAGCCTGGCACCTCTTCTGTAAGCGGAATTGTTGATTGAATTTTAGATTTCCCCCTGCATTTTCTATGGGCAACGGTCTGCCTGTGACAGCTTATTCCTGCTTTCTGAACCTCAACTTCCGGGACAGGCTTGGCCCCATCAGGCCTGGTCTTGGGTGCTGGGAGCCTCTGTCGGTCCCCGAGGCCAGGGCAAGGGGGACTGTGAAGGCCGTGTCCTCTGAGCACCCCGAGTCCTGGCAGCCATCACGGCCTGAGCCTCCCAGGTCCCAGTGAGGAAAGCGGCTGGCGGCCCTCCGGGCGTGTGCGGGGTGGCCGTCTCCGGGAGGGGGCCTGGCCGCCGCCCGACACACAGCAGCACCTTGTCTTGTGGGGGCCGAAGCAGGAGGCCTCTCCTTTCAGCCCTGCTGCGCCCCGGCACGTGGGGTGGGGAGACCGGCGTCTTGCGGGCCTGGGCAGGCCACTCACAGCACCTGGGTGTCCAGCCGGCGGACCTCCTTGACCACGAGGTCAATGTTGATGATGGGGTTGAAGTACAGCGCCCAGTAGAACAGGCAGTTGCAGACAAACTGTGGGATGAGGGGCCAGAACATGGCCACGAAAAGGCCCTGCGTTGACACCTTCCAAAAATGGCTCCACATCCTCCGAGGCACTGTCCTACAAAAGGGAGACGGCAGTTGAGGCCATGTCAGGGCCGTGTGCTCGGGCCCTGCGCCTCGCCTCGGCGCCTCCCGCTGGCCACCTTCAGTTCCCAACCCAACCCAATGTGAACCCACTACACAGGCCGCCGCGGCCTGGTTGGTCCCCAGACAGCCCAGCCCCACCCTCGTCACCGCTCTGTCACGTTCACCCAGCTGACACACATGGGTGCATACTGATTACTGGACAGGGTCAGCTCCTCCTCACTGATCCACTCCCCAGTACCCACCACGATGGGGGTGGGCCGGGGAGCCAGGAACTCGCCTCCCACTCTCACGGCAGGGACCCAGCTACGTAAGCCACCTCCTGCTGCCTGCCAGGGTCGGCACTCGCAGGAAGCTGGAATTCGGAGCTGGGGCCAGGCATCTTCAGCGCTAGGCCAAGTGACTCCCCTCACTCGCTGCCTCGGCATCTGCATTGTCTCTGCTAGGCTGGAGGCCCTTGCTGGGCAGAGGGGAGGGCAGGGCCGGGACACGCAAATTCTCTGCGTGAGTCAGGGCGGGAAGGAGATGGCTGCCGACTACGAGGAGGGAGAAAACCCTTCAGGTCACAGGACATCACGGTCAAAGCGTGCAAGGGTGGTGGGGGCACCACGCCCCTTCCTTCTCGGTCTCTGAGTTTTCCTCTCGGGAACTGGCCTCCTCTCTTTCCTATGTGGTCTGGACGGGGCCCCACCAGCCCCCAGTTGTGGGTGAGCACAGGGAGCGCCCCAATCCAATCGCCAAGGCTGTCGTGGGCACTGGGGGAGTGAAGGAGTGAGCCTTCAGGGGACGGAGGGGCACTATCTCACTTTGCCTTCCCCAAAGTAAAAACAAAAACAAAAACAAAGCTCTGGCTTGGATTGGAAAGAGCTAGGTTCAAATTCCCACTAAAAAAATTACAACAAATAGGTGCCGGAGTTGTGGCGAAGCAGGTAAAGTAGCCACCTGTGGTGCCAGCATTCCAAATGGGTGCTGGTTCGAGTCCTGGCTGTTCCACTTCCCATCCAGCTCCCTGCTAATGGCTTGGGAAAAGCAGCAGAAAATGGCTCAAGTACTTGGGCCCCTACAACCACCCTGGAGACCCAAATGAAGCTCCTGGCTCCTGGCTTCAGCCTGGCCCAGTGCTGCTGCTGTGGCCATCTGGGGAGTGAACCAGTGGATGGAACATCTCTCTCTCTGTAACGCTTCAAACAATTGTTACACATACTGAGAGATACACAGGGAACACTTTAACCGCGGCTCTGACTCCCTGGCCCCCAACACAGGCAGCTCCGTCTTGCTGGGCCGCATGCCCGAGCAGCAGGAGGTGCTCAGTACCATTTCGAGGGGATCTCTGTCCCACTCGGCCGTTCTCTCCCAGTCCCGGTGCTCCAAGCATCTCCTACACGAAACCACACTTACTTCAGCTCGCTTCTTGACCAGATCCTCCAAAAGGAAAATAACTCCAGAACCGAGAGCAACATGGCGTTGACGATGAGGAACCGTGACGTCCAGTAGTGCACCTCCAGCCAGTCCCAGGCGAATTCAGCAATCAGCTGGTACGGAAGGAAGGAATACTTGACAAGGAACTCTCTCCACTGCTTCCACGTGGGCTCTCTAAGGTCCTTGAGAAAGGAACACATGGACACAGAAATCACATACCCAAAATACCGTGACTGTCCCAGGGAGTTCCACGTTTATTAACACACACAGCACTCTGAAGTGACATTTCCAAGGACTGGGCCATCCTCTACTGCTTTCCCAGGCCACAGCCTCTGCTGGATCGGAAGAGGAGCAGCCAGGACTCGAACCGGCACCCATATGGGATGCTGGTGCTGCAGGCAGGGGCTTTACCCGCTACACCACAGCACCAGCCCCTAATTCACCTTCAATTATTAAACTTCACCAAAATACTCTGAACCAAGGCGCTTACTTCACAACTGTGGGAACTCAGGAATGAGAACCTAAGCCGGGTTATCAGGAAGTGACGTAGCCCGGTGTTCCGGCACGGCAAGGGGCGCTCCGAGCATCACCGAGGGCCCGCGGCCCAGCTGTGGAGAGTGACAGCGACCGGCGGCGTGGGGAACTACAGACACCACAGCGAGGGAATTTCGGGGGGCAGAGGAGCTGCCCAGCACCGCAGATGAAGGCTACTGGGGCGGATCCGAGAGGGAACGTTCTACAGGGTTCTGTGCTGACGGTGCCAAGTGAGTCACAGCGGCACCGGCAATAGGGAACGCCTACAAGGCGGGCAACGAGCACGCGGTTCCCGAGGTGTGGCCGACTGCAATCAGGCATCGCTCTTGATGAGTGTGTGTTATGACTCCGGCACTCGGCGCTTTCTGGTACACACAGATGAGCACGCTGCTCTCACAGGACCAGCCCCACGCAGGGAACCCAGGGACCGCGCCCACCAGCAGTCCCGCAGGCTCGCTGGGGCAGACCCCAGAAGGAGGTGGCCTCGGCAGCCACGCTGTGGCTTCCTGTTCTCAGGCCAGGGGCACAGAGGCGGAGCTGGGGGTCCTGGCAGCGGGGGATTTCCAAACCGGAAGGCCCACAGATCCACTGCTCTAGACCCACGCGATCTCCTTCTGTAACAGGACAGCATGTTCCGTCTTTAAACACTCAGGCGCAGAGCAGCCCCTCTTGCTGTGTAAGAGGGAACAAAGTGAGCTTCCAGCCGCGGGAAAGGCCCCACTTCACTTTCTTTTGCGGGGGGCTCTGCCTGCAAACTTCACCCAAGGGCTGGCCGGCGTCTGCTCGCACGGAACAGGCCGCCGCCACGTGTCCAGTGTCTTTCCCCGCCCAGAGGCGCTGGGACAGACCTACCAGAAACCTGGAGACCACGTCCTCCCTCGCGCTGTCCTCGTGCACCGGGCAGATGGTGTGGATGAAGGGCAGGAAAGTGTCCGTGTAGTCAAAAAGGTACAGGTAGAGCAGGCCGAGTCTGGGGGAGCTCTTGAGGGCGTAGAGCAGGAACAGGGACCTGCCCGGGTTCACGGCCTGCAGAGGACAAGGCGGCCAAGGTCACGTTACACCGGCTCCCTACTGCACTCCTCCTCTCATGCCCCCAGCCGTCGGCCTTGTGCACGGTGTGCAAGATGAACGGCAGAAGCAGCCTAGTGATTCACACAGAGTGCTGCAGTGAGCTCAGGGAGAATGAATGAAAAGGTAAGTTTATCCACCTGCTACAGTGGGGAGGGTGGGGAGGGATGGCTCACGAGGGGCAGGCGCATGCGCTCACACCTGGGCTGTGGCGGTGACTCCACGGCGGTCTCTAGGTCACAGCTTAACCAAGGATTATTGAAATACTGCAGGTCAATTATGCCACAGTAAAACTCTTACTCAACTACGTAATGCTATCAATGGTTTATTATTCAATTGTTTTTAAGTGTGACTTTTTACAGATATAATTTGAAAACTGCGGCAACAGAAAGAGAGAAGGGAGAAGGAGAAGAGGTGGAGGAGATGGAGGGAGAGAGAGGGAGGGAGACAGAGAAAGAGAGAGGGAGAGAGGGAGGGAGGGAGGGAGGGAGATAGAACCTCCCATCTGCCGGTTCACCTCCCAAATGACTGCAACAGCCAGGCCTAGGCTAGGCTGAAGACAGGAGTTGTTTATTTATTTACTTATTAAATCTTTCCTCTATTTTTATATAGATCTGAAATTTTCTATAATGAAAGATTTAAAAAAATAGATTTGGTTTCTGGGCCTGCATTGTGATGGAGTGGGTTAAGCTGCTGCCTCCAATGCCAGCATCCCATAAGGGCACCAGTTCATACTCCCAGCTGCTCCACTTCTGATCCAGCTCCCTACCAATAAACCTGAGAAAGCAGCAGAAGATGGCCCAAGTACCTGGGCCCCTGCCACCCTGTGGGAGACCCCGATGAAGCTCCCGGTCCACACCATGCCATTGTGGCCATTTGGGGGGGTGAACCAGCAGATGGAAGATCTCTCTCTGTTTATAACTCTGCCTGTCAAATTAACAAATGAATCTTAAAAAAAGAAAATTCACCTTGTGTAAGACCTTATTCCAGGCCTGAGGCAGGACAGGAACAAAAGTCACCTGAACGTGCTGGCACACGAGACAAGGAAGTAGTGAAGAGTCACCAGGTCACGGCAAAAGGACTCACCGGCAGGTGCATTCTACTTCACCTGGAACGTTAATAAATGGCCTCAGAAAACAACTGGAGAGGCGCCTGTCCAGAAAAGAGGACGATCTGAGCCTCGGGAGAGTGGGAACTAGCACGTACGAAGCACATCAGGAGTGTTAAGACCCCGTTACTGCTCCCAGAGAGAGGAAGTCTCGTACTCTGAAACTTACAAAGAAAGGGGCAGAGTCAGGAGTGTACTCCGGGAAGTCACAAGTAAGGGTTTCTTTATTTGAAAGGCAGAGTTAGCGGGGGAGGGGCATCTTCCATCCACTGGTTCACTCCCCAAATGGCCACGACAGCCAGGGCTGGGTCAGCTGAAGCCAGGAGCCAGGAGCTTCTCCCAGGTCTCCCATGTGGGTGTAAGGGCTCCAGCACCATCTCCCTTCTGGGATGCCAGCATTGCAGGTGGCAGCTTAACCTGCGACACCACAACGCCGGCCCCGACGTTTCCTCTCTTAAAGACTTATTTCAGCTAGTAAGTGGAGGATGAGGGGATTAACGTATAGTCATTTTGCAACCCTTAATGAACCAATGGATCTAAATAATCAATGACCACAGTGGCTGGGACCATCAGAAGACAACAGGGTGTCCGGAGCCTCCTCATGGAAGAAAACACAGCACAGGACAACAGTGTCACCCAACACCAAAGCCCGACCAGAGTGAGCCTCTGGGTCTCTCCTGCCTCCCCCGCACCCCCAATAAAAATAAACCTTAGAAAACACTATTCATGGATTTCAACCTTTTTTTTTTGACAGGCAGAGTTAGACAGTGAGAGAGACAGAGCGAAAGGTCTTCCTTCCGTTGGTTCACTCCCCTAATGGCCGCTACAGCCGGACCTTCGCCGATCCAAAGCCAGGAGCCAGGTGCTTCCTCCCGATCTCCCATGCGGGTGCAGGGACCCAGGCACTTGGGCCATCCTCCACTGCACTCTGGGCCATAGCGCCGTGGCTCACTCGGCTAATCCTCCGCCTGTGGCGCTGGCACCCCAGGCTCTAGTCCCGGCTGGGGCGCCGGGTACTAGTCCCGGTTGCTCCTCTTGCAGTCCACCTCTATTTCCAGTTTCTAAGACTCTGTGAAGTCCCTGGTACATTCAGGAGGTAAACGCTACGGACGGAAGGCTGTGCTCAATCCACGCCCCTTCCTAGGGAGTGAAGCCTTCGACCCCACGGGCACAATCGGAACAGGCGTGAGCTCAGGAGCACGGCTCCCGCCGCGGAGGGAGAGCACTGGGGGCTTCGCTTGCACCTGCAGCCGCCTCATTCCTAAACCGAGCAGCGGGCACGCGGACGACTGCTGTCCTTTCCATCTGCACACCAGCCGATGACGCGCTCACCTTATATTCCCAGAGATTCTGGGGCGGCTTCACGCCCAGGGCTTTGACGCGCTCCAGCTCCAGCAGGATGGCTCTGCGGTGGCTGCTGTTTTCTATGGTGTACGGCGCCTGCGCAAACTCCTCCTCTGTCAATGTTAAAAGCAACCTGTGCAGGGGCAGGAGGGTGAGATTCCGTGAGATGACTCAGCGGGAGCAAACCTCCCCACTCAGAGGCCCGAGGTGAGGTGAGCCCCCGCAGACAGCAATACCACTAATAACAGAAAATAACAGAGGCGTATCATGGGCCATATCCCTGACCCGTGCCACCGGGCAGGGTGAGTGGCACCAGCCCCTTCTGTGGAAGTCTCTGATTCTCAGTTATGTACTCTGACGTCTGACACATTACTCTACTTTTTAAAGTTTGTGTACAAAACAAAAAAAAAGTATGTGCACAAAACAATGAGACTAGAAGGAAATCCAGTAACACATTATGACACGAAGCGTAGCGATTTGTCGGGCGTGTGCATTCTGCCCACATCCCATAGCTGCCTGCCTGGGTGTGGTTCCCAGCGCCAGCTCCTCACTCCGGCTTCCCACCTCCGCAGACCCTCGGAGGCAGCAGTAACGACTCCGGTAATGGAGTTCCTGCCACCCACGCGGGAGGTCTGATTGCTTTCCTGGCTGTAGCCTTAGCCAGTGCAGGCTTCTGGGGAGTGCACCAGATGACCAGAGGGGCAATCACTCTCTCTGCTTCTTTTTTGTCTCTCAAATTTAAAAGAAAGAGAAAGCAGGCACTGTGGCACAGAGGGTGAAGCCACTGCTTGGAACACCACATCTTACATTGGGTTGCCGGTTCGAGTCCCGGCTCCTCTCTGCTAATAATGTGCCTGGGAAGCAGCAAATGATGGCACAAGTACCAGGATCCAATCCCTGCCAACCACGTGAGAGACCCAGACGGAGTTCTTGGCTCCTGGCTTCAGCCTGACCCAATCCTGGCTGTTGCAGCCATTTAGGGAGTGAACCAGCCAATGGCATCTCTCTCCATATCTCTCACTCACTTTCTCTGTTACTGTGCCTTTCAAACAAATAAATAAATCTTACCCAGCCCTCCCTTGAATAAAAACCTTAGAATCTGTTTCTGCTTACACTGATTCATGATTCCAAACACCCCCGTACCCTGGCAGAAGAGAGCCCAACAGGTACATGCAACCCCCGGGAAGTCTGAGCTGTGGTCCTTCTGCGGGTGACGGGAAGGCATTCAGTAGCGTTGCCCAGGTTCACTCCCTCTGACCAAAAACTCCAGTTCTGGAAAATGACCCTCGATGGAAGAAGGTTATGCCGGAGTCCACTACAATAGCTAGGGAGAGAGACTGTTTTTAACCATAATTTTGGGGGAGGCGAATTCTCACAAACACAAATTGGGAGCTTCTCCCCTGCCCAGAGGAGGGTGCTGTAGGCTCAGTGGAGGGCAACGCGGCTGGGCTGGAAGGTGGCGCAGGCCAGAGCCTGTCAGCGGGCTGGGGAGAGCGGCTGCTCCCTCCGCCCTGCACCACACCTGCACAGGGGAGGGAACATCTGCAAGTGCACATATGAAAACTGCTGTTTAGTACAACTGCAAGTTCAGTTTAAATAAAGGAATGATGCACGTCTGTATCCGTATCAACACTGAGAAAGTCTAGAAAGGGGTCTACAAGGTAACAGGGTTCTTCTGGGAAGGCCGGCCTACGAGGGAGCTCCACTGTCAGTATCACACGGTTCTATGTTATTCTTTTAAGATCACAAACACAGGTTACTTTTATAACCAGGAAGCAGATGACACTGACATGAAACGGTACAGGTGCTATGGAAAACAGACAGTTCCTCAAAGTTACGCAGTCCCCACGTGACCCAGCCACTGCACGACAAGAGTGCTGAGAACCTGTGCCCTCTCAAAGCCCTGCACGTGAATGACCACAGCAGCACTGTACCTTACAGCCCCGAAATGGAATCAACCCAAATGTCCATCAACTGATGAATAAAGAAAGTACGGGGCCGGCGCCGCGGCTCAATAGACTAATCCTCTGCCTTGCAGCGCCGGCACACCGGGTTCTAGTCCCGGTTGCCTCTCTTCCAGGCCAGCTCTCTGCTGTGGCCCGGGAGTGCAGTGGAGGATGGCCCAAGTGCTTGGGCCCTGCACCCCATAGGAGACCAGGAGAAACACCTGGCTCCTGCCTTTGGATCAGCGTGGTGCGCCGGCCGCAGCGCACCGGCCGAGGCGGCCATTGGAGGGTGAACTAATGGCAAAGGAAGACCTTTCTCTCTGTCTCTCTCTCTCACTGTCCACTCTGCCTGTCAAAAAAATAAGAAAGTACGGGCTATCCACGCCCAGCCGTGAACAGGAAGGGTATGGACGCCTGCTGTGCGTGGGGAGCCTTGAAAACACTACGCTCAGGGGAGGAGCTGCACAGAAAAGGCCACGTATCGTCACAGGCCACGTCGTCAAGGGGGTCCAGAGCAGGCAAATCCACGGGACAGAAAGCAGCATGGTATTTGCCAGGGCTGGGGGAGGACCTCTCTGGGGTGATGGCTGCACGCATCTGTGACCATGCTAACAACGACCGATACTGTACACTGAAACGGGCTGACTCTGCTACTTGCGAACTGCGTCTCAGCAGAGCTGTCTCTCGAGGTGGCCTTGGTGTCAGAAGATCTTGCTCCTCACCTTCCATTTACTCTTTCAGATAAAAACCTGTCTCTGTAGAGAGAGGCCCAGGGGCCCAGCTGCTCCAGCCAGAGGACAACTTCTTCCGCTGTCCACTTGGCCACAGCCTTGTGGACCAGGAGGTCGTGCTCGGATTCCCTGCTGCTCCAGTGATACACAAGCAGGACCACCTGGGGAAAAGGGACAGGGACCTTAAGACACAGCGAGGCCAGAGGGCAGGGAGGAGGCTGAGCTGCGAGACATGAGGCTGCGTCTGGACGCGGCAGCAGGGCCACACGACGGCCACGGAGAACTGGGAGCGCAGCTCTCCCGCGCTCTTCTCTGCACAGAGACCAGAACAGGGCTCAGCACGGGGCACCCGGGGGCAGCTGCACGCTCGACCTCTTCCTTCAACTTGCTGGGCCAAACTGACACTCGTGCCTTTCCTGCCGGAGCACATCTAGATTTTCACAGCACAGAACTGAAAGAGGAAAGTCTACACTGGCGGCCTCTGCAGGGTGGAGGCAAAGTCTCCATTCCCAGCTCAGGCTCCTTTCTGCGCTTCTTTCCTCAGCTTTGACACGAGAATAATAACGGAGCCCGCTGCATAGGTTACGAAGAGGATTAAGCAGGATAAAGCCGACAATGACCGGGTGCGGACCATTATGTGGTCTATGCACGTAAGCAACATTCCCGAAGAAATCATACGACCCAAGCAGATTTCCACGTATGCACCGCATTCCATGCTGTCCTGCCATCAAGTATGTCCACAATTTCAGCAGAACTGACCTCAGTGGACACCAGGGACGGGGGTACGCGGCAGGGGAACAGAGAAACAAGGAGATGGACTTACCGCCACACCGGTTAGAGCCGTGAGCACGCCGGAAAAGAAACCCCCTCCTCTCTGCTGATTGCCTCGGCCTGCGCTGGCAGCTAAAGGAATCTGGTCATGGCCGTGTTTCTGAAAGGCTGCGAGACTCTGGACTATGTCAGTGTTCTGCTGAATGTCTTCCAGTCTCATTCTAATGGCATCAGGAAATAACTTCTCAATGGCATCTCTATGGAGAACAGCGGGGGGAAAATCACAAGCCAGATGTGTGACTTACAATTGACAGGCCAAAATAAAACTGACAACCTTTTTTTTTTTTTTTTTTTTTTTTGACAGGCAGAGTGGACAGTGAGAGAGAGAGACAGAGAGAAAGGTCTTCCTTTGCCGTTGGTTCACCCTCCAATGGCCGCCGCTGCAGCCGGCGCACCGCGCTGATCCGATGGCAGGAGCCAGGATCCAGGTGCTTTTCCTGGTCTCCCATGGGGTGCAGGGCCCAAGCACCTGGGCCATCCTCCACTGCACTCCCTGGCCATAGCAGAGAGCTGGCCTGGAAGAGGGACAACCGGGACAGAATCCAGCGCCCCGACCGGGACTAGAACCCGGTGTGCCGGCGCCGCAAGGTGGAGGATTAGCCTATTGAGCCACGGCGCCGGCCAAAACTGACAACCTTTAATGTTACGCAGGGACCTAGCAGCATGGATAAGAATATGTCTTCCATGGCCGGCGCCGCAGCTCACTAGGCTAATCCTCTGCCTGCAGCGCCGATACTCGGGTTCTAGTCCTGGTCGGGGCGCCGGATTCTGTCCCGGTTGCCCCTCTTCCAGTCCAGCTCTCTGCTGTGGCCCAAGTGCTTGGGCCCTGCACCCGCATGGGAGACCAGGAAGAAGCACCTGGCTCCTGGCTTCAGATCGGTGCAGCGCCAGCCGTGGCGGCCATTTGGGGAGGTGAACCAGCGGAAGGAAGACCTTTCTCTCTGTCTCTCTAACTGCCTGTCAAAAAATAAAAAAAATTTTAAAAAAAGAATATGTCTTCTAGCCATATTGACAAAGGCAAAAAATTAGCAACAATCTACATTTCCACTGTTAGAGAAACAGCAAAATGAAATATAGTATTTCATCCACATGCCTTTAAAAATGAATTTCTTGGATTATTATGTGTCAAGATGGATAAAGACAGATACATGGCCAGAGGATATGCAAACTGCAGATGGCACACCACTGGCCAAAGATGTGCATTTTCTATTAGCGCACTATTCACTCTAGGGAAAAAGAGGGACGGACTCTAAGATGGAGTAGGACGGAGTCCAAGGGGTGTGTGGCTCCACCAGTAATTTTCCAGTATCTAAAAAGAATGCAGACAATGAATGTATACACACATTGCTTATGTTACTGCTTCGGTTCCTATGCTTGTCCCCTTGAACTCATGCAGCAGGTGCAGTCCCCAAAGTCTTACACTGAAGGCAATAAGTGGGCAGAGACCTAATCCAAGTCTGATGCTGAGAGGTGGGGGCTTCCGAGGTGATCAGACTGGGTCAGGCATTAGCATGGAGACCCTGGCGACTTTATAAAGGGAGACCACACACACACAGGCTCCTTGTTGCAATGTGACACGGCCAGCTACATTGTCTGTGAGCTCAAAACAAACCTCTTTATAAAGTAGCATGCCTCAGGCATTTTGTTATAGTAAAAAAAAAAAAAAAAGCTAGTTAACAGAGCTGTGAGAAATTAGTTTCTGAAGAGGAAAAAGCCAAGGTGAGCTGGCCCCCGGGTTACACTGCAGGGCTCTTTCAATTTCAATTTTATACAGTCAGAGAACTCCTTCAATTTAAGAGTGACCTTCCTATACTGCAAATCTGAGAAGGGCCAAGTGTAAACAAACACCGTGACAGACAGAACGCTGGGTTAACGTTTTCAGAACACTCTGCTCCTCAGTTCCTATCAGGAAGGCTGCGCGTATTGCTAAAGCTACAGAAGAGGGGACGAGGCCTTCAGCCTCCAGACCTCACAGGGCCGTGACGACCGCAGGGCGCAGGAAAGGGCGGGCCCTCTGGAAGGCCTCGCTGTGGGCGTGTGACGCTGCGTGGCAAGCCCCACTACTGTGACACTGGGACAGAGTTGTGCAAGTTAGGAAAACAAACCATGAAAGCAGCACCGAATCAGGTCTCCCTCTTTCTCTGTTCCTCCGTAAATACAGATCAATAGAAGGCAGGCTACGGCGCAGGATCACAGCAAGGGCCTTGTCATCAGAACTGAGCTGCAGCTTCCTTTACAGGAAGGAGGCAACAACGGCTGCCCCTGCGAGGCAGCGAGCCTGCCTCTCCAGACCCCCGAGTGCCCACTCGCATTCCTCAGGTCCAGGTCGAGGCGGTCGGCTGCGAGCCTGAGGCCCTCCCGAACCCAGCAGCTCCCACAGAGGCGAAGCACCCCGGACGAGCTACGGGGTGGGCCTGGTGTTACCTGAGCAGGATGTTGACTTTGGGGAAACCTTCCCATTTTTCTCTGCATTCCGGACACTCGGTTTTCTTTGAAGACACCCACCACAAAGCGAGGCAGTGGCGGCAGAAGCTGTGCCCACAGTTCAGCGTGGTGGGGTTAACCAGGATGTCGTAACAGCAGTGGCAAGAAAATTCACTAACAGAAATCGGGGGGCCGGCGCGTTGCACACGGTCTTCCTCCTGCAGGTCCGCGGGGACCGGATCGCCCTTCTGAGGCTCCTCCATCTCAGCAAGTTTTGGGCTGCACAGCCATAGACAAATTCAAATGCAGGAAGCTGCTGCGAAGCATCAAGTCTGGGGAAAAAAGCAGAAACAAACGGACAAGTAGTAGTTGTCTGAGATTACTGCCACTCTAGTAAAGATCTACTTTTTAAAAAATAAATGTTAACTTAATTCATTTTCACTTGAGAGCGAGAACATGCCTGCAATAGCTGGGGCTGGCTGAGGTCAAACCTGGGAGCCAGAACTCAACTCAGGTCTTCCCACGACAGTGGCAGGTACTCGACTATTTAAGCCATCGTCTGCTGCCTTCCAGGGTGTGTATTAGCAGGAAGCTGGAACAGGGAGCCAGGAGAGGACCTGAACCTAGGCACGCTGATGGGGAACCAGCTCTCCCAACTGGGGTATTAATCGCTAGGCCAAACACTCATACCCTGAAAGCTCTCATTTTTAAATGTAAAAATCTTGATTTATGAGAATTCACTTTCCATAAACAAGACCATCACTAAAATTTCCTTTTTGGTCTATTTGTTATACCTTTCAAAATCAGGTGAAGTAAAACACTGTAGCGAGACGTTCGATAGACTTAGAGCCTAGGGGTGGAGAATTTGCTCTTTCTCTTAAGTTCTTTGCAAATGATACTTTCTCTGGCCACAGCATTCCTAGCTACATTTCTGAAGTTCTTCCCAGGTATATGATTTTATTTACCTATTTATTCGAGAGACAGAGTAAGCTCCCATTCGCTGGCCCACTCCCCAAGTGACTGCAACAGCTGAGACAGCCAGGGCATAGCCGGGAGGCAGGAACTCAATCGAGGTTTGCCACGTGGGTGAAATGCACCCAACTGCCTGGGCCATCACCACTGCTTCCCAGGGGCTGCCACAGCAGGCCGCTGGGATCTCGGAGCCCTGTTTTCTCAGTGAATGGCGGCAACAGTACAGAGACCTAAAGGCTTCTGGCGAGGATTAGAGTGAAGCGAAGCGGCTGGGATGGTGTATGGCGGAAGCAGTGTGTGAACAGGTGTTCTCCACACTGCTGCTCGTGTTCTGGTGCAGGACAGTTCCTCAGCCTCCCTACCGAGGGGGGGGGAGAGGAAGGCAACTGCCCTCTATCACCCACGCTGGCCACACGTTGGAGGCACAATGGTCAGGAACACGGGTCCCAGGGCGGTCTTCCCTAACCCCTGCCATGAGACGTAGCTTCCCCACATCCAATGGGGGTGCTAATGCTGTGGGGTGGCTGTGTCCAGAGTCTTGTCTCTGATGCAGCAAGGAATTTACGGACAAGACACGAGAAAGGTACCACAGAAAGCAGGGATTATTTGCAAAGCGAAAGGACACACGTGAGAGGGAGGTGGGCACGAGGGGGACTGAGCTGCACCCGTGACACTGAGTCCCGTTCTGGGATCTGGAGGCACAGGTGTCGAGTCTGGGGCGGGATTGAACTGAATAGTCATATGGGGTGGTATTTTGGGGTGGGGTGTAGGTACCTCCCATTTTCTTGCCTGTTTTGGAAGTCTGGGAAGCATCTTTTTATTTATTTATTTATTTTTTTTTTAATTTTTTTGACAGGCAGAGTGGAAAGTGAGAGAGACAGAGACAGAGAGAAAGGTCTTCCTTTTGCCGTTGGTTCACCCTCCAATCGCCGCCGTGGCTGGTGCGCTGCGGCCGGCACACCGTGCTGATCCGAAGGCAGGAGCCAGGTGCTTCTCCTGGTCTCCCATGGGGTGCAGGGCCCAAGCACTTGGGCCATCCTCCACTGCACTCCCGGGCCACAGCAGAGAGCTGGCCTGGAAGAGGGGCAATCGGGACAGAATCCGGGGCCCCGACTGGGACTAGAACCCGGTGTGCTGGCGCCGCAAGGTGGAGGATTAGCCTATTGAGCCATGGCGCCGGCCTGGGAAGCATCTTGGTACGAGCTACATCATGGGAATCGGAGTGTCAGTCATGGTTATTCTAATGATACCGTGAGAGGCTAGGTATAGGTCAGCATGAGGACGTAGCCGGCATCCCTGTTGGTTGTTCCCAGCCAGTGCAGGTTCTGTGCCGCAGCTTTGTGGAAAGAGTGGTTTTCCACAACACAGAGCGGGTGGTGGTGGACTAGGTGGGGTTGTAGGGAGGTATTTCCCCACTGGGATGTTTGTAGAATTAAGTTAAGGGAATGCACTGTAGTGTCTAGCACAGAGCCTGCTGTGTGGTTATGTATGCCATAAGGGAGAGCAATTTACTTGATTTTTAAATGCAGTGAAAAAGAATTTTATCACCTTTTACAGGCCATACAACCTCACATATGCATGACAGAACTGCATTTTCAATAAATAAATTAATAAACAATGATTAGAAGAAAAGTGTTAGAAGTCTCTGATGGAGGAGGATCATGAGTGATTTTTCTGGTTTGGGTTTCTGTATTTACCAAGTTGTTTGTAATGAAAACATGTCACTACTATTACTGCAAAAATACACATGAAATTATACCAACTCAGAGAATCAACACAGCTAAATTCAAACTAAGTGTTAAAAGTGGAGTCGGGGCCGGTGCTGTGGCGTAGCTGGTAAAGCTGCTGCCTGCAGTGCCAGCATCCCATGTGGGTGCTGACTCAAGTCCCAGCTGCTTCTCTTCCAACCCATCTCCTGCTATGGCTTGGGAAAGCAGTAGAAAATGGCCCAAGTTACTGGGCTTCTGCACCCACGTGGGAGAACCGGAAGAAGCTCCTGGCTCCTGCCTTCAGATCAGCCCAGCTCTGGCTGTTACTGGGGAGTGGACCAGCCAATGGAAGACCTCTCTCTCTCTCTCTCTGCCTCTCCTTCTCTCTCTGTGTAACTCTGCCTTTCAAATAAATAAGTAAATCCTTAAAAAAAAGCGGATTACAGTTTCTTCATTCAGCTCAAACAAGATAGATAAACACAAATTTAAAAGATTAACTATAAATTGATAAATTCACTTACATTAAAGAAAGGAGCAACCTGCTGTGCACACTCTTCAAAAACTGTTCTTTTGGGGAAAAGAAAGTCTAAATGAACATTGCTGGCAAGTTCCAGATTTCAACAGTCAGTAACATTGATAAAAGTGCTGTTCACATTGTTAAGGAAGTGGTAGATCTGGTATCGGTTCCTGGAAACACAAACACTTTAACCGCTGTTATTCACGTACTGTGCTAACGGTGGTGACATCACACCATGCAGAGAGCATTCTCCTAGGAAACAGTCACCAAGCATTAGAATCTACTGAGCACCTGCTCCAAGCCGGGTACTGCGCCATGTCCTTCCAGGACACTGAGTCACAGTGGACTCTGTGTCACAGGAGAGATCTGGCAGTGAGTGACACAGCTGGACACAGGGCTGACACGGGTCCTGGGTGCCGGCTGAGGGGGAGGCAGCAGAGGGACGCACACAGGGGTTCACAGCCTCGAGATCAGCCAAGCTGTGCAGGAGATGATAAAGCTCACTGCACAGGAGGCGCAGGCGGGAGGCAGGGAAAGGAACGAGGGCAGGTTTGATAGGAGGCAGTACCCCTAAAGCCAAAAGGAAAATGCAGACACGGATGTGGGAAAACACATTTACGGGCCTCAGTGGCAGAGCGAGGCCAGACTGCAGACGTAGGGAAGAAACTACTTCAGACAGAAACTGGGCCGCTGTAAACACGCAGCGCCAGGTGTCGGGGAAGCTTCAGCTGAGGTGACAAGACTCGCAGGTGGAAAAGCGTGGTGAGCAGCTGGACATACCAAGCTGTAAAGAGGATGAAGGAAGGGGCTGGCGCCGTGGGGCAGCGGGTCAAGCCACCGCCTGCGACGCCGGCCTCCCATATGGCTGCCAGTTCATGTCCCCGCTGCTCCACTTCCAGTCCAGCTTCCTGCTAATGCGCCTGGGAAGGCAGCGGGAGATGGCCCGGACACTTGGGGTGCTGCACCCATGTGGCAGACTCTGATGGACTTCCAGGCTCATGGCTTTGGCTGTTGCAGCCGTATGTGGAATGAACCCATGGACAGGTCTCCTGTCTCTTTCTCTCTGTAGTTCTGCTTTTCAAATAAAAATAAATCAATACAAACAACAGCAGCAAAAGAGGCTAAATATGTGGGCTTAGAGTCATTTGCTGAGAAATTACAGATAATACACGTTGAAATGAATTTCTTACCAGTGAGCCTTTTTCAAACTAGAATACCAGCAGTCCCTGCTTAGCAGATCTGAAAGCGTATTTCTTACGAGAAAACAAATCACACTTGGTAAAGAGTATTTAAAAGGTGTCATTTAGCCAATCGAGGTGCCTGCTGAGGCTGCCTTGGGGCCAGCTCAAGTTGGCAGCTCTGCCTCTGGTCACTTCCAAGGAGCAGAGGCATTCCTTTGAGGGAGTGCCTGTGAATGACCGGATCCAGCTGCACCACCATGGGGCACGGCGCCGTTCTACATGGGCGCACGCCCTCCTGCGCCGGCGCTGATGAGAGGGCTCTTTGAGAAGGCCCCGGCTCCTGGGGATGTGTACCGCCGCTCCCTGCGAGCCTGGCTAGGTCGGCAAGAGGCACGAGCTGCCAGCAGCTGAGTTCCTGCACAGGGCAGCACGCGGCAGAGCCTCACACTCGGCCACTCTTCTGTCCACTTGTTTTTGCCTTGTCTCTGAGGCCTCGAGCAGACCGAGGGGATGTGGGCAGGGCTGGCGGCAGGTGAATCATTTCACTCGCCCGCAGTGCGCCGTTCACATGGATACACTGCTGTTTCTGAAATACAAGCGTCCATTGCCTAGTTCAAACTAATAGGAAGAATGCTTGCACTTGGACAAGCCTCTAAAACAGCGTATAAAAAATGGTTTACAAGGCCAACAACAGACGCAGCACCACAGAACTGGAGAGTACGCCAACACCCAACACCTCTGGGATCCCACAGCGCCAGTCATTCTGAAGAGCTGGGGTTTCAAAGTAAAAAGCAGGGTTTCTGGAATGGGCATTTAGCGCTGGGGTTAGATGCGGCTTGGGACACCAGCATCCCCTCCCGGAGCACCTGGGTGAGTTCCAGCTCTGCTTCTTTCCAGCTTCCTGCGAATGAGCACCCTGGGAGGCACCAGGTGCCGCCCACATGGGAGATCCAGATGGATATCCAGGCTCCTGGCATTGGCCTGACCCAGACCTGAGTGGTGGTGTCATAGAGAGCGAACTGGCAGATGGATGATCTCTTTTCATCTCTGTCTTTCAAATAAATGAAAACAAAATAAAATACTACACCTAGGAGTAGGCATTGAGCCTGGCAGTTAAGTTGCTTGCGTCCATTATCGAAGTGCCGACTGCCTCTGGCAGCTTCCTGCTAACGCACACCCCAGGAGGCAGCAGTAATGGCTCACGTAGTTGGGTTTCTGCATCCGTGGGGGAGACCTGGAGTTTCCACTGCAGCTTCACACACACTCCCCTGACCCTGTTGTAGGATCTGAGGAGTGAACAAGCAGATGGGGCACTAGCTCTGCCTCTAAAGTAAACAGATCAAACAAAAACAAAAACAAAACCTTACTTCCTAAGGAACACACCATCTCTGAAATTTGGTGCCAAGAAACACAATGCAACCTCAGAAAGCACTAATATTCATGCACATATGCACAAATAGAAAAATTGATTTTTTTTTCCTACTGTGTTTACAAGTTTGTTCTGTTGGTACAACTGACAGAAAACAACTCTCACGGGGTGTGCATTGTGGTACAGCAGGGTAAGCTGCTACTTGGGATACCCGCATCCCATATCAGAGAGCCAGCTTGAGTCCCAGCTACCCTGCTCCTGATCCAGCTTCCTGCTGGTGCATCCCGGGAAGCAGCGGATGGTGGCTCCGGCACCTGGCCCCTGCCACCCACGAGGGAGACCCAGATGGAGGTTCAAGACTCCTGGCTTCAGCCTGGCCCAGTCCTGGTTGTTGCAGGCATTTGGGAAGTAGAGCAGTGGATAGAAGACTGCTTGTTCTCTCTTTCTGCCTTTCAAGTAGATGAAAACAAATAAATATTTAAAAAAGAAACCTAAACACTCTCATAACCTCTAATGACTTGGGCAATTCCAAGATACCCATTAACACGATCTTTTCTGTTTTCACAAAGACATACCTACCTGGCAGTACAGTGATCCAAAAATTCCCCAAAGAATAGGGGTAGGCCACCATGACCTCCCAGTAATACTAAGCAAATTAACTACAGAACCCAGGAAGAACATGGCCGTTCCTCCCTGGGACAGACTTGGCTGGTGTGTCCAGTGCTTCACTATGGGCTTATCCACAGGGGCTGTTACTGATTGCTGTTACTGTTTGCTTCTTAAGACATCCAACCAACATTTAGGAAAGTCAATTAACAATGTAATTTTATTGAGCTTATGAAACAATGTATTAATTCTAGGTAAGCGTTTTTTATACTCCAGCTAATAATGACCGCTAAATGCTCAGGAAGCCCAATCTTCATGTTCAGCTGCATATGTTCATGGTTCCACCTTTTCATTCAAAATCTATTGTGAGGGATAAGTTCTACTATCATTTCTATTTTTTAAGATTTATTTTATTTATTTGAAAGATAGAGTTACAGGGGCCAGCGCTGTGGCACAGCAGGTTAATGCCCTGGCCTGAAGCACTGGCATCCCATATGGTCGCCGGTTTGAGACCCGGCTGCTCCACTTCCAATCCAGCTCTCTGCTATGGCCTGGGAAAGAAGTGGAAGATGGCCCAAGTCCTTGGGCCCCTGCACCTGAGTGGGAGACCCAGAAGAAACTCCTGGCTTCGGATCAGTGCAGCTCCAGCCGTTGCGCCAATTGGGGAGTGAACCAGCAGATGGAAGACCTCTCTCTCTGCCTCTCCTCTCTCTGTGTAACTCTGACTTTTGAATAAATAAATAAACCTTAAAAAAAAATAAAAGAAAGAAAGGTAGAGTTACAGAGACAGAGAGAGAGAAGAGAGAGAGAGAGGTTTTCCATCCACTGATTCACTCCCCAAATGGCTGCAACGATTGGGGCTGGGCCAGGCAGAAGCCAGGAGCCAGGAGCCAGGAGCCAGGAGCCAGGAGCTTCTTCCAGATTTCCCACATGGGTATAGGGGTCTAAGGGCTTGGGCCATCCTCCACTACTTTTCCAGATGCATTAGCTGGGAGTTGGATGGAAGGTGGAGCAGCCAGGAATCAAACTGAGCCCATACGGGATACTGGGGAGGCTTAACCCATTATGGTACAAAACCAGCCCCAAGAGCCAGCTTTAAATCACAGCCTGACTTTGAAGCCCACCCTTGGAACACATTATCCCAGTAATGTAACTGACAACAGTGACTTGCTCAAATGACTGATTAAATCCTCCATCATCTAGGCCATACCACAGGGCTGCTACCACCCAGCTAAAAAAAACAAACTGGCGAAAACAAACTAGAATTTGACAGTGCTGCATTTTGGAACCTGAACTCTACCTGGTAGCCATTAGCATCAACACTCTGTTCCAAACAGAACCATTTACAACACAAACAGGAGTGGCTCGGGGAACTCCTACTCCTGGCACCCCAGGTCGTCTTCTGGGGACATCACTGTGGGCCCTGGCAGGACACTAGATATTACTGGATGGCAAGAGTGGTCATTTCTAGGGACTGTGAAATAACTGTTCCCAAGGGTAAGCAAGGCAAGAGTTGGAGATGGCAACAGGAACAGAATATTATGCACTTGCTGCAGTGGGCAAAAACTGGCTCCTGCAGTAACACCAAGGGAGCATACCCAGTGTCTCACTGTGTCACCTTGTGTTCTTCCAGCTCCACAGACTTCCTTTCCAGACAGGGGTGGTGACCTCTAGGGTAAAGGCTGCTGGTTCTCTTGGATGTTGACTTGTGTTGACTTGCTGCCTACAGCTGAAGTCCCATGATTTACTGCCATTGGGTGGTGTTGGGCAAGACAGGGCAGGCTGAGCATAGCCTTTTTTTTTTCTTTTAAGCCTGTCCTCTTTTGTTTCTGTTATCTGGCACATACTCAAGGACCTATCCCATATAAAGTCTCTTGATGGATATGACTCAGAAAGCTGCCAAGAACTACTGGTGGCCACCAAGAAACCCAAGCTTTAACTATTGCTTCTAAAATACTGGCTTTTGTGTGTGTGTGTGTGTGTGTGTTTGTGGAAGATTTATTTATTTGTTTATTTGAAAGACAGAGTTGCAGAGAGGCAGCCGAGGCAGAGGGAGAGGGAGAGGGAGAGGGGGAGAGGGAGAGGGAGAGGGAGAGGGAGAGGGAGAGAGAGAGAGAGAGAGAGAGGCAGGAGAGGGGATCTTCTATCTGCTGGTTTGTTGCTGTGGATTCGTCCTGAGAGGAGAAGCGCAGTGGGGGCAAGAGGCGTGTAGTCACCACATAGACCCTGGGAGTCGGGTGAAAATGGGCCAGAGGCGAGAAGCCCACAGACTCGTTTATTTCAGTTGGTACAGCAGCTTATACAGCCGAGGCAGCCAATCCAATCAAGGGGCAGTTTATGCCCTAACCAATCACAGCCCATTGCCAGGCAGGCTCCATTGCCAGGTAGGTTTCAAAGCCATTCCTGAGTAACTGACACTTGCTTGCCAGTGGCCATCTTGGCATGGCCTTCTCATTCCACCACATTTCCCCCTTTTCGTTTATTTTTGAGCAACGGGAGGCATGATTCTTGGCCATGCCATTGTTGACCCCGTTTCCATGTGGTCTCCGTACGCAGCTGTGCCTGTCTTAGGTTGTCCCCCAGGGGATCTTACCCGTCATTGACTAACCAGTGCTCAAAACAGGAGACCACAGGAGTGCTTGCTCAGACGAGGGTAGGAATGAGGAACAACGGTAATCAGGAATGGCGTGACCGCATGCAGGCTGTGGGCCGTTCAAGTGGCTGACCAGAGCTAGTGGGGTATAAAACAGTAGCAGATGTGGCTATGGGCAGTTTCTCAGGGTAGGGTGATAAGGCAGGTGCGTCTGATAACAATGCGGCCTCTCAGTCTTGTTCAGCTGGTTCTGGTTGGCTGTCAGTTGCAGGCTTGATGTTTCTGGCTGGTACCCAAATGGGCTGTCCTGCATTCTCTGGGAAGGCACAAGCATATCCTAGGCCCTTGGTTAGCAGAAGCCTTTCCACAGGTGTTGGAATCCAGAGCCTGAATTCTGTGTCCACTTCGAGATTAAAGGCAAACATGTAGGTGGGATGAGGTCTAGTGGCTGCCCTGAGAGCCTGGGGTGCCCAAGGACTGCCACAAATGTGGGGATCCTCACTGGGTGCGGATGGGATGACCTCGCATGGTTATTGCCTCGAGGTCATCTAAGTTCATCCCACGGGTATTTGGGGGGTGGCTGACTAGACATTGCTGCGTTGTCTGCTGTCATGTCATTTTCTTTTTTTTTTTCCACAGGCAGAGTTAGAGAGAAAGGTCTTCCTGTTGTTGGTTCACCCCCAAATGGCTGCTATGGCCGGCGCACTGTGCCGATCTGAAGCCAGGAGCCAGGTGCTTCCTCCTGGTCTCCCATGCGTGTGCAGGGCCCACTGCGTTCCCGGGCCACAGCAGAGAGCTGTACTGGAAGAGGAGCAACCAGTACAGAACTGGCACCCCAACTGGGACTAGAACCCGGGGTGCCGGCACCGCAGGCGGAGGATTAGCCTAGTGAGCAGCGGCGCCAGCCTGTCATATCATTTTCACTGTGAGAGCGCTTTCTCCCCTCACTGGTTCATTCACCAAATGGCTGCAACAGCCAGAGCTGGGTCAGGCTGAAGCCAGCAGTCAGGAGCTTCTCCTGCGTCCTCCACGTGGGTACAGGGGCCCAAGCACTCAAGCCATCCTCTGCTGTTCTCCCAGACTCATTAGCAGGGAGCTGACAGGAAGTGGAACAGCCAGGACTCAAACCAGCGCCCATATGGGATGCTGGCTCTACAGGTGGCGGCTTTACCTCTATACCACAGTGCGAGCCCCTAAAATAACTTCTTTGACGCACATACGCTGACATCTCCTTTTCTGATTCGGCTGACGCTTACTTTTTACACACTACTATTTCAGTCATGTCTTGGTCTCTCCAGGCAAATCCTGAGCTCCTTGAGGTCAGGAACTAAATCACTGAATTCTAGCATCATGACTGAGAGTAACTCGAGATACGGGTACACAAAAATCAAATCAATGACTATGTGACCCCCTACGAGAGCAGCTGTAAGACTCACCAGGAACTCTGGTGAACTCGGACCGGTATGTCTGGGAAAGCGGCCCAGGAACGTGCATTTGAAACAAGGCCTTGAGTAACTGTCCGTGCACAGCATTTACATGCCTAAACATGACTCAGACAAGGCATGCCTCAAGGAGCAAAATAGTGTGCATGACATTTCTGATCCTCTTCCTGCTGACTCCTCCCCTCTCCATGGCCTGAATAATCCTCTTAAAGCAAAACTGATCAAGCCTCCTCTTCGCGCAAAACCTTCCGTTACTACTGGAACATAAAACCCATAATTGTAATCTTTATGGCCGGTCAGCAAGCAGCGTAACTTTTTAACTCAGAGCACAATCTCGCCTTGAGAATTAAAGGCATGAATATATAAACACACTCAGGTTACTTAGCCCCTGCTCACACCCCGCACTGCAGTCCCACCTGTTAATTCCTGCTCCTAGGGCATTCCCCCACAGTGCTACACCATTCCCTCCACCTGTAACACAGCTCCACCCCACCTCTGGGACAAAAGCATCCGACAGCAGGGACCCAAATCCAGCCTTTAATCACTAACTTCTTGGGACCCAAACGAACGTTTCCTATCTGTGCGTTGATGTAAGCTTTCCTTGTGCGTGTTGCTCACCTCCTGGCCGGCAGGCACCCTGAAAGGCTGGTGGAGCTGAAACACTGAGGTGTCGGGGTGAGACTGAGCGGGGCTCCAAACACGGTCTCCACTGTATTCTCCCTGAGCCCATTTATCAGTCTAGGAAAATATATCAACTTTGACAGGCCAAAGATCAGATGACAAACTCCGCCCACAGATACCCCAACCAAGCGTGCTGTACGGCTGATGGTGAATTATTAACAGTGGCATTTGCTGAGCGCAGGCTATGCAGTTAATGCCAATGCAAAATGTTGGGGCACCCCCCCCCCAAAAAAAATCCCCCGGAGAAGTCCAGTTTTTCTACCAAGTGTATGAAGATACCCAGGGACACGCAGAGCACGACGGTCCAGACACAGCCAGGCTGGCTGCCCGCTGACACGCAGGGCCTGTGCAGGCTCCGGGGTGCCTGACCAGCCACAGAGCTAAGCTCCTGCTCACTGGCCTTTCAGGCGTGACGTCAAGACCACCCAAAGAACTGACCAATAGGCTTGGGTGGGGAGGGCCCAGCGGCGACAGTTAAGGGCAAGGCAGCTTCTGGGTTCTTAGTTTCTCATCTCCAAGGCGGGGGCATTGCCTCCTGCCCCCCCCTCCCAGGACCCCCAGTTAGACACAACCTGAATTCTCATCTGCTCACCCCTTCCTCCTTTTTGGAAAAAACAAAAACAAAAACTTTTTTGCACAAGTTCAGGTTTCCGAGTCGTGAGGCTTGGCAAAGCCGGGTTCCAGCGACTCTGGGGTTTGGTCTTCCCCTTCCTGCGTTACCCTATTTTATAACGCGGGAGCGGTCACCCCACACTCGGGCAGGACTGGGCCTCGCAAACTGGGCCGTAAGCTCAGCCTGGCGCCTGCCAGGAGCCCGACGGGTCCGGGCGGGGCTGGGGCAAGCTCTGCCGGCAGGCGGGCACCCCCACAGCCGCCGCGCCCGCTCTCCCGCCCTGGGGCAAGCGGCTGCGGCTGCGGCTCCGACCCCGACCCCGGAGGGAACGCAAGCAGGGTCCAGTCACACCCACTGTGCCCACGCAGGGTTCTTCGGAAGGGGCGAGGAGAGGCGGCCAAGCAGGGGTCCCCACATCGCGGCCAGCACCAAGCATGCTCAGGACGACCCGGGCCCGGGCGAGACGGGGCTCGCGCGCCAACCTACCCCGACCGCGTCGAAGAGGTTCCCGCTCCGTCGTCCACACCACGCCCCAAGATCAAGCCCGGGCCGCTCGCTCCGCCGTCCCCAGCCGCGCCGCTTACCGCTCACTCTTCCAGCGACAGACCTCCGCCCGGACCCCCAGCGGAAGCACAGCGGAGGTAGCGGATTCACTTCCGGAAGTAACCTCAAACAAACGGCCGAGGAGACGGCCCCCGGCCCGCGACCATAGAGGAGAGGCCGCGCTGGTTTGCCAGCCCCCTCGACCCTGCGACCTCCCGGCTGCCTAGAGCGGCCAGCCCCGGCGGGCAGGGCGCATGCGTGCCTTCGGGCCCCGCCCCTTCCCTTCGCGTGCCGGCTCGGGGCGGGGCCTCGGAGCCGCAGCCTGAGGGCCGGGATTGTCTCGCTATTGTCGGGCGGCTCCTTCTGTATCCAGAGGAAACGGTTTTGTCCAGAAACTTAAAAATTACAGATTTACACTGTACACCTCACGTTACAAGCCGCAGTATTAAGATCAGAGTTAAATGGTTTGATCACCATGGTTTCCCCCTTACCTCCAGCATCCGGGTCCTTTGGGAGCTCAGGCTGATTCCCGTTCTTTTTCTAATACATGTTTATTTTTTATGCCTTTTGATAAACATTTTTAAATAAATTACTCAAAAATTGTGTGCACACATTTTCATCATCATTTATGGCAGAAAAACAGCGTCTGTATTTGCGCGAGCTTCCATTTGCTTTCCATGATCACCTAACACACTCCCTTGTTTTCTCTTGCACTATTTGCTTATTGTTTGTTTATTTTGCTAAGTGCTTCTAAGGGGCACATTTAATTCCTGACTTTCCCCTTTTCTGCCCCACGTTTAAGCTCCAGAGGGGGCAGGGCCTGTGCTTTCCGGGTCATCACTGTATCCTCACCCGCACCAGGAACCAGGCAAAAACCTCGCTTTCTTCCAACGCAAAGGCCACGCCCCGGGGACGCCCCTAGCCACGCCCCCTCTCCGGTCCCTGGGAGGAGCGCGGGAGCGCAGCCTGGGCCCCGCCCCCGCCGCTGACGCCAGCGCTGACGCAGGCGCAGCCGGCGCGCGCTGTTTCCGGAAGTCGCGGCCGTGTGGGCTCCGCTGCTGCTGCCGCTGGGGACGCCGCCGCATTCGCCGCGGAACTCTGCGAGTGGAACGGCTGAGGCGGGCCCGGGCGAGGCCGGGGTTCCGGCCGCTCTGCGAGAATGGAGATAATCCGGAGCAGTGCGTGTCCGCCGTGCACTTCCCCGCGGGCCCCCGCGACCCCCTCTCAGCCTCCCAGGCCCAGACCGCAGCCAGCTGGTTTGGCGGGGCCTTGGGCTGAGTCAGCCCCCCTGAGGGCTGTGCCCTCGCTTAACCCCGAGTGCCTCCTGGGGCCTCGTCCTGGGGCGGGCCGTGCAGCCCTAGGGGGCCTTGTGCCCTCCGGGGCCGGCCCCGACCCCGGGCCTTCGCCCTCCCCGACCAGGGCGCCCCGAGCGGCTCAGGCACCCCTGGGGGAACACCCATCCCGGCCCGCCCAGGGCCCTGCGGCCTCGGGAGCCCCTAGCGTGTCCCCTTAGGAGCCCTGAAGCCGGACCGCCGGTTCTGAGCCTCTTCTCGGTCTCTCCGCAGATTTTAAGAGTAATCTTCACAAAGTGTACCAGGCCATCGAGGAGGCGGACTTCTTCGCCATCGATGGGGAGTTTTCAGGTATCCCTGCCTTGCCGTGCCTAGCGGGGGCCTCTTCCGCCTCCCGCCTCCAAACCCCCAGCTTCTCCTGCCTGCGTAGCCTTGAGCCGAGCATCCGAGTGTTAACGTTTGCAGAGCGAGGAAGGGGTGCAGCAGCTTTGTCATTGGCCAGTCTCTGAGGGGTTCAGCCGGAAACGGAGGCTTTGGGGGTGCTTGAGACAGTTTGACATGGACGTGGTGCAAAGCTTGAGGGTTAAGGTCAGGCTTTCTGTCCCCTTTTGTGGCGAAATTGACATAACACAAAATGTGCCATTTGGACTGTCTGGTTTCCAGTACAGTGGCTTCAGGTGCCTTCCCACCGCTGCAGCCATGTTCCCCGACTGAAACTGCACATTGAATCCATTCTTCCCTGCCCCGAACCTCTGGCAGCATGTCGGCATTTTAGATACCTCATTCGTGGAAGTGGCATCGTAAAGTGTCTTTTTGTCGCTAGATAGGGCCAGCCTTTTGTAGGGACATGCGGGTATTGCTTTGTGCATTCGTGGAAAGAGTCACTGCCTACCTCAGCAGGTGTCTGTGTGTGTGTGTGTCTACCAGTGCTTACAGTTTTTTTTTTTTTCATTGTTGTGGTGTGCAAGGACTAATATTTTTTTGAAAGATTTATTTATTTATTGGGAAGGTAGGGTTAGAGAGATTGATCTTCCATCCACTGTTTCACTTCCCAGATGGCTGCTACAGCTGGGACTGGGCCAGGACCAAAGCCACGAGCTGCATCCGGGTCTCTCACATGGGTTCAGGGGCCCAGGCATTTGAGCCATTTTCTACTGCTTTCCCAGATGCATTAGCAGGAAGCTGGATCAGAAGTGGAGCAGCTGTGGCTTGGAGGGGAAAGCCACCACGTGCAGTGCTGGCATCCCATAAGAGTGTGACTTTGAGTCTCTGCTAAACTTCCGATCCAGCTCCCTGCTAATGTGCCTGGGGAAGCAGTGAACGTGGTCCAAGTCCTTGGGCCCCTGCATCATATGGGAGACAAGGAAGAAGCTCCTGGATTTGGACTGGCCTACCTCTGGCCATTGCGGCCATTTAGGGAGTGAACCAGCAGATGGAACGTCTCTCATTGTCTCTTCCGCTCTCTCTGTAACTCTGCATTTCAAATAAATACATAAATCTTAAAAAAAAGAAAGTAGAGTAACCAGGATTCGAACCAGCAGCCATGTGGAATGCTGATGTCACAGATGGTGCCTTAACCAACTAGGCTACAGTGTTGGTCCTGAAGCTAATTTTTTTTTTTAATTTAATTTTATTTATTTGGAAGAGTTACAGAGAGAGGTAGAGAAAGAGGTCTTCCATCTACTGGTTCGCTCCCCAAATGGCCACAGCAGCCAGAGCTGAGCTGATCCGAAGTCAGGGCCAGGAGCTTCCTCCAGGTCTCCCACGTGGGTGTAGGGGCCCATCTTCTACTGCTTTCCCAGGCCATAGCAGAGAGCTGGATCAGAAGAGGAGCAGCCGCTACTAGAACCAGCTCCCATATGGGATGCCGGCGCCTCAGTCCAGGGCTTTAACCCACTGCTGCACAATGCTGGCCCCAAGACCAATTTTTGAATTGTGAATGTCAGATGCCTTTAGTTATCTGATTTTACATGTTTAGAAAAATATACTTCTTTATAAATCTATGCTGGAGTCAATTTGATCCTTGGTTTTAAGTATTCACTTTTTAGCTAGAGTCAGTTCCTTGGGAAGCTAAGAGTTTTCACCAGAGTTAATATTCTCTTGACCTTAAAAATGACTTTGTACAGATGTCACTGCAAACTGTTGACCCAGACTGGTACTCTAATAGTAATACACTAAAGGATTTGTTAATGTCTGACTTTGCATTAGTCCTTTAGAAAGTAGCAATTCTTACTCAAGCACAAAGGTTATTTTCTTAAGTGGTATCCTGGTTGTGAAACCCGTGTTAGCATTTGAACTGCCCATTCTCAAGTCAAAACAAGTTTATTGTCACAGATTGAGTATCCCTTATCTGAAATGCTTGGAACCAAAAGTGTTTCAGATTTTGGTTTTGTACTGTTTGCATATAAATGATGAGGTATCTTGTGATGGGACTCAAGTCTGTTCAAGTCCTTTGTTTGCTGTCTGCGTCACACACACAGCCTGAGAACAGCTGTGTATACTAACGTTAATGTGCCTGAGTTTTCAGTGCGTGAGATCACATGTTGTTTTCCATTTTTTAAAAAAAAGGATTTATTTATTTGAAATATGGGGTGACAGACAAAGGGAGAGATGGGGGAAAGAGGTCTTCATAACACGGGTTTACTCCCTAAATGACAGTGATGGTGTGAGTGGGCTGGGCCAAAGGCAGGAGCCCAGAACTCCATGAGATCCATCCGGGTTTCCCATTGGGGCCCATGTACTGCTGCTTTCCCAGGAGCGCTAGCAGGGAGCTGGATCAGAAGCAGAGCCGCTAGGACCGGAACTGGCGTTCGTATGGATTCCTTAACCTGCTGTACTACAGTGCTGGCCGTTTTCCACTTTTGCTGTCATGTTGACACTCAGAAAGTTTTAGGTTTTGGAGCATTTCAGATGTTCAAAATGAGGATTTTCAACCTTTATAGAATTCAGCCTTATAGCTAGTAAAAATAATGCTGATTTTGAGAACATCTGGTAGGGAACACTTCTAATTAACCTTTTTTTCCTTGTTTTTAAATAGAAACACTGCTGTTCCTCAAGAGTATAGACGGGCTGTAAGCAACAATCAAATCTCAAAATGCCAATTTGAATTGTATACATTACATTTTATTTGTACTCTATACATTAGCATAAATCAGGGAAAACATGGTATTTGTCTTTTGGGGACTGGCTTATTTCACTAATCATAATAGTGTCCAGTTTCATCCAATTTGTTGCAAAAGACAGGATATCATCCTTTTTATGGCTGAGTATATTCCATTATGTATATACAGTTTCTTTATCCAATCATCAGTGGATGGACATCTGAATTGATTCCACATCTTAGCTATCGTGAGTTGAGCCGTTATAAACATGGGGGGTACAGTACCCAATTCATCTTATTTTATTTTTTATTTATTTATTTTTTTGACAGGCAGAGTGGACAGTGAGAGAGAAGAAAGGTCTTCCTTTTGCCGTTGGTTCACCTTCCAATGGCCACCGCGGCCGACTGCGGCCGGCGCACCGCGCTGATCCGATGACAGGAGCCAGGTACTTCTCCTGGTCTCCCATGGGGTGCAGGGCCCAAGCACTTGGGCCATCCTCCACTGCACTCCCAGGCCACAGCAGAGAGCTGGCCTGGAAGAGGGGCAACCAGGACAGAATCCGGTGCCCCAACCGGGATTAGAACCCGGTGTGCCGGCGCCACAAGGCGGAGGATTAGCCATTTGAGCCATGGTGCTGGCCAGTACCCAATTCATCTTAATTCATAAAAACATGAAATTAAAGTGGCATTTAAAAGTGTGCTTTTTTTATATTATCACTTATTAATGAATTAAAAACTTTTCTTTCTTAAAATTTAGGTATCAGCGATGGACCCTCAGTAACTGCATTAACAAATGGCTTTGACACTCCAGAAGAAAGATATCAGAAGCTTAAAAAGGCAGGTGGATGTGCTAGAAAGGCTTTTTCACTCCCATGTTGACCTTCCTTGAGATCTAGAGAAATCTGATCATTAAACTCACACATTCACGTGTTCTAAGTGTAACACTTACTCTCAACTCCAAATGTCTAAAGCAACAGCAAAAATAATTGTTTGCTGGAAAACATTTTGGGAAAAGGTTAATATCTTTGATGTTAATCTGATTTGTAGGAAATATGTGGTTATGTTACTCATTTGGAAATAGACCTAATATCATGCTCTGGCTGATGGATAAGTGCTTAACTGGGAAAAAATTAAGAATATATATGAATTTATAGTGCTTCTAAAGCCTAACCTATGTGATTTGTTCTAATTGGAAGTATTCTTCCAAAGTCAAGTTGAGTAATTCAGAAAGCCTGCCTGATTGAGAATACTGTTGCTCATGTCAGATATGCAGCACTGTTGTGACAGATATTTTATTTCCCTTTTCCAGCATTCCATGGACTTTTTGCTGTTTCAGTTTGGCCTTTGCACTTTTAAGTATGACCACACAGATTCAAAGTAGGTTGTTTTAACAAGTGGTTGGAATTCTTTCATTGTGGCGTGATGTAACCTCTTAAGTCTCCTTTCATCTTATTTTCTCAGGTATATAACAAAGTCATTTAACTTCTATGTTTTCCCGAAACCCTTCAATAGATCCTCGCCAGATGTCAAATTTGTTTGTCAGGTTAGTAGCATAAATGAGTTTTTTGTTTCATGACTTGCTGATGAAGCAATGTGGAATCTGAGTTTTCTTTAAAAAAATTTTTTTAAGATTTTATTTATTTGAGAGGCAGAGTAACAGCCAGAGAGGGGGAGAACCAGAAAGAGAGGTCTTCCATCCACCAGTTCACTTCCCAAATGGCTGCAACTGTCGGAGCTGGGCTGATCTGAAGCCAGGAGCAGGGAGCTTCTTCCGGTCTCCCACGCAGGTGCAGGGGCCCCAGCACTTGGCTTTGTTTTTCCCAGGCCATAGCAAAGAGCTGGTTCAAGGATGAATGCTTAGACTAGTGGTTAAGATGCTTGCATCCTATATTGAAGTATATAAGTTCAATACCTTGTTCCAACTCCTGACTCCGACTTCCTGTTAATGCAGACCGTGGGAGGCAGTGGTGATGGCTCAAGTTAGTGGGTTCCTGCCACCCATATGAAAGACCTGGATTGAATTCCTGATTCTTTGGGCCAACCCAGTCCTGCTCCCCAGCCATAGCTGGGATCAGGGGAGTGAACCAGCAAATGTGAGCATGCACTGTCTCTCTTTCTCTAGCAGAAAAAGAAAAAAAAAAAAAATGGTTCTACCTTTGGACTTTGGCCTGATCATTTCACCACTGTGACCTTCACTTTAGGATTGTAAATTAATGACATCATTGTTCCCTTGTCCCCTTTACTTCAGGGTGAATTAAGGAATAAGATGCACAGATGGAAGTCAGAACATGAGCTTTCTCACTAACAAAGCAGAATTTGAGAATATGGCTTTGTAATGTGACTCTATTTCACATTTTTAATGTCTTGCCTTTGAGTTGAACCTACAGTGCAGGCTTTTTCCTATCCTATTTTCCTTCTTCCCACTTAGGTAGTTTTGCTTTCTGAAAGAACATAGTATGTATATATCCTATGCAAGGATAGAAGGAGCTAAACTACTTACATAATTTTAGCATTTTGGCATTTTTCTTTAATAGAAATGGAATTCTAATATTCACGTTTTATATAACTTGACACTTTACCTTGAACAGAATTTCTTCATGTTTCACAGCATGAATATTTGTAATTTATTTGTCTATTAAAAGTTTTATTTGTTTGAAAAGTAAAGTGACAGAGAAGGACAGATCTTATATCTGCTAGTTTACTTTGCAAATGCTGCACCCGCCAGGGCTGGACCTGGCTGAGGCCAGGAACCAAGAACTCCAACCTAGTCTCTTACATGGGTGGCAGGGGCCCGAGTACTTGGGCAGTCTTCCACTGCCTTCCCAGCCACATTAACAGGAAGCTGGATCAGATGCAAGGTAGCCGGGAATCAAACCAGCCCTCCTATCTGGGATGCCCAGTATGTATGCCAGCATCGTAAGCAAAGCAGTGGCTTACCCCATTGTGCGCTAACCCTGAACCTTGTATAGTTTATTTAATTTCTTAGTTGGAATTTGGAGGCTGTCTGATGATTATAAACAATGCCATAGTCATTGTTTCCATAAAATATGTCTTTTGGTACATGTAAGAATTTTTCCGTAGGGCAGATTTCCTAGAAGGGGAATAGAGCAATAGGACATAAGCGTTTAAAATTTTGATAGATGCCTCACATAGTCCTACCAAATGCTGTGCTATTTCTTGAATCTCAAATGGTATATTCGCTGGCCGCGGCGGCCATTGGAGGGTGAACCAACGGCAAAGGAAGACCTTGCTCTCTGTCTCTCTCACTGTCCACTCTGCCAGTCAAAAAAAAAAAAAGGTATATTTAGGACAAATCAAATGTGGCTAGTAAACCACAAATAGATTTTATTGGCTCAAAGCTTTTTTTACGTATAAAGTATGAATAATGTAATATTTACCATTCTAACCATTTTTAAATGTGTTGTTCATTGTCATTAACTCATTCTTGTGAACCCAGAGGGTGATTTGATTGAAAAATAATGTCAAGAAAGGAATAGATGAGTCTTTTACACTGAGTTTAATGGGATAAAGGAAAGTAGGATGTTTTGAAGTCGTGAAGAAGGACAGAAGTGTGTTTCTACAGTCCATCTTTTGGTGCATTTGTCAGAGATGGACTGTTTTGAAGTGCAGGATGATAAGAACATCCGTTGAGATAACTGAGTTTTCAGTATCTGAACTTGAGTTCAACAGTGATATCTATGTGTGTGTGTGTGAGTATATGTGTGTATATATATATATACACACACACATACATATATATATACATCCTATATATACATATATATATTTATGTAGGAGGGTAGATATTTGAGAGAGAAGATGATAGCACGCACCCCATCCACTGGTCCACTCCCCAAATGCCTGCAGTAGTTGGGACTGACTGGCTGGAGCCAGGAGCTGGGAACTCAGTTCAGGTCTCCCATGGGGGTGGCAGGGACCCAACTACCCTATCGCCAGTTGGTTTGCGGAATTTGCATTGGCAGGAAGCTGGAACTGGGACTGAAACAGAGGCATTCTGAGCTGGACATGTTAGCAGCATCTTCACTGCTAGGCTGAATGGCCACCCAGATAATGAAGCCTTAACAAGGTGTGCATGTGAGCTACCTTAAACTTGAACCTGGGATGGGATAACATGATACATCTCTTGTCTACTGAAAACCTCCTAGTCAGGACAGCAGTCGAAGTCTGGAGCCTTCTGTCTGTTGGGAGAAAATCTGCTTACCCAGTGGGTTTTTAAAAAATAGTGTGAAACAAGGATTTTTTAAAAAATAAGCTGTAGAGGAGAAGAACCTCGATATTTTAAGTAAACGAATACATGTTTTGACAGCCGTGGAGCAGAAATAAGTGGCTGTCTTCAGATCTTTGGCATGCTGATCCTGTGGCCGAGTTACTGTCCTGCGTCTGTCCTCTTCCCTGCCCGTGTGGTCCCCACAATGTGTGTTCTGTCTGTTCTTGTTGCAGAGCTCCAGCATCGACTTCCTAGCAAGCCAAGGATTTGATTTTAATAAAGTTTTCTGCAATGGTAAGATTATGTGTGATTTACGTTTAGAGCTTCTAAACCTTCTAGATGTCCTACAAAGTAAACCTGGGTTTGGTTAGAATTCGCACTGTCTGTCTGCTGTCAGAGACAAGTTTAGAGTTCTAGTACACCACATGCAGCCTTAGGATTTTTACAAACTCTTCTGATGTTTTTCTTGTTTAAACCCTATCAACCATGGACTACTTGTAGCATCTACAAGTAGTAGATGCTACTTCATTTAGTTCAAATGTGGCCTTTTGAACTCTTGATTTTAATGAGTGTAACTTGTTCTACCACTAGTGTGACCTAGTTACCTAACTCATCACCCAGGGGTGCTTCCCCGTTTTCTTGCAGCATGACGAGTGAATAATACTTTTAAAAGTAGCTGTATGGTTGAGGCCAGTGCCTCCATCTATAGTGCTGGCATCCCACATGGGTGCTGTTTTGAGCTCTAGCTACTCCACTTACGATCCATCTTTCTACTGTAAACTGAGAAGGCAGTGGAGGTCAGCCCAAGTCCTCAGGACCCTGCACCTGCATGGGAGACCTGGAGGAAGCTCCCGGCTCCTGGCTTTGGATTGGCTGTTTGGGGAGTGGACCAGCAGATGGAAGATCTCTCTCTGCCTCTGCCTCTGCCTCTCTGTAACTCTTATCTTTCAAATAAAAAAATAAATAAATCTTATTAAAAGTTTTTTATTTTTACAGATTTATTTATTTGAGAGGTAGAGTTACAGACAGTGGAGGGAGAGACAGAGAGAAAGGTCTTCCTTCCGTTGGTTCACTCACCAAATGGCTGCAATGTTCAGAGCTGCGCTGATCCAAAGTCAGGAGCCAGGTGCCTCTTCCTGGTCTCCCATGCAGGTGCAGGGGTCCAAGCGCCTGGGCCATCTTCTACTGCTTTCCCAGGCCACAGCAGAGAGCTGGATTGGAAAAGGAGCAGCCAGGACTAGAACCGGCACTCCATGGGATGCCAGCACTGCAGGTAAAGGATTAACCTACTGCACCACTGTGCTTTCCCCAAATAAATCTTTTTTTTTTAAAAAAAAGTATCTGTATGCCACAGCCAGCATCGTAGGCTAAGCCTCTGCCTCTGCACCCACATGGGAGACTAGGAAAAGCTCCTGGATCCTGACTTCAAATCGGCTCAGCTCTGGCTGTTGTGGCTGTTTGGGGAGTGAACCAGCTGATGGAAGACTTTTCTCTCTCTGCCTCTGCCTCTGTGTAACTCTACCTTTCAAATAAATAAATAAAATTTTTTTAAAAGTAGCTGTATTCCAGCAATACTATAATGAAAACCCTCTTTTGTGCTTGCCACTTTTTTTTTTTTTTAATTAATTTATTTATTTGAAAGGCATAGTTACAGAGAGGCAGAAGTAGAGAGAGAGAGGACTTCGATCCGCTGGTTCATGCCCCAGATGGCTGCCAACGGGCTGCAGCTACACCAACCTGAAGCCGGGAGCCAGGAGCTTCTTCCAGGTCTCCCAAGCAGGTGCAGGGGCCCAATGGTTTGGGCCATCTTCCACTGCTTTCCCAGGCCATAGCAGAGAGCTGGATTGGAAGTGGAGCAGCTGGGGTTCAAACCGGCACCTATATGGGATGCCGGCCCTGCAGGTGGCAGCTTTACTTGCTGCACCACAGCGCCAGCCCTGCCACTTGCTTTGTGATAGGAGGCAGTTTCTTGTCTCTCTTGGGAGGGAAACATCTACATAGACTGCACAGTGGGGGTGGCAGGCTCCTGGTGTTGCAGGCCGGTGCACCTCCAAGGAGGGACTGAAACTCCTTCGTTTACATCCCTGGTGCCCAGCAGGAATCTTGTGCATCAGGGAGCCAACCCTTGCATATTTGTGAATAATAGGTGTGTGAATACAGGAATGGCTTTCTTTCCTGTTGTTTGGGAAAACCCCTTCTTTTCCCAGCGGTGTTATATACTGCTATAAAGCCAATAAGTTTCAAAAATTACTTGAATACATTGTTTTCAATAATGAGTGTAGAACTAATGAGTGAAGTAAGGAAGGAGATTTATTGCAACAAAAGAAGTAGATTTTCTTAAAAAATATAGGTAGACTTCAGGTCAATTCCCTTCTCAGTATGATCTTGTGAGGCCTTTAGAACCCATGCCCTATTTCTTAATTGCTTCATGGGTACTGTGTTTAATCTTGATGAAAATTTTGATATTTGAAAATACTAAAAAAAATTGGAAGGACCCGGGACACAAAACTGCTTAACTCATGAAGCAGCAGTTGGGCGACACCACTGGGGTATTACTCATTTAATTCTTTGGTTTGCTCATCTGTCTTAATCTTGACTCTGAAAGCCAATATAAAACAGAAGTTTCGAATGTGTTTAGGAGCACAGTTGGAACAGTACCAATAGGTGTGTGTAGTTACCCAGGTTGCTGGTTTCACTTTGATAAAAGAAGAGAATCCCCAAGGTGGGGCGTGCCTCACTGTTCCATCGTCAGACCTTGGAACGTTGTAATCACAGCACAGTCAGGCTGCAGGCCATCGGCTGTCACCAAGGCTGGTCTCCCTGCTGTGGTTCTGTTGTGTCGGCCAATGCAGGCCCTCATCCCCTGTGTCGTCACTCCCTCCGCGCTGGTTTCTTCAGTGCCAGACTCGGGTTCTGGCCGTCTTTGAGGTGCTACTTCCTTGTCTGAGCAGGAACCAGTGGACATTTCCCATGACTGCTTGCCCTGCGCCCTCTCAGGGCACGTGGTTTCACCTCTTTCTTTTGCTCTCTGGCCAGGCCGGGCCAGGTGTCATCCTGGTTTCCCCTGCCACCCTGTGCCTGCTGAGCCGCCACAGCTCTGGTTCACTCTCCTTTTCTCTGTTGCTGCCTCTCTCCTCATTCTGGTGACCTCAGCGTGTGCAGGGGTGACCAGGGCATGCTCGGCCTTGTCTGCTTCCTGACCAGGGGTCAGCAGCCTCGCCTCTTTTCCCTGCACTGCACCATCAGCCTCAGTCATGGCATCACCTGCAGTGCCTCCCCCTGCACTCCACCCTCCTCGTTACCGTTCACTTACTCTAGTACTTGATCCCAGCGCCGTGTTGCCCACCATTACCTGCCCTTTCCTCCCTGACTTCGTGTCCCCCTGGCTCGTTGTCCATTCTCACTCCCCTCCCTGTCGCCTTCGTTGTGCTTGCTCTGCAAAGGCCCAGGCTGGTTGAATGTGCCAGCCACCTTCTCCGCTTCTGAGCCTCTGCAGGTTGCTGGAAAATAGGACACACTTGAGCTGATTTGGCATCAAATTTTGGGGGCACAAGCTTCAAACAAGCACTCAGTTGTGCTCAGAGACCCTGCCCTTTTTGACCTAGAAATTCCCTTTCTAGTTCTAAAGATGTCTAAAGATGTTTTTTTACCACTTCTTTTTTTTTTTTTTTTAAGATTTATTTATTTATTTGAAAGAGTTACATAGAGAAGGAGAGGCAGAGAGAGAGAGAGAAAGGTGTTCCATCTGCTGGTTCACTCCCCCATTTGGCTGCAATGGCTGGAACTGTGCCGATCTGAAGCCAGGAACCAGGAGCTTCTTCCAGGTCTCCCAAGCAGGTGCAGGGGCCCAAGGACTTGGGCCATCTTCCACTGCTTTCCCAGGCCATTGATGGGTTGGAAGTGAAGCAGCCAGGTCTCGAACTGGCACCCATATGGGATGCTTGCACTGCAGGTGGCGGCTCTACCTGCTATGCCACAGAGCCGGCCCCACCATTTCTTTCTCCACTTCAGCTTGTGACATTGTCTATTGCATGAAAATAGATGCCTCCAAGAAGGGCTGCTCCCTGTTCTCACCCCCAGACCACAATGTATCCTAAGTTTGAACCCAGCTGCTTCTCTCCCTTCTTTATGGAGGAGAAAGAGTCCCTGTCCCTGTTGAAGGCTAGTCCATCTCCCTGTCAGCCACTACCTCCCCAGGTTGCCCTTCTGTCTCCTGAATCCTTACTCCTCCTTCTCTGTGCGTCAGTAGAGGAACCGTTATAAACTTGCCATCAAGACTGACGCCAGCTAGTCCACAGGCCCCCTTTCCTCCCCACCCCACCTCTGATAGATGGACTTAGGGACTTGGAGGAGAAAATATCTATAGTTCTATAAACCTGAACTTTACCAGTTTCTTCCATTATGAATGTAGGCTACAGCCAGAGGAATGTTAGCAGTATTTGGGACACTGTCATTGGTGGAAATCCCAGGTATCTTGAGATGACGTTTTACTGCTTGCAGGTTTCTTGAATATTTATGTTCAACAATATTTTTATGTTATTATAGTTGCTTTTCTGTCATTACATTGTGTTATTGAATGTGTTGATCAAGAAGTTGCTGTCACATTACAGATGTTTAAAAATGTTTTACAACCATTTCCATACAGTTGCTTTCCTTTATTATCTTGTATATTTTATGATAGGCATTTAAAAACATTATTCTGGCTGGCACCATGGCTCAACAGGCTAATCTTCTGCCTAGCAGCGCTGGCACACCGGGTTCTAGTCCCGGTCGGGGCGCCGGATTCTGTCCCGGTTGCCCCTCTTCCAGGCCAGCTCTCTGCTGTGGCCAGGGAGTGCAGTGGAGGATGGCCCAAGTGCTTGGGCCCTGCACCCCATAGGAGACCAGGAGAAGCACCTGGCTCCTGCCTTTGGATCAGCGCGGTGCACCAGCAGCAGCGCGCCTGCTGCGGTGGCCATTGGAGGGTGAACCAACGGCAAAGGAAGACCTTTTCTCTCTGTCTCTCTCTCTCACTGTCCACTTTGCCTGTCAAAAAAAACCAAACAAACAAACAAAAAAAAACCCCAAAAACAAAAAAACAAAAACAAAAAAAAAACCACATTATTCTGAAGGAGGGGTCTGTCGGCTTTACCAGGCCAACAAAGAGATCCATGACACCAGAAGATTAAGTGTACCTGCAGGGACACCCTCATCTTGTTCCAGATCAGATAAACACCAGCCCCCTCACTTGATTCCACATCTCCTCTTTCCTAGGATTTTCCTACTCAGAGCGGAGCGCCTTGAACAGGGGGTGTGCTTCACTGTTTGCTTTTTTCTCCCAGTCTTCTCTTCACTCTTCTCAGGATGCACTTCCTTCCACACCTCTGTGTGGACCCTGCACTGGCTGGCCTCCACTGGAGCCTGCACCCCTCAAGTCAAGTCTTGGTCCTCATCTGGCTGTACATTTTGACAGAATTATACCTGGTTTTATAACAGTCTGTAGCTCTAAGTGCTTCTCTTCTCCCTGGCTCCAGCATGCTCTACTGCTTTCCCAGGCACATTAGCAGGGAGCTCAGTCTGTCTCCCATGTGGGTGCAGGGGCCCAAGGACTTGGGCCATCTTCTACTGTTTCCCAGGCCATAGCAGAGAGCTGGATTGGAAGTGGAACAGCCAGGAATCAAACCGGTGCCCACATGGGATGCTGGCACTGCAGGTGGCGGCTTTGCCCACTATGCCACAGTGCTGCCCTGGAACATGGTCTTGATTAGTCCCAGTAGTGGTGATGTTAATGTGGATCACTTTGTCAGTTAACTTCAGCATCTATTTATGATTCTTGCTTCAATGAATATTGTTCACAAATGGCATTTTTCTTATTTTTAATAAAAAGCTTTTATTTAATAAAAATAAATTTCATAAGTACAACTATTGGATTATAGCAGTTTTTCCCCCCATACCTGCCCTCCCATCCCCAAACTATCCCACCTCCTACTCTTTCTCCCATCCCATTCTTCATTAAGATTGATTTTTAATTATCTTTATATACAGAAGATCAACTCTATAGTAAATAAATATTTCAACAGTTTGTACCCACACAGACACCCAAAGTATAAAGTATTATTTGAAGACTAGTTTTACCGTTAATTCTCATAATAGAACACATTAAGGACAGAGGTCCTACATGGGGAGCAAGTGCACAGTGACTCCTGTTGTTGACAGTCTTTTTTTTTTTTTTTTTTGACTGGCAGAGTGGACAGTGAGAGAGACAGAGAGAAAGGTCTTCCTTTTGCCGTTGGTTCACCCTCCAGTGGCCACCGCGGCCAGCGTGCTGCGGCCAGCGCACCGCGCTGATCCAATGGCAGGAGCCAGGTGCTTCTCCTGGTCTCCCATGGGGTGCAGGGCCCAAGCACTTGGGCCATCCTCCACTGCACTCCCTGGCCACAGCAGAGAGCTGGCCTGGAAGAGGGGCAACCGGGACAGAATCCAGCGCCCCGACCGGGACTAGAACCCTGTGTGCCAGCGCCGCTAAGCGGAGGATTAGCCTGTTGAGCCACGGCGCCGGCCCTGTTGACAGTCTTATTTATGATGTCACTGATCACCCGAGGCTCTTGTCTTGAGCTGCCAAGGCTATGGAGGCCTCTTGAGTACACAAACTCCAACATTTTTTAGACAACGCCATAATCAAAGTGTAAGTTCTCCCTTCAGAGAAAGGTACCTCCTTTGATGGCCCCTTCTTTCCACTGGGATCTCACTCACAGAGATCTTTCATTTAGGTCATTTTTTGGCAAAGTGTCTTGACTTTCCATGCCTAAAATACTCTCATGGGCTTTTTAGCCAGATCTCAATGCCTTATGGCTGATTCTGAGGCCAGAGTGCTGTTTAGGACATTTGTCATTCTAGGAGTCTGCTGTGTATCCCGTTTCCCATGTTGGATCTTTCTCTCCTTTTAATTCTGTCAATTATTATTAGCCCGCACTTGGTCTTATTTATGTGATCTCTTTGACAATCCTGTCTTTATGATCAGTTATGAACTTCAACTGATGACTTCAACTAGTAAGATGGCATTGGTACCTGCCAACTTAATGGGATTTGGAGTCCCATGGCAGGTTTTACCCTTAGGGGTTAGTCCAAGGGAACGTGTGCCGAACACATTCATTATTCTTTCTAAAAGTCCATTAGTGTTGCATGGCCTTTATTTATGTATCCATTTAGTTATTTATTTATTTATCTAAAATGTATTTAATTAAAGGCAGAGAGCCTAAGTTCCATAGGGTGGTTTACTTTCGAAATGCCTATGATCACCCAGGCTGGGCTAGGCAGAAGCTGGGAGCTGGGAACTCAATCCTGGCCTCCCATGTGGGTAGCAGGAACCCAGTTACTTGAGCCATCACTGCTGCCTCCCCGAGTCTGCATTAGCAGGAAGCTATGGTGGGGAGCCAGAGGCTGCTATCAAGCCTAGTCACTCCAGTATGATGTGCAGGGTATTGTTGCTGGGCTAAACATCCATGCCCACTTCCCCCACCACATGGCTTTTAATTCTTCCCATATCCTGATGATAACTAAATTTATGTTGCAACGACTTTCTCTTGTGCTCTATAGCACCTCTCTCTCTCTTTCTCTTTACATATGTACACATAAACACACACACATACCCCAGCATATATAAATGCATGCAACTTGGGCTCCTGTTGCTGTTCAGTGGATTAAGCTGCCGCCTATGATGCTCTCATCCCATATGAGCACCAGCTCAAGTTCTAGCTGCTCTGCTCTTGATCTCGCTCTCTGCTAATGTGCCTGGGAAAGCAGTGGAGGATGGAGCAAGTCCTTGAACCACTGCACCCACGTGGGAGACCAGGATGGAGCTCCTGGCCCGTCCTTTTGCTTTGGCCTGGCCCAGCCTCAACCATTGCAGCTATTTGGAGAGTGAACCAACTGGGAAAAGATCTCTTTTTCTCTGTCTCTGCTTCTTTCACTGCGCCTTTTAAATAAATAAAGTATATCTTTTAAAAAATTATGTGTATGCGGCCGGTGCTGCAGCTTACTTGGCTAATCCTCCGCCTGCGGTGCCGGCACCCCGGGTTCTAGTCCCGGTTGGGATGCTGGAGTCTGTCCCGGTTGCTCCTCTTCCAGTCCAGCTCTCTGCTGTGGCCCGGGAGGGCAGTGGAGGATGGCCCAAGTGCTTGGGCCCTGCACCCGCATGGGAGACCAGGAGAAGCACCTGGCTCCTGGCTTCGGATTGGGGTAGTGTGCCAGCCGTAGTGGCCATTTGGGGGGTGAACCAACGGAAGGAAGACCTTTAAAAAAAATTGTGTATGCAACACAATTTATATGTGCAGAAGGAAGCTTTTGATTTCTATTCCCATTTCTTCCCAGCTTCCCCATCTCGGTTAGTGACTCTACTATCCTTCCAGTTGCTTAAACCAGATAGCTCGATATCTTTTTTTTGGGAAGGCAGGATGACAGAAACAAAGAAAGACATAGAGATTTTTCTGTTCACGGGTTTATTCCCCTAATTCGCATAACAACTGGGACTGGAGCTGGGCCAGGCTGAAACTAGGGACCCAGAACTCCATCTGGTCTTCCCTGTGGGTGAGAGACCCAAGTACTTGGGCTGTCTTGTGCTGTTTTGCCAGGCACGTTAGCAGGAAGCTGGATCAGAAGTGGTGCAGGGACTCAAAACCCAAGCGCTCTGATATGAGGTGTGGGTGTCTAAAGTAACATCTTAACTGCTGCACCCAATGACTGCCTCTAGGTGTCATTCTTGATTTTACTTTTTCCTTTTCTCTCACCTCCTTGATATCAAGAAATTCTCTCCTGTTTCAAAGGTCACTCATTTCCCCTCCATAATCTTACTATGCATCTGAAATGACAACCTGCCACTGGCTGCCTGCTTTATAAGTGGAATGTTAATTGGAACACAGCTATGCCTATCCATGTACATGTTGTGCTGCAGTGACAGGGTTGAGTATTGTGACAGGGGTTCCATATAGCCTGCCTAAGGCATTTACTACCTGGCCCTGTAAGATGAAGTTTACCGACTTCCGTGCTGTCACCTCTTGCCTGGACAGTTGTTGCTAATTTGGCTGTCTCTTTCCACTCCTAATAGTCAGCATAACTTTTAAAACACAAAGCAGATGCTGTTATTACTTTGTCTAAAACCTAAGGGTATTCCATCACTTGTAGAACAAAATAATTTTCTCTTTTTTTTTAAAAGGTGTATAACTGCTATATAGATGGATGTTATCCATTTGTTTGTTTCTTTTTTATTGAGAGAGATTTTTCCATCTATTGGTTTACTCCTGAAATGGCTGCAATGGCCCAGGCTGGTCCAGGCTGAAGCCAGGAGCCTGGAACCCATCCAAGTCTCCCTTGTGGGTGTCAGGTGCCCATGTGTTGTGCCATCTTCTGCTGCTTTCTCAGGTGCATTAGCAGGGAACTGGAATGGAAATAGAGCAGTGGGGTTTGAATCGTTACTCTGATAATGGGATACCACTGTCACAGGCAGCAGTTTAACCCGCTGTGCCCTCAGAATACGTTTCTTAGCATGGCTTGTAAGGCCCTATGTGGCCTTGCTCCATCTTCTCTTCAACCTGGTGTCAGATCATTCTAGTGGCCACACTAGCTCTCTTGCTGTTTCTGGAACCATCTGAGTCATTTCTGTCCTCTGGTCATGTATGTTTCCCTGCCTGAAATACTCTTCCCCCAGCTCTTTCTGCATCTGACTCATTCTCATGCTTTGGATTTTCTATCACAGAGACCTCTTCTAATGACCTTGTCAAAAGTGGTGCCCTCCACTACAGAGCAGCATCTACTGTGTACTGTCAGTTCCCCAGTACCTCATGCACTGCCCGACACAGCATCCATGCCAGATAAATATTTGTTCTGAGGAAGAATGAAGAAACAAACACACCAGCATATTTCAAAATGACTTGTCTTTTCTGTAGTTAGATATTTAAGGTAAATCTTTTCTGAGTATTTTAGACTCTTTGGTTTGTTAAAAAAATATATGTTAAACACTTCTGTTGTATTCTTTTTAAAATTGTGTTTAGGAATTCCGTATTTAAATCAGGAAGAAGAAAGACAGTTAAGAGAGCAGTATGATGAAAAACGTTCGCAGACCAACGGTGCAGGAACTCTAGCATACGTGTCCCCGAACGCTTCAAAGCATCCTGTGACGATTCCTGAGGATCAGAAGAAGTTTATTGACCAAGTGGTGTAAGTTCCTAAACTGAAACCAAAAATGCATTGGGTAACATGCACTGGGGCCAGGCCGACACTTACGTCTCAAACCTGTGTTACATACACACGCAGTGTACTCACAGGTGTATGTGAGTGGCAGAAGTTAGTTGTGCCGTATCTGTATTTGTGCAACAAGAGCCAGTTTTTTTTTGTTTTTTTTTTTTTTTTTTTTTTTTTGGGCAGGCAGAGTTAGACAGAGAGAGACAGAGAGAAAGGTCTTCTTTTTTTCCGTTGGTTCACCCCCGAAATGGCCATTACGGCCAGTGCGCTGCAGCTGGCGTGCTGCACCGATCCGAAGCAAGGAGCCAGGTGCTTCCTCCTGGTCTCCCATGCAGGTGCAGGGCCCAAGCACTTGGGCCATGCTCCACTGCCTTCCCGGGCCACAGCAGAGAGCTGGACTGGAAGAGGAGCAACCGGGACAGACTCTGGCGCCCCAACCGGGACTAGAACCCCGGGGTGCCGGCGCCGCAGGCGGAGGATTAGCCAAGTGAGCCACGGCACCAGCCCAAGAGCCAGTTTTATACAGTTTTACATGTTGCATACTGGAATTTCCTACATGTCAATAGGCACAAGAGCTCAGTACCTGGACAAACTTGCCTCGACCAAGGGAGCTGACAGCCACTGTCCACTTTCCCCAAAGCACAGGAGGGGGTCAGGCCCATCCAGATTGCAGCCTCTGTGTGCTTTTTCTCTTGCAGTGAGGTTTCTGACAAGGAAGTGTGTCACTAAGGAGTATCTGGAGTTGCTTAGTGTGTTTTATAAAAGATTTTAATGGTTATTTTAATTAATACATATTTTTGGGTACTGATAATTCAGTACATGTATTCAATATGTGATGATCAAGTCAGGATAGTTAGCATTTCTACTTCAGTCTTGCTAAGTTTAGTTATTGCTGTAACTGCTCAAATAGAAAAGCCAAAAATTACTTGATAAGCTGCCACTAATTCATCAATGTCAAGAATAATCTGCTTCCCTCAGAAGAATGTGTTCAAAATAAGTCATTTTTAAGTCTTTGAGCTTCAAGGTTATAGCGTGATTTGTTGGAATTACTTTGTTCCGCATACACAGAAGTGAGTGTATGTGTAAAACACCTACTCTCATACTCAGACTGCTTCTGAATGTGGTTGCTCTGTTGATGACTTCATTTCATCAGGGTACTAATGGTCATGGTCTGACTCTGATTCCTCAGAGAGAAGATAGAAGATTTATTACAAAGTGAAGAGAACAAGAACTTAGATTTAGAGCCATGTACTGGGTAAGTTGTCCTGAACATTTTTGCATGTTCTTTTTCTGGAAAGGGAGATGATTTCTGACAGTTGATATACTTGCTCCTTTAAAAACACTTTTATAAATAGCCTTTTTATTATCGGTACGCTCCCAGGATTTAAGCACTAACTTGAGCATTAACACAGCAGGGGTGATTATATATTGAGACGCTGAATGAATGTTTTGTTCTGTACCTGGTGGGAAGAAAACTGTTGTGCAACTTCGACTTTAAGTTCTGCACAGGAGGGGGCCTCGTTTCTTTGGCCTTGAGGAGTGTTTGATGCATGAAGGCTTCAGAAGAGAAGAATTCACTGTCTGTCTGCTTCCATCCGTTTACTTTCTCTCTGCAGTAAAACATCAGCATTTCACAGTTAGTAACTTGAACATCGTTTTTTTCCTTTTACTTCCTGTCGAGCTTCACAAGTGTTTTCATGCATTGTCTACTTTAAAGATACTGTGTAGCTGCAGGAAGTAATCTTTTAATGAGATAAGAGCTTCTCCTCTTCTGTTAAAGCAGTATCATATCAAAATTTTGATAAGGGCAGGTGACAGGAATCCTCCCACCTTGGACTTCCTGCCTGTCTTTGTTCACACAGTACCTGTCATTTCTTTCTTCCTTTCCTGTCCTTTCCTTTCGAGGTAGAGTTACAGACAGTGAGAGGGAGAGACAGAGAGAGTCTTCTATCTGCTGGTTCACTCCCCAAATGGCTGCAGTGGCCAGAGCTGGGCCAGTCTGAAGCCAGGAGCCAGGAGCTTCCTCTGGGTCTCCCACGCGGGTGCAGGAACCCAAGCACTTTGGCCATCTTCCACTGCTTTCCCAGGGCATAGCAGAGAGCTGGATTGGAAGTGAAGCAGCCGGGTTTTGAACCGGCATCCGTATGGGGTGCTGGCACTGCAGGTGGAGGATTAACCTGTGCCACAGCTCTGGCCCCAGTACCTGTCATTTCTAATGAAGTCTTATCCCAACGAGTGTGTGATCAGTCAGTTAGGGTTTACTTCTAATGATGCAAAATCAATACTTTTTCTTTTGTAGGTTCCAAAGAAAATTAATTTATCAGACCTTGAGCAGAAAGTAAGTTGATGCTGTATATGAGAGCTCTTGTTCCCTTTTGAAATTCTGTAGTTCTTAGTAATTTAACCGAACCAAATTCCCTTTTCTTAAATTTTTTAAAAAATGTTTTTCTTTGAAAGGCAGAAGGAGACACATAGATATTTCATCTGCTGGTTTATATCCCAAATTTCCCTACGTAATAGCTGTGGTTGGGTCAGTCTGAAGCCTTGAGCCGGAAACTCAACCTGAATTTCCCATAATGTTGGCAGGGACCCAAGTACTTGAGACATATCAGCTGCTACCTCTCAGGATGCAGCCTGGCGTGCAGAACTAGAGCAGAGTGCATCATCTCAAACCTTCCCTTGATAGGCTCCTGGCAATCTAAAAAGACCTTCAAAATTTCCATTAGGAAATAGGCATTATTATATTTGGAAGCAAGATAAGATTGTGTGATAATGAGTTGACTATATTATGAGATGCAAGACATTTTAAAGAATGTCTTTTTTTTTTTCTTTTTTAAGATTTATTTATTTGAAAATCAGAGTTACACAGAGAGAGGAGGAGAGGCAGAGAGAGAGAGGTCTTCCATCCGCTGGTTCTCTCCCCAGTTGGCTGCAATGGCCGGAGCTGTGCTTATCTGAAGCCAAGGGCAAGGGGCCAGGAACTTCCTTGGGGTCTCTCATGCCGGTACAAGGGCCCAAGGATTTGGGCCATCCTCTACTTCTTTCCCAGGCCATAGCAGAGAGCTAGATCAGAAGTGGAACAGATGGGTCTTGAACCAGCGCCCATATATGATGCCGGCACTGCAGGCAGTGGTTTAACCTGCTACACCACAGTGCTGGCCCTGCCAAAGTCTAAAAAAAGTTCAGTTGAAATCAGATACATCCCTTTGTGTTCAAGAGCAGGGACAAGGAAACATTTAACAGAGGAAATATTAGGAAATAGGCTTATTATAAAGTCTTCATGGTAGTGATCATTATTTCATATGTAATGAAACATTCCATTTAGTTTATTGCTATATAATTTTAAAAATACTTGGGTTTTTGCTGTCCTTGACTCATCTACTGATAGCATGTTTTCCTTCTCTTCTGTAGATATCCCAAAGGCATTCATGTTGAGACTTTAGAAACTGAAAAGGTAACCCCACGAATTATTTGAGGATGATATTAAACATATGGTAACACATCGATGTGTTAGAAGTCAGAAGTGACACCTTGGCTGTGTCACCTGTGAGCTGGGTGACCTCGGGCAAATCATTTAACCTTTCTCCGCGTATCCATTGAGGCTGAGCATGACAGTTGGGATCCATTCCTGTCTCATAGCTTGTTTTATAGTGACCTTGGAGGAAAATAGAATGAACATGTGTTGTAAACCTGGACATATACAAACATTGCTTCAGGTCCTTAACTTTGACAGGAAGTTGATAGTATACGAAAAATGGCGTGTGTCCTGTGGGCAGGTAAAAGTAGATTTTAGAATCTGGTTCAGAAGCATGAGGCTCGCTCTTGTCATGTATTGCCAACCTGAACTGACAGAACTGTGGTGGGCAGTGGATGTGGTTCTGTGGGTTCCTTTTGCAACATTTTGGAATTTGATTGTTGCTCTTAAGTCAGATATCAAGTTAGTATTAAATAAATCAAGAATTTTGATAGAAGGTGAATTTCAAACTTTGGCATAGAAGGTTTCATTGTATGTTTGTTTAATGGACACAAAATACAGTATATGAAAAAGAAAGCACTAGATAGCTAGAACATTACCCAAAAAATTCAAGACTTCTTTCTTACGTTTATAAAATCTAATCTAAATATTTAACTTTAAAACCTAAGTATTTAGAAATTAATGTTCCAAGGCAACGTAACTTTCAGTGCTTATCCTAGAAAAGGCTTTATTCTTGCTGAAGTCTGTTATGTAGAAGCAAAATTTTGGTTTGTGATGCATTAGCTCAACTTTTGGTAGCATTTTGAAATACTTTGTGTGTTAGGCTCGTGAGTATGCAGTGATAGAAATTTTAAGTTCTAATGGTAGCAGGATGCGGAATCTTTTGGGTCAAGTTGCTTACAGGCAATTATATATCTGCTTTTTCTCTTTTAGAAGGAGCGATACATAGTTATCAGCAAAGTAGATGAAGAAGAACGCAAAAGACGAGAGCAGCAGAGACTCGCTAAAGAACAGGTAACGGTGCTGTTACTTTCCTTTGGGTGAGAAATGGCAGCACAGCACAGACACCGATTTGCTCCTTGCTGTGTATTTCTAGATCACATATTGGATTCAGTTTAATGAATATTTTTCTGCCATAAGTGTATTGAATTGTCAGAAAAACCTAGGCTAGCTGTAGCCAACAAAGTGAGTCTAGCATCCTGGTTGACTGCCCTCCACTGAGATGAAACAGTTTTAAGCATATTGTGAATCAGGTTGTACGACTGCCAGCTTCACTGCCCATTGGCTGATGTTTCCATATCCAACGTTAGTTTTCCTGAAGCAGAGTTCAGATGCTGCAGGTTTGGATGTCATGGTCACGTAGGCATTGCTGTAACATCACCCAATTTGCCGTGTTGAGGAATGGTTTCAGTGACCAGTTCAGCTATGAAGTAACCCAGCTAAGAGACAGCAGTGACCTGGTGTGGCATGGTTAGGAGCACAGTAAAAGGACTGTGGAGGTATGGAAGGTAGACTCAGCGGAACTTATGATTGGATGTGAGTGGTGGAAGAGGAAGGGGTGGAGAAAGAGGATGCTCAAGCCAGATACTTGAACACCTCAATGGTGCACCCAGATCGGGGTGAACTGACTGATACTGGTGGGGAATTTAGCTGGTGGAGGCAGCCAGGAGTGAGCTTGGGTGTGGATGAATGTCAAGCTTTAGATAACTCAGGGCCGCTCCTGGCTGACTCACCCAGTAAAGATACAGTGAGCTACTTTCAGATTTCAGACAGCTTATCACCAACACAGAGAAAGGAAGGTGAGTGAAAGGTGGCAGCTGTCTGTGGTCTTTGTCTCATGCCCAAAAGGACAACAGGGGCCAGGTGGTTGCCGTGTGGTTTGTGAGCCACCCTGCTACTGAGGAGCCACCACTGGACTGCAGCTCAGTGCTTTTATTTATTTTATAGAGACAGATGGAGAGAATCAGCTGTCATTTTGTGGTTCCCTCTCCAAATGCCCACAAGGGTTGGGGCTGGGGCTGGCTAAGGCCAGAGCCAGGAGGCAGGAACTCACTCCACATCTTCCATGTGAGTGGCCGAAACCCACTTACTTGAGCCCATCATCCTTGCTTCCCGGAGTCTGCATTAGTAGGAAGCAGGAATTAGGAGCTGGAGCCAGACACTGAACCAAGTGCTCCACTGTGGGATGCCACTGCAGCTCAGTGCTTTTATGTCCTGTAGCTCTGTTCTGAGGGGGAAAAGCCCCACTCCCTGTCTCATGCCATTCCCCAGAGAGAAAGAGGAGTGGGTGGGAGATGGCCTGCTATCAGCCCCTTAAAACCTCTCTCTTCTGTTTACCTGTGTGGCCTATTTGGATACATGGAAAATTGCCAGGACACCCAGGCAGAAATGTTCCCTTACAGTGGAGAAAGATGTCCCATTCTGTCTTTGGCCCTGTGAGGTTTTAGGTCCAGTGTAGTCTTGAGCAGGAGAAAGGGGAGGGCTAGACATAATTGTTACTGGCAGAGAGACCAGGCCCAGATCAGAGCACCTACAGGTGCATTAGGAATGAGAAGAGGCCTGGGGGGAGTGGGGGAGGGTAGTCCTGAGAACCAGCAGCATTTAAATATAATGGGCAGAAGCAGAAACAATGTCCCAAGAGATGACTGTGACATAGCCAGGGGGAGACAGGGTGGTATATGAGTGTTGGTTACTCCCCTTGGATTTATTAGTAGTTTTTTTCTTTTTAAAATATATAGTACTTTAAAATACTTTTATATTGATTCTGCAAAGTACACAGTAACATAAAATTTACCATCTTTTTAAGTGTAAGGTTCAGTGACATCACATTCACATAATTGTACAACCATCTGTTCATCTTGCAAAGCTGAAGTTGTATGCAGCACTCATGAGCAACTCCCTGCCCCTCCCTCCCCAGCCCCCACGCAGCCCCTGGCGGGAGCATTCTGTTCTCTGCAGGAATTTGACCTCTCCACCTGCTCGTGGGAGTAGAATCATACAGCATTTCTCCTTTAGTGACTGACTGGCTTTATAGCAGGTGTCAGAGTTTCTTTTCTGTCGCTCCCCCTCTTCGTGGAGGAACGACACAGGACCCTGCGCTGTTCTTTCTGTCTGCTCGGCCCTCCCCGGGTTTGCTGCTGGTTCTTCCCGGGTTGGCTACTATCCCTTCCACCTCCGTGGAAGGGCAGTTCCCCCTGGCCGCATTCCCCACTTCCGCAGGGGAGCGGCACACCGCCGGCCGGCTTTCTTCGGGGGCTGCGCGGGTTCCCTTAGATGTTCCCCATAGATGTTCCTGGCGCATGCCGTCTCTCTCCTCCTTTATAGTCCTCCTCCGCCAATCCCAACTCGGCTGCCCACACGCCGAGTACGCTGCTCTCCAATCAGGAGCAAGTCCTACAGTTAATTGGTTGAACTGGAGGCAGCTGTGCGGAAGCTGTTTACTTCTCTCCCAGCGCCATATTGTGGGAGAGCAGATGCATAGAATAAGTCTTAATTCCAGTAACAGTATAGTCCGAATTGCTCCCCACACTTTTCTTTCCATGACTGAGAGATACTGCATGTGACGGATGGACCTCATTTTGTTTATCCATTCATCTGCTGCTGGACTCTTGAGTTGCTTTTGTGTTGGGAATAGTGCTGCTATGAACGTGGATGTGCAAATAGCTATTTCCAGTCCTACTCTCAGCTCTTTCGGGAGGGCACCTAAAGTGGAATTTCTGAGTGACATGTGGTTCTTTTGAGGAAGCCCTTGAATTGTTTTCCACAGTGACTGCATCATCTGGCAATCCCACCAGTGGTGTACAGGGTTGCAGTTTCCCTACATCCTTGCAAACACTTGTTATCCTTGAGTAGTGATAAGGAAGTGAGCAGCTTCTGTGTGGGTGAAGCCAGAGGGCAGAGGGCGAGGAGCACCTGGGACTTAATCTAGAACCAATGAGTGCGAGGAACCTTCCAGCAAGTTCACTGCAACACAGCAAGAAGGGATGTAGTTGGATGGGGCTTAGAGTTAAGGATGACTTTTCAAGGTAAGAGACATTGAGACTATTTAAATGCCATTAGTAACAAAGCAGAGAAGAAAGTGAGTAGGGATGGATCCCAGAGAGCTGTGCTCTGAATATCTTATAAAAAATGGCCGGCACTGCGGCTCACTAGGCTAATCCTCCGCCTTGCGGCGCCAGCACACCGGGTTCTGGTGCCGGTCGGGGCGCCGGATTCTGTCCCGGTTGCCCCTCTTCCAGGCCAGCTCTCTGCTGTGGCCCGGGAGTGCAGTGGAGGATGACCCAAGTGCTTGGGCTCTGCACCCCATGGGAGAACAGGATAAGCACTGGATCCTGGCTTCGGATCAGCGCGGTGCGCCGGCTGCAGCGCGCTGGCCGCGGTGGCCACTGGAGGGTGAACCAACGGCAAAAGGAAGGCCTTTCTCTCTGTCTCTCTCTCTCACTGTCCACTCTGCCTGTCAAAAAAAAAAAAAAAAAAGGGTTGTTATATTGTTAGAACAAAGATCTGTAAATGTTCAATACAGATGTAGTATTTTGGGGGGATATTTTCAATCCCTCATTGATCCCACAAATGCAGGACCCATTTAAATGGAAGGTCAATTGTACTTGAGTAGTTTTATTTTGATTTTTGTTTTGTTTGATTAGGAAGAACTGAATGATGCTGTGGGTTTTTCTAGAGTCATTCATGCTATTGCAAATTCGGTAAGTGAACCAGACTTTTTCTTTTAGCTGGATTATGAATATAGTATTTCAGATGAAGTGCCTCATTATCATTACAGATGAATCATTTTGTCACATTTAGAATGTTGACCTGATATGAGGAAGGAGTTAGAATTTCATAAGGATAGATTTATATAATGCATTTGGTGAGACATCAAAATCGCTATATTCTATCTGAACCATTTTCAGGAAAGACTTTCTTATAAAATACATTGGAGGATCATATTATAATGTCCTTATACTTGTCTGGCTACATGAAACTAATGTTTATTTTCTATGCCAATAACAAATAGAATAAGAAAAAAAAATAAGTAAAATAAGGGAGAAAAAATCAGATGTTTGACTGAAGGTGTTTTGTTCCCAAAGTAGAAGAATCCAGCAGATATAAACAAATGAAAAGCAATACATTTTCATTGAAATGTACTCAAGAACATGCTTTGTGAATTTTTATATAAATTATGTAGACTCTCAAAATCTGTTTAATATGCTTAAAAATTAGGTGGTTTTTTTTTTTTTTTAATATTTAGAAACTTACTTGAAAGGCAGAGAAACAGAGACAGACAAGACAAGAGAGAGATCGTCTGTCTGCAGGTTCACTCTCCAAATGTTGGCAAAAGCTAGGGCTGGTCCAAGCTGAAGCCAGAAGTCCAGAACTTAATTTGGATCTCCTTTGTGGGTGGCAGGGACTCAGGTACTTGAGCCATGATTTGCTGCCTCCCAGTGTATACCTTAGCAAGAAGCTGGGTTGGAAGCAGAGCCAGGACTCAAACCTGTGATGGGATGTGGGCGTCCTTACGCCAAGCTGATGTTTATTTTTACCTTTTTGAATTATTACAGTGCATGCATATTTTTAAATTTACTAAATTATATATTTTAAAATAATTTTAATTAATTTTAAAAATGAATAAATATAAAATAAGTAAAGTGAAAATTAATTTAAAAAATTTATAAATCAGTAAATTAAAAAATAATGATGCATTGTAACAATGCTAAAAGGTAAAAATAACTCATCTTGGTAGGCATTTGGTACAAGGACTAAGCTGCTACTTGGTATGCCCATACCCAGCTGCTGGTTCACACCTCAAATGCCCACAGTAACTGGGGCTGAGCTAAGCCAAATCTTGGATCCAGGAACTCAATCCCAGGAATGAGGAACCCAGTTACTTGAGATATCACCATTGCCTTCCAGGGCCCACATTCGCAGAAAGCTGTAGTCAAGACCCAGAGCGAGGCACTGAACCCAGGCAAGCCGATATGCAGCATGGACATCTTAACTGTTGTCTTAATCACTAGGCTCAACAGCTGCCCCTGAATATAGCTTTCAGAATACGTAGGCTGGGACACACACTGGTCTAGACGAGTGGTTACACCGCTTGTCGAGACTCCAGCATCCCATAGTGGAGGGCCTGGATTCTAGACCCTATTCTGCTTCTGATTCCAGGTTTCTGCTAATGGGCACCTTGGAGGCAGCAGGTGGTGGGTCAAACAGTTGGGTCCCTGCCACCCTTGTGGGAGGCCTGGGCTGCTGTGGGCATTTGCGGAGTGAGCCAACAGATGGGAGGAACTCTTTCTGTCTGTGTGTGTCTCTGTCTTAAATAAAGCTGAAAATTTTTTTAAATGTAGTTTGTTTTAAAGAATAGAGTTCTAAAATGTATATTTAGAGTTTTGTTTACAAAGTATTTGACTGTTCAGGGAACTCAGCATGTTTTAGATTTTTACCTTTGAAAAGCTTTTCAGTCAGAATTGTACTGCTGGTTCTTGAGGGTGACAAGGTTAATAAAAATCAGAAATAAAGAGAAATGAAGCCAGAACTATTTGGTACTTTGACCTTTTATTCTGGATTTAATACTCTAGTACATTGAAAAGAAACAAAGCCAGACCAGATTTATTGATTTGTATATTCTGTGTGTATTCTAATGTAGAAATATATATTTAGTACAAAATTCACTTGGAATTTGAACCATTTTGTTCTCACACCTCAGTATAATTTTGTACCTTCAAATCTTTTTCTGACTTTGACCTTCTTCAGGGAAAGCTTGTTATTGGGCACAACATGCTCTTGGATGTGATGCACACGGTCCATCAGTTCTACTGCCCTCTGCCTGCGGTAAGTGGCTGGCCAGCCTGGGTTCAAAATCCACAGTGCTCTATTACAGAGAACGTGTTTTCTACTTGGGTGCCACCTTCTTGGATGCAGATGTTTCCATGAGAAATTTTTTTAAAGCTTTTTTTAAAAGACTTATGTATTTTGGCCGGCGCCGCGGCTCACTAGGCTAATTCTCCACCTAGCGGCGCCGGCACACCGGGTTCTAGTCCCGGTTGGGGCGCCGGATTCTGTCCCGGTTGCCCCTCTTCCAGGCCAGCTCTCTGCTGTGGCCCGGGAGTGCAGTGGAGGATGGCCCAGGTGCTTGGGCCCTGCACCCCATGGGAGACCAGGAAAAGCACCTGGCTCCTGGCTCCTGCCATCGGATCAGCGCGGTGTGCCGGCCGCAGTGCGCTGGCCGCGGCGGCCATTGGAGGGTGAACCAACGGCAAAGGAAGACCTTTCTCTCTGTCTCTCTCTCTCACTGTCCACTCTGCCTGTCAAAAAAAAAAAGATTTATGTATTTTATTTGAAGTCAAGAGTTACACAGAGAAGGAGAGGCAGAGAGAGAGAGAGAGAGGTCTTTCGTCCGCCGGTTCACTTCTCAGAAGACCCCAAAGGCCAGAGCTGTGCCGATCTGAAGCCAGGAGCTAGGAGCTTCCTCCAGGTCTCCCATGTGGGGTGCAGGGGCCCAAGGAGTTGGGCCATCTTCTACTGCTTTCTCAGGCTACAGCAGAGAGCTGGATAGGAAGTGGAGCAGCTGGGACTCGAACCAGCGCCCATATGGGGTGCCAGCACTGCAGGCAGTGAGTTTACCTGCTACACCACAGCGCCAGCCCCCAGAGAAAATTTTGACAAGCTGTATAAATGAGCCATTTTAAGGAGTTTTCACTCATTTGCCTTTGCCAGAGCAAGGGTAAACATTGTTTCATTGTCTACCTGTCAGTGGTTTGTTCATCTAGTACTGGGCAGGGGTTCCTAGGCCACAGGTGTAGGCCGCTAGTTTGGCACTGCGACAGTTAGATGTGACAATGCCATGGAAGGTGTGTGGTGCCAACTGGGCTGTGTCAGGTCCTACAGGATTCTTTAACCCGCTTGCTTCCCTTAGGTTCTCTGTTGACCTGGGTGCTGTCCTTCCCTGTTCAGCCAGTTTGTCTCAGTGCACCGAAGCACGAGCTTCTTGGTCTCCTCTCTGGCGCTTCCTCTCCTGCTGACTGTCCCCCACCCCTCCATCACTCTGTCCTCCACTCCTTTGTTTTCTCTCCATATTTTCTGTTGGTAATGATCTTACCTGCTTTCATAAGTTCAGCTAGACACCACCATCTGTACCCCCACCTGTGGCCTCTCCTGATTGGATACACATTTCATGACTCCAGACTTCTCCACATGGACAGCTTTCAGACTTGGTGTGCTTGAGAATTTTCATGTCTCAAGCCAGGTATTTACCATATACTATTTTTCATTTCTTCTTCTGTCTCCAACCAGTTCTTTCTCCTGATTCCATTCCTGTCATGATCCGGTCAGTTAAAAAGCCTAGCACTTTTATCTCCATGCTATCTCTCGTATGTGGGTTTTTCTAGTGTCTATTCCAGGTAGCCTTATTTCTTACCAGAATTTAGTACACTGAAGGCAGGATTCCCTGTGCCCCCTCAACAGTCAGTCCCTCCTTTCACCCAGAAGTGGGTATGTTTTTTTCTATGATGGCCACATTGTGAAATACTTTGTTTTCCAGGTTGTAAAGTCTCTATCACATGTCTCAACTCTGTCTCTGTCATTAGAATACATCAAGAAAAGGGCATGGATATGTTTCAGCAAAATGGGATCTGCGGGCCATAGTTTGGCAATCCCTGCTTTAAGCTGCCATCGGATTAGATTAATCTTCTGTTATTTCTGAACTGGAAGGCATCTCCTCAGAGCTCAGTGTCATTTGTGTGTCTGCAAACCTTCAGCTCCTTCACATTTCTCAGGTCATGTTGGTAGATCAGCATCTGACTGCTCTCCTTTGGAAGAGTTTGAGCCAGCCCAGCTTTGAGTGTGCTGCTCCCCTTGTGTACACCTGAATGTTTCATCACTTCCATGACAACCCTGTCCTCTGTGTGACTCAGAGCCTTAGTTGTGATTCTCAGACCTGAGTGTGGATTTGCGTTTTCTGCATTTCAAGAGCTAACATTTCTTTCAGGTCAACCACTTCCTATTGGCCAGAAAGACCAAAGTAGCAGCTCGTCTCCTAATTTTTTGGCCGTTAAAGCAATGATTTTATCAATAAGGAAAGAGGAATGTCTATTTAATACCAAGTAACTTGGCACATAGGAGGCCTTAAATATCAGTTTAACTAAGAAATATCTTCTGACTGCTCCAGTTCTACCATGTGCTGATGTCTGACTCTGTTCACGTCACTGGCCCTGCTCAGAATTCTGAAATTCCTTGTTTTTCCATCCAGTTGCTTCTTTTTGGCTCAGCATAGTTGGCTTTCCTGCTTGCGTAGTATAACCACTTGTTACTCCATCTTCCCAGCCTACGCTGCCTTATTTGTACCCAGGTCTGTGGTTCTGGCTATAATTTCCTTCAACTTGAATTTTCTCTGGTTTTTTCAGTGTTGCTGTACTGCTATACAGTGTTGCTTTTCCCTGTCTTCCCAAGGTCTGCCATGCCTTTCCTTATGAAGGACTTCGCCTTGCCTTCTGCCTTGCCCAAGGGGTGGTATGATCTTTTCTCTCTGAACTCCCACAGGATTTGGTGCCTCGAAGGCACATGAAATTTTGTCTTTTATTATCCTGCCACCTTTCCTTCTAGGTGACTGGCCCCTAAGGCAAGGAGTGTAGCCTTATTTACTTATTTATTTGTTTATTTATTTATTTTTGCACGATGTCCACATAGTACTTTGTATATGGCCACTTAATAAATATTTGAAGCTAGTCTTGAATCAGATTCCTGTAGAAAGAACATGAGATTCATTGCAAAATAGAAAGTAGGTTAGGGTAAATTTCTCTTTTAAGATTTATTTACTTACTTGAAAGAGTCAGTAGAGAGATAAGGAGAGACAGAGAGATGTCTTCCATTCACTGGTTCACTTTCCAAAGGGCTGCAACAGCCAGGGCTGAGCCAGGTCAAAGCCAGGAAGCAGGAGCTGCTTCTGGGTCTCCCACATGGGTGTAGGGGCCCAAGCACTTGGCCCTTTCCCATTGTTTTCCCACGGGCATTAGCCAAGAGCTGGGTCTGAAGGTAGCAGCCGGGACTTGAACCGGTCTGCCAGTGCTGCAGGCAGTGGCTTAACTGGCTGACCCACATTGCCAGCCTTAGGATAAGTGGTTTTACCCCTTGCTTTATTAATAAGGCTATCAGAGTAAGTTGCTTAACTTTTTTATATTCTGGCATGATCAGAGGAAATAAATGGTTTTCTTCTGTCTACCTTTGGAAGAAATGATGAGAGTAAACGAGAAAACCTGTTTATAGTGGTAGAACTTTGACATCCACAGGCATTAGAGTTTACATTTTAAAGTACTCCATGGCATCTGTGTTTTGGAGCTGCCTTTCAGGGGAGTCTCTTCTCGGGAGTCTCCCAGGTTCTTGAGCGTGACCTTTTCCAAAGTGCTGGTCTGGAACTGTACTATATGTTGGCCCTGGAGGTAGCCGAAGTCTACTTTTTTCACGCTTACAAAGCTTTTTAGTGGTTCTGAGAGATTACAAACAGTCATTATTGCATTTTTGTTCGACTGAGCATTGAAACCACTTGTCATGCATTGTCCATTAATTTAATGATAGCCATTGAAAAACTGGAGGAGAGTTCAAGCTCACTAAATGCAGTCTGTGTTTGCAAGCTTGGAAAGCTAATTGGAAATGGCAGTGTCCTGTGAAGCATGAACAACGTTGAAGAGAAGTGTGGTTTACAAAGGGTCAGGAGTGGGACTGTTCAGTCTAGCATGGCAATTATGTATGTAAATGAGCTAATGCATTATTAGAGTGCTCGCAGTTCTAGACTTCCCGGTCAAAATAAACGTGGGAAATGAATTGTCTAATTTAGACACTTACTGTTAGTGCCACTTTAGCAATTTTCTGAATAAAGCAGCAATCAGGTGTGTATTAGAAGATCTGTGTTTTAATAGCTATTTTATCTGACATTTCAAAGATGATTGCAATAGAGGTTTACTCTAGTTTACAGAATATCCAGTTCCTGTGTAAGCCATTTAATTTAAATGACCCTTGTAATCTCACTAATTATGATAAATTTGTTTCATAGAGCATAACCTGTTGGCTATTAGTGCAGCTTTTCTGGCCTCTCAAATATGTAGTCTTCTACATATAATGAAACCTCTGCCCTCCTACTTCAGTCATAAAATCCTTAAATTGGTCTTTTGTGCTTTTGCAAAGATTAGTTACCAGGTAATATGGTTCCCAATAAGTGAGTGAGGAAAGTAGGATGAATTTTTAAAAATAATTAATTATTAACCAGAAATGGGTTTTTGCAGTTTAGCTTAAGGCCTGGGTGAGGTGTGACTGAGGAGACAGCTGTGGAACTGAACTGCTTACGTACGTTTTTTTCATACTGTGAGTATATTGGGAAAATTGTAACAAGTCATTTTTTGTTTTTTTAGGACTTAAATGAGTTTAAGGAGATGACATCGTGTGTTTTTCCCAGGTAAGCATTTTGATTTGTTTTTCACTTAAACAATCATTGTGACTTACGCAATGCAAATAGGTATATAGTAATTTATCAGAATGATTAGATCATGATTAGAATCCAGTTGATCTAGGCTGGGGAAAGATTTCATATCTCCAGCTTTGTGACAGTGGAGTTTTACAGTTCTTGATTGGTTTGGTTATCACATTAAAAGTGAAAATTTGTGCTGAGAGTGAAAGTAGGCAGCAACACCTTTTTTCTTATCTCACATCTTGCTGTCTGAAGAGCTGCTGAAGTTGCTTGAGATAATACTTACTTTGTTATATGAGGCTGTGCCTTGTGGCTGTTGAAGTGTCCAGCTGAGAGTACCCTCAGCAGGCAAGAACTGTGTGGCTGGAGACTCTTCCCTCCACTAGGCAGTGCTCCTGTCCTTCAGTGTGTCAGCAGTCGGCGTTCCCATGAGTTCTATGTCTGGTAGACCACATGTCAGGCATGCGCAGCTTACAGGGCAAAGGATGGGTTTTAAGATCCTTTCACAGAGGGACGTGCATGGCAGCTGGACAGCGACTCTTTCAGCTGGGCTATTTCTGGCCTGTAATCCACAGTGTTTACACTTAATGTGAAAAGAAATGCAGTTTTTATATCAGTGGCTGCTGTCTCTCTCTCACCTTTCACACACACTCACACACACGGTCTCTGAAATAGAATAGTGCCATATTGGTCTTTTTAGTATTTCTAGTCTCTGAAATAGATAATAAGAAACAACGTTGGTATGAAACTACTAAAAGCAGACTTGGGTCTTCTGTAAGAATTCATACAAACCTGGGTGGCGGCAGTCGATGGTAGCTGTTTGGGAGTGTCCGACCCGTACACGAACCGTGTGGAAACATCTGGGGGATGTTTGACTCTTGAGATTGCTGGAGCCCATGCTCACAGGGTTCAAGCAGCTGTGGAACTGTGCCCTGAGTGCATCAGAGCGTGGACCCTCCCATGGCCACTTGATGAAGCTCCCAGTGGTGCGACTGAGCCCCCAGGCTGCTGTGGCAAGGATGCCAGTGCTAGGGTCGGAGTGGCTCATGCGCCTTGTTCCTGTGGCCACTGTCAAGTATTTTAACTGTATACCAAGGATGCATTTTATTATTTAAGTAGGGATTTTGTGTATTAACTATTTTATGCTTTTTGAGTAAAATACATTTTGAACATTGATAGACATTCTGTTTGTCTTATTAAAAATTCTTTTGTTTTCAGACTCTTGGATACAAAATTGATGGCCAGCACACAACCTTTTAAGGTATTCCTTAAATTTGAGATATCGGTATTAAGTTGTTGGAATTTTCTGAATTATTATGAAGACCTTTAGAATTCTGGTCTATTTAAACATTGAACATACAGAGCTATTTAAATGTCATTTCAGGGGCCAGCGCCATGGCTCACTTGGCTAATCCTCCGCCTGTGGCGCCTGAATCCCATATGGGCCCCAGGTTCTGGTCCTGGTTGCTCCTCTTCCAGTCCAGCTCTCTGCTGTGGCCCGGGAAGGCAGAGGACGATGACCCAAGTAATTGGGTGCCTGCACTCATGCGGGAGACCAGGAGGAAGCACCTGGCTCCTGGCTTCGGATCGGTGCAGTGTGCCGGCTGTAGCAGCCATTTGGGGGGTGAACCAATGGAAAGAAGACCTTTCTCTCTGTCTCTCTCACTGTCTATAACTCCACCTATCAAATAAGTTAAAAGAAATAATTTCAAATATATCAAGAAAAGGAAGGAAAGAGAAGAAATAGAGAAGTAAATGACCAGAAAAAGATATAGCAAAGTGTGGGTAGAGTTTATTTTGGGGTGGTAGAATTATTTTTTCTTTTATTCTTTTTGAATGTAATTTTTAATATTAAAATATTTACTTTTGAAAAGCTTATACATGCACATAGTTTTAATTTTACTTTCCTTATTTTATATATTTTGGATATAGCTCGATTTTAAAAAAAAATAATATTTCCTCTTTTATGTATCAAAATTCACCGAACAATGAATTCCTGGTTGCAAGAGACTATTTTTTGCACTTCTTTGTAAGTCTTTGTCTAAAGTTGAGCAAAAGCATGAGTGCTATGGATATATTTTTGAATAAAGAAAATTCTAGTCAAGGTATTTGCTACTGTGGGAAGTGACTTATCTAACTGAGTAAGATAAATGCCAGAACAGTATTGCTTAATGCTAAAAGATTTTTAGTATTTAACATAGCTGTAAAAAATATTTCATTGTATTTTTCTTTCCATATAGTGAAAACTAGACTTGCTGATTCTCTCACCCTGAGTAAACAGTGGCTTCTGTGTTTCTTTAAAGAACACAAGGGGGCAGCACGAGATGCTTTTTCTTTCTTCTTTTTTTTTATTGCCCTGACACTCTGTGAATCTCTTTAATGCATGTTGCACTGAGGTGGCGAATTCTCATAATTCTCAACTTCCTGGTTTGCAGGATATCATTAACAACACATCCCTTGCGGAATTGGAAAAACGCTTAAAAGAGACACCTTTCAGCCCTCCTAAAGTTGGTAAGAATATTAAACAACCTTGAAACCAAACTCTGTGATAATTATGATGTAATTGTAGAAATGAGGTGAAATGTCTCTAGAAACGATCTTGCACATTTATAGATTTTGGCTGAGTTAATGTGTTCATGCTCTGTATGTTCAGTCACTGTTTTCTGAATAAAGATGGTCTCCTAATTATACATTTATCTTATGCTAATAGTGTTGGGTAAGCGTTCATTGAGAAGTTCGGTAATTAGAGCTTCAAGGCTTTTACCTCATGCTTGGAATTCTCCCAAAACTTGAAGTGTCTTTTTTTTCACCCTGTGGTGCATATTCTAAGCAGAGACAAGAAAGTTGGTGGTTAATGGGGGTAAAATGAAAATGCATTTACTGTCTCAGAACAACCCCAGAACTGGGTTAACAGAAGAGATTAAAGGTGACTTCCACGGACCTGCCGCCTCCAGAGCTGGCTTAGGGAGTAGAAACGGTAGCATTGAGGCAAACCGCTGGTTGGAGGAGGGGTGGGGGAGTTGTGGGATGGAAGTGTTTGGCCATCTGGCCCCTACCCAGGTCCTTGGTGAGCCTTCCAGGTGCTACTTCCTTGGTCTCTGATAGCCTTGCTGTGCTGCTGACACTGTAATTAGCATTCCATTAGCTGTAGCCTGAAAACTTCCAAAGGCATTGATAATAGGACTAATGGTTCAGAAATTGATAATGGAAGGTATTAAAGCAGCCAAGATTACAGTTATTTGCTTCCCTTTCTGGGTAATAATTCAAGATAGGAATTAAGAAAAGGGGTATCGGTGGGGGGCAGAAAACTTAGATCTCTCCTATAACTATATAATGGAAATAATTGATTTGAGAATGCTTTGTGGCTGGTGGTAGAGGAGAGGGTATTACTTAGGTGGCTAACATGCTAAAAGGTTTTTTTTTTTTTTAAAGCTAATATTTAACACTTAACAGAAGTCCAAGAATTCTTGCTTAAAGAGCATTGTATTGATATAAAAACAGTTGTAGTCTTTTCATTGTTAACACCCATTCATGCTTTTGATTCTATGTTGTATTAACCTGGATGTTCATTTCCAGAATGTTTCTAGGAAATGATGACTTATGGGTTATGGTTTTTTCTGTTATCTCTAAAAAATTCTGGTATCAGGTAGAGAGTTCAATCTGAAGCAGATTACTTGTCTCAGACTGGACCCTGCCAGCCTGTGTGTGTCAGTGTGACAGATGGCTGTGTTATAGCATGGTCTTTGCTATGAAGTGGCCCCTTGATCCGAGGACAGCATTACAGAAGTTCTGACCTATTTTGGGAGGTGGTTGTGCTGTCATCTTTGGATCTCTGAGCTTGGAAACACAGTAAAGGACAATATTAAATTTGAGCAGCCAATATTGAATTGTAGTCTTTTGTTTCTGGGGGCAGATTTTCCTGGGACATCAATGGAAAGCAATTACTGAGTATTTACCACTTACTGTGTACTGGGTAAGAGCTCTACTTACATTTTCCCCTTTGATCCTCACAAAAGCCTCTTGAGGGAGGTGTGATTATCTCCATTACAGAAGTGAAGGCTCAGGTGAAGTGACTTGCCCAAGGTCACAGGACAAGGAAGCGGCTGGGAGAGATTCAGGCCCTGAGGGTATGACTGCAGAGTGCAGGGTGTTCATCTCTGCTCTGATGTTCCGTACTGTCTTCATGTGATCAATGTGTGTGAGGGAAGAATCTCCTTTCCATGACCTGAGAAAGCACTCAGAAGTGGAATAGTTGTCAAAGAGCCAGTTACGCATAAGTGTCAATAGCTTCTCTCCAGGTGGGCTGAGGAGGCCCAAGGCTGAGTCTGCGATGACTTAACTGAACATAGACTGCTGTCTGGTATTGAAAGGTATTGTATGGAGAAAATTAAGAAATTACTTAAGTTTTTTTCTGCTGATTTAGGATTTTTCTGTAGCAGATAATATTGCAATTTGGATTTAGTAGATCAATGTGCTTACTAGTCTTCATGTTTTATAATGTCTTAGGGGAAACTTTTTTTTTCTTTTTAGAAAGTGCGGAAGGTTTTCCCAGTTATGACACAGCTTCTGAACAGCTTCACGAGGCAGGCTATGATGCTTATATCACAGGACTGTGCTTCATCTCCATGGCAAATTACCTAGGTACTCAGAATATGCCTTTCTGTCCAGAGTACACGGTGGCTCGAGTGGATCTCACCTGTCTCCCTTAGGCAGATCAGGCTGCTGTGACAAAGTAGCTTCCCCCGGTTCTGCAGGCTGGCAAATCTTAAGATCAAGGCACCTGCACATCTGGGGTTTGCTGTGAGCCTGCTTTGCAGACGTCTGGCTTCTCATGGTGTCCTCCTGTTGTGGAGAACCAAGTGAGAGGAAGCCCACCTGTCTCTTGTAGGTTACTGATACCCTTCATGAAGGCTCCACCCACCTGACCTAATTACCTGCAAAGGTCTTATCCTCATACAGTCACGTGGGGGAGTAGGCTTCAGCGTAGAAATTTTGGGGTGACACAATGATTGGTCCATGCCACTCCCATTTCCCTGGGATCTACTCACTCATTTGGAGGCTGGACAGTTTTGAGGTAGGAGTTGGAGGAGACCAGGGGAGGGAGGAACCCCTGACACTACCTGTGGTGTGGTCCTTAGTCCCTAAGAGCACCTCTTGCCCTGGCTGAACCATATTGTTGACTGAAATACATTTCCCGACTTTTGTCTGTGTTATTGTATAATACTGCCTCTTTTCTTCATTAGGTTCTTTTCTCAGTCCTCCAAAAATTCATGTGTCTGCCAGATCAAAACTCATTGAACCTTTTTTTAACAAGTAAGTAATCAGTGGGTCCCAGTCCTCAGCCAATCCTCAAGTTCTCTGACTGTGAAAGAGCCTGGTATCTGGGATGATTGGGAGCTGCAGTACAGTTTTAGAAGAGCTATTTCTCATTTGTATTAACTGAACTGGTTGGTTTTTTGTTTTGTTTTTTTTTTTTTTTGAAAATAGAAAATGACCCTTTGGGAAACAATTCACTAAATATGTTGAATAGAAAAATTGAAAACATGGACAAAGGTAGTGCATCTCCTCCAAGAAAAAAGAACTGGTGGTTTTGGCATTTAAATGACCTGCAAGGGGGAGTGGGCACTTAGCCTAGAAGTGCCAGGGTTCAATTCCCAGCTCCAGCTCCTGGTTTCAGCTTCCTGCCAACACAGACCCTGGGAAACAGCACTGATGGCTCAAGTAATTGTGTTGGCCCCCTTCGTGGGACACCTGGTTTGTGTTCCAACTCCTGGCTCCAGCCCTAGCCCAACCGTGGCCACTTCAGGCATTTGGAGAGTTAAGCAGTGAATGGGAGTTTTCCCTGTATGTCTTGCTCTCTAACCCTCAATTAAATGAATGAACGGATGATCTACAAGGGAGATGTGTATGTGTATAGATTTTACATGTAAGATTATGATTTCTACCTGCATATTATCCAATCAAATAATACTATTTCTCAGAAGGTGTTGGTTATACAAATGGTCAGATTACCTCTTTTTTGTTTATCTTTCATTATTTGAGTGGATCCAGTAAAGACTTGCTCACGTGTCTTCATTGTATGAAGTCGGTATAATTTAGGGAGAAGTCTTAAGTTCAGAGCTTTTTTTTAAGGAATCTCAAGATTCTTACTCCAGAAAGCCAGCTTGACGAAGTTGAGGCTAAAGTTAAGGAGGTGAATCTCAAGCCAGCCACAGCTGGGCTCTGTGACAGAGCCCTGAACCTTCTTTACCCCAGCTTGCTTGGCAGGGTTGGCTCAGGAGATTCTTCGTGAGCCAGACAGAAAAAGGCTGCCCACGTCCAACATTGCTCCTGGAAGTAAGAACTATTTTGGGGTTGGGTTGATTACATCACTTCCTTTCATTATGTACAGCACTTTACAACCCTGTCATTGTTGCTTTCTGAGATTAAAATGCTGTCTCCTTAATGATGCCTGCATAAATGCTGGCACCATAGTACTTAAGTGGTGCGATGCAGAGACAAATGTGAATGCCAGACACCACAATTCCTGCAGATTCTGAACTGGTTTTATCTGAGTTAGTGTATTTTATAGTTCTAAGACTTTTTAGCTTTTTCTTTTTAAAAAATATTTATTTTTTAATTTGAAAGAAAGAGTGACAGACAGTTGATTAGAGATCTTGGATTCATTGGTTCACTTTCCAAATGCTCTCAATGGCCGTGGTTGGGCCAGGTCAATGCCAGGAACCCAGAACTCAATCTGAATTTCCCATGTAGGTGGCAGGGACCCATGTACTTGAGTCATATACTGCCTCCCATAGTACACCTTAGCAGGAAGCTGATGAGATGCTGGGTAGCCAGGACTCAAACGAGATATTCCCAAGAGGGATACTGGCATTTCAAGTGGCAATGTAACTGCCATGCCAAACATCACACCTGTTTTTTTTATTTTTCTTTTAATCTTTGTTCTTTTCTGTGGAGGGTAAGAGGTATGTCTGACTTTCAAAACTTTTTTTTTAAAAAAGACTTATCATTTGAAAGACAGAGTGAGAGAGAGGGAGAGACAGAGATCTTCCACCTGCTGGTTGACTCCCCAAATGAAATGGCCGGGACTGGGCAAGGTCAAAGCTAACAGACTTGAATTCCAAACGGTTCTCCCACGTGGGTGCAGGAACCCAAGTACTTGGGCCATCTACCATTGCTTTCCCAGGCATATTAGCAGGGAGCTGGATTGGAAGTGGAACAACCGGAAGTGGAGCAGCTGAAACTTGAAACAATGCCCATATTGGATGCCAGCACTGCAGGCTGTGGCTTACCTGCTGCACCACAGTACTGGCATCCATTCTTTCATTTCTTTTTTTTTTTTTAACTTTTATTTAATGAATATAGATTTCCAAAGTTCAGCTTATGGATTACAATGGGCCCCCCCAACCCAATGACTTCCCTCCCACCCACAACCCTCCCCTTTCCCACTCCCTCTCCCCTTCCATTCTTCAATTTTCTTTATATACAGAAGATCAGTTTAGTATACATTAAGTAAAGATTTCAACAGTTTGCACCCACATAGAAACACAAAGTGAAAAATACTGTTTGAGTACTCGTTATAGCATTAAATCACAATGTACAGCACATTAAGGACAGAGATCCTACATGAGGAGTAAGTGCACAGTGACTCCTGTTGTTGACTTTACAAATTGACACTCCTGTTTATGGCATCAGTAATCTCCCTATACTCCAGTCATGAGTTTCCAAGGCTATGGAAGCCTTTTGAGTTCACCGACTCTTATCTTATTTAGACAAGGTCATAGTCAAAGTGGAAGTTCTTTCCTCCCTTCAGAGAAAGGTACCTCCTTCTTTGAAGACCTGTTCTTTCCACTGGGATCTCACTCACAGAGATCTTTCATTTAGGTGTTTTTTTTTTGTTGTTTGTTTGTTTTGCCAGAGTGTCTTGGCTTTCCATGCCTGAAATATTCTCATGGGCTTTTCAGCCGGATCCGAATGCCTTTAGGGCTGATTCTGAGGCCAGAGTGCTGTTTAGGACATCCGCCATTCTATGAGTCTGCTGTGTATCTCGCTTCCCATGTTGGATCGCTCTTCCCTTTTTTATTCTATCGGTTAGTGTTAGCAGACACTAGTCTTGTTTATGAAATCGCTTTGACTCTTAGTCCTTTCATTATGATCAATTGTGAACAGAAATTGATCACTTGGACTAGTGAGATGGCATTGGTACATGCCACCTTGATGGGATTGAATTGGAATCCCCTGATACGTTTCTAACTCTACCATTTGGGGCAAGTCAGCTTGAGCATGTCCCAAATTGTACATCTCTTCCCTCTCTTATTCCCACTCTTATATTTAACAGGGATCACATTTCAGTTAAATTTCAACACTTAAGAATAACTGTGTATTAACTACAGAATTAAACCAGTAGTATTAAGTAGAACAGACAAAAAAAAATACTAAGAGGGATAATGTATTAAGTTGTTCATTAACAGTCAGGGCTATGCTGATCAAGTCACCATTTTTCATAGTGTCCATTTCACTTCAACAGGTTTCCTTTTGGGTGTTCAGTCAGTTGTCACTGATCAGGGAGAACATATGATATTTGTCCCTTTGGGACTGGCTTATTTCACTCAGCATGATGTGTTCCAGATTCCTCCATTTTGTTGTAAATGACCGGATTTCATTGTTTTTTACTGCGTTATAGTATTCTAAAGAGTACATATCCCATAATTTCTTTATCTAGTCTACCATTGATGGGCATTTAGGTTGGTTCCAGGTCTTAGCTATTGTGAATTGAGCTGCAATAAACATTAGCATGCAGACCGCTTTTTTGTTTGCCAATTTAATTTCCTTTGGGTAAATTCCAAGGAGTGGGATGGCTGGGTCAAACGGTAGGGTTATATTCAGGTTTCTGAGGAATCTCCAGACTGGCTTCCATAGTGGCTTGACCAGTTTGCATTCCCACCAACAGTGGGTTAGTGTCCCTTTTTCCCCACATCCTCGCCAGCATCTGTTGTTGGTAGATTTCTGTATGTGAGCCATTCTAACTGGGGTGAGGTGAAACCTCATTGTGGTTTTGATTTGCATTTCCCTGATTGCTAGTGATCTTGAACATTTTTTCATGTGCCTGTTGGCCATTTGGATTTCCTGTTTTGAAAAATGTCTATTGAGGTCCTTGGCCCATCTCTTAAGTGGGTTGTTGGTTTTGTTTTTGTGGAGTTTCTTGATCTCTTTGTAGATTCTGGTTATTAACCCTTTATCTGTTGCATAGTTTGCCAATATTTTTTCCCATTCTGTCGGTTGTCTCTTCACTCTCCTGACTGTTTCTTTTGCAGTACAGAAACTTCTCAATTTGATGCAATCCCAATAGTTGATTTTGGCTTTGACTGCCTGTGCCTCCTGGGTCTTTTCCAGAAACTGTTTGCCTGTGCCAATATCTTGAAGGGTTTCTCCAATGTTCTCTAATAGCTTGATGGTGTCTGGTCGTAGATTTAGGTCTTTAATCCATGTTGAGTGGATTTTTGTGTAAGGTGTAAGGTAGGGGTCTTGCTTCATGCTTCTGCACGTGGAAATCCAGTTTTCCCAGCACCATTTATTGAATAGACTGTCCTTGCTCCAGGAATTGGTTTTAGATCCTTGGTCAAATATAAGTTGGCTGTAGATGTTTGGGTTGATTTCTGGTGTTTCAATTCTGTTCCATTGGTCTATCCATCTGTTTCTGTACCAGTACCATGCTGTTATGATTACAACTGCCCTGTAGTATGTCCTGAAATCTGGTATTGTGATGCCTCCGGTTTTGTTTTTGTTGTACAAGATTGCTCTAGCTATTTGAGGTCTCTTGTGCCTCCATATGAATTTCAGCATCATTTTTTCTAGATCTGAGAAGAAGGTCTTCAGTATCTTGATTGGGATTGCATTGAATCTATAAATTGCTTTTGGGAGAATGGACATTTTGATGATGTTGATTCTTCTGATCCATGAGCATGGAAGATTTTTCCATTTTTTGGTATCCTCTTCTATTTCTTTCTTTAAGATTTTGTAATTCTCATCGTAGAGCTCTTTAATGTCCTTGGTTAAGTTTATTCCAAGGTATTTGATTGTTTTTGTAGCTATTGTGAATGGGATTGATCTTAGCAGTTCTTTCTCAGCCGTGGCATTGCTTGTGTATACAAAGGCTGTTGATTTTTGTGCATTGATTTTATATCCTGCCACTTTGCCAAACTCCTCTATGAGTTCCAATAGTCTCTTAGTAGAGTTCTTTGGATCCCCTAAGTAAAGAATCATATTGTCTGCAAAGAGGGATAGTTTGACTTCTTCCTTCTCAATTTGTATTCCTTTAATTTCTTTTTCTTGTCTACTGGCTCTGGCTAAAACTTCCAGAACTATGTTAAATAGCAGTGGTGAGAGTGGGCATCCCTGTCTGGTGCCAGATCTCAGTGGAAATGCTTCCAACTTTTCCCCATTCAATAGGATGCTGTCTGTGGGTTTTTCATAAATTGCTTTGATTATATTGAGGAATGTTCCTTCTATACCCAATTTGCTTAGAGTTTTCATCATGAAAGGGTGTTGAATTTTATCCAATGCTTTCTCTGCATCTATTGAGATAATCATATGGTTTTTCTTCTACAGTCTGTTAATGTGGTGTATCATATTGATTGATTTGCAAATGTTGAACCATCCCTGCATACCAGGGATAAATCCCACTTGGTCTGGGTGGATGATTTTTCTGATGTGTTGTTGTATTCTATTGGTGAGAATTTTATTGAGGATTTTTGCGTCTGTGTTCATCAGGGATATTGGTCTGTAATTTTCTTTCAGTACTGCATCTTTCTCTGGCTTAGGGATTAAGGTGATGCTGGCTTCATAGAATTTGGGAGGATTCCATCTTCCATCTTTTTCGATTGTTCTGAATAGTTTGAGAAGAAATGGAATTAGTTCATCTTTAAATGTCTGGTAGAATTGAGCAGTGAATCCATCTGGTCCTGGGCTTTTCTTTGTTGGGAGGGCCTTTATTACTGTTTCAATTTCTGTTTCAGTTATGGGTCTATTTAGGTTTTCTATGTCTTCATGGTTCAATTTAGGTAGATTGCATGTGTCCAGGAATCTATCCATTTCTGATAGATTTTCCTGTTTGCTGGCATGCAAGTCCTTGTAGTAATTTCTGACGATTCTTTTTATTTCTGTGGTGTCTGTTGTTACGTTTCCTTTTTCATCTCTGATTTTATTGATTTGGGTCTTTTCTCTTCTTTTTTTAGTTAGTTGGGCCAATGGGGTGTCAATTTTGTTTATTTTTTCAAAAAACCAGCTCTTCGCTTGGCTGATTTTTTGTAATTTTTTTTTGGATTCAATCCTGTTAATTTCTTCTCTGATTTTAATTATTTCTCTTCTCCTACTAGATTTGGGTCTGGTTTGCTGCAGTTTTTCTAGGTCCTTGAGATGCGCTGAAAGCTCATTTATTTGGTACCTTTCCAGTTTCTTGATATAAGCACCTATTGCTATAAACTTGCCTCTCAATACTGCTTTTGCCGTATACCATCAGTTTTGATATGTTGTGTTGTTATCCTCATTTACTTCCAGAAAGTTTTTGATTTCTCTTTTGATTTCTTGAATGACCCAGTGTTCATTCAGGAGCATGTTGTTCAGTCTCCATGTGTTTGCATACTTTCTAGGGTTTCCTGAGTTGCTAATTTCCAGCTTCATTCCGCTGTGGTCTGAGAAGCTGCATGGTATGATTCTAATTCTTTTAAATTTGCTGAGACTTGCTTTATGGCCTAGTATGTGATCAATCCTAGAGAACGTTCCATGCACTGCTGAGAACAATGTAAAGTCTTTAGATGTAGGATTGAAAGTTCTGTAGATATCTGTTAGATCCATTTGGGCAATAGTGTCGATTAAATCTGTTGTTTCCTTGTTGATCTTCTGTCCGGATGATCTGTCTATTTCTGAGAGTGGAGTATTGAAGTCCCCCAGTACTATTGTATTGGAATCTAAGTCTCCCTTTAAGTCCCTTAACATATCTTTTAAATAGACCAGTGCCCTGTATTTAGGTGCATATACATTTATAATAGTTACATCTTCCTGTTGAATTAAACCCTTAATCATTATATAGTGCCCCTCTTTGTCTCTCTTAACAGTTTTTGTATTAAAGTTTATTTTGTCTGATATTAATATGGCTACACCTGCTTTTTTTTTGGTTTCTGTTGGCATGGAATATCTTTTTCCAACCTTTCACTTTCAGTCTGCATGCCTCTTTGTTAGAAAGATGTGTTTATTGTAGGCAGCAAATAGTTGGGTTTTGTTCCTTAATCCATTCAGCCAGTCTGTACCTTTTAACTGAAGAGTTAAGTCCATTCACGTTTAATGTGACTATTGATACATAGTGACTTTGCCCTGCCATTTTCCCGAAGATATTTTCTAGTATATGCTTTGAGCTTCCTATGCTCTTTTACTGGTAGGTTTTCTTCCTTTACCTTCTTTCATATTGATGGCCGGGTTTCTGTGTTTCTGAGTGTAGCACATCTTTAAGTATCTTTTGCAGGGCCAGACTAGTGGCGGCAAACTCTTTCAATTTCTGTTTGCTATGAAAGGTCTTTATTTCACCTTCATTCACAAATGAGAGCTTAGTAGGATATATTATTCTGGGCTGGCAATTTTTCTCTCTTAGCACCTGTGCTATGTCTCGCCATTCCCTCCTAGCCTGTAGTGTTTCTGATGAGAAGTCTGCTGTGAGTCTAATTGGAGATCCTCTGAGAGTAATCTGACGTTTCTCTCTTGCGCATTTTAGGATCTTTTCTTTATGTTTCACTGTGGTGAGTTTAATTACCACGTGTCGTGGTGAGGATCTCTTTTGGTCATGTTTACTAGGGGTTCTATGAGCTTCCTGTACTAGGATGTCTCTGTCCTTCTCCAAACCCGGAAAGTTCTCTGCTAGTATCTCACTAAAAAGGCCTTCTAATCCTTTCTCTCTCTCCATGCCTTCAGGAACTCCTAGAACTCGAATGTTGGTTTTTTTAATAGTATTCCCGACAATATTTTTTAGATTTCTAATTTCCTCTTCTTTTCTTTGGTTTGACTGTATGTTTTCCTGTGCTCTGTCTTCTAAGTCCGATATTCTCTCTTCTGTTTCACTGACTCTGTTTTTTAGACTCTCTAATGTGTTTGTCATTTGATCTATTGAGTTCTTCATTTCATTTTGATTTCTCTTCACTATCACACTTTCCTGTTCTACTAGTTTCTGCATTTCATTTTGATTCTTCCTTAAAATTTCATTTTCATGAGAGATTTTCAATCCTGTCCAATAAGGATTTCTGTAGTTCAAGGATTTGCTTTTGAAAACTTCTAAATGTTCTTATCATAAATTTGTTGAAATCCATATCTTGCATTTCTTCTATCTCATCATCTTCATAAGTGGACTGTCTGCTGTTGGAGGAGCCTTGGAGGCTTGAGATGGGTGTGGCCAGAGAGCTCTGCTTGGTTCTTCTGGGTTACGGGTGTGCAAAGGTGACACCCTCAGGTTATGCATGGTAAATCTCTCTCTTTTTATTTATTTATTTATTTATTTTATTTTATTTATTCAGGAGGTAAGTAATACTGCACGGCTGAGCAGAATTGATGGTATTTAGCTTACAATCTCTGGCTTCTACCCAAAGAGTCTGTGTGGGCTCAGTTTCTCCTGCGGACTCCCACTGGGTTGCCTAGGCTACTGAATTGTAGTGCCTCAGTTCCTTAGCTCTCCCCTTTTGTTATGTATATGCAGAATGGGGCCTGCTGTTTGTCTCTTGCTTGCCTTTGCAAGGTTGGCGGAGAGAGAAACTCACCTGTTCCAGTACCCCCCCACCTTTTTTTTTTTTCCTTCTCTCCTGTTGTCAGTCTGGTGAACTTTCCCGCCTCAAGCCTGCTTCCCTCTAGATTCTGTTTGCCGTTTCCCCGCCAATGTCTTGGGTTACTGAGCTCACCTGACCCTTCCAGCGCCGATGTGTGGACTCGGAGCCCTGGGCTTCCCTGCTCTCCCCGCTGGTCGTCTGTGTCACATTCATTCCCCTTCCAGCACTGGCACGCAGACCCTGCGGCTCCCGCGGCTTGGCTTCTGTGCGTTGGGCAACCTTGCTCTCCCTGTAGGTCCTCTGAGTCATAGCCACTAGATCCGGAAGAGTTTCCTCTGCAATTTTTTTCCTGATCCTTTTTCTGAGGCTACCGTAACTCCACTTTTATTAAACTAAATTTTCCCGGACTATCGGTGCGTGCCCTCACTATTCCACCATCTGGGCTCCGCCCCATTCTTTACATTTCTGTGTACATGATATTAAATCCATTGTTCCAGAATATTTTTCACATGGGAGATATTTACGTATTTGTAAATATTCAAAACAGCAATCCTGCTTCTGAAAAGCAAGTCCTTGTAAAGTCAGGTGATTAGACAGGAACTGGATTAGAGGCTTTATCTGTTTTATCAGTTACATATGTGACCAGCATGCAAAGCAATCAAAATAAATTTTGATTAAAAAGCTGAGCTGTGGGGCCAGTGTTGTGATGTACTCACCCACCTGCAGTGCTGGCTTCCCATGTGAGTGCTGGCTCAATTCCTGGCTGCTACCCTTCTGATCCAGTTCTCTGCTCATGTGCCTGGGAAGGCAACAGAAGATTGGCCAAGTTCTTGGGCCCTTCCACCCAGGTGTGAGACCCAGATGAAGTTCCAGACTCCTAGCTTTGGCCTGGCCCAGCCTGGGGTCACTTTGGTCATTTAGGGAATGGTCCAGCCGATGAAAGACTGATCTGTCTCTCTCTCTGTCTCTTCCTCTCTCTGCCTTTCAAATTAAAAAAAAAAAAAATGCTTAAGGATCAGTGCTGTGACATGGCTGGTAAAGCTGCCATCTGTAGTGCCGGCAACTCATATGGGCACCAGTTCGTGTCCTGGCTGCTCCACTTCAGATCCAGCTCTCTGCTATGGCCTGGGAAAGCAGTAAAAAAGATGGCCCAAGTCCTTGGGCCCCTGCACCAGTGTGGGAGACCTAGAAGAAGCTCCCAACTCCTGGCTTTGGATCGGTGCAGCTCCGGCTGTTGTGGCCATCTGGGGAGTGAGGCAGCAGATGGAAGGCGCGCCTCTCTCTCTCTCTCTCCCTCTCCCTCTCCCTCTCCCTCTCCCTCCCTCCCTCCCTCCCTGTCTAACTCTGCCTTTCAAATAAAATGAATGAATCTTTTAAAATAATAAATAAAATTAAGTTAAAAAATGCTTAGCTGCTAAGATGTTCTCTATTTCCAGGTCAATCTAATATCACTATGCTATGCCCACTCTTCTATATAAAGAACTGGGCAGTAAATGCATAACTTCATTTTAAGTAGGGACATATGGCCATTCAGAATTTTTTTTTGTTGAAAACTAAATGCATACCAAAAATAGTTGAATACAAGGGAAGAGTCAGGAATCCCACTGTGATACTGGACTAAAATTTCTTGTCTAACTTGAGCTTTTGTCCTATATTTACTCATCTGTATAAAGAAGAATATTTTCTTCATGTTTGAAGGAAAAATAGATCATAATTTGAAGTTCAAATGGTTTTATTAGTCTGAATTGGAATAATTTGGTCAAATACAGTCACCTATTCTTAACACTTTTATTATTATTCATTTATTTGACAGGCAGAGAGAGGAGTATGGATAATACTTGCAGCATTTGGGGGTTCAGTCCAGGTGGGAGCCAGTAACCAGGAACCCTGTTTATATCTCTCATGTGGGAGGCAGGACCCCCATTACTTGAGCCATCACTCCTGCTTCGAGGGTCTACACTGTTGGGAAGCCGGAGTCAGGAGCGAGAGCTGGGGCTCAAACCAGGCACTCCGGTGTGAGACAGAGGCGTCTGGACTGCGAGGCCGACGCCCACTTTCCTCTCACAAACCTTTCAGGAAGTAGGAAAAGAAACTGCTTCTTTTGACATCACTTTCTTCATTAATATTGACCTTGTTCCTCTTTGTAGGTGTGTCTACATTAAATCTTGATTTTTTATTTTTAAGGTTATACAAACAAGGTTATCTGAAGCTTATAATTTTAGGAACAAATGTAAATTTTTCTGATGATTAATTTATTTCGACACCAGGCTTTTCTCAGTGTAAACTTTACCAAACACGCATAGCCCTGACATAGATTTAGGGGAACATAAAACTGCCCACACATGCAAATAATATTTTGTTCTGCCCTCAGCAGAATTTTAAAATGCAAACCTTGAGGGGAAATAAGCTACCCCCTTTTCTGCATTATTCTAAATCTGCATGTAGTGGCATCAGTTTCTGCTTTCAGGAAAGCTGTATTAAATCAGGTATTGAGAAAATCCTGAGACAGCTGGTGTTTGCGTGTATGCAAAGATTGACTGTGTTTTCCTGTGAGAACTTGATGTGGCCTGGGCGCCTCCCCTGCGCTTCCTTGCTTAGTTAGGATCAGGATGAAAGTCCTGAGAGAGCTGGGTTGTGGATGGGCCCCTGCTAAGGATGGGTTGAGTGGAATGTACTCTTCATCTGCCCTGGAGACTCTCTGGTCAGGAAATGATTTATCTTCTTTTATAACCTTAGTCAGTTTTAATCAATGCATGGAAAACCAGTCTTGGAAAGATTCTTTGGTCAATTCCTTTTAGGCTGGAAAGAGCTAAAAATACTCTCTGCTCCTGCTTTGTATGGGACCACGGAAAGCACATCGCAGACTCCTGCCTGACGCTTTCCCGAGAGCCATCCATCTCGGCAGGGCACCTTGAACTCTCTTGTACCTTGCCTTTTATGAAGAGTTGTGGGCAAAGTTATTTTCCATTTCGCCTGGCTCTTAGAAGGAGGGAACAGATGAGCAAGTCTCTTACTTCACCGGTGCTCTGTGAAGGAGTGCAGAAGGAGAGGTCAATGGCTGCAGTTGCTGAATCGGGCGCTGCCTTGTCCTTGCTGTGTTTGGAATCCAAACGGGGTTCTACTGGAAACGTGGGAGGACAGTGCTTTCTCAGTCAACACTAAGAAGCACACATCCTCCAGCAGATTGTTTCCCCTTCTGTAGGAATGGGTGTAACTGGTCCTGGGGATTGCATGGGACGAGGGAGGACTTGGATAACTAAGTAAGATTGCTTTGCTTTGCAGGGTTTAAGAAGTTTTGTTGGGGTGAGTATATGGCACATCAATTAAGACACCACTTTTGTGGGACCCCTGCATCCCATATTGAGGTGCCTGGCTTTGAGTCCTAGCTCCACTTGCAATCCAGCTTCTGGCTAACGTGTACCCTGGGAGGCAGCATGTGGTGGCTCAAGTACCTAGGGTCCCCACCCCTTGTGGGAGACCCAAATCGAGTTCCAGGCTCCTGGCTTCTGCCTGGCCCAGCCCCAGCTGTTACAGGCATTTGGGGACTGAGCTGGGGGTAGAAGATCGCTCTCTCTCTCCATCTCTATGCCTTTCAACTGAACATAAATAAATAAATAAAAGTTTTGCTATTCAAATGAATATAAGGCAGCAGTTTATGGCAGGTGGGATAGGTCTGTGTGACAGCCTAGGTGCAGGGTGGGGAGGAGCCATCATAGTGCCTGCAGTAAGGCATGCCAATGCTTATTCCTTCTCCTCCATGGAAAGCAGTTATGTGCTGGCCACAAATAGGGCTCTCTGCTTGATATTTAACTTCTGAGAGATTTACTTTTTTTTTTTTTTAAGATTTATTTATTTGTTTGAAAGCCAGAGTTAAAGAGAGACAGAGATAGAATTGTTACAGGTGAAGCAAGACCATGCATGTCAAGATATGCACATCTGAGACCTCACTGGACTTGCCACTGTAGTCCCTGCTGTGGTGACATTTATACTTTGAGGTAACTTGTCTCAAACAGCAGTTACACAGTGTCTTCTATGAAGACAAAAAACAGCCCATACTGTATAATTGTATGTTTTGTACCACCTACACTCTAAGTAGGTCTTGGTGTTGAGTTAGGTGCTTTGACCATAAAGACATGGGTGGGAGTGGCATTGGGGGATGGGTAGGTATCAAAAAACAAACCTGCTTATAAGGAAGGGTGTCATATCTTTATTTAGCTTTTTTTTTTTATGCCTGGAGGTCTATTGTTATTCTGTAGTTTCTGTGTAGTGTGGCATTTTCAGTTGTAGATTTTTATTGGGCATAGAAAGAAATTTACTGGGTTGAGCATTTGCCACAGTGGTTCAGAAGTCACTTAGGATGCCAGCATCCCATATTGGAGTCCTCATTCCACTTCCAGTTCCAGCTTCCCATTAATGCATTCCCTGGGGCGTAGCAGTTGCTTGGAGTAAGTACTTGAATCCCTGCCACCCATGTGGGAGACTCAGGTTGAATTCCAGGTTCTTGGCTTTGTCCTGTACCAGCCTTAGCTGTCGGAAGCATTTGGGAAATGAAGCAGTAGATGGAAGATCTTTCTACATCTATCTCTGTTTCTGAGCCTTTCATATAAAAATGAAAATATATAAATACTAATTTTAAAAAAAGAAACAGCAGGTGCTAAGTGACCCATTAGAAGCTATTTCCTTGCTTTAAAAAAAAACTGCTTAATTGAAATTTGTATACAGTTTGCCCATTAAAAGAATATGATTTAGTGTGGGCATTGTGGCATAGTATGTTAAGCCCCTGCTTGTAACACTGGTAACCCATATCAGGGTGCTGATGCCAATCCTGGCTGTTCTGCTATTGATCCAGTTTCCTGCTAATGTACCTGGAAAAGCAGCAGATGATGGCCCATTATTTGGGCCCCTGCCACTCATGTGGGAGACTTGGATAGAGTTCTGCAGTCCTGGCTTCAGATTGGTCTGGCCCTAGATGTTAACAGGCACTCAAGAAGTGAACTAGCAGGTGGAAGATCTCTCTGTCTTTGTCTCTAAATTTCGATCACTCTGCATGTCACAAGAATGAAAAAATAAACATTTTTAAGGGTAATTCAATGGTTTGGGATTTATTACATTAGCTTTTAAATTTTGATAAAATATTTGTGTTAAAAACTTTGCCATTTTAGCCATTTTTATGTGTAAGGGGATATTCTAAAAATTCATGAAAAATGTGTTATGAAAAAAATGATGCTGGGCAAGTGTGGTGCAGCAGACTAAGCTGCTGCTTCAGATACCCACATCCCTCCCACATTGGAGCACCTGGGGTCAAGTTTCATCCCCACTTCTGATCTTCATCCAGCCTGTGCCCACCCTGCAAGGCAGTAGATGATGGCTCAAGTACTTATGTCCCTGCCACCCATCACCCATGTGGAGTTTCTGGGTCACTCATGGAATTCCTGCCTGCCTGCTTCTCTCTCTCTTTCTCTCGCCCCGCCCCCCCAATAAAAATAAACCTTAGAAAATACTATACATGGATTTCAACCTTTATTTTTTTTTTTGCCAGGCAGAGTTAGACAGTGAGAGAGAGAGAGAGAGACAGAGACAGAGACAGAGACAGATAGTGAGAGAGAAACAGAGAGAAAAGTCTTCCTTCTGTTGGTTCACTCCCTTAATGGCCGCTACGGCCGGCGCTGCGCTGATCCAAAGCCAGGAGCCGGGTACTTCCTCCCGGTCTCCCATTCGGGTGCAGGGACCCAAGGACTTGGGCCATCCTCTGCTGCACTCCCGGGCCACAGCAGAGAGCTGGACTGCAAGAGGAGCAACCGGGACAGAACCGATTAGCCAAGTGAGCCACAGTGCCAGCCTTTTTTTGTTTTTTTTTTTTTTTTCCAAATTAAACTTAGTTACACTTTCACAAGAGCTTTTTGAAGTACGTTGGTACAGTTTGGTGATGATGTTTTCAGTGTTGTGCAGCTGTCACCACTGCCATTTCCAGAACATTCTCATCGCCCCAAGTGCAGTCCATAGTCCTCACGCAGTGCCTCCCATCCCTGTTCACCCGTCCCTGATAGCCTCCAAGCCACTGTCTGTTTCTCTGTTGTCCTCTTGTGAGCCGTTTCTTTTGGAGCAACTCATTGCTTCAGTAAGATTTTAATATAGTAAAAATCTCAGCCGGCGCCGCAGCTCACTAGGCTAATCCTCCGCCTAGCAGCGCCGGCACACCGGGTTCTAGTCCCGGTCGGGGCGCCGGATTCTGTCCCGGTTGCCCCTCTTCCAGGCCAGCTCTCTGCTGTGGCCAGGGAGTGCAGTGGAGGATGGCCCAAGTGCTTGGGCCCTGCACCCCATGGGAGACCAGGAAAAGCACCTGGCTCTTGGCTCCTGCCATTGGATCAGCGCGGTGCGCCAGCCGCAGCGCGCCGGCCGCGGCGGCCATTGGAGGGTGAACCAACGGCAAAGGAAGACCTTTCTCTCTGTGTCTCTCTCTCACTGTCCACTCTGCCTGTCAAAAAAAAAAGAAAAAATATAGTAAAAATCTGTTATTTTAAAAACAACTGGAGCATTTTGTTTCTTAAGTATATGGCTGTCTTATGTTGAGGTCACGCCTTGGGCAAATACATTTCAGTATCTATAAATACATGGTTGTGTATCTACCTTGACTGAGGTTGGCTCATAAATGAAGCAGCAGAGGCATGAGGCTGGGACAGAGACTCCGGGGTGAGTCTTCTGTGTTCACATCACACAACCGACCGAAGGACATTTGTCCTGTCTGGCGCTCAGTTTCCACGTTTGTGAAACAGTTGCTGAATGTCCAGCTTGTGGGGCAGCACCATTGAGAAGACTGCTCAGTATGTGGTGTGGAAGGCGAGCAGTGTGCAGATGTAGCTGTTACTATGACCTTCGCCACAGTGACCTTCAAGGAAGTAACATGAATCTGCTGGTGGGGCTGAGGCAAAGTCGGTAGTGTGTGCTTAGTTAAATTTTTTTTTTTTTAAGAGAGTGGCAACTTAGAAATCTTCCTAAGCAAACACTTAATGATTATCCTTGTATTTTAATTTAAAAGGTCTTGCTGCAAAGTTGGGTTGTGAAAGAGAAACAAGTAATTGCCCTGTAGATTAGTCGCACTCATGTGCAGTGAGCCATCTGATGCCGGGGACACTGGGTAAGCTGTGAGGCAGAAGAGGGAAGCGGGAAGGCTCCCCTATTTGCCTGTGCCAGAAACCTCTTTATCCAGAAGCTCCTGGTGATGCCAGAGCTGAAGGAGAGAGGAGAGGGGCAGATAAATAGCAGCTGTGACTTGGGCGCCACCTTTCCTGTTGATTGGTTTTCTCAAGAACTTGGTGGTAGTTCTTTCTTTTTTCTGAGTGCTTCTTGGATAAAAGAGTAATACAGGTCTTTCTAAATATGATGTCCTTTGCCCTCTGGCTTTTACCAGAAATGGAATTTGAAGCTGGGGGATGTTCAGCATAGCTCAGGGAGTGGGTTAGGTGTGCACTGTGGTGCTGTTGTGGAAGTTACTCTTTCATCATCAAGAGCAAGGAAATAGCCTTTAGTAAACATGGAGCCCACGTTCACACTCTTGCAGGCTGTGCGAGTTCTGGAGCTGGGTGCCCTGGAGGAATAAAATTGGCACTGCCAATGCCTGAGGAGCCTCCCGGGTTCCACAAGGTCTGAAAGCCAGCTCTTCCCTAGTCCACAAAAATGTATTTTTATCTAGTATACAAAGAGGCATTTTATTCTCACATACCTAAACCAAACCCCTTATTTGACTTGAGAGTCAAGTTTGTTTCATTTGGGGTTCCCCAAGTTTACAGGGCTAAAAAGAATCTCCAGGAATTGGTTTCATTGCTTTGGAACTTATTTAGTGCACTGATTTTCATGCAGGTGAGGCGAGGTCATGTTAAATTGTTCTTAGGCCTTTAGTTTAGTTTTTGAAGACTAGGAACTGCTACTATTTGTTTCTTTGACTTCTTCAGGAGGAGAGTGCTTACGTCAAGTTGATACTGCCTTGCCTGATACTGATATCTAAGTTGTGATCTTTCTTATTCTTTTCCCTTTTTTTTTTTTTTTTTTTTTTAATGAGGGCTTTCCTTGACCTGCTTGTTCACTTTCCAAATGCCCACAACAGCCAGGGCCAACGTCAAGAACCTGGAACTCAATCCAGGTCTTCCACATGGTGGAATGGACACAACCACTTGAGCCATCCCCGCTCATGAAGCTGAAGTTAGGAGCAGAACTGAGTATTGAACCCTAAGCCAGCCTCTTAACTCCTAGGCTAGCTACTTATAGGATCTTGATTGTCATTAGATTGATCAGGTAGATTGTGTGACCTCATCAGAAAGCCTACGTAGACACTGCCAGAGCTGTCCTCAGGCAGAAATGTTTTTTTCTTATATCTGCTTTGGTGACTAATTTTTTATTTATTTAAAAGTCAGAGAGACAGAAAGAAACAGAGAAAGCACCCATCTGCTTCTTTTTTCCTTAAATACCCACAACAGTCAAGGCTAAGCCAGGAGTCAGGAAATGAATCTGGGTTTCTCTTGTTGATGCCAGGGACCCAACTCCTTGAGCCATCACTGCCACGTCCTGGGGTTCACAAGAGCAGGAACCTGGATTCTGGAGTGGAGCCATGACTCAAACCCAGGCATTCTGCATCGTAACTGCTCTACCAAATGCATGGCCCATCTCTAGTTACTTTAAACTCCATTTCCCTTTGGCTTAATAAATTGTTTATGTTTCCAAAAAAAAAAATTTGTTGAGATAAAATTAAATCAGTTAACCCCTGAGTGTATGTTTAAGCAGCTTGCCTCCTCTACTATAGAGCGTTGTGTCAGCATCCTGTGGCCTCCGTAACAGATTACCCAAAGCGAGGTGGCTTAAAACATCAGAACTCTCACATTTCTGGAGGCCAGGAGTTCCAAATCAGGTTATCAGCGCTGCCAGACTCCCTCCGGAGGCTCTGTGCTAGGATCTGTACCTTGCCTCCTCTGCTGTCTGGTGGCTGCTGGCGTTCTTTGACTTGGGGCTTCCTGGCTCCAGTCTCTGCCTGACTCTTAGAAGGACATTTTTGACAGCATTTCGTATCCATGCACACAACCCATGATAATCTCATCGCAGAGTTTGTTACTGACATCTGTGAAGTCTTTAGCAAATAGAGCAGCGTCCACAGGCTCTAGGGAGCAGAATATGGACAGATCTTTTTGGAGGTCAGCACTCAGCCCCCTATAGGTATGTTAGTAGTGAGGTCGGCATTCTTAGATATCCCTAGCTTTGCACTGCTCCTGACCAGGAGCAACTGGCAGTCGTTATTTCCAAGACTATTTAGCATTTAATTCCTGCAGTTCCAGAGTTAGCAGTAGACCCTAAGAAATGTGGACTCTCTACCAGATAGTTTATCCATTTATGCAAAGGATGTTCCTTACACTGACTTTGATTTCTTTTTTTTTATTTCTTTTATTTTTATATATTTATTTATTTATTTGAAAAGCAGAGTGACAGAGGAAGAAACAGAAAGAGACAGGGATCTTCATGTACTGATTCACTCCCCAAATGGCCACAATGGCCTGGGCCATGTCAGGCTGAAGCCTGGCACCTGGAACTCCAGCCCAGTCTCCCATGGGGGTGGCATGATCCCAAATACTTGGGACATCTTCTGCTTTCTCAGGAACAGTAGCAGAGAGCTAAATCAGAAATGGAACAGCCAAAACACAAACCAGTGCTCAAGTGGGATGCTGGCATTGTAGGCTGTGGCTTAACCCACTGTGCCCCAGTGCTAGCTGTTGCATATCTATTCAAGACATAGTTAGTATCTTTAAAAAAAAAAAAAACAACAACAACAGGAATGGTCCTTGGGTCATTGAGAATTCAGGACTAATTTTTTTATTTTATTTCATTTTTTTCTTTTGACAGGCAGAGTTAGAGACAGAGAGAGAGAGACAGAGAGAAAGGTCTTCCTTCCGTTGGTTCACTCCCCAAATGGCCGCTACAGCCAGAGCTATGCCAATCCGAAGCCAGGAGCCAGGTGCTTCCTCCTGGTCTCCCATGCGGGTGTAGGGCCCAAGCACTTGGGCCATCCTCCACTACACTCCTGGGCCACAGCAGAGAGCTGGACTGCAAGAGGAGCAACCGGGACAGAATCTGGCACCTTGACCGGGACTAGAACCCAGGGTGCCGGTGCCTCAGGTGGAGGATTAGCGGCGCTGGCCATACTTTTTTTTTTTTTTTTTTTTTTGACAGGCAGAGTGGACAGTGAGAGAGAGAGACAGAGAGAAAGGTCTTCCTTTGCCGTTGGTTCACCCTGCAATGGCCGCTGCGGCCGGTGTACCGCGCTGATCTGATGGCAGGAGCCAGGTGCTTCTCCTGGTCTCCCATGGGGTGCAGGGCCCAAGCACTTGGGCCATCCTCCACTGCACTCCCTGGCCACAGCAGAGAGCTGGCCTGGAAGAGAGGCAACCGGGACAGAATCCTGTGCCCCGACCGGGACTAGAACCCGGTGTGCCGGCGCCGCAAGGCAGAGGATTAGCCTAGTGAGCCGCGGCATCGGCCGGCGCCGGCCATACTTAATATCTTTGAAAGATTTCTTTTTCGTTCAGTGTTTGGTGTGAACAGTGGTTCTAAAAAGTGTTGACCTTGGTTGTTGGGTTGGCAGGGGAGGAACTAGTTTCTTCTCACTTTTTCCAATCTGTTTCACAGGGCCTATAGACGATGCTTTTGTATAGTGCTCAGTTGAACATTTTTATTGGATATAATTGGATATGGCTCATTTGATGGGGACTGTTCCAATGAGCAGCTGGCTTGCTTTCTTTTTTTAAGTGTTACATCCGTTTGAGAAAGAGTAGGAGTTGGCTTGAGGACACATGTCAGGTAATGCTCTATTTGTCAGACCAGCAAGCAGCTGGATTGAAAATTGTATCCCTCCCCCACCTGAGTGAAATTAAAATAACTGATGCCACAGTAAGTCCATTCCAGCCCGTGGTTGCCCTCGTTTGCCACTGGAGCTTCAGCGAGCCACGTGAATGAGCTGGTTTTGTGACTGATGGCTCCATGCTTACTACCCTGAGTGACAAAGACAGTTTCTTATAGCCTTAGTTAGCTTCTTACTATAAACATGTATAATGCCGAGTCCATGCGTGCAGGGTCCTCAGGAAGTGCTTTTACCTTTACTGCTGCTCCCTGAAAAGAAATCCCAGCACCATTTGCAGGTACATAGAGCTGGGCGCTGGGAAAGGTTTGTCTCCCATTGGAAGGCTTGGGGTAAGCTATGAATTCATAGCTCAGAACGTGTTGAGATTATTTACTCAATATTTCTGCGTCCTAGTCTTCTGTGGTTTGAGTATTTTCCATTTTCAATTTTATTTGGAGATTTTTTTTGAGATAAAGTAGTTTTCTGTGTTTTTGATTTGTTTTGAAAGGCAGAGTTAAAAGAAAAGAGAAAGAGAGAGATATTCTCTCTGCTGGTCTGCTCTCCAAATGGCTGCAACAGCCAGGCCTGTTCCAAACCAAAGCCAGGAGCTTCATCTGGTCCCCCAACAAAGGTTGCAGGGGCCCAGCCACTTGGGCCATCTTCCTCTGCCTTCCCAGGCACATTATTAGCAGGAAGCTGGATCAGAAGCAGAGCAGCCGGGACTCGAACCAGCGTGTGTAGGGGATGCCAGCATTGCAGGTGGCAGCTCAAGCTGCTACGCCACAACACTGGTCCCAGAAGTACAGTGTTGATAGAAGCAGGAAGTGCATGAACAAATTTGTACTGAGTGAAATACTGTTTTTTAAAAAGTTTATTTTTATTTATTTGAAAGGCATAGAGAGAGCGAGAGTGTGAGTGAGCAAGGAGACACAGGAAGAAAGAGGAGAGAGAAAGAAGCAGTCCACTGACTTACTGCCACAATGTTCACAACAGCCATAGCTGGGTCAGACTGAAGCCAGGAGTCAGAAGTTCCATCAGGGTCTCCCACATGCTCAGTGGGAACCCTATTACTGGGCCATCATCCACTGCCTTCCACAAATGCATTTGCAGGAAGCTACATTGGAAGCAGGGGCAGGCATTCTGACAATAGATGCAAGTGTCAGGTGTCCTAAGAGGCAGCTTACCCCATGTGCCACATCAGCCCAGAAATATTGTGTTTTTAGGAGGAAGACTGTAAAGAATTTGGAGAACTGACATTTTTCATTTTGCTAGTGAAGGAGACCAAAATTAGTACTGTTTTTTACGGAGACCTGTCTAAACAAGAGAGGTCAGAAAGATCATCCCAGCATGTGTATACAAGGAAAGAGCTGGCATTATGTAAGGTTAGCACCTATATGTGGCCACCGCTGGGGTCTCTGTCCACTGCGAGCTGTACTGATTGACTGATGGTAGTCCTGGTGTGTGGAGCCAGTAACTAGGAAGCCTGATGCACAAGGAGCAGCCCATTTTGCACCACAGACATGCCAAGGTTGTCCCTTTGATCTGTGGCCACATGGCTCACTTCATTGTTTGTTGTTTCCATTGCCTTGAAAATTGACTCTGCCATAGTTCTTCCTCAGACAGCAACCTCATTTCTCATGTCTGGGCTCTGTGCCATCATGTGAGGCTATAATTTAATCAGTCCGTATAGCATTACAAAAAAAAAAAAAAAAAAAAAAAAAACTATTTCTGGAGTTTGCTTGTATCCTGAGCTCTTATACACTGGGGGTTTGGGCAGTGATGCAGGTTGAAAATCCTGTCCCTAACCCCTCCCTGTAGGATTCAGAATTTGCCATTATTTCATATGGAAGCTTTGGAAACATTCGAGGTAAAAGCTAGATGGGAGAGGGGTACCACAGAGCCCACCTGAGTTTGGCTAGTGGTGGGGAGTGTTGGGTCTCAGTGCAGTGCTGTCTCTGCCCCCTGGGTGCCAGCAAGCCAATGAACTTGGAAAATCCTGCTTCCTCATTCCTTATGCAACAGGCCCTGCGCTTCCCTGCCTGTCCTCCAAGATTGAAGGAGGCTGAGTGGGCAATGACAAGTGTTCTTATTTTAATCAGGAACTTGACACTGGAAAAATATTTTTTTCGGGTTAAGACAGAAAAAGTCTACTCATAATTCCTCAGCCAAAAAAAAAAAAAAAAAGCTGTCATTTTAATGAATTTCCTATTCGTCTGTTTTCTGTTTGTATTTCACTTACTGATTGGGAGCAGCAGTCCTTATTTACTCATTGGGATTGTACTAGCTAGATGAGAAGCTTATAAAAATACATAGTAAGGGATTTTCCAGAGACACTGAACAAGGCCGCATCACAGGCCTCCGCTGGCGTGTCAGATGGCTGCGTCGTGGTTTCCGCACAGCCTCCCCTCGGTGGGTGATCTCGTGGCAGTGTGCACTGTCACTGCACCACGCCCTCTCCAGCCTGGGCAGGAGTGCTTATTTCTAACTACTTCTGAAAGTGTCCACGAGTGCACCTCTCTGATTCACTTTCTTCCACTGCCATCAGTTACGGTGCTGGAAAGCTTGCTGCTCCAAGAGAAATATGAAGCATTTCTTTCTCACATGAGTAAAATCCATGATTTCATATGAAGATTTGATCATGCATAATTTTAAGGAACTGCAATGATCTTTCCACTTCCTAGAGGCTAAACTTCTCCGCAGAAACTTACTGAGTCACCTGCAGGACTTATGTGCGTTTCTGAGTGTCACGCCTGCCTTTTGGCCTTCCAAGGAGAGCAGCATAAAATGGGTTAACACTGCCATTGTTTTGCAATCCCTTTTCTATCCTGAACAACTAGGGGATGGTTCAGATAAGCCATAGTCCAAGGCAAGCGATTGTGTCATCAGAGAATAACCTTTGATCTGCCTGAACTTTTTGAGCAGTCTCGAGTGTTTTGTGGTTGCTGGAATCTCTGAGGCTCGTTGGTAAGGATGGAGAATGTCAGTAAGGTTAGAAGTGTCTGGTTCTTTGTTGTGTGTGTTAATCCCTCACGTGTTTGCCAGTCTCTGGTGCTAAAGCTTAATTTGTGGCCCATGCACAGAAGCAGGTTGGACCTTTGCTAATGAATAGCCAAGAGAGTACTTTGAGAAATCGTTCTTCTCTTAAAAATGAGAAGGACGGGGCCGGCGCCTTGGTGTGGTGGATGGAGCTGCCACCTGCAGTGCCGGCATCCCATATGGGCACCAGTTCGAGTCCCAGATGCTCCACTTCCAATTTGGCTCTCTGCTATGGCCTGGGAAAGCACTGGAAGATGGCCCAAGTCCTTAGGCCCCTGCACCCTTTAGGGAGACACAGAGGAAGTTTCTGGCTTTGGATTGGCCCGTCTCTGGCCATTGCGGCCATTTGGGGAGTGAGCCAGCAGACGGAAGACATCTCCTTCGGTCTGTCTCTCTCTAACTCTGCCTTTCAAATAAATAAATAAATCTTAAAAAAAAAAACACTTTATATATTAAAAAAAAAAAAAGAATGACAGCTATCAGCAGTAAATTTCCCCAATTTTTTTTTTTGTTAGATTTATTTTATTTATTTGAGAGTTACAGGGAGAGGTAGAGCCAGAGAGACAGAGAGTTCTATCCATCTGATGGTTCACTCCCCAGAGGACCACAATAGCCAGAGCTGGGCCAATCTGAAACCAGGAGCCAGGAGCTTCTCCTGGTCTCCCACGTGGGCACAGGAGACCAAAGACTTGGGCCGTCTTCTATGGCTTTCCCAGGCCACAGCAGAGAGCTGGATAGGAAGCAGAGCAGCCAGGACACAAACTGGCGCCCATATGAGATGCTGGGTGTAGGCCGTGGCTTTAACCCTCTGCACCATAGCACCAGCACCAAATTTCCCTGATTTATCTCTTGCAGAAAAGCTAGTGCTTGCCACAGTTTGATCTGGTTTCAGGGAGTGGAAGAAGCCTTATGTTACTGCCTCTTGAATTTTGATGTAGTCCTTGGTGTTTGTTTTAGTAGCTTTTTTAAGTCAAATCATTCAATATAAACAAATCATTAACAATAATACTTCTTGGAGAAGTTGTCACCAGTCATGACTGTCCATCTGACTACCAGATCATCTTTAATGGCGATTAACACCACAAGGTGGAAGGTACTGTTTTCCCGTGATCACAATGATTCTCCGTGCTGAGGTTCTGACTTACTAGGTCTGTGTTTCTCACAAGTTCCCAGGTGCTGCTGGTTGCAAGCCATGTTTTGTTAAGGGTCTCAGGTTCGGTGCTCCTGAGAAGCTTTTTGCTAAAGGAGATGAAACTCTGTTAACTAGTGAGCCTTCATAGCCAGTGTCGGACACCGTGTCCCACTGCCCACAGCACAAAAGACTCTGGAGGGTGGCTTTTTATGAGTGGCTTACAGCATGTGGCTACCAAAGATGAGGTGTCTCTTTGGAGATAAAGGCATCGTTGTAAACTATACCACACAATCTAACCTGTACCTGTGGCCTGCCAAGAGGGTGAACCGAAGTTACCCAGTTCCATGTGTTGAGCAAAAGATCATGGCATCTGCTGTGTTTTGCCTTGTATCTGTCGACTTGTTTGAAAGCCACAAAAACCAGCATCACTGTTTGTATACTCTTAAAATGTTAAAAAAAAAAAAAAGTGACAAATGCCAGCGTTATGGCAAAACTAATTGTATGACATCTACGTTGTGAACTTGAGTCGCGTAGTTTCTTGGGATGAAATTGGCCAGTGGATCAAAGGAGGATTTCAGTTTTAATCATTACAGTTAATGTCAGTCCTTTAGAGAAAAAGAGGGAGAATAATGTTTCATCAGGAAGCTTTCAGGAATGAAGATTTCTGCACACAGACTTGAGTGTCTCTACCGTTTTATAGCCATCTCGAATCTTTGCTGAAATAGAAATATCGTTTCATGCGAGTGTTGGTCTGAGTATCTTTTTGATATCTGCAGATGAAAGGCCTTCTGGGAGAGCTTGTACTTCAGTACAATTCGCAGGGAAGGCGCACACTTTCATGTATCTCTTGGCATTTCTGCTTGTCTAGTGCATTTCCTCCTGTGTTAGATGAAAACTGTCAAGTTGGATGATCCATGTGTGAGGAGCTTTATCAACTCATTCCAGGGAGCCAGTGTGGGCCCTTTGACAGCCATTGTGGAGGAGGCTTGCATGCGCTGAAATGTTTTAATTTTTCTTCGGAAGGGCAGCAGGGATGTTAGCAGAGCGGTGGCTTGCCAAGCAGCATGGCATAAGGAGGGTGGGAGGCCACTGGGAAAGTTTACTTTGGTTCAGTTCCGCAGACTCTCGGCTTCAGCTTTAGAGCTGATTTCACAATTGTGTGGCTCTTTCCAGAGCCACGGTCTGCCAAGTCACACACAGAGTTGGTTTTCGTGTTCTTCCAGGGTTTGGGGCAACTCAGTTCTCTTTGAGCCCAGATATGAAGGTGGAGGCATAGAGGAAGGTTGAGACTATTAATAATTCATTTGAATTGAGTGGAGTTTCTATTTTCAGTATTGAGAGCAAACAAGATAGTGTAGGATTAACTAAATTTTAAAAATATCTTTTTAGCTGAGAATGGATTTTTACTTATTTTAATCAGATAGTATTAAAATTCAGATGAAATATTAGGGAACAGCTAGCCAGTATATTGTTTCAGAAAGATAATGGTTCAATTTTTTTTTAATGTTTAGAGAACTTGTAGAAGCTTCCTTTTATTTCAGTTGTTTGTTGTAGAACAGTACAGTTCTGAATCCATTATTGAGGTACCATGACTTCGGAAATTAAACAGAATTTTAAAAAGAAGTCAAAGCAGACTTACATTTGTGGTTTTACATTCTGTTCCTCTCCCATGCAGCCAGGTGAGACTGTGCACAGGATACGCAAGATTAACTCAAATGGAACTTTCAGTTGGCTTTTTCTAGGAAAGTCTCTAGTTATTTCTCTGAGACCTCTCAGTTCTGATAGCTTTTATTTTTGTTTTTTGTTAAAAAATAATAGTGGAGGGAAATTTGAAAAATAGTGCTTAGAGTTTCCTAAAGCCATTGCTAACAATGGAGGGATGAGAGTGTATTTTATTCTTGGATTTTTGATAATAGAAATATCTTATAAAAATGGAATAGCACAAAATGTGATGCTTTTTTAAACTAAAAATTAACATTATTTTTGAGGCTTTCAGTTATTATGTAATATGTTGAAATTTTGGACTATAATTTACTGACCCCCACATATTAATAAATCTTGAGAGTGATTTGATTATTGATATTTTTCACAATATCATGGTGGAGATCTTGATTCAACTTTTATTTTTCCTTAGAAATTAGGGTAAAAGTCTTAAGTTTTTTTATGGTGCTTGGTATGTGTCATCTTCTAAGGTTTTAAAATTTGGTTTCTAGGATTTGGGGACTTGTCTCTAAATTTACTGAATAGAGAATTGAAAATTAGCTGATGGATAATTGAGTCTCCTGACCCAGGTGTAACTTTGCAGTCTGATTGGTAATAGCAATGGTACCCGCCCTCATCATTGAGAGTCCATGGTGCTAGGTGCTTACATAGCTGACATTGTAGGACATACTGTTATTGGTTAAAACAACTTATAAAAGCAGACTAATACACTTGAGCCTAAATTAATAAACTAAAAATAAATTCGCTTCTTAGCCGTAGGATTTGGTCTGTTAAATTGTAGGCCAAATAAGCTTTCAAACCCTGAGTACCATGACTTGGTTTTTTTCTAACATTAACAGAACAGTATTGTTCATGCTGACGGATCCATTTGTAAACTAGATCATGCCCTGCTTGGCTCCTGAATGCCTGGTGATAATGTGCCTTAATCGCGGGTTGGTGAAGCCAGACTAATTGCTTGTTGGGCACTTGGATCACCTCTTTAATTTGCTGTATAATGTGGCCCTACCAGAAATACACAGTACATTGCTATTTAACTGAACTCTACAGAATGCCTAATATTTTGCCCATAATCTTGTAAATAAAATTGAATGATATTATAGAGAGTTGTAATTTGCAAGTACTGATTTTAAGTGCCTTTGTATTCATTTTGGAAGATCTGCATAAAATGACTGCTTTGGTTTATGTTAGTGTGATAGTTTTTGTTTTGTTTTGTTTTGTTTTGTTTTGTTTTTACCAAGGATTGTTTTACTTTGTGCTTTTGATGTGTGTGTTTTAACTAGCTATAGTTATGTGGACTTTTGAGATAGTCACTTATTTCAGACTGTGCCGTTCACCCCAATTGATTAGCATTCATCTAGTTCCTTTGAGTTTCATTTAAAAACAGAACCTACGCTGTCATTCTCAGCTCAGAAGCACCCATCATAAGGCTCTCTTTATAATTTGTAGGAACACTTGCTCATGAGTCAGTAAGATGATTTCCTCTGTTTCCTTGGACTACCCAGCAAAGCAGCTCTGTACAAGATTTTCCCTCAGCTCTTTAATTGCTAATTTCATTCATTTAGGTAATATTTAGTGAACAGCTAAGTGCCAGGAACAGTTGTAGGTGTGGTGAATACCTCTGTTCTTTTTTTTTTTTTTTTTTCCTTCTCTTTATGACAAATATTTAGTTAGCCCAACAGGAAAGTCTCAGAAGTGAATCTTAAAGAGTTTTAGTTACTCTAGGGGTGGAGTTTGGTGCAGTGATTAACAAGCCGTTTGGGATGCCTGCATCCTATCTCCAAGGGCCTGAATTTGAGTCCTGGCTCTGCTTCTGATTCTACCACGGGAGGTAGCAGATGATGGTTCAAACAGTTGGGCCTCTGCCACCTGTGTAGAAGTCACAGATTGAGTTCCAGGCTCCTAGCTGGGGCCCGGTCCAACTCCAGCTGAGGGCAGGTATCTGGGAGTCAACCAGTGGGTGGACGACCACTTTCTGTTTGTAGGCCTGTCTACCTTTCACATAAAATGAAATTAATTAATTCATTAAAATTATTTTAAAAAGAGCAATAAAATCAAGGAGCGTCTACTAAAAAATTTAAATGAAGCCTGTATTGGTTTTTATTTTTAAAGAAATCAGTCCATGCATGGCCTGTTTTTCCCTTCTTTTCATAGGTTATTTCTTATGAGGGTCATGGATATTCCTTATCTAAACTTGGAAGGACCGGACTGTAAGTAAATTTTTATTTTCTCATGCATGTACACATTTAAATGTATGATTTTAAAGGGATAACAGGACAAGTATTATTGAAAAGGAGCCTTTTTCACTTAAAGACGGGCGATGAGTTTGTGGTGGATATGAATACTGTGCTTAAGTTAATGACCCTTGGGCCTTTACATGTTCTGGTTCATGCACAAAGTGGAGTTTTAAAAATGTAACTTTTTGTTATTTTCATTTTCATTCAGAACTCTAATTTTATAATTTCCTGTCAATGTTTATAGTAGGTATTAAGATATGCTAGTCATGTCCGCAATGTGTTTAAATTTCTATTTTCCAGTTAGTTGAGTATGTATATATTCATGCTTAGTGGGCTGATTTTCTCCCCTCCCCTCCCCTCCCCTCCCCTCCCCTCCCCTCCCCTGTTTCTTTCTTTCTCTCTCTTTCTCTCTTTCTCTCTCTCTCTCTCTCTCTGTTTCTCTTTCTTTCTTTCTCTCTCTCTCTCTCTCTCTCTCTCTCCCTCTTTCTCTTTTCTTAAAAAGCCTTGGAAGGCAACCTTTTTCAGAGGAGATTGCTTCTTTTTCACTCTTCCGTTCAGTTGCTCTTTTTCTATCCTTGTTTTATTTGCAGTCATACCTGTCACCAGCAGGTAGTATTAGATGAATTATGCTCTTTGTAAAAAAAGAGTACTTATTTATTTGAAAGGGGGAGTCAGAGAGAGAGGGAGAAACAGAGAGATCTTCCTTCCACTAGTTCACTCCCCAAATGGCCGCAACAGTTGGGGGCTAGGCCAGGTTTATGCCAGGAGCTTCATCCTGGTCTCCCACCTGGGTGCAGGGGCTGGAGCACTTGGGCCATCTTCTGCTTTCCCAGGCACGTTAACAGGGAACTGGATTGGAAGTAGAGCAGCTGGGACTCAAACCAGAGCCCATATGGGATGCTGGCTTAGCTGCTATGCTGTAGCACTGGTCTGGAATTATGCTTATTGATAATAATCATTGAAATGATAGTTTGAGGACAAACTGCTCTTTATACTCCATGTTAGACTTAGATTTTAGCCTTTCTCACAGCAACCCTGTAAGCCACATATCACCATTCCCAGTGATATTGAGTGTTATCTGAGAGTGGTTAGAGTGTTTGGCTGTCTCATTTAGAGTTCAATACTTAAGTGGTGGGTCTGGGATTAGAACACAGGATGATGATTCAGGGTGCCTCTGCTTACAGTCTATTTAATTTGAATGGTATATTATCTTATTCATAAATAAATAAATGTGTAGACAGCTGGATTGAAAAGCTAGAGTCAAAGGGTATGCAAAGTCACAGCTTGGGACGCCTGCATCCCATATTGGACCTCCACTTCTTGTTCAGCTTGCTGCTAAACACCTGGGAGGCAACAGATGGGTTGCACTTGGACTCTTGCTACCCAGGCAGGAAATGGGGTTGGAGTTCCTAATTGCTGACTTCAGTCTGGCCCAGCGCTGGCTGGTGCAGGTATTTGGGGAGTGTTTATTTCCAGCAGATGGGAGATCCCTGTCTTGCTCGCTCTCATTCTGTCTTTCAAATAAAAAAACTTTAAAAAAAGAAAGAGAAAGAAAGAAAAATGTTTAGTAAAACTTCCTGAACAGAGCAACTTTTTTTTTCCCCTTTAATAATGTGTACAGGAACTTCATGAGAAACAAAGCTGTTGCTGCCTGAAATAGCTCAGGTTCACACTGTTGTGGGTTCCATAAAGTATCAGAGCCTGAGGACAGTGTTACAATGGCAGAATCCTACCAATCTTAAAAGTACTTCTAGGACTTGTTTGGTAATCATGAGGTATTTCTGACAGTTTCCTCAAGCTAGCGTGGACTCAGTTTTGTAAAAGGAGGACTGACTGACTTGCTTGATCACTTTTCAGTGATCAACCTTTCATCAAACTGTGTCTTGTAGTGCAGCCTAAACGTGATCATGTTCTCCACGTGACATTCCCCAAAGAGTGGAAAACCAGCGACCTTTACCAGCTCTTCAGTGCCTTCGGTAAGTAAATCACAAGTGCATATGTGCTTTTCAAGGTTTTGCACTTCTCTTGTTGTAAGTGGCCAAAGGCTAATAACTTCTGCTTGCACACAAAAGAGTTTTTAATACACGAGGTTTTAATTTCCCTTGTGAAATTCTTGTTGTAGTGTACTGACGTGTTTGTGCTACTATGATCTAAGAAACTTTTTTTTAAGATTAATTTATGTATTTGAAAGGCAGAGTTATAGAAAGAGCCAGAGAGAGAGAAGTCTTTCATCCACTGTTTTATTCCCCAAATGGGTGCAATGGCTGGCGTTGTGCCAATGTGAAGCCAGAAGCAGAAGCGTCTTTTGGGTCTCTCGCGTGGGTTCAGGGGTCCAAGGACTTGGGCCGTCTTCTGCTGCTTTTCCAGGCCACAGCAGAGAGCTGGATGGGAAGTGGAGCAGCCAGGACTTTAACTGGCACCCATCTAGAACACTAGCACTGCAGGCAACAGCCTTACCCACTACACTACAACACCGGCCCCAATCTAAGGAACTTTTAATAGCACTTCACAACAGAGTGCTATTAATCCATGTGAAACAAGACGTCGTTACTATGACTGTCCTTACTTCTGATCAGGGAAACTAGCCTAGGCTGAGAATAACTCTTTAGGATGAAGTTCAGAGAGTGTTTATTTCCTAAGAGCAGGCCATCTCTGCCTCAGATTTAATTAAAGCAGCAAACACAGGTGTTGCAGCAGGCTGAGGTCTGATACGGATGAGGTAGGGCAGTTCTTTCTTCCCATCAAGCAGTCTCTGGTTGGGGTTATAGAGGCGATGCTGATTGTAAGCCTGCAGCTGTGCCTCTTTATTTTAAAAAATGAAGTGTTTAAGGTGTTCTCTGTGGAAATTCTTGGATACAGTGAAGGTAGCACAAAGCTTCTTGTCCGGTAGTAATGTTTAGTAAACATCTATGTGTCTCCTCAGAGAACTCTGCTTAGCCATGTAGAAAACATTTGAAGGGTTCTCTTAAAAGATGGGAAATTTTGTTTTGACACTGGAGAAAAAAGAAGATACAGAGTAGAAACCCTGTGTGATAGGCACCGTCGTGCTGTTAGCACTGAATATTTAATCATGGCTCAGCTCTTTCCTTCCTGTATGCGTTTTGGTGTTTTATTTCTCCTTTTTTCTTTAAGATTTATTTATTTATTTATTTGTGAGTCAGAGTTACAGAGAGGGAGAGAGAGAGAAAGAGAAATCTTTCTTCTGGTTCACTCCCCAGGTAGCTGCAACAGCTAAGGCTAGGCCAGGTTAAAGCCAGGAGCCAGGAGCTTCATCCAGATCTCCCATGTGGGTGCAGGAGCACATCCTCTGCTGCCTTCCCAGGCACATTAGCAGGGAGCTGCATCAGAAGTAGAGCAGCCAGGACTCTGACTGGTGCCCATATGGGCTGCCGGCACTGCAGATGGTTGATCAACCTGTTATATCATAGTATCAGCCCCAATTTTGGTGTTTTCTAAAATAAGCATGTAAAGACTTGACACACTTAATTTTCAGAAAAGTATTGAAAGCAGGTAGATTTCTGGAGCATTTTTCTAATCTTTGCAGATAGTGTAGATGTCTTCTGAACTTCTAGTCCTGCTTTTAATTTAAAAACAGAGAAATGCAGTTGAATTTCAAGGCTCATTTCTTTTGGAAGCTTTTGCTTTTGTTTTTCATCTTAATAAGTTCTTATCCCAGTGTAGTCAAACTTCATCTAGCTAAATTAGGCAAAGTGTTCTGAGTAGGGTTTTTTTAGTTTAATTATTTTTTAAATTGGCTCTAATAACCTTGGGTAGGGACCCTCTTATCTTTGCTCCCTTACCAGAGATAATAAGACCTATTTTGCTGGCATGTCATGAGAATTAAGTGGGCTGATCCATGGAAGGAATTTTGAAAAACATAAGGCATATAGCAACTACCCAGTGGAAGTTAGGTATTATTATTTATCTAAAGAGCAGCTCACACGCAGGGGTGAAGAAGTAACAAGTAGTAGTCCATGAGTTTTGTAATTGCAAAAGTGCAAATGTGGCCGTAATGTGCAACTGGAAGCAAGGGACTTTTTGTTCCTTTGATGGCATAACAAGGCAATTTTGAAAAATTTCTGCCCTTCAAATATTTTAGTAGGAATGAAAACAGTTTCTCATTACTAAATTCTGATGATATTTACCCATTTTGTAATATCCAGTTTTCTGTTTTTCCGAGAACAGGGGACACCAAATACTGAGGTCTCTGCTCTTCTCTTTGGTTTTCTCCAACTTCCTCCCACGCCCCACTCCTCCATTCTCCCTTCCCTTCTGTGGGTGTTGTCTTCCTTGAGTGTCGTCTCTGTGTGTGCCACCGTTTGTGTCTGCATACCGCCTCCTGCTCTCCTGCCTCCCTGCTTCCATCTGTCATGGTTTTCTCTCTGGCTTCTTGTTTCTCCCGTCCTCTGTTCTGCCATGTGCCTCTCTCTGCCTGGACTTGACATCAACATCAAGCTTTTCTTCTTTCTTCTTACTTGCTTTGTTTTTTGACTTGTTTTCTTTCTCTTTCTTTCCTTTTTTTTTTTTTTGGACAGGCAGAGTTAGAGAGACAGAGAGAAAGGTCTTCCTTCCGTTGGTTCACCCCCAAAATGGCCACTACAGCCGGTGCGCTGCGCCAATCTGAAGCCAGGAGCCAGGTGCTTCCTCCTGGTCTCCCATGCGGGTGCAGGGCCCAAGCACTTGGGCCATCCTCCACTGCCTTCCTGGGCCACAGCAGAGAGCTGGACTGGAAGATGAGCAGCTGGGACTTGTTTTCATGTTTCCCGTACTCAAATTTCAAAATTTATGTCTCTAAAAAGAAACAGTTGTGTTTTTAAACTTATGTGCTCTCTAATTTTTTTTCCCATCATGTTATTTTCCTTTTTATTTATTTTAGAATAGCCATCCTAATACGTGTGATGTTCTAGGGTGTTTTCCAACACTGACCCTTTCCTCAAGTTTGACAGTTCGCTAGAATGACTTATAGAACTGGGGAAAGCTTGTCACATCTCATGGTTGATTATAAAGGACAGAAGTTGGGACCAGCCAACAGAGAGATGCTTAGGGTGAGGCAAAGCGGATGCAGTTCAGGGCTTCCGTGCTCCACCTGGGCCTGCCCCCCTCTCAGCGAGACAGCGTGCCCACCACAGTCGTGACTCTTCAGGAGAAACAGTCTCGAGCTCTGGCATATTTCTGACATGCTCCAGGTTCTGATATGGAAGGATATCTTTTAAAAATGAATTTCTAATAACTTTTTTTTTTAACCTTTTTTGTCTTTACTCTGGGAGTTTTAACTGGAATAACTACTGTGATAGATTTAAGTTTTAAGTCAGCTAACTCAGTGTAGAGATTTTGGTAAGGTTATTAAAACAGCACCTCATCTCTCTTTAAATTAGAGCCTATACTGCTGTATGTCAGATGTAGATCTGACAGCTCCTTATGTGGTCAACATTCACTTGACTTTTCATTCGCTGTTGCAGGTAACATCCAGATATCCTGGATTGATGACACATCAGCATTTGTTTCCCTCAGCCAGCCTGAGCAGGTACAAATTGGTAAGTGTTTTGAACATCTGTTTTATGTGTTAAAATAAAATGAGATCTTATCCACCCTCCTGCCCCCCTCAGTTTAAAAGCTAGGGGTTCAGTCAGCTAATCACAAGCTTTGCTGCCTGGTTTCTTTTTCAGCTTGTCTCTAAAGGAAATAAGTAGTAAGTATGGTGTGACTATGAAAAATAAGACAAATGTTTTGATTTTTAGATATGCATGGTGTATTTTTTCACTCAGCTTCGTTCTGTTCCTCTCCTGTTGTGCTTTTTCTAAAATGAGTTGCGGATTTACTTTGAGAATTAGGAGTAGTCAGTTGGGGCTGTGTGGAGGGACACTATGAAGTGAGACCTCAATCTGCTTATGCCTATGATTTTCCCATTGATCTGTAAATATTTGCAGTTTACTTGCACCATTAAATTTTTATCAAATACTTTTACAAACAAGCTAAATAATACCTCACTGAACAGTGTTTGACAAATGGAACCACGTCTCTTGTTGACTCTAATTTGGATATTGACTATCATTAAATGTTCTGTTTTCTTAAGATGAAAAGTTACTAGGTAAAATATTGTAAAATATGTTGTTAAGCTACATATACAGATTTCAAGCACATTGGTGCATAATAATGTAAAGGTATGAGTTTTTTTTAAGTGATATCTGATTTTTTCTGTATTTAGCCAAGTGCCATTTACTGTCTATAAGAGTTCTGTAATCTAACTGTTAAGTAATTGTATTAGAAAACTTGTACTAATGTACGAGTTCAGATCGTTTAATGATACGGCCATCCCAGGAATGCAGTCTGTGACATAGAGGCTAAACACTTGGGGCTCTGGGACCATGCAACTATACCCCCTGTCATGTGGCCTTGGGCATGTCACCTGACCTTGACATGCTCCTGCCTATCTCTGCAAACCCAGGGTGATGGTATGGACTTGTTGGGGTTGTTGTGAAGATTACGTGAAACCATGTACATAAAGCTTGGTACAGCGTTGAGTTCTTACTGTGGTTCTTGAACAGTGGATTTTAAGGTAAAATGCACAAAGGAGCACATAATGCCAGGAATAGTGTTGAGTGCAGGATATGAGTGATTTGCTTGTTAAATGTTTCAGTTTTTGCTTAGCTGTATCTCAGTGATGCATTTCACCACAATCCTTAGGAAGAGGTTAATAGGGGCTGGGATTGTGGCACAGAGGGTCAGGCCACTGCCTGCAGTGCCTGAATCCCATGTGAGTGCGTTCAAGTCTCAGCTGCTCCAGTTCCTGACCAGCTCCCTGCTAATGGCCTGGGAAAAGCAGTGGAGGATGGCCTGAGTACATGGGTCCCTGAACCCATGTGGGAGACCCAGAGGAAGCTCATGGCTTCAACCTGGCCCAGTTTTGACCATTGCAGTCATCTGGGGAGTGAACTAGCAGATGGAAGATCGCTCGCTCGCTCGCTCTCTTTCTTTCTGTGTGTGTGTGTGTGTGTGTGTGTGTCTCCCTCTCTCTGTAATAAATCATTAAATTGAAAGAAAAAACAATGGTTAAGAGAATCCAGAGGAATCAAATTATTAGACAGCTGAAGGTAAGGTCAGGTGGGGGCAGGGACCTGAGATTTAGATTGTAGTGAGGCTGCAGTGAGACTGAGCTAGACCATCTGGCCCAGTGTCTACTCATCAGCTCCCTCGAAGGTCACATTCAGCTGACATTGAAGTCATTCAGTGGGATGGAGGGAAATGCATGGCTTTAAAATCAGACTGACAGGAGATTAACCTCGGTTCTGCCACTTGTCAGCCATGTTTTTGGACAGTAAACCCTCTAAGTCACAAGTTCTTGTGTATGTGAGGGAGATGCTAATAGTTACTTTGCAGGATTATTGTGAGGAAGAAATGAGATCATGGGCGTTAAGTTCCCAGCAAAGAGCCTGGCTCTCCACAACCAGTGCTTGACAGAAATGGTAGACAATTAATATATCTGCTTGGCATCCCTTGCTGTGAGCAGTGAAATGAGAATGTGTAAAATAAAAGTGCTTTGCAATCTGTACACCATTAGTTAGTACTATGTATTTGAAAATAAAAGCATAATTGCTTATTTTGCATATGTGATATCAGAGTTTGTGATATACCATATTGGATATCAAATGATGACTGCTCCCTTATTGTTAGGTGGTTCCTTAAACAGATTTGAAGCTATATATTTTATTCAGTGATCAGGGAGCTGCATTTCAGAGCTGTGTGTATCTCCAGGGGCTCTCTGCGTATTTGACTGTTTGTTTATATGGCCTCCCTGAGGGTAGCACTAGGTCCATCCTGTTCACCACTGCATCCTCTCTGGCTGGCACACACTGAAGCCTGAGTGTGAGTTTGAATTCCTAATATGAGGAATAAGCCAACATAAGATCATGACATTTCACCTTTTTCCTCCTAGATTAAGAAGCGGATTGCCTTTGCTATTAAAGTTTAATTTTCCAAGATGATCTCTTTCCTCTCATGACCAGCTCTTGACAAAACGCCTGACAGTTTGAACATGCTGTGACTTGCCTGGTCTCCTTTGCTGTGAGCTCTTTGCTCAGCCATCCCCGCTCCAGAACCTGGATGTACCCTTTTTTGCCTCATCTCAGCTTACACACAAGTTTCTCCAGCTGTTTCCTGTCCTTTTGTAGGGAATTGACCCTGTTTCTGATGCATATGTAGCATTCATTGCACCTGTTTCATTGTTTTCACAAATAGACTGTAAACTCTTTGAGAGCAGGGACCACCACTTTTGTTTATTATTTTGTTTTTGGTGCTAAAAGATGCAGTATCTGACATTAATAAGTAAATACTCAGTATTTATTGAATTAAGTGATGGTATTAAGGTTTTCAGAAGCCTTTTTGCACGGGATGGTTATATTTAACATCTCTGGTCTCTTGCTGTCATTTCTAAAATTATTCATTGAAACCAAACGTGAACTATTTTTTATAGTGGTAATTCTAATGATGAGAGGGACCCAGGGTATCTAATGTGCTGCAAATCCTATTAATGTTATCTTAAACAAATTACTTATTCATTTCAGCGGAAGCAGAGGGCCTGTTAGATCAATAATGTAACATTGAAAAAAAATCATTAAACGCCTATTTATATAGAAGTTCATAATGGTTTCTTTGGCTCTGTTACAAACCTTTTCTGATTTACATTTAAGGACTTGCTTTTTATCTGACACCTGTCTTTTTCTTTTGGTAATATGAAATCTAATCCAGATTTTTAAAAGCCATTTTCAACATCTTGAATATCAAAGTTATCTTTTTATAGGAAACCTCGTTACACTGATTACTAAAGCACTTCCACCAAAGGTCGCTTGGTTTGACTCCTGCAACTTTTCCTTTGCTACTGCTATGAACATGACAGTCCATCATGCTGGGGTATTCAGATAAGTGACAGCCCACCCAGGCCGGATGTCAAGGATTCTGCTCACTCTGGCTCTCCAGCAGGGCAGCATGCCATCAGAGTGACTCAAGCCTTGGAGAAGATCATTGACCTCACCATTTGAGAATTTTTCTCAAAGTAGTGACGAGATCACTGTTAATGGTCACATCTGAAGGGCTCACTCATGGTTCAGGTTTTATTTCTAATATAGTCTTGTTAAATGTGGGAAGAGTTCAACAGTGTTTCAGATGCAGTAGAACTTTCTAGTCATACTCTCTCAATTTGTAGACATTGTCTTGAGTGTTTTTAGACCCATTGTAGGATATTCTCTTCTATAATTTTTATAAAAATGACTTGAGGAAAGTAGTTTTTTTGTTGTTGTTGTTGCTGTTTATTTTGAAGACTGGAGGCTGGAGCACACTAGGAATGCTACAAGAAATTTTTAAAAGTAGAGATTGATGCAGGTACTTTAGAAGAGGTAGAAACCCAAGAGCTGTTCCCAGGCCACATCAGGTGCTTGTAGGGTACCTACTGTGTTGCCTTAGGGCCTGCTCAGGATGGGTTGTTGGGATAGAGGAGGACGCTTGGCCTTACCAAGTGCAGAGTATGAGTGTGGCTTATAGTAAATCAGATGGTTAAAAGCCATGCTTTTGATGGTGCTGAGCAGAATGTTAGAGTTTTGGATACAGCTCTCTTCAGTGATGATTCAGCACTGAATTTGCTTAACAGGTCGCTTGTAATTTTGTGTGCATTTTTTATCTTTTAGTGTTTGCAGACTATCGTGGTAACAGCTTGTCGTTGGGGTTACTGGTAATCTCTCTGCTCATTTTTCCTTGTTGCTCTAGCAAGGGTCCTGATGTTGGTGATCTTGGTGACGAACCAGCTCTTTTTGGCTTAGTTTATTTTCTATATCGTGTGCTCTTATTTTGTGGGTTTTTTATTTTTTATTTTTAATTTCATTCCTCTTACTTACATTGAGTTCTTTTGTTCTTATCTTTTGTTTTCTTGAGGTAGAACTTTACATGATTGATTTTTCTTTAAATTGTGCTAAAAAGATTTAATGCTGACTTCCGGAGATTTTCCGGAGGTCACTGTAGGTCTGGTGGTTAGCTTAGCACTTAGAGCCAGTAAGCTTTCACTGTTTGCCAGCTGGGTTGGGAGAATGTTCCGCATGCAGGCAGCTGACAAATCTGCCCGCTTTCACTTTTGGCTGGACCTTTTCTCCTGTGAGTACACAAGGCCTCATGCTCAGCTGTCGGTGTGCACGTAGCTCAGACTGCCTCCAGGTCGTTGGCTTTGACTTCTTTTCTTGTCTAAAACAAGTACAGAAAGCTACCACTTGTGGCTGGTGCTGTGGCATAGCAGTTAAAGCTACTGCCTGCATGGCCGGCGCCGTGGCTCAATAGGCTAATCCTCCACCTTACGGCGCCGGCACACCGGGTTCTAGTCCCGGTTGGGGCGCCGGATTCTGTCCCGGTTGCCCCTCTTACAGGCCAGCTCTCTGCTATGGCCAGGGAGTGCAGTGGAGGATGGCCCAAGTGCTTGGGCCCTGCACCCCATGGGAGACCAGGAAAAGCACCTGGATCCTGGCTCCTGCCATCGGATCAGCGCGGTGCGCCGGCTGCAGCGGCGGCCATTGGAGGGTGAACCAACGGCAAAAGGAAGACCTTTCTCTCTCTGTCTCTCTCTCTCACTGTCCACTCTGCCTGTCCAAAAAAAAAAAAAAAAGCTACTGCCTGCAGTGCCAGCATTCCGTATGGGCTCTGGTTCCAGACCCGACTGCTCCACTTCTGATCCAGCTCTGTCCTGTGGCCTGGGAAAGCAGTAGAAGATGGCCCAAGTCCTTGGGCCCTGGCACCCCTGTGGGAGATCCAGAAAAAGTTCCTGGCTCCTGGCTTTGTATCATCTCAGCTCCAGCCATTGCAGCCATCTGGGAAGCGAACTAGCAGATGGAAGACCTCAGACCTCTCCTTCTTTACCTCTTTCTGTCTGTAACTCTGCCTTTCAAATAAGTAAAAGAAAGAAAGAAAGAAAAAGAAAGCTACCACATGATGTCTAAGTGCTACTTTAGCAGTTTTCCTCAGTTTATGTGTGTGTTTTCATTATCAAGTTAGAAAAGCTTTTTTAAATTTATCCCTTGACCATGGATTATTTAGAAATGTATTGTTTTATTTCCAAATGCTTAAGGTCTTCCTAGAATTCTTACTGTTACTAATTTATAATTTTCTGTTATAATTACTCACAATGATTCCAGTCCTCATATTTACTGAAACTTACTTTGTAGACAAGCATAAATACTTTCTTGCCAAACATAGCTGTGAGTACCTGGAAAGTATGTGAATTCTTCGGTGTATGGTTTGACCTCTATCAGTTAGTGTATTTTATATATTTGGTTATTAAAAAAAAATTTTTTTTTTAATTTATTTGAGGGATAGAGAGGAAGAATTCGCATCTGCTGCAAAAGCCTGCAGCAGCTAAGGCTGGGCCTGGGATGGAGCTCGGGTTTCCCATGGAGGTACCAGGGACCCAACTTGAGCCAATTACTGCTACATCCCAGGGTCTGCAATGGCAGCAAACTGGTATCAGGAGCCAGAGCTGGAGCCAGGTCTGCTGTGGCATTGCAGGGGTCTTAACTGTTAGGCCAAATGCACACCCTTTACTGATTTTTTTAATTGAGTGGTTCTGTCATTTTGGGGGGTGGGTGCTAAGATCTCCTGTGATTGTGAGATTGCTTTTCACTGTCATGTACTTTTGAGGCTGTGCAGGTAGGTGTGCACACATTATGATTGCTTTGTCCTTCTGATGAAGTGATCCTTTTCTTACCGTGAAATATCTTTCTTTATCTTTTATAATACTATTAATTTTAAGATTATCTATTTGATACTGATATAACCACTTCATCCTTAGGTATTTTATGTCTCTGACATATCCTTGTCATTTCATTTGCTCTTGACCTATCGTAAGTCTCTTGCAGACATCATACAGTTAGATCTTGCTTTTTAAACCATTCTGATTAGTCTTTTAATTGGAGTACTTGGTCCAACTTAATGTCATTATTGATAGGATTAGACCTGTCGCTTTTTTTTTTTTTTTTTTTTTTTTGACAGGCAGAGTGGACAGTGAGAGAGAGAGACAGAGAGAAAGGTCTTCCTTTTGCCTTTGGTTCACCCTCCAATGGCCGCCGTGGCCGGCGCACTGTGGCCAGCGCACCGCACTGATCCGAAGGCAGGAGCCAGGTGCTTCTCCTTGTCTCTCATGGGGTGCAGGGCCCAAGGACTTGGGCCATCCTCCACTGCACTCCCAGGCCACAGCAGAGAGCTGGCCTGTAAGAGGGGCAACCGGGACAGAATCCAGCACCCCGACCTGGACTAGAACCCGGTGTGCTGGCACCGCAAGGCGAAGGATTAGCCTGTTGAGCCATGGCGCTGGCCAGACCTGTCCTTATATATATATATATATATATTTTTTTTTTTTTTTAAGGGAAAGAGTTTATTGGGGAACACCCTACAGACCGGAGTGAAGGGGCGGCAAAGGAAAAAGAGAGAAAGAGAATATAATAGAGAAACAGAGAGGAGAGGAACTAGCAAGGAGAGAAGAGAGAGCAGAGAAGAGAGAGGAGAGCAGAGCCAAGAGCCCAGAGGGGGAGGCTAGAGAGAGGAACCGAGAGAGCTGGAGAGAAGGGCCAAGAGAACACGTGTTCAGGAACAGGCCCTTTTAAAACTTTGCCTGAGGGCAGGCAGGGAAGCCGGAGCAGCGAATCCCATTAGGATGGGGGGGGGTGGAGCCTGGCTCAGGTAGCTGGGCCATGCGGCCACCTGGCTACAACTGCACCAGTTTCCTAACATTCCCCCCTTTTGTTTTTTATAAAGCAAGGTTTGTATAGGCTTACGTTAATCCCAAAAGTCCAGGAGGGGTAGAGGGACGATGATCTGTCTTTAGAGCTACTTCCTGCTGACATGGGACGATGATGTACTCTTCGCTGGCATGGGGCGATCAGACCTGTCCTTTTAAACTTGTTTCTCATTTGCTCCCTCCCGTGTTTTTGTTTATTGATTTACTCATTTTTGGCCGCCTTTAGGATTAAATTATTTTGAAAAATCCTACTTTAATTTCTCCATTGGCTCTCTATTTTTGTCTCTGTATTTTTTTTAAGTGACTGCTTTAAGAATTTCATTTTCTTCCCATAACCTTCCACAGTCTGTTTAGAGTTTGTATTGTACAGCTTCACGTAGAATATAGAGACTTTACAACCATGCAGGTCCATTTAGTTCCATCTTCTTAGCCATTTATTTTTTTAAAGATTTATTTTTTATTTCTTTGAAAGGCAGAGTTACAGAGAGAGGAGAAGAGATGTTGCTCCAGTAATTACTGATGACCTGTTGGTTGTTTTCTGTCTCCTCTTCCTCTGTTCTTCAGGTTAGACCATTTCTGTCAGTCTCCAAGCTGAGTCCTCTCTCTGTTATCATCGTTCTGCTGTTAAGCCCATCAGTGAACATTTTGTCTCATATACAGGTGCTCCTCAGCTGACACTGGGGTTATGAATATCTTGTGTCATTTACTGAATACTGTACAGAAACTGAAAAACAGAGTGGCTGTAGTGCTATACTTGCATACTGTAGTAAGGCCAAAAATTTTTTAGTAGAACCATAATGAATTGGGGAGTGTGTTGTATTTTTTGTTTTGTATTTCTATTGTTTACTTTTGTTTTTCCTTTTTTTATTTGAGATTTCCTTCCTTCCCTCCTTCCTTCCATCCATACATCTGTCCTTCTTTTCCGATTTATCTGTTTGAAAGGCAGAGATTGGGATTGAGATCGTTCATCTGCTAGTTTACTCCCAAATACCTGGAGCCACCAGTTCTGAGCCAGGTCAAAGTGAGGAACCAGGAATTCTATCCAGGTCTCCCCTGTGGGTAGTTGAGGCCTAAATACTTGGGCCATCATTTGCTGCCTCCCAAGGACTGCATTAACAGGAAGCTGGCATCAGAAGCAGCAAAACCAGGCATTCTGATAAGGGATCCATGAAAGCATCCTTAGTGACATCTTAACTCTCTGTTGAATACCTGCAAGAATTTTAAAAAAAGATCTTCCCACAGATAACAACAAGCTCCAGCCGTGCGGCCATCTGGGGTGTGAACCAACAGAAGGAAGACCTTTCTGTCTGTCTCTCTCTCTCTCACTAACTCTGCCTGTCAAAATAAATAAATAAATAAAATTCTTGCAATAATTGGTGATGAGCCAGACCAAAGCTAGAAAGCCAGAACCCAATTGGAGCCTTCCAGGGAGGAGCTTATCTCCCAGCGTGTACATTAGCAGGAAACTGGAATTGTAAGTGGAGCCAGGACCCAAACCCAAGCCCTCTAATATGGGGTGTGAGCATTCGTCTTAACCACCCCATTACCTGTGTGCTTTTTTTTTTTTTTTTTTTTGACAGGCAGAGTGGATAGTGAGAGAGAGAGAGAGAGACAGAGAGAAAGGTCTTTCTTTGCCGTTGGTTCACCCTCCAATGGCCACCGTGCTGATCCAAAGCCAGGAGCCAGGTGCTTCTCCTGGTCTCCCATCTGGGTGCAGGGCCCAAGGACTTGGGCCATCCTCCACTGCACTCCCGGGCCACAGCAGAGAGCTGGCCTGGAAGAGGGGCAACCGGGACAGAATCCAGCACCCTGACCAGGACTAGAACTCGGTGTGCCAGCACCGCAGGCAGAGGATTAACCTATTGAGCCACGGCGCTGGCCCCCTGTGTGCTTTTTAATTGTTGCCCATGCAGCATCTGTTTTTTGATCTTTGTCATCATGTTATAAGCAGTGTAAACTACCTTTATATGTATTATACACACACACACACACACACATAAAATGCAATCCATCTCCTTCATCCAATTAAAAGTGACAAATTGATTTCTTTCAGATACACACATATATAAATAGACCATATCCATGCTAAATATTTGGTGTCTTTGCTTTCATTCATAGTATCTTTTGTAGCTGGCTACTGTGTTATTGTATATTTATTCTTGTCTAAGAGACAAGGCACAGAATATTCAAGAAACCCCGCAAAACTGTTTTCCTGTGTGTTAATTTTCCTAATCTTAAGCTGTATAGAAATGGCTTACACTCACTACGTTGAATTATAAATGCAGAGTGGATAAGTAAGTCACACTATAGAATGACTTTCTAAAATAAGATTTCTACTAACTAAGCTGTATTATAGGGAGAAGGCTGATAACTTATTTTGTTGGCTTAAATGATACATAATTTGTAGGTCCTAAGTCCTGGATCTGGAAACAATGTGTTTCTTTTCCATAGGCAGGGTTTTCACAGAAACAGCTTATAGAGGTCTTTAGTTTTCTGCAGGAAATGCATGGTTAGTAAGAATTGTGAATGTCTGTTTTGTGTAGCTGTCTCCTGCTTCGATGACTTGTAAGAGCAAGTGACTGCATTTCCCCCTCTAAATCACTTAATCCATCAAGAGCACTGTGGAAACTTTTAATAATGTTTATTAAGAACCTTCTTGTTTTCCTGTTCCCCTAACGTGTTTAATCTTAAGAATTTGCCGTCTTATGTATTTGCTGCTATGAAATCTGTACCAGGCAGATTTGAGAGTGTGACAGTGACTTGGACTGTCCTTAATTAGCATTCTTCAGGGCATTAACTGAAATGAGAAGAGAGGGAAAAGCTTCCTGACGGCCAGGGAAGGATTCGCAAGTGCTTGATATAATTAGGCAGTGCTGAAGAGGCCTTGTGTCCAGCGGCGGAACTCAGCAGGGAGAAATGTGCTGCTTGTGCCTTGAGACCAAGTTCTTGCATTCTGTTGCATTGTTTATTACCCAGACCACTAGCGCTTGACTGTATTTCCGGGCCTGTGTTGTCTGCATCTTAGCCTGTTAGCTTTCTGCTGCGGTATCAGATCTACACTGAAGCCTTCAGATTTAATCGCAGTGACCCTTATAAAGGATTGCTTTTGTTTTGCTCTCCTGCCCCCAATTTTGAAACTAAATCAAGCTCATTGTTGAGAAAGTGAAAAGTATGTGAAAAGATACGAAAGAAAACAATTCAGCTATAGTCCCACAGCCTAGACATAAATACTGGAAATATTTTGTTTAGTATTTCCTTTCAGTTTCACTGTGTCTGGATGCATATTTTCATAGCATTTTTAATGCTAATTGGGCTCTGGCTTTAAATGTACTTTTCAATCAGCTTTTTAAGTCAACAGAATGTCTTGAGCATTACCCATGCAATTACACATTTGTCTAGAAGAGTTTTTCTTTAATACTCATATTTCATTATACAGATAGACATAACTTATTTAGCTGTATCTTTTTTGGATGTTTAATTTAGATCCTTATTTTCACTGTTTTTTCAATAACACTTTAATCATCATCTTTGTACTGTGGTCTTTTTCTGTACCTCTGATTATTTTAAATTCTGAAGAAGTAAAATCACTGAGTCTGTGAGGATCTTAAATTCAGAAACAGGGCTGGCATCATAGCATAGCGGATTAAGCCACACTGCATGTAGCTCTGGTGTCCCATATGGGCTCCGGTTCAAGTCTCTGCTGCACCACTTCCAATCCAGCTCCCTGCTAATGCACCTGGAAAATCAGCAGAAGATGGTGTGAGTGCTTGGGCCCCTGCACCCATGTGGGAGACCCAGATGTAGTTCCTGGCTCCTGGCTTTGGCCTGTCACAGTCCTGGCCATTGCAGCCAATTGGGCAATGAATCTGCAGATGATGAAAACAGCTAATTTCCCTTTACTATTAAAGTGATTTTTTTTTTTATTTGACAGAGAGACAGAGAGAAAGATCTTCCTTCCAGTGGTTCACCCCACAAATGGCTGCCACAGCCAGCACTGTGCCGATCCAAAGCCAGGAGCCAGGTACTTCCTCCTGGTCTCCCATGCGGGTGCAGGGGCCCAAGCACTTGGGCCATCCTCCACTGCCCTCCAGGGCCATAGTAGAGAGCGGGACTGGAAGAGGAGCAACCGGGACTAGAACCCAGTGCCCATATGGGATGCCGGCGCCACAGGCGGAGGATTAACCAAGTGAACTGCAGCACTAGCTCCTAAAGTGATGTCTTTATTCATAGAAAACTTTAGAACTATATAGAAAAATGAAGAAAAGAATGGTCTAGTGCTCATCTCTTTATTCACAAAGATAGTTGCAGATAATATTTGAGATTAACCTTTCAATTATGTGCAAGAGGGCTTTACAAAGTTCATGAAAAATGGATTTAATGGATAGTAATTATTTTGGTGCAAAAAAATTTGGCCGGCGCCGCGGCTCAATAGGCTAATCCTCCACCTGTGGCGCTGGCACACCGGGTTCTAGTCCCGGTCGGGGCACCGGATTCTGTCCCAGTTGCCCCTCTTCCAGGCCAGCTCTCTGCTGTGGCCCGGGAGTGCAGTGGAGGATGGCCCAAGTGCTTGAGCCCTGCACCCCATGGGAGACCAGGATAAGCACCTGGCTCCTGCCATCGGATCAGCGCAGTGTGCCAGCTGCAGCTCACTGGCTGCAGCGGCCATTGGAGGGTGAACCAACGGCGAAGGAAAACCTTTTTCTGTGTGTCTCTCTCTCACTGTCCACTCTGCCTGTCCAAAAAAAAATTTTTTTTGAAGCCATGTGTACAAACGGGGTTTCAATTATTTTTTGGAAAATCCATGTTAGAAAAAAAGTGCATGGATTTCAGAAAATTTTGGCACCAAAATAAACTTTATCTTTTAATTCTATTTTCCTTGAATTTTCATTAGAATGTATACATTTAAAAAAAATAATTCATTTGACAGGCAGAGTAACATAAAAGATAGGAAGAGAGACAGAAGGATCTTTCATCTGCTGTTTCACTCCCAAAAAGGCCACAACCACCAGGACTGGGTAGGCCAAAGCCCTGATCCAGGAGTTCCATCCAGGTCTCATTCATGGGTGATAAGGGCCCATTAACTCAGGTACTCCTCTGCTTTTCCAAGCACATTATTAGGAAACTGGATTGGAGCCAGGACTCGAATTACCACTTTGATATGCGATGCCAGCATCACAAGTGGTAAACTAACGCACTGCACAGCGATGCCAGCCCTTTTCCACGAATTGTTTAAGTACTTTATATATAGTGCTGTATGTATAATATATATATATCACATAATAGCTTATACTTTCATATTATTTTAGTTGATAAATATTTGTTTATATTTATGAAGCACATATTAAGGTTCTTTTCACTCAGTGCTTCATATCTATAAATAGACTCTACATTATTGGTGTATGTTTAGTTGAATAATGTTTTATTGTGAGTGTATCATTTATTTAACCTATTCCTTACTGGACTCTTAATTTAAAAGATTTTAGTACTCTTGGTCCAAGTTTCTAAATAAGCTTTTATTTATTCTTCTTTAGAATCCTTTCCTTAGGATCACTCAAAAAGTCCACTGGGAGCTGATGTTTCTGGTCATTCCGCTGACATCTTTACTTAAACATAGTCTTAATGACCAGGAATTTAATGTGTCTCTCACTTTACTCTGATAATTTTGTGTATCTCTGAACATGGTTGTGTGTTTTGATGTTTTGCTGTTCTTGCTGGTTTTATCATGCGTGCTTTTTTAAGATTATGCAGAATGCTTTAGAAAGCAGTAGCAGTGTGCTGATTTAGTACCGGTCATGGTTAACTCTTGGCAGACGATTGTAGATGCTGGTCATGACAGGGGTGAAAGCAGTGAGGAGAATCTGCCCAGTTGTCTCAGCAGTGAGAAGCTGAGCATGAGGACTCAGCCGCATCTTGTTGCCGTCTGATTCTCATTGTGAGGCTTCTTGTGCATTTTGTTGCTGTTATTTTTGTCATTAGAGATGATGGACTGGTTGCCTGAGAGTGAGCTGTGCTTGTCTTGAGATGTTCACTTTGTTTGTTACATGCTTTCTGCTGTCCACAGCCTTGCTGTTTTAGAAAGGGGAATAAGTCTGATTTTACTAAATTTGAAATATGTTGCCTTTGGAGGATTTTGTTATATAAATGACTAATTCCAACCATTGTTGTGTTACTAAAAAATTACCCATAAGTATCTAAGAATAATGAAATTACAAGTGGGTTTTATATCATAGGGTTTTTCTCTATTTTCTGATTATTCCATAGGTATATTAACACACTTATGTAATACAGTACCTAAATTTAAGATTTTAAAAGTATTCTTTATTGGTAAGCGAAAGAGCCCACAGAAGGGAATATCTTGCTTTTAAAATGTTCAGTTTGGCTAGCAAAGCAGCCTCTTCTTTTGGTTGGCTAGTTATTTTATAGCATCTTTTTTCTGTTCATGAAATTTATTAGTTTCTGTGAATTTTCCTTTAAGCTTTTGGTTTAAATCTATTCAGAAAAGGTTAATATTGAACATTTTTGACTTGTGCTTGTTTATTGGTAATATTACCATAGATGAGTATTTTTAAAATCTGTATTTTCTTAGAAAAGATATGTTTGTTTATCCTGTAAAGAAGCCCAAACATCACTTTAGTAGCAGGGTGAATGTCACTTCATTATGTTTAGCAAAGATGCCAGCAAATGCTAGACCATGGGCATGTTGAGAGACTTACAGGTAGTGGTGGTGATGGTGGTGGTGTGGTGGTGGTGTGGTGGTGTGGTGGTGGTGTGGTGGTGTGGTGTGGTGGTGGTGTGGTGGTGGTGGCAGCGGCCCCCCAGGATTTTGAACCAGAGCTTCCCCTTTCTTCTGTATCCCACGTGATGAGGCGCAGTACTGCGGTTGTGAAAAGCAAGTGTGAGCTGACTGTTGAGTCACACAGTGTTGCGCTGCGCTGGGCAGCTAATGGCAGTGCCTTTCTTCTTCTGCGTGTGAGTTGGAGCGGCGTGGGGAACTGAGAGATTGTTTTCAGGCTGTACCAGAGACCAGGAACAAGCTGCTCAGTATTGGGGAAAGGAACATAGACTTAATACTGGCAGATTAAAATAAAATTTTGAAACTCAGGGATTTTCCTCACAGATCCTTTATTATGTAGATAATAAATAATTTAGAGAGATGAACACATTAGCATATTATATTGCCAAAAGGAAAAAAGAGGAGTTATAGGACATCACTAGTTTTAACAATTGTCTATTAATCCCCAACATAAGTTTTATGCCTTTAGAGTGTGATTGGGTCACATTCTTTTTTTCTTTTTCTTTTTCTTTTTCTTTTTCTTTTTCTTTTTTTTTTTTTTTCTAGATTGACTTATTTGGAAGGCAAAGTGACAGAGAAAGAGGGAGAGACAGAGAGATCGTCCATTGGCTGGCTCATTCCCCAAATGCCTGCAACATCTGGGGCTGGACCGAGCCAAAGCCAGAGGCCACATCTGCTTTCTTCCCACGCGCATTTAGTGGCTCTGGATGAGAAGTGCAGTAGCAGGGACTAAAGTGGTGCTCCAGCATGGGCTGCAGGTATCTCGAAAAGCAGCGCACCCTGCTACTCCTCAGTCCCTACCCCAGAGTCATAGTCTTGTTAATTGTGTTTTCAGATGGAGTGTAAACCTCATCTGCCTTCTTAATTTATCATATATGGCTATGGCTATATACCTCATAAATATGTTCAGGTTTTGGTTTTGGTTTTTTTTTTTTTTTTTTAGTAACAGAAAATAAGAAAGTATCTTGCAAGGTTTTTAAAATGATGGCTTTCAGGGCCGATGCCATGGCGCAGTGGGTTGGTCCTCTGCCTAAGGCGCCAGCGTCCCATGTAGGTGCCAGTTCTGGTCCCAGCTGCTCCTCTTCCAGTCCGGCTGTGCTGTACCTGGGAGGGCAGTGGAGCATGGCCCGGGTCCTTGGGCCCCTGCACCCATATGGGAAACCTGGAGGGTGCACCTGGCTCCTGGCTTCGGATCAGCACAGCTCCAGCCATTGTGGCCATTTGGGGAGTGAGCCAACAGACAGAGGACATTTCTCTCTGTTTCTCCCTCTCACTGTCTGTAACCCTGCCTCTCAAATAAATAAATAAAATCTTTTAAAAAATGATGGCTTTAAAAAAGTAATGGCTTTCATTGGAAGCCAGCAGTGTTATCCTTTGTATAAAATAAGTGTGTGTCTACTGTTGAAGGATTGAGGGACTGAATTTAGATGGGGAATAGAGTTAAAATAATAGCTTCTACACTCAAGGAGTTCATTGTCTTGTCTAGACAACCAGAGCATCAGTATCCACTAAGCACTGCCATCCAGGCAGGGAGTGCCAGTTCACCCTGGCAGGGAGATGGCAGAACAGGATCAGCAAGGAAGGCTTCCTGGAGTAGGCGATACCTGTGCTCATCTCCCACTGAAGGTTGGAGTCAGCCTAGTAGAGGAAGGCTGGGAAAGCTTCCATGAAGAGTGGAGCCAGCACATTCCTGCATGTGACCAGGGCCGGGGGTATGTGTGGTAGAGGGCCTGGAGGAGAATTTCGAAGGTGGAAGCATGGGATTTTGTGTGTTAAAGACAGGAGTTTGAATCTTACCCTTGTATAAGTGCTGCTGTCTTATTGATGTGGGGTATTTGTTTCTTTTAGACTAAATCGGTTTTAAAATAAAATGTCATATAAAGCCAGCTTTTTTTGAGACATCTGAGGTTTTCAAAAGAATTTGCTGTGGATAAAAAAAAAATAGAATTCGCAAATATGAAGTGTCGAGTTGGTCAGCCAAACAGGGAGCTGCCCTGGGAATGCCTGATCATTGTCAGAGGTGCCCAAGTGGCACTCATGTCCATGTGTGGGTGGCACGGGTGGCAGGTGAAAGAGACATCTTTGAGCCGGTCCTGTGTATTTTTAAACATCTAGAAGGTTGGTCTTTGTGTTTACTCTTGTACATAGCCATCTCTGTGAGACTGAGGCCAACTTAAATTTATCTGGGAACCTGCCACATCTATAAATGCCACACAGAGTAATAAATGGGCTATTGGCTAGTGACAGCACACTTCAGTTCCTAATTTAGAGTTCATGAAAATTATCCCTTGACAAACAAGATTGTGAAAAAAGAAGCCTACTAGATGGATTCATCTTTGGATAAACACTTACACCTTGTTTATACAAATTGTGCTGGCATGAATTAGAAGGGTGGATAAACAATTGAGTGATTACAATGTGTTTAGCAGAAGCTACAGCATATCTTGTAATGTTGGGTTGTCCCACTCAGAAGCCTGGGCTTCTTGAAATGGAGGCTATGTCTCAATCATTATTTTATATCCTGGTGTCTGCGACCCTGCTGGACTTAGAACTGGGCAAGGGTTTTTTATTTATTTATTTATTTATTTATTTAAGATTTTATTTATTTGAGAGGTAGAGTCACAGACAGTGAGAGGGAGAGACAGAGAGAAAGATCTTCTTTCCATTGGTTCACTCGCCAGATGGCTGCAACGGCCAGAGCTGCAGCGATCCAAAGCCAGGAACCAGGAGCTTCTTCCTGGCCTCCCATGTGGGTGCAGGGGCCCAAGTACTTGGGCCATCCTCTACTGCTTTCCTAGGCTGTAGCAGAGAGCTGGATTGGAAGAGGGGCAACCGGGACTAGAACCGGCGCCCATATGGGATGCCAGCAGAGGATTAACCTACTGCACCACGGCCCCTGTGCAAGGTTTTAAGGAGAGCCTTGATGTGGTCTTTATGAGAGGGCCAGTTCTGAGCTGCAAGAGAAGAGAGGGAGCATGCCCTACACAAAGGTAGGAGTAGGAGTGAGAGTGTGAGTGTGTGTGTGTGTTTTTCAAACTGTGGGTCATACTCTGTCAGTAGTTTGCGAAGTCATCTAAGTGACCTGCATTTTCTTTTATTTAAAAAAAGGCAGATGTTAGAAAATCTCAGATTGTACCCTGTATGAAGGAATGGTAGTTTCTTTTTTAATGTATCTCTTTTTCTGTGTTAAATCTGCATATGTAGATAGAAGTGTATGTGTGCTGGGTTGTAATAAAAATGTATTTCTGTTGTAGTTCTTGGTCAGACAAGTTTGAACTCAAATGTCTTAGGAGACTCAGTGAAAGACTTGGTTTCACGAGGAATCGCCCTCTCCATGTGTGCTGGTGTTCATGGTAGGGGAGAAGGGGAGAATGCTTTCCTGAAGCCTGGCTCCATGGAGCCAGGAGGGCCTCCAGCTTCTCACCAAGAAGAGGACCATTGTGGTTAGAGCATCTGGCTTCCCTGTCTCCCCTTGTTTGTTCCCTCTTGTGGGCGGAGGACCAGTGGCCTAACTCATAGGCACAGTCAGGAAGAGTCTGACACCCAGGGGTTTCTGGGGGTGGAGCCGCGGCCGGGGTCTCTTAGGGGAGAGGTTAAGTTTGGAAGCTCCTTGCAGCTCTTAGGTCTCATGACCTAGATTTCTGTAAGTGCTTGCAGCAGCTATAACAGGAATCTTCATTTGGACCCCCAAGCTCAAGACCCATCTCTAGTACAGCCTGCCAGGGAGCCTTGTACTTTGCAGGAACGTAAAGGCGACGTAAGTCCTTAAGGATGCTCCTTAATTGCTAATGCGTACCAGTCAGACAACATTGAAAGGGCAGATTCTGATTTCTCCATTGCTCTTTAATGTGACCAGCAGAGAACCTTTTTGTGTACCCAGGGGAGTGGGTTTGACTAGCAGTGTGATAAAGAACTTCCTCCACAAGGAAGTGTGGGTGAGCTGAGCCCCTGGAGAGCCTGCAATGTTTCCAAAAATGGAATGGCAACCAGGAGTGCCCTACAGTTCACATTTTTCTAGTCTGAGATTGGTCTGACACTATTTGGACTTTGCAGAAATTAAATTTGCTAGTTTGCCATCCTTCTGCGGTACAGAAATTGAAATGCTTAACTCTCAGTGTGGCTTTACATCTTAGTTCCTTCCCACCAACCAGAAGATGGTGCTGTTGTGCTGGCAACAGGCCACCTTTCCACCTTCAAGGGTAAATCCTGTCACCGGAATGCTTATTCATGCTAAGTAATGTGGACAGATTTAGCATTGGGATTCAATGGTGCCCCTTCTCCTGCATTGTGGCATCAGATAAGCAACAAGGAACCCTTGTGGGATCAAACTGTCGGTGTCTGGAGCTAGAGAAGCCTGAATCGGAGGCCTTGGTTAGCTACTTCCTCAGGGCACCTTTGCACGTAGGCTGAAGAGACAAGTTCTCTACCTTTTGAACCCAAGACCAAAATCTGCTGCCAAAGTGATTTTTTTATTGTTGCCTCTCCTTTTTAATGGCTTTCTACAGTTGAGTTGCTATTTTAATTAATCTTGGATCAGTGCAGCCAGGGGTCTCCCTGGAGCTTTGCAATAGGTTTGTAAGTGGAATAAGGACTCCACAAAGAGAAACTTGCTATGTGTTAAGATTGGACTCATTAGGTCTGTGGGTTTATTCTCAGACTCTGGGAAGCTGGTTTGGGCATGACTTTAAAAGCATAACTAGACTTCATTATTCACAGATTCTGTTCTTGTGAAAAATTTTTTGTAACTTCAAAATCAACACTCAGGGTGTTTTCCTGGTCTCTCCCAGCCATATGGAGAGCAGAGGGAAATCTGTTGCCCAGTGTACATGTTGAACAAGGTAACACTCTGTCACCTGGTTTCATTCAGCTCTCATACCTTAAACAAGTGCCCCTTTCCCCATCTTAATCAGTGCTATGTATACGGGATTTTTATCCTTCTCATTGGTGACTTTTTTGTTTAAATTGGCCCCATAGCTTAGTGTTGGAGTGCTAGTGTTCCTAGCACAAGGCTGTGATACGCTTTACGGAGAAAACGTGTGTTAGATAAGTTTGTTCAGGCATGAGTTCCAGTGCAGCTGGCTGTGAGTTCAGTGTTAATGAGTCAACAAATATATATAAGATGTCTTTAAGCAGAAGCACACATACAACAAGACGGTGTGTTGATTGGTTGATGAGAACATGACCTGAGGCTCAGAGGAACCTAACCCTGTGTTTCCCTAGGAGTAAGGGCTTGGTTTTTGCCAGTGCCAGACTTGACTGGGTTACTTTCTGCTTTCCTTTCTTCACAAGGGTAGTTGACCCAAAGTCTTTGAAAGAGGATTTCTGGGCTGCATACTTTTTACCCACTTTTAAAGTATAAGCAGCTTCCTCAGAACTTAAGGAGAATCATTCCTTTCTTTGCCTGATGGGAACCACGCTGCAGAAATGGGCTCACTGTGGTGTGTTACAGCTTCTCCTGGCTCCGCAGGCAGCTCTTCCATTAACTGGCGCAGTGACCGTGGGTGGCTCCAAGGGCTGGATAATTAGGTGAAGAAAGACACAAGACAGCTGTTGAATTTGACTTTAATTGAAAATGACATTGTCTTTATTTTTTCAGATGAGTCCTCTTACTGTGGACGGCCACCTTAAGTTTCACTTTGTGTAATGAGGTTTGAGAAATCAGGATGTATGTTTTCCTTGGCCAGCCCATTCGCTCGAGCTTTGTTTCAGCTTGGACTTCGGCCCCCTCAGGAACAAAGGAACTGGAAATGAAAGAAGAGTTAAAAAAAAAAAAAATAATGCAGTGGACAGCGCATTTAATTCTTGTGACAGATACTGGGAGAAGGCAACCTGTGGCAGCCGTGGTTGAAATCCAAGTGAGAGCGCTCGGCGCTCTGTTAGACAGTCTTCTCGTCTTCCCCTTCCCCTCTGTGCAGCGCGCACTGCACTCTCCTGCAGTCAAGGGAAGCGCTGCGCTGAGCTCTGTTGAGCTGATAATGGCTTTGGATTCACTGAACAGCTTACCCCTGTTATTGGCATGCAGGACCCCCTATGCAGGTGGTGATAATGAGGAGAGCAGGCCCTGAACGTGAGGGATGTGCTGAGTGGGACTGCCCTGTGCTCCAGCGGGGGTCCCAAGGCCAGCCTGCTGCTGCCTTCGTCCGCCCTGCTGCAGGCCTCACCTGGCATTCTTGTTCTCCACACCATCTTACATTTGAACGGAGTGTTTGTGCACCTCAGCTGACAGTGATTTGGTTCCCTGTTATCACAGAGGGATTGTCCCTTTTGTGACCATTGTGTTGATGGAACTATATCAGTATTAAGTGCTGGAGGCCAACAAGTATGGAACAGCTTCACAGCAGGCTTCCTGAGTTTTCCAGACACTTCCTTATCTTTCAGATGGCAGAGGGTCATCTGTTTAATTTCTTGGCAAACAGCCTTTATCCATTGGTGCCCTGACTTCCTCATCCATAGAGGGTCACATTTAGGAAGTGTGGAGGAAGACTTAATCGGGGTATTTTTCTCAGAAATCTCCAAGCTGGAATTCTGTCCCAGGAGTGTCTGTAAGTATAACTTCAGATAAGCACAAACAAGGAAATACTTCATTTAACACCTTCCTCTTTTTTTAATTAATAGTAGTAGTTTCTATCATAGAATGTTTTAGAGTCTGTCATTATTTAAATCTTCCTCCTTTCTCTTGAAATTAGCTCTCCTTCATCCCCATGAGCTATACTAACAGAAAGATTTATTTTGATATATAAGTGAAACAAGAGTTTCACAGTTGACAGTACAAAGACTTGATGCATCTGAACAGGGGATAATGCATATGAAAACAACGGGCAGGATTTGAGTGGCACTGCTGTGGTTGTATTTTGCTGAGGTTTAACTACATGGAGAAGTGTTTATAGATATCTGATAACTTGGTTTTAATATTGCTTCAGAGATATCTTAACTCCTTAATGTTTGAGAAATTATGTACAAGTGCAGATAAAATATTTTTAGTATTTTGAGGAAATTTAAAGGCATTCCTTTAAATTTTCATTAGATTTCTAATCTGAGTTAAGGGAGCTTTTTCCCTGCTTGTCCTTCTCCCTTTTAAATGCTTGCAAGCATTTTTGAGAAGTGATTATGTTAGAACCTGATCCTTGTCTTCTTATCTTGATAAAATTGAATATTCTAATACGGCAGTTCAGCAGCAGCATGAATAGCTGCCCGTAGGAGTAAGGATCTCTTCGGTAACTCATGTTTGGACAGGAAAGCTACCTGGTAATGAATCTTCATTATCTGAGCTGCCAGTGATGGACCAGGGGTGTGATAGCATGCTGGTGTGCCTTCAGGCCTTGGCTCTTCTTTGAAAGCTTACTGATAAGGAAAAACAAAACAAAACAATCCATAACTAGGTAGTTGCCTTGGGAAAACAATAGTTCATGTGCTATTGTGTCTTAGGCTAAGAAAAATGAGACCCTTGGGGTGGGTATCTACCCAGTGGTTCAGACACTCATTGTAGCACATTGGGTACCTGGGTTCAATACACAGCACCAGCTCTTAACTCTGACTTCCCCTAGTGCAATCCTAGGGAGACTTGGATTGAATTCTTGACTCCTGGCTTTAGATTTGGCCCAGCGCCAGCTGTTGTGGGCATTTGGGAACCAGCGGATGAGAGCTTGTGCGCTCACTTGCTCATATGTGCTCACTCACCTTTCAAATAAATAAAATTGAAAGTAAGTGAGAATGTTAATAAAACTTACAGGGTATGGCTTCCCTGCTCCTCTGATGGCTGAGTCCTTTATCTCCCTGATCTTCATGATTCCTAGGAGGTGTACAGAGGCAAGCAGGTTTTGTTTTCCTCACATAATTAGCTGCCCTGCTCTCATTTTTAAATGTTAGATTCATTCTGTATTCTATATAAATGTCTAGCATTTTCTGCATCAGATGGATCTCTATTGCATATACAATATTAATTTTAGTTTAGTAAGAGGATGCATCCCTCTGTGCCCAGAGAAATGAGGCAGAAAGTGGAGATTGTTCTAATTTTCATCTCTTCCTCACCATAGTTTCTGATTTTATTACATTGTATTGGATAATGTGGTAAAGATAGACTGGTACTTGTTGAGTCTTGCTTTATGGTATATTTGGTTTTGTAAATATTCCAAGTGTATATAAGAAAATGTGTTTTTAACTGGTAAGTGTAGCATTCTGTATGTCTAGTAAATCAAGCTTGTTAAAAATGTGGGTCCAGGGGTCGGCATTGTGGCATAGCAGGTAAAGCTACTTCCCACAATGCCAGCGTCCCATATGGGCATGGGTTCAAGCCCTGGCTGCTCCACTTCTGTTCTAGCTCCCTGCTTATGGCCTGGGAAAAGCAGCAGAAGACAGCCCAAGTGCTTGGGCCCGTGCCACCCACGTGGAAGACCCAGATGAAACTCGTGGCTCCTGACTTTGGTCTGGCCCAGCTCTGTCTGTTGGGGCTTTCTGGGGAGTGAACCAGGAATTGGAAGATCGCTCTCTCTTTTTCCTCCTCTTTTCCTCCCCCTGCCCTGTAACTGCCTTTCAGATAAATAAATCTTTTAAAAAATGTTGTTCCAGTCTTCCATATATTTGCAAATTATATTTGTTAGCTTGACCTATGATTTTGTAATAAGGAAATATGTATGTATATATTTACATATTTTTAACTCTTACTATGGTTGTGAAATTGATTTTTCCTTATAATTCTATTGATCTTTGTTATGAATATTTTCATGCTCTTGTTCTAATTAGTGACTTGTTGGCTGTTGTTTTGACCTGAAATTATTTATTTATTTATTTGCTTACTTACTTGAGAGGCAGAGAGAGAGAGATCTCATTCGCTGGTTCCCTTGCTAAATGCCTACAATGGCCAGGGCTGGGCCAGGCCAAAGCAGGGAGCTGGGAACACTAGCTGGCTTTCCCTCATGGATGACAGGGAGCCAGACGTTTGAACCATCTGTCACCAGCTGCCTCCCAGCGTGTGCATCCGCAGGAAGCTGGAATTGAGAGGCTGGGACTCAAACCCAGGCACTCTGATACTGGCTGCCAGCAGCCCAGGCTGCGTCACTGAGCCAAGTGCCCGCCCTATCTCAGTTTCTCTTTTCTCAATACCCACACATAGAGCAGACTTAAGGTGTAATTTCGCTTGGGAACCTTTGTCACCCTGCCCTTCTCCTGGTACTTGGGCAGGGAGGAACTTTGTTGCCAGTTCTCTGGGCTGGTAGTGAGGTCTTGCAGGCCTCTCCTCTGTGTGCCCAGCTTTGTACAGGGGTCCTGTACCAGCCTATCCCACCCAAGGCCAGGTCTGGGTCTGTATTATGTGGCCTCTGGATATTGGGGTCTATACCAGGTCCTCAGCCTGCTTTTGGTCATCAACCCTGCCTTTAAGTTCTCTCATTTCTGACACTGTGTGATTTGGACGTGAGAAATGTTCCCCTGTTTGTCACTGCTGTGCATTTCTGGTGGGAAGAGACTCCCCTGGGGCAGCCCACCTCCTCCCTGCACCCCAGTGCTCTGTGGTTCTTGATGTGGCGCAGATGCTATCTGTGGCTAAAGATCTTTATGTAGTGTTAGTGTTGGGGCTTTTCTTCTTACTGAGGGCTGTTTTACCTTTGTTCTAGCTCCTTAGTAATAGTTAACAGATACTCCAGATGGAATGTAAAATATTTCTCTGTTGGTGTGAACTGATGTTCACTGGCCCCGTGTTTTTATTTACTGATGTTTGTGCACAGGCCTTACCACATGTCAGATATCTGCCAGGCTGGAGGATTTGGAGGATTGGGGGGGGGGGGGGGGGCTGCAAGCCATGGCAGTTTGGAACAGCTCTAATTTGCTTTCAGGGAACAACTGCAAGACCTTGACCTTGAGTATGACCTTGAATATGTTTGTTCCATGCTTGCTTGAACCGAAGGGCAGAGGAAGATAAATTCTAGTTATTTAAGCTTCATCTTAACTGTTTGAGGGTGGGGGGAGGAACTTACTCTATTGTTGGTCTAGAATTCTATTTTGCTTTGTTTTTCATTTGAAAAAGGAGAAGGAGTATTAAAGTTTGCCAAAGTGCATGTTATAGAAGCTCTTCCTAGAGCTATAAGCTGGAAGAGTGAAAATGATGTTCCCATAAATCTTTTATCTTAGGCTGTTTGAGGGGCAGAAGACCTTTTTTCCTGCAAGGGGCCATTTGGATATTTATAACATCAATTGCAGGCCATACAGAATTGTCAACTTAAAACTTAGCCTGCTGTAGATTTATTGAATTTCAAGTCCTCCTGCTCTTGCTTTGCCAGGGCCAGACCAGATGATTTCCCGGGACTTAGAGGGTCCGCAGGCCAGGCGTTCCCCACCTCTGGGCTATTTGGACAACTGGACTAGGAAATCCAAGGGTGAAGCTTCATGGTGCAGTTACCCAGCCACAGAGAAGCCATTGCAGTGAGGACCGTGCCCCATGAGGGCTGTGTGTGGGGGTAAGGCGGTAGCTGCTACAGTCAGGTTGTTGGTTTGATTGAACTTTCACTGTGGAAAAAAATTTTAAAGTTACACCAGAAAAACCCAGAAGAATATAATGACTCCTCTCTGTATTTCCCCTTCCCTTGTCAGCCACTGTCGTGGCCAGTTCTGTTGTGAGTCTGAGCACCCACTCTGTCTCTCTCTTTTTTTGTGAAGCATATTGTGCTTACTGGTAAATGTTTTAGTGTGTGTCTCTAAAAAACAGATTTTTTAAAAAACATAGACAATTATTGCTTCTAAAAAATCTTAATATCATAGAATACTGACTGACTTAAGATTTCCAGTTTGTTCATCTTTTTCCAAGTCAGTACCCACGTAAGGGCTGCACACTGTGAGGGTTGGAATGTCTGTACCCTCTCTTACTTTGTAGATGAGTCTTCTCTCCCTCGGTCATCACCTCCACTGCCCACCGTTTGTTGAAGAACTGCAGTATTTGTCCTGTAGAATTTCTTAGAACCCGACAATTTTTTTACTGACAGTGTCCACTCTCAGACCCGTGGTGTTTTATGTCTTCATGGCTCCTTTTTCATGTGACCTGGCCATTACAGCTGGACACTTGAGCCCAGTAAGATTTGATTTGGTGGGGATACAGCTCCGTAGTGGTGTATTCCTCCTTGAGGAACCTCTGGTGCCGCTCTGTTGCAGTTTCTTTGCTGTTGAAACTTAACCGAGACCCATGGTTCTATTAGAGGCGACAGTGTGGTGGTACTATATATAATTCTAGCATTCCTTCCCTTCCGTTTGCTGGAATACATGTGTAGAGAGAAACTGTCAGTTATCTGCTGTGAGGTTGATAATTTTTATAGCAAAAGCAGAATATATATTTGATTCCTTCCATTCAATTACTGCTTTTAAGAAGAAGTAATTTAATTCCTTAGAACTTGACAGTGGTGACCAGTTGGTTAGTTTTATCATTTTGGGCCTGGAGACATAAAAACGAAGAGATACCTAATGATGTGACTCAGTCAGTTGCATTCTTAACCCTTACTAATGTTCCAGTTATCCCAGCTTTGCAAGTGAGAGCCTCTTTCGGGTAGCTGATGAGTTCCTGTGTCTGGTACTCTGATAGGAAAACACGCTCAGGTCCAGCGTGTGCATGTGCTGCCCCAGCGCTGGAATCAGCATGTCTCCAGGGAGCTCCATTAGTTTTCATGGAAAATGGTGTTTGAAGACTACACGCTGGGTGCTCAGTACACATGGTACTGGGTTCGCCAGTTCCTGAGCCTTTGCAGTGCAAGAGCTAAGAAAATTTTCTTTCTTTCAGATAAAAATGCATCATGGGTTCTAACATATTTCTGATTTGGCCTCAGGACTACAAGTTTTTTGCTCACCTCTTCTGCCATACTTAGAATCCTGGGTCCCCGTGATACCGCGAGTGGCAGAAACTGTGTGTTGCGGAATTCCTCAGTCGCTTTCTTTACTCCATGTCCTCAGTCGCTTTCTTTACTCCATGATGCACTTCCCACAGCCTCAGAATAACAAAGCCAGTGTAGGCACTCCCAGTGGGATAACTGAGGACGGTAAAAGATTGGGTTTTTGCAGTGGTTTTCTCGTTAGGAAAACATAAGCTGAGAGCTGTGTTTTAAGGCCTTTGGGAACAGTTCCCTGGCTGTGAGCTGATGCCCCCAACATGGGACACTTAGGTTCATTTGTTTTGTTTTCAGTTCTTAGAGATCATCTTTTAAAACATAAATTGTTTTGTAGTTATGTAAAACATAGTCATGGTTTCAAAGTCAAACTTAAAAAGCAAGGTACACCATTTTCAGAAAAGCCTAGTTTTTATCCTCATCTCTTCACCTTGCTCTTGACCTTCCCTTATAAGCAGTTATTTAAAATCTCAGTTTATGTTTCATCTTTCCATTGTTCTTCTTAATAAAAGCAGATGACTATACATACTTATATCTTTCTGTTTCTAAAGTAAATTATAATCTGTTTATGAGTGGTTTTTTTCCTCTTTTTTTTTTCATTTCACAAGATACTCAGATCATTTGATTCATAGTAATACCACAATACAGCATATATTAGACTTGTCTTTGCTGGCCAGTCTTGATTTCTTGCCTTTAATGGGTAAATTAAGTCCATTGAAATTTACTGATAGAATGAAACTTTTGGCCTTGGCTCTCTTATGGTCTGATATTATAGATGTATGTACATAAGTCTTTAATGTGAATGCTCTTTACACGGTATGTTTTATTTATTCTCTGTCCCTTTTGATTAGTAAAGGTTTTGGTTTTGTTCATTGGTTTTGAAACTTTTTTTTTTTTTTCAGAAAAACTTGCATTTTGTTCCAAGGAATATCATATTCTAATGCCATTATGTGATACTTTAGCCACCCCCTCATTTTCCTTATCTATTAGTTCCCTACTAGGAGAAATATTGAAATTAGATAACACTTCCCCTCTACTACCTGCTTTGGAAAAACACCTTTCCATTTCTGGTTGTTCCCTCTAAGGCAGTCAGCAAGCATATTATATTTTCCATGACCTCCCCATTCTTAACCTATTTTTTGGTGGTTGGTACCTAACAAACCACCCCAAACAAAGTGGGTTAAAACAACATTGTTTCTCACAGTTCTGTAGGTTTAGGCGGTTCTGGTTTGAACTGGGTTGCCTGGGTTAGATGACCTCACTCTTGTCTCCTGTGTCTCAGCTGGAGTAGATGGCACCACTGGAGGCTCTCTCCATGTGGTCTCAGTCTGCTGACAGGTAGCTCAGGCTTGTCCCCGTGGTGCCCAGGGCTTGATCTCCAGGCCTCAGTCGGCATGTGGAACACCTCTGCCCGGAACAGATCGCATGCCAGTCTTAGATGGGAGGAAAGCAGGAGATGCATGGCACCCTTGTTGAGAAGAGGAGCAAAGTGACATTGCAAGAGGCCCGAAGAAGAGGAGGAATAATGGTTGATCGTTTTACAGTCTGTCAGAAAGACAGTTATATAATACTTTAATTTTGTTCACTTTTCATCACTGTTTCTAGATTCCCTGCAACAACCAATGTTGTAATTAGCTAAAAATCCTGATCTTCCATGCCTTCTCTTGTCTGCATCTGGTTTAAAGAAGTACCTGTTACTCATCATTACCAAGCATGAGGAGCTCAGCCCTGCTAGTCTCCTCCTGTGCCCTGTCCACTCTCAGCTTTTCTGTTTCATAGCTGCAGTGCATCTGTGCTGTGACAGCAGCAGCCATTAGGCCCTCCATGCTCTCCCTGAGAGCTGTCACTGAGTCTCAGTTCTACGGATAAGTACTCCTTTAATGCCCACTGTCGGCTCTTAAGATGGTTCCGTGAGTTTGGCTGTCTGAAGCTTATTGTCCACGATTTTTTTTTTTTAAAGGAAGAATCATAGGGAAAATGCTACCCGAGTTCTTGAGTTTTAGCTTGTCCACAGCCTTTATATTTAATTCACTTTAGCTAGATAGAACGTTTCATGTATCTTTAAGTACATTAAATATGTTATTCCATTTCCTTTTGCCTTGAAGTGCTTCTCTTCAAGTATGGTATCAATCTTTTTTTTCCTTGTAAATGACTTGCTCTTTTTTAAAATTAAAAAAAAAATTTTTTTTTAATTTAAGAGACAGAGAGAGGGAGGCAAACAGATAGAGAAAGAGCTCTCGTCCACTGGTTCAGTTCACAAATGCCCACAAAGGCCAGCTCTGGGCTGAGGACCAAATCCAGGAGTCAGGAACTCAGTCCAGGTCTCCCACATGATAGAAAGAGCCCCGTCACTTCAGCTATCACCACTGCCTCCCCAGGCCTCCACTGGCAAGAAGCTAGCTGGAGTTAGGAGCTGGAAGTAGGAACTGAGCCCAGGCACTTGACTGTGGATCGCAGGTGTCTGAGAAGCAAGGCTCACTGCTCGCCCCAGAATTGTTCTTTTCATCTGGATGCCTTGAAGATTTTTTTCTTTAAAGTCCACTAGTTGTACTGAAATGTGTTTTCCAATTATTTGTTTTCCCAGATATTTGGTATATCCTTTGGATGTGTGGTAGCAAGTTTTTTTTTTTTCCAGCAAAATTATCTTTTCTTTTTTAAAGATTTATTTTATTCATTTGAAAGACAGTTGCAGAGAGAGGTAGAGACAGAGAGGGAGGTCTTCCATCCGCTGGTTCACTCCCCAGTTGGCCGCAACAGCTAGAGCTGTGCTGATCTGAAGCCAGGAGCTTCTTCTGGTCTCCCACGTGGGTGCAGGGGCCCAAGCACTTGGGCTATCTTCTGCTTTCCCAGGCCTTAGCAGAGAGCTGGATCAGAAGATGAGCAGCTGGGACTAGAACTGGCACCCATATGGGATGCCGGCGCTTCAGGCCAGGGCTTTAATCCGCTGCACCATAGCGCCAGCCCCAGCAGAATTATCTTAAATTAGAATTTTCTACATTTTTTGCTCTGTTACTTTTTTTTTTTTTTTTTTTGACAAGCAGAGTGGACAGTGAGAGAGAGAGGGACAGAGAGAAAGGTCTTCCTTTTTGCCGTTGGTTCACCCTCTAATGGCCGCCGCTGCCGGCGCGCTGCGGCCGGCGCACCGCGCTGATCCGATGGCAGGAGCCAGGAGCCAGGTGCTTTTCCTGGTCTCCCATGGGGTGCAGGGCCCAAGCACCTGGGCCATCCTCCGCTGCACTCCCTGGCCACGGCAGAGGGCTGGCCTGGAAGAGGGGCAACGGGACAGAATCCGGCGCTCCGACCGGGACTAGAACCCGGTGTGCCGGCGCCGCTAGGCGGAGGATTAGCCTAGTGAGCCGCGGCGCCGGCCTTGCTCTGTTACTTTTTGTAAAATTTGAGAGAATAAGCGCCCTCACATCCACTGCTTCCCTCCTCAAATGCCTACAATGGCCAGGGCTGAAGCCAGAATCCAGAATCCAGAAATGCAGTACAGGTCTCCCATATGAGTGACAGGGACCCAGTTACCTCAAGCCATTACTGCTGCCTCCCAGGGTCTGCTTTGACAGGAAGCTGGAGTGTGGAGCCAGAACTGAGAATGAGCCCAGACACTGTGCTGAGGCGTCCTTCCTGCTGGGCTAACTGTTTGCTCCCCATTGCTTTTGTCTTGTCTGTGAAAACTTGTGTTACATCTGTGTGCATCTTCTTTGCCCGTCTTCTGTACTTGTCACTCTCTTCCAAATCAGTTTTAATCTCTTCATTTCTAATTTTGGTTTTAAAATTTTTGTTCTTTTGGTCTATTTTGCTTCATTCTTGGGTTCTTTTCAGTTTGGTCTTATAAAGTGAGGTGTTTGGGTTTTTTTTTTTTTCCTGTATGATCCTTTTTTGTGCTGTAATATTTTCTTGAGTACTATCACCTTTGAGTTTTTCAGATTCTGACTTATGTTCTCAAACATTATATCAGTTTCTTAAATTCTGTTAGTTCATTTCACAATATTAAGTACAGTTTTCAAATTTTTTCAGGCATGTGTTTCTGGCATGCTTTCATTGACCACAGAGATAATTTTTCAGCTTGTTTAAAATAATTTCCTAACAAATTGGAGTATAGTTTTCAGTTAACCTTGTGGGTTTTTTTTTCCTTTTATTGTTAATTTCTGAAGAAACATTAATGGACAGTAAAATATTTTCATGTACATGTATTTGAACTGAGTTGTCAGACCAGTGATTTAACTGCATTGAATACCTTGGAATTTGCTATGTGAGCTGGGTATGTTTGGGGATATTGTTTAAAAAAAGAAGTTAGCATCTCCAAATGTACAGGTTCAGGTTACATATGAAATGCTTATATCTAAATAATGAGAGACAGGAACAAGTTCCTGTTTTAGACTTGGGCCAAGAATGGGATAACCAGCAGAGTGACAAGAACAAGTTTGGTTTGAGGGGATCATAAGGAACAGGTGTGATTTGGGGTGTATGTAGAGATGTTTGTTACTTCTTATTCCCATCAGAGACATTGTATAATGAAAACTTCACCTTGGCATCTGTGATAATTAGCAGCTTTCCCTTGCAGTCTCATTCATACAACAGGTCCTTACCAAGTACCTGCTGATTTCAGGCAGCTCCTTCCTGCAGGCCTTTTCACTCCCTGCCTCCTCCACTGGTCTGTTTAGTGGTTCACGTTCCCTCATCTCTCCCCCATCAGATTCATTACTCACAGATTGAGACAGTGAGATCTCTCATCTGCTGGTTCACTCCCCAGAGGCCCACCACGGCTGAGGCTAGGCCAGGCCAGAGCCAGGAGCTAGGAACTCAATCCAGGTCACCACGTAGGTGACAGGAATCCACATAGGTGACCATCACCTGCTGCCTGCCAAGGGATGTTAGTTACAAGCTCGTTTGGAAGCTGGGCTATGGACCCAGGCACTGCAACATAGGTGGGAGTGTCCAGGCTGTGTCTTAACCCTGACTCCTGATGCCCACCCCAGACCTTCTTCGTGATACTTAGGCTTACTCTTCTATCCACAGTCCCTTCCTTGCCTTCTTTTTTTGCAGAACACAATGATTTGAGTTTTCTTATTGTGTATATCCTTCTCCCACCAAACGTCTATTTCCTTCTAAGGCATCTCTGTTGCTTAGAACAGTCCCTGGTGTGAACAAGGCACTGAAGTGTTGACTGAAGGAATGTGTGCGTGACAGGCCGTGAGTCAGGAGCTGAGGATACAGCGTGGAGCACATGAGATGCCCTACCCTCATGGGGTTTGTGATCTCCCTCTCTAGGGAGACAGAATTCAGTCCAGGCAAGTGTGGGGAGAGTATGTGGAAGGAAAGAACAAAGGCAGCAGACCTGTCCCAGAACAGTCAGTGCAGGCCTCTCTGGAAACGGGAGCTTTGCACCAGGAAATGGAAGCTTTGTGACAGTGGCAGGGAGTGCTCTAGACAGATGGAGCACCTTTCCCCAAAGCTCAGCAGCAGGAGGGCATGAGGCTGACCCTTTCCAAGAGTGGAAGGCAGCAGGGCGTTCAGCTGCAGTGCTGGGAGCTGAGGGCACACAGGTACTCACCAGCAGGGCCTCAGGCCAAGGTACGGATTTTGCTCTTAGTGAACTTTCTAAAAAATGGTACCAGTTCACGGCCACACAGTAACATGTTGGGCCCTAACTCCAAAAATATTGTATATTATAGTGTATATAATAAATAGAGGATTCTATAGGATACCCAGCATGGAATGACTGAACGTGGAATCCACTCATGGTGGCTTACAGATGGTTGTCTCACAGCAAATTCAAGAGGTCAAACCATAGCTCCGATTAAGTGACTACATATATAGCAAAGCGTTCACATTAGTATGACACATTAGCAAGTCACAGTACTATTGTGTCTTTGTTTTTAATAATACACTTTATTTGCTGAAGTTTGGAAGTATTTTTAAGTGCTTTTCAATTCATAAAGTTAAAACCCTTAAAAACATACAAGATGACAGCTTTTATTGCTAGGTTTCTCTGAAAGGTCAAGTTTTCTGGATACATTTGGGTCTAAAAACGAATGAGCAGCAGTTAGGCAGAGTTAGGAGCAAGCATGTTTGGAGACCCATAGGTCTGCCTTTGAGTGCTAGGGCTCATCAAGGCCATCCCAGCCTTGGATTCCTCCTGGGTGGAACAAAGCTACAGGAGTCTGTGGCACATGGATCTGTAGCGAGACAGCACATGCCTGCTCACAGAGGCCCCCTTCACCTAGCTTCTTCACAGAGTGCTGCAGGCCTGCCAAGATCCTCTGAGGGTGGTGTCCCGGTTATTAGTACAGAACTTGGCAGAGGCCTGGCACCTAACTGAATGATACCTCTTGCCTACACAATAAAAGACAAACTTCTTTATCTCACTGGTTTTTGTACACAGTTAATGGCTTTTTATTTAGCTGCATGCATTCCAGAAGGAAGAAGAAATACGCTTATTTTAGATCCCAAAGACTTTTCAGAATTACTTACAATTACTTACTGTTTATAAATGCATGTATCTACTTAAAGCTGCTAATCTAATAATTCAGGATGCAGAGCGGAACCAAAGATGTTTGTCTCAAGTTTCATCTCATTATTTTTGTCCTGATTTCAACTCCTTGGCTGAAGTTTATGTTATATGTGATATACTGTTCATGAACCGTCTTTTCTGATTAGTGTAGGAATTCATCTGCCATTTGAACACTTACCAAATAAGTTTTTCAAGATTTACTTATTTATTTGAAAGGCAGAGTTATAGAGAGGCAGAAAATGAGAGAGGTCTTCCATCTGCTGGTTCACTCCCTAGATGGCCACAATGGCTGGAGCTGCACTGATCTGAAGTCAGGAGCCAGGAGCTTCTTCCAGGTCTCCCGAGCGGGTGCAGGGGTCCAAGGACTTGGGCTATCTCTACTGCTTTCCCAGGAGAATTAGCAGGGAACTGGATTGGAAGTGGAGAAGCCGGGACTGGAACCTGCGCCCATATGGGATGCCGGCACTGCAGGCAGCAGCTTACCCGCTATGCCACAGTGCTGGCCCCAAGTAGTTTATTTTTTAATAAGCCATCAAATAGGATGTGGCTTGGGGTTTCCCAGTAGTGGGAAGAGACGTGTGCTAATCTGTCCAGACTATCCTTGTCCTTAGTGATCAGCAGCATTTGTTTCTGAGCAGGGTGTAGACTGTGGTATCAAACGGGCTAAGCTGTCTCATCCTTGACTTTTAGAAGATAATGGGACCTTGGACTTAACCTGTGTCAACTCAGAGAGAGGCAAGCTGCATGCTTAGAGCTGGGGCTAGCAGGGAGGTTTTCACTTTGTTCTTGTTAAATAAAGGAGGACAAATGTACAATTTAAATACCTGTATAAATTGGAGAGAATGGAATAAGAACTTGTGATCTGGTTTCTTATATCCATGGAACTCTTTAAAAGAGAAAGTGAGCCAGAAACTACCTTTACTGAGCGGTCCCAGTTACTGGTGGGCATTGAGAATTTTTGAGTTTGGTCAGTTTTTTTTTTGTTTTTGTTTTTGTTTTTTTTTTCCTTCTCCATAGCTCTGTGTTTTGCTGTTCTTTCAGCTGTTTTCAAGATGTGTTTTCTTCTTTTACCTTGTATTTCTATTTCCACTTTCCTGATTTCAGCATGAGGGAAGGGTAAGCCTGGCCAGGCACTAAGCATTGTGTGCATGGTAGAGTCAAAGCACCAAGTCACCAGCATGGTGGGAGCTGCTCTGGGCCTCTGAGGTTGTACTTGAGGGCTGGAGTAAGAAGCCCCAGGCTTAAAACCCCATGCCCTGGGGAGAGCATTGGAAAAGCAGAATGGTAGCTTAAGCACTTGAGTTCAGCTGAGGATTTGAGTTCCTTGTTTGTTGTTTTAACTAAGTAATTATTTTCTTTTGTTTTTAAATTATGAAGATTAATCTTTGTTTCTTTCTTGTGGTTTAAGAAAATAAATTTTTATAAATTCCTATATAATCTGTGGTTCTGTATAGGCATTTAATTATCGCTAAGTAGAAGGCTTTCCCAGCCCTCATGGGTGAGTGTGTGTGTGTGTGTGTGTGTGAGAGAGAGAGAGAGAGAAAGAAAGAGAGAGAGAGAGAGAGTGTGTGTGAAAATGACAGAAAAATACAGTGCCGAGCAGGGAGCATGTTGTGGAGCCACGCCGGCCGGCACTGGACACTGCAGGCGGCTATGTGGCGTTACTCAGATGTTCTGCAGTCTTCATTGCAGCTTGCTGGGCGAAACTGTTTGTGCCATGGTTTGGAAATGACCCCAATTCCTTCCTTTCCTTGGAGATGGACTATCCTCCCTCTGCTGTGTGAGTCCCCTCTGCAGAGGCTTGAGATGAACGCACTGCATTCATTAGGAACTGCCGGTGTGCTGGGAATGGCTCTGAATGGAACATTGCCACCTCTGGCTTTTGCATTTTGTTGGGATGTTTTTGTCGGAACAGTGATTTAGGACACCCACTGAAAGAACACTTCTGAGGAGTATGTTCACCAAGTTGAGCTCTCATGCTTTTGTTTTGCATACTTCAACTCAGAGCTGCGAAGCCCATTTCTTCAGAGACCAGAGAGAGCACTGAGGATATTTAACCATTTTCTTGTCTGCAAGCAGAAATTCAATGGCAAAGTATTATTCCTCCAAGATCAGAAAAATATATGCAGACCTCCTCGCCGTTTGAGAAATAGGCTGTTTTATTTGAAGCAGGGGTGTTTTTTTTTAACCTTGTGGTTTTTTTTTTTCCTTATTAAAAAGTTATCTAACTTGTTACAATACATTCTGCCCTGATATTTGTATATTATAGTTACTATTACAAATGAAAATGTTTTTCAGGTTCTTGTGGATATTGGCAGTGTTTGACCAAGTATTAGAGCTTCATATTTATGCATTTTAAATAAAAAATATAGTGATGAGATGAGGATAAGGGTTGTTTTCATAAATTTGATACCTGTTTGTTATCAGTCTTACGTGATGGATAGTTTAGGGTTTAAAAAAAAATTTTTTTTTTTTGACAGGCAGAGTGGATAGTGAGAGACAGAGAGAAAGGTCTTCCTTTTGCCGTTGGTTCACCCTCCAATGGCCGCCACGGCTGGCGCGCTGCGGCCGGCGCACCGCGCTGATCCGAAGGCAGGAGCCAGGTACTTCTCCTGGTCTCCCATGGGGTGCAGGGCCCAAGCACTTGGGCCATCCTCCACTGCCTTCCCGGGCCACAGCAGAGAGCTTGCCTGGAAGAGGGGCAACCGGGACAGAATCTGGCGCCCCGACCGGGACCAGAACCCGGTGTGCTGGCACCGCAAGGTGGAGGATTAGCCTATTGAGCTGCGGTGCTGGCCAGGGTTTAATAAATTTATCTACCAATATGCTTCCACCTGAAAATGAATTGGTGATTAAACTGCTTTATCATTTGCAATAACATTTTAAAGTAATCTATTTATAGACAAAGAAAAGCATTACACTAATGATGAGTATGTTGCATTTATTAGTAAGGCCCTTTCTCCGTATCTCCACCTCCGGTGCAGTAACTTCACAGTGCACTGTTTGTCCCTTATGTGGACCAGCAGGGCCAGCTTCAGTAGGCAGTGTCCTGAGGCCGCGTAGAGAGCCAATCAGGAAGGTCTAAGCAACAGGTTCACACATTGTTACATCTTTTCTTTGGCAGCTTCTCAAACAAGCTGCGTACCTAAGCCAGATGCATCTGTCTACTGAAGCCTTGCAGAAGAGAGTCCCTTCTCATTGGAAAGGGATCTCTTTCTGGAGAGGCCGGTCTGAGTGGGCAAAGTCCCCACAGTTGTTTATCTCTCAGAATAATGTTTCTTAATTTTCTGACTAATGTTACTGATTTATAATTTAGCTTCTTTGGAAATCTTGTCTTTGCAAAAAAGATTTTCTTGATCTTCTGTATTCTCAGAATAGTTTTCTTTTTAATCTCAAACGAGTTTAATTCTAAGAATAATTTTTAAATTCTGTCAGTGTTGGAAATTATCAGCTTCAGATGTTGATTTGAATACATTCAGAAATGATACGAGGATTTCCATTGAACTTGTGATAATCCTGTTACCTTTAAGCCTGTGGTTATAAATAAAATGATTGAGGGGATTATGGTTCTGCCAAGGCTAGAATTTCTGATTTTAATTTTATTTTCATTTATTTGAAAGGCAGAGACAGAGAGACAGAGCAGACAGAAAGAGTTCTTCCATCTGCTGGTTCACTCCCCAAATGCCCACAGAACAGCCACAGCTGGGCCAGGCAGAAGCAAGCTGGGAAGACAATCCAGGTCTCCCACATGAGTGACGGAGACCCAACTGCCTGATCCTCACCACCTGCTGCTCCCAGGGAGTGCATTAGAACTGAGAACAAGCTGGGACTTGGACCTGGGTGCTTCCGTGTGGGATGTGGGTGTCCCAGGTGCATCTTAAACACTGCAGCAAATGCCCGCTCCCAAAGACTAGAATTTTAGAGGTGAAACTGTAAACAGCAAATTTACTAAATAAAATACTGGAAAGATTCCTTCTCAAAGAAAAGATACCTAAGTGTTTGTTGGCTTTGAGTTGATCCTTTTGAGCATAACATTAACAGTAATATATGTGAAGGGATTGTTCCTCATAACCTTCCTCTGTAACTTTCAAAAACTCTGCTGTGCCAGCGTCAGTCTTTGAAGCGTTTGCTTTAAATAAGGTCCTCCTAGTTACCACAGAATAGTACATCGCCGTGGAAATAGGAGCCTGTGTTCCCCCACACTCAGTTTTCAGGTCATCTGATCAGATAACTATGATAGCAAAAACATTTTCACTATGTTCTCAGTCTAGGAACACTGGGTTAATTTGTTGTTGTTGTTGTTTGCCTGTTATTTATGTATTAAAAAATAAAGTAAACACATGCTTATTGCAGAAAATTTGGAAAGCACACACAGAATAAACATAGCCACCCAGAAATAATTATGGTAACATTTCAATCTATGTTTTCTTCCAGTATCTTGCCTTATTATTTTATATGCTATAAATAGAACTTAAGAGTTCTGTTGTTTCTAATTAATAGAAATTTTCTCAAGTTGTTTAAACATTTTTTATTGACAGCCGTAATTTACTCAACAGTATGCTTATTGTAGGATTTTTGCATTGTTTTTATTGTAATAAGTAATATTCTCAAACCTCTGCACTCAAGGAATTTGTGTGAAAGAAAGAGCTCCAATTGGAAAACTGCAGGTTTCTGGAATTTCACTTGGTGCCTATTCACAGTGTGGATGCAGTGAGAATTATTATTATTTTTTTTTAAGTTAGAAACCACAGTTCCTCATATTTTATCAGATCACCTTCTAAAAAGAATCAGTTATGGTATGGGCAACACTAAATGTTTATCTTTTCAAAAACTGTTCTTATCAGCACTCAGGATTACTACTGAGAAAATACTTTTTTTTGCAGTTGGACTTCATGTATTTTCCTATCGGTGAATAGACAACATTCTGCTACATTCGCTTTATTTCACCCTCTGTCTACACCCCCGCACACACATCCCCATATTCCTATGCACAAGTCTGTAATGTATGTGTATGTAACCATGTATAGCTGTATTTTTCTTTTGCAAAGCCATTTGAGAATCAGTTACAGACATAATAGTTCACTTATATACTTCAGTACATTTCTCTTAGGAACAAAGGAATTTTTCTTATATAACCCTAATTTTTTTTATCACACTCAGGAAATTTAATATTGATGTTATTTTGTTATGATCTAATGTTCAAACTGTAATAAAATTTCCCAAATGTTCCAGTAATATCCCTTACAGTGTTCTTTTTAACATAACACCCAATCACAGTTGCCTATTGCGTTTAGTCATCATAGTCTTTAGTCTCCTTTAACTGGAAAAGTTCCCCTGCTGGTTTTTGTTTTTCGTAAGATGGACATTTTTTTGGGAGAGCTGAAGCCAGTTGTTTTGTGATATCTTTCAATTTGGGTTTGTCTGGATTGTCTCATGGTAAAGATTCAGGTTAAACAACTCTGACAGCAGTACTACATGGGTGATGTGCTCTTTTCAGTGCATTGTACCAAGAGCCATGTGCTGTCTGTCTGTTCCATCGTTGCTCATGTGTTGTTTGATCATTAATCAAATGATGGCCTCAGATTTCTCCACTGTGGCTTTCCTCCTTTGTAATGAATATGCACTATACGGGTGATACTCTGAGACTATGAAAACTGGTCCTCAGTAGTGGTCAACAACAGCACTAGTATGCATTGATGTGTTTTTTACAAAATGGATTACTTGTGAATTTGCATGGCCTCTCTGGCAAGGAGGCCCTTCAGTTTCAATTCATGTGTTGTCAGAGTGGACATTAAAATTATTTCCAAAAGTTTTATCAGTCGTTACTTTATGGAGTGTATGCTTTTCTTACTGATTTGTAATTACATCCATGCTATGATTATTGTTCATTTCTAACATGGTGTGAGCTGTTAGCTATTAGGCATTAGATTGATTAGTCCCTGAATCCTTACAGCGACCCTGGGAAGCACTTTCTCCCCTGCCTCTTACAGAAGAAGCAGACGCTTTGAAAGATTCACCCTGAGCTTTGCAGTTTGCAGATATTTACCCCAGTTTATTGTATACTTCTTAGTACAGTCTGGTTTGCTGCATAGCTTTATATGTTTCTATAGTAACAACTATCAATGTATTCTTCTGTAGTTTCCAACTTTGGTATCTTGTTTAGAAGCATTCAGTATTTAATGCACTAGGAAATAATTTTTTTTTAAGATTTACTTCTATTTGAAAGGCAGAGTTACAGAGAGGCAGAGGCAGGGGGAGAGAGAGAGAGGGAGGGAGGGAGGGAGGGAAGGAGGTCAGTCTTCCATCCTCTGGTTCACTCCCCAAAGTGGCTGCAACGGGCAGAGGTGAGCCAGTCCGAAGCCAGGAGCTTCTTCTGTGTCTCCCACGTGGGTGCAGGGGCCCAAGGACTTGGGTCATCTTCTACTGTTTTCCCAGATCACAGGAGAGAGCTGGATTGGAAGTGGAGCAGCCGGGTCTCAAACCAGTGCCCACATGGGGTGCCAGCACTGCAGGCAGTAGCTTCACCTGCTACACCACAACGCCAGCTCCAGGAAATAATTCTTTTCAAATGCCAGTTTATCTTGAAGAAGGACTGCCAAATTTCTCTCTAAATAACTGGATCCTAAATACTGTATGGAATATACTTATACTAAAAACTGATTTGTTATTTATCAGAACTTCAACTTTAAATGGGAACACTGTAATTTGGTAACTTTCCCAATAAGGTTTTCCCTTCCTGTTTTTAAAATTGTAGCCTTCATTTCACCACTCCCTGCTTTTGCTTTCCTGCATAGCACCTTGTATTTTTGTTTTATTTTACTTGAAAGGCAGAGAGAGAGACAGCAAGAGAGAGCTCTCATCTGCTGGTTTACTCTCTAAATGTCTGTGTTGGCTGGGGCTGGCCTGAAGCTGGGAGCCAGAAACTCAATCCAGGTTTCCCACGTGGGTAGCAGAAACCCAACTACTTGAGCCATCACCACTGCCTCCTAGGGTTCACAATAGCAGGAAGTGGGATCAGGAGCCAGTGCTGGTTGTGGAACCCAGGTACTCTGAGCTGGGATGCAGGCATCTTAACTAGAGGCCAGACACCCACCCCAGTATACCAAGTGTGTCTTACTGTGCTGTATCTCACTGCTGGAATCTAAACTTCATGAAATCAAAAGCATATGCATCCTATGCGCATTGCCTGCTGAAATATCTCAGCATGGACACACCTGTATAACCACCATCCAGGGATGAAGATTTGTAGTTCAGGTGTGATCTCAATGCCTAAAATAGTAGGCACATAGTAGTAGGTAATCAGCAAATATTTGTGGAATGAATCAATGGTATAACCTGTGAGGCATCCAAATTACTTTTTTAACAAGAAACTAACCAGAGAACTTGCTGATTATATATAGTTTGATTTTTATCCCCTGGAAAGCCTAATTATAATGAATATGAATAACATAATTCATTTAGCTATTGAACCACTGTTCGATACTACTGTTGAACATTTATGTTTGTGGCTCTAAAAGAGTTTTAATTTTGAACATCCTGGTGCATTAAAAATTAGCCCTCATTTCAGATGGTTTCCTAGATTGTTTCCTAGGTGGGGATTCCTAGTCAGAGGATGTGACCCTCACTGAGCCCCTCCTCTTTTGAACAAAGCATTTGCTGACGGGCTGTAGACCTGACTGCTGAAGCGGCCCAATGGCAAGATTATTGTTCTCTGCTTTTGGGAACAGTTCACTGGCTGTGCTTATCGGAGAGGTGGTCAGAACCCAGTGTCTGCCTTGGCATATTGCAGTGTGGTGTGAATGAAGCATCCTGGATTTGTATTCTAGTTTTCCTTAGACAAACTGCAAAGTCTTTGGGCAAGCTATTTGACAGATCCTCACTTTCTCCCCTCTGAAGTGAAGGTAACAGAACCCATGGCATTGGCAATACGTGCCCAGAGCATGCGGCCCACTGCTGCTCAGAGCTTGTTCAGTCAGTGGTCCAGACCATTTAAGTAGATTAGCTGCCTGATGCAAGGGAACCTTGGCCAAGAAATGCTCAGCAGGTGGTTGAGGTCCTGGAAGTGAGTTTCCAGAGCAGGACCCCACCTTCCTATGTGTCCCCGCTCCATAATCCCTTTCTGAAGGGAGATGCATTGGTACTGTGAGAGCCGCCTTCTCCACGGAGGCTGCCCTCCTCTCTGGCTTGTGCACAGTGCACACAGTGCATCCTTTCTACATCTTTTGCTAAAATAACGTAGATATTGTATTACTGTTTTCTCGCACCAGTCAGCTCTTGCCAGGATTGCTTCTGACCACAAAGAATTCCTCCCAGCCCCAGCAGTGTCATTTCTGAATCTAGGTGTGATGTGACTCATGTCAGCCACTCTACATGGACCTTACATTCAGCCTTGCTGCCAGGAGGGGAAGGCGGGGGTCCCTTCCCCCTCACGTTCTCCCCCGCACCAGAAAGCAGAATCCATCACGCGTGCAGCTCCTGTCTGCTAACTGTCTCTGTGGGAGGAGCTGATTCTGAGACTTCTCCGGAGGACCACCGACACCGAGGGAGGGCAGATAGGAACACTCAAGGGCAGGGGGAGGAGGGGCGGAGACCACGAGCTGGAATTTCTCTGCTTCTTTTATTTAAATCATCTTCACAAATTTAAAAAATGCTCTATAATCCATCTTATTTCAATATTAAAATGTTTTAAATTACCAGATTAATTATTTAACATTTCTTCTCTGATCACCAGTAAAATCTGTGCTTCACAAATTAAAGCCACGGCTTTACTCTTAGAGTAACTGTAAGGATGTGGCCGCCGGGAAACAGAAATAACCGTGTGCAGAATTCTCTCCTGGTGATGCAGAATGCAGAAACACGTACCTTGTCTGCACAGAACCCGCCTGGGTATGTGTGACCAGAGGACAGGCACAGAGGCATGGATTGTGTACTCTCTAGGCCCCAGAGCTGAATCATAAAATATTTAAACTTAGATTAAAACGTACTTGCTTTTTTTTTTTTTTTAAGGTAATACAACTGGCTTTGCTTGTCACTCAGTGAAAATATGGATCCCAGTGAGCTGGAGATGAAATGGGAGGTGTGGCTCTGCCTCCCCCTCCTGGGTGTCCCTTCTCACACACCTCCTGCAGCAAGCCCCCTGCCGCTTCTAAAGCGGATGTGTGTGCGTGCTGCGTGTGTTTGATAACGGGTTGCTCATCTTCTCCCTCCAGTGTGTGGGAGAAGAGACAGCTGGGCATCCTGGCTCTGGTGGACTCTGTGAGAGATGCTTATTATTCTTCAGTGTGGCACCTCCAAAAAGAATTTCCAAGGCTAATTTTGCCAACCGTTTCCCCTATGTCCTTCTGCTCATACAATGCATAGTCAAATCTTTGTTTGAAAGGTAGAGTTTGAGGGAGAATCGGAGAGAGGCAAGCCCTTCAATCCACTGGTTACTCCCCAAATGCCCATAACAGCTAGGGCTGCACCAGACCAAAGCCAGGAGCCTGGAACTCCAGCCAGGTTTCCCACATGGGTGGTGGGGCCCAAACACGTCAGTTGTCTTCTGCTGCTTTCCAAGGTGCCTTAGCGGAAAGCTAGATTGCAAGTAGAGTAACCGGGACTAAAACCGGTGCTCATCTGATGCCAGCATTGCAAGAGGCAGCTTAACTCGCTGCACTACAACACTGGCCTGCGTTCAAGTCGTTTTCAATCCTGGTGCTGTCAAACTTTTTTTTTTTTTTCCTTCTTCAAATAATTCAGACAGTGTTTAAGGCTTCTAGAGAGTGCACTGTGGGACCTACTTATGCTCCTTGGGGAATCAGTGGTGTACTAGAGCTGCCCTCTGGCTTGAGTTGGTGGATGGAACACACCCAATTGGCATGAGCTTTGTGCCTTACTGGTGACTTTCAGGATGTGTTCATCCAGCTGCGTCCTGATGCATTTCTGGGTAGTGTATTTGTGAGGAGAGAGTGTACAAAGGGAAAAGGGCTGCAGGATCTGGGGACAGATGACTCAGCATCCCACAAGCCGCCTGCCCAGGGTGCTTGACCAAGACCGCTTTAGTGAAATGTGGCGATGGTGGCGGCTGCCTGTAACCCTAGGGTGGTGGAATTCTGCCTGCTTTACCAGAAGGCCCTCTGTCAGCTGTTGGTGGCTACATCGGGGCAGAGCAGGAGATAAACCTGGCTCTGCACGCTGGCTGTTTATTCTCCATGCCCCTGCCTGCATTTTAACATTCTCTGTTATCCCTTTTATTCTCGTGTGTGTTACTTCAAGGTGGAAACTGGACAGTGGGCTCTCACATCAGTCCTGAGGCGAATTAGTTCCTGAAAACATGTTTCTAGTATTCAAAATGATTTCATCTACAATTCAGACTTTGGACTATTTCGCTGACTATATTATAGCAGAAGAGTCGTAGCCTTGCATGAGGGTACTTCAAAAAGTCCATGGAAAATGGAATTGTAAGCTTATTTCAGTACGAAATGTTTTGAAATCTATGCAGTTTTCTCATAATAAGCATTTCTGTGAACCTTTTGAGGATCCCTAGTGTGCATGGATTTCAAAGTTTTTATTTTATCATTTTTTTTTGCACCAACATAAACTTTGTAGTCTCATTTTCTATGAATCTTTTGGAGCAGTTCTTGGATCTCCTACTCTTGTACCTCCTGCCGCTGCTTTGGTTTTGAAAGGATTGTATGTGGCCTTAGAAACAGGGGCTTTTCCCTCTTCCTGTAGAGGCTCCTAACTGCTACCCTGACACTACAGAACATACAACGTGCTGTCTCTGAGCCCCCTGGAAAACTGGTTTATGGGACTGAACAGCAGCTGGGAAGCTGCTATTAAGAGGTGCATTTTTCTACATCAGACTCACAACATACTATGCAAAGGCATTGTAAGTAAATTCATTCATTAAACATGTTTTTAAATTAGATATATTAACATTTAGAGGTATTAGTCATGGGATCTCAGGATTAAAATTTAAAGAATGCTAATATTTTTCTAGGGAAAAAATGTAGAGAGTTTTTTGAAAATCCCCATTAATTTCTCATTAATAAGAAAGTATTGTTTTCTGCTGTGTAGATATGTGGCTTTCAGAAGTTGTTTTTCAGTGTCCTAATTTGTGATAAGTATTTTGACATTGTAGGAAACCCTTGGGTCATTGGGAATTTTAAGATGCAATATTATAAAATATTCAAAACTTCTTTGAAGTGTAGCAGTATCACACTTAACCACTCCCTTAATTTTTTCATGTAAGTATTAGGCTTCACTCTATCTAACCAGTTGATTTTACATTGAATGTTCAAATAGACAAAAACATGTGCATTAGTTTCTCTGTAGGAGCAGAAAGCAAAATGAATGCTTGGAACAATTAGAGATAAACAACTTGAGGCAGGAGAGCTGAGCCATGCCAGTAACACTTTTTAAAAAAATCTTATTTTCCTGCTGACAGAGAATTTCACAGATTCTTTTAATGTGCAGGAGTGGTGAAGAACTTGTTACTTCTCTGAATTTTGGGAGTTGGCACCTTCTAAAAGCACTTACACACCAGATTCTGGTGCAGGATCTCTCTCCCTCCCCATCCCCTTCTCTGTGCCTTCTTTCTTGCCTTCTCTCCTTTCTGGGTTTGCGTGTGGTGAACTCAAGTGTCACTCAGTTGCGTCATCTCAATGGCAGCTTAACCTGAATGCTGCCGTTAGTCTGCTGTGGTCAGAGGGCCTTGTAGAACAGGACAGCAAGAATAAGCAAGGAGGAAGAACATAGGGAGATGGAATAGTCTTCCACATATCATGATGCACCCAGGGAAGTTATCTGGTCATTTACAGGGAGATAAGGAAGGGGGTGAATATTTAATGGAATATTTGATGCTATTTGGGATGCCCGCAGACTGTATCAGAGTACCTCGGTTTGAGTCCCTGCTCTACTTCCAGTCTAGGCTCCTGCTAATGCATACTCTTAGATGCATAAGTGATGCCTCAAGTACTGAGTCCCTGACACCCACGTGGGAGACCTGGATTGAGTTCTAGCTCCTGGCTTCAGCCTGACTTAGCCCTGGCTGTGCAAGCATTTGGGGAGTGAACTAAGAGATGGAAGATCTCTCTTCTCTCTTCTCTGTGTGTGTGTGTGTGTGTGTGTTTGCCCCTCTGCCTTTCAAATAAACATAAATAAATGAATCTTTAAGAATTAAAAATTGAAGGCCGGCGCCGTGGCTCAATAGGCTAATTCTGCTTCTTGCGGCGCCGGCACACCAGGTTCTAGTCCCAGTCAGGGCGCCGGATTCTGTCCCAGTTGCCCCTCTTCCAGGCCAGCTCTCTACTGTGGCCAGGGAGTGCAGTGGAGGATGGCCCAAGTGCTTGGGCCCTGCACCCCATGGGAGACCAGGAAAAGTACCTGGCTCCTGGCTTTGGATCAGCGCTGTGGCTGGCGCGCTGCTGCAGGCGCACTGCGCTGATCCGAAGGCAGGAGCCAGGTGCTTCTCCTGGTCTCCCATGGGGTGCAGGGCCCAAGCACTTGGGCCATCCTCCACTGCCTTCCCGGGCCACAGCAGAGAGCTGGCCTGGAAGAGGGGCAGCGCGCCAGCCACGGCGGCCATTGGAGGGTGAACCAATGGCAAAGGAAGACCTTTCTCTCTGTCTCTCTCTCTCACTGTCCACTCTGCCTGTCAAAACAAACAAACAAACAAAAAAAGAATTAAAAATTGAATGAAGGTGAAATTCCAAATTTGTAAAAATAAATAATAAAAGGAAAAAGCACAATACAGATATAAAAGCACTGCAGTGTGTTAAGTGCTAAGAAGGGTGGGACTTTAAAATCAAAACAATTCTTAATTCAGTTTTGCGCCACCATTGTGCTGCGTTTGGTAATCCTTAAGGTTTAAATGGGTAGTATGCAGAATGTACCCATCAAATAAATTGTTATTGGGCATAGCATCTCATTAAAAGCAAAGAGTAAAACTGATATGAAAAATAATACCAGTGTCCTCATTCTATGTTTCTTCCTCTTTGGAGAAGTATGACTCTGTGAATGTCATTGTCCCAAGACAACCTGTTGTAGTGGGAAGAGATTTCTTTCCTTTTCTATCAAACCACTCTTCCTCCACCAAGGCTAGGAAGCACAGGCTCATTGCGGGAGAGGTCGCCATGCAGGCTGCTGCCCTTGTCTTACAAGAGGCTGTGCAGAGTTTTTCCAGCCCTCTTTGAGGGTGACAGATCATGTGTGGGTGTCCTAGAGAGCCTGAGAGGTGGGTCTGGGCGCCTGGTGCAGAGTTCAGATGGTTCCTATCTGTAGAAGGGTTGTGGGGTAGGGAGGGGGCGGGGGGTCGGGGGGCACGATCAGAGGGATGACTGTCTTTAGAGTGCAGCTTCTGGTTCCATCAGGAGAGCCTTGAGTGCCTCCCGCTGAGAGCTTGGCAAGGAACGGCTGAAGGGGACCGTGGATCCTGTTCACAGTTTGTGTGGAATTTCGGTGGCTCCTTCGATGACTGACACCCCCAGGGCACTGCCTGCCATAGAAGTACCTGTCGTTCCCATTCTCTCTCCGTTCCCTGCTTTTCCTCTGGGGTTTCACTTGGTTCATGAGTAAGCTGAGTCATGAGGTATAAGTAAATTCTCTTATCAGATGAAAACCACTTTAAACGTCCACAGAGAGACATTTAAGGAAAGTATCAGTATTGCAGTCCAGCCTCCCTCTCTGGTTAGCTTGTAAGCTCCTGGGCGACCGCGGCCTTTCCGTCTTCAAACACGTGCTGCTCCGTCAGGCTTTGTGCTTGCATAGTCGAGGGGAGTGGGGGAAAGCTGTCACGCTGAAGCTTTCTCACATAGCATCAAGGCTCTGGCACACTGAACGCTTCGTAAGCAGCTCCACAAGTTGCCATGGTTAAGGGGTCTGAAAGTGCTGCCTTGGTGCGGGGAGCGTGTTTCCAATGGGTGTGCTTTTTGTACTGGGCTCGCAAGGATCTGTCGTGAGAACTGTCCAGATTAAAGGACCCTGCTTCCATCTGACTGTAGCTCCCACCACGACCTCCAGCCAGCAGTTCAGTTACACGCAGGCTCTGAATAGGTTGTGTCCTGAAAGTGCTTTTGTTGATTAACCTTTTGGAATACAAAGCACATTGTCCCACAAAAACGCCGTTTGAATGGCGGGTGTCAGTGAGCTGTGGTGTGTTTCAGACGTTGGGTCAGAGCCTGTCAGTGGGTCAGGAAACCAATGCTGGCTGATACCTACATAAAGAGGAGAAGGGAGAAAGGAGCGGAGCCGAGGCCAAAGCGCTGGTTTCTTGTAGTAAAGGTGGGTATTGTGTGGCGATGCTGCTGCAATTTAAAACCCGTGCTATGCGCGGCCGGTGAAGCAGGAGCGGCCCTGGGGTGGGGAGAGTGATGTCAGCACAGGTGAAGTGCCAGCCATTCACTGCAGCCTCCCCTGTCGTGTCCAGACAGGGCTCTCTTGGCGAGGAGGGATTAGAGATGAAAGAAAATGTGTTAGGATCAATATGTGAGGATGTTACAGGATAATCTGTAGGATTAGAGGTAATACAGCACCTGGTAGAGCAGCTTCCCTGTAAACCCTGATTGCTACCTGTTTGCACTCTTAGTGCGACGTGTTTATAAGCAGACCTCACACATCACATAGCTTAACTAAAAATGTACTGGGCAGTTTGCTCTGCAGTGGCGTATTCAGTGTTCTTGACCTTGAGGATGTGTCCTCTCACGTGATCCAGATCTTTGATTTTACCTTCAATTATTCGTGTATAGTTGAGACATCAGTCTTAGTTTCCTTCCATGAAGTGTGAAGAATGTTGTAGTTTGCTTCAGTCTCCCAGCTGCCTGTCGAGTTCCTCAAGACTATTGAGTTTGCTGTTGCGTCCCGACTCAAATTTTAAGTATATTTCCTCTGAGGAAAGAAGAAAGAAGGAAGCAGGTGTGTGCGTGTGCGTGTGTGTGCGTGTGTGTGTGCCAGCAACACCTCTGCTCTTTGTGCTGAGCTCCAGCTGCTGCTACTTCACTCTGCGTGCGGTGCCTTCTTCCTCCAGCCCCGCCCCGCCCCGCGCCGTCTGACTGGGTTTCAGCACAGCTGTCTGACCGCTGTGCCAGGTAGGTTAAGGTTGTTGTCACAAGCGTGGCGTCAGAGGCAGGGTTCAAATCACAGCTCTGCAGACTGGGAATTGTGGCCCTCGGCGGGGTCCTCAGCTTCTCTCAGCCTCTGTTTCCAGCTCTGTAAAAGTAGACTTGCTCCCTCTCTCTCGAGTGGTTGTTTGGAAGAGAAAAAGAGCGGGGCAGATTGGCAGCTCTGAACTGCAGGTCTCTGGCTGGCTCCTGAGCTCCGTGGCCTTTTCTGCCCTGCCTGCCCTCTTGGTCTCCAGCCTTGGGGCTCTCAGGAAGACCCCCCTCCCTCCCTTCTACCCCCAGCCAGACAACACCCAACTTCCTGGTACAGCGTGCCGCCCCAGGTTCCCAGACCTCCTCCCTTCTGGGTCCCCACTCATGTGCTCGGGCTCTGCTCTCCTCTCAGAGCCCTTGTACAGTCCCTTCTCCCACCCCCATCCTTTGGCTCCTTTCCAGCATCATGGACAGCTGAATGCCTGCCAACTTTTCCAAAGAATGCCAAGATCCTGGTTTGCCCCTTCCCCAGATCTGCACTGTAGTCATGCCGTCACCACGGCCCCCACTCACTCTGACCCAGCTGGGTGTCTCTGCACCTCTGACCTGCCAAGGCCCTCAGTGGCCTCATTGCCCTAACCCTACCAGACATTTTATCTTCTTGCCTGATAGCCTATTCTGCCCTCTGCCATCAAAGATCTTAGATCTCTAAAAGCTACTTCTTAACGTTTGTCTCCACTTTTCCGGGCCACAACTCCCAGGTTCCTGTGCCTGGCCACTCCAGCCATAGAATGATGAACTGCTGGTGTGCCCGGAGTGCAGCCAGGAGACGTCTCTTCCCCATCAACCAGTCTGTGCTCACTTAGAGATGGCTCAGTTCCTGTTCCTTCTGTGTGAACTCTGGACCCCACCTTTGGTGTTTTCTACACTGTTGATGGTCCTGACCCTCGGGTCACAGGACTGACCCCGCCATCTTCTTAGAAAACTCTAGCAGGGTGGTCTGTGTGCTCTTTCCCCATTGAGTACAGAACTGTGCCTCTCCAGTTCACTCTCCTAGCCCCAGCTGCCTAGTTTTAAAACTAGGTTTGTGTATTCATAAAAGAATGGATAGATGGATAACTAAACAGGTGAAAATGAAGTCTGTGGTTACCATGGTTCTTGACTTACATATAGTTAAGTCCTTAGTAAATGGTAGCTTTATTTTTAATTGACTTTCCACACTGTAACTATGGAGAAAAACCATAACCGCTAGGCTGGTTGATGGAGGCTGTGTTTGCTGTGACGTCACTCGCTAAAGGCCGAGGCGGTTGGCCAGGGCCTCGGGAACAAACATCTCGGCCAGCAACCCTCCCCCTCGCAGATGGCCTCTCCTCCTCCATGGTCTCCTCGTTTCTCACTTGGTTCCTTGCCTAGCTGGTGTTCCTCTACCCTCTCTCCCTTCCTTTACTCCTCTTCTAGACCCTGGGCCTCTTCCAGGGGGGAACTGTCTCTTCCCTTCTGCCACACCCGAGGGTCCCGCAGAGCACCCCAGGGCTGATGTCTGCTAAATGAATGACTGAGATGAGGGTTTCGAAACAGACTACAGCGGTGTCAGGAGAGGTTATGAAAATCAACTGATTTGGGTCACAGTACAATTCTGAAAGATTACAGTTGAGACTTCTTATACCTGATGAGATTGCAAGATTATCTCCAAATTCTAAACGATAGGGGTATTCCATGAGCTGAAGGCTATTATAAACACAGGGATCCAGCAGGCCCCCCTCACTCACGTTGTACCATGGTGACACAGGCTACAGCTCACTGAATCTGTCACCATGGAATGGCTTACATTGGCTTAGGCATACTGCTTTTTGTCTGCTTTCTATGCCTTGTGACTTAACAGCAGTAGCTTCATTTATTAAGCATCTGCTGTAGCGTAGGCCCTGTGCTAAAAACCTTGGATTCATGCTGTCTGCTCCTCTAACTCTGAAAGGTAGGTACAGCTGCCCATGTTATAGATAAGGAGATGGGAGTGCGAGGAGACAGGGGACTCACGAGTTAAGATTTAGTCAGGTTTTGAGCCAAGGCCCATGAGGCCTCAGAAGCTGTGATTTTCCCACCTGGCTTTGTTGACTCCCTTTCTGGGCTTTTAGCGATTCAGCATCACCAGCAGCTTCGTCGTAGCCGTTGTCCGGCTTGTGAAGAGTATTTTCTTTCACTTCCTTGACCTCAGTCGGAGGACTTGGTATGGAATGCAGTGTGGGGACAGCATCCTGCCTTTATTCAGGGAGATGGCCGGGAGAGAGCACAGGGACACAGGCTGGACTTGCTGTGGGTGCCAGAGCCAAGATGTCACCCTTGCCCTGTTTTGCCATGTCTGCACTGGCTGCCCATTGAGCCTTCCCTCAGCCTTGCCAGGAAAGCAGGGGTGATAACACCTGCCGTGCAGTACAGGGAGCCGGAGTAGTTTGTGAACTCTTGGCTCTTTGTGCCCTTGCCCTCGGTGAGCCTGCTTCCTTCTCTCACTTCATTTCCTTTACCGAGTGCTTCCTCTGTGTCAGGTGCCGCGACTGCGGCCCTGAGAAAACGGAGAGAAATGAACCAAGTCCCCTCGCTACCTGACTTTGTTAGTTGGAGCTGCCTGCTTTATGGGCTTGGCTCTTCCATGGCCCTAAGTTTCAGTCTCTCTCTTTTTTTTTTTTTTTTTTAAGTTTCATTCTTTAGCCTCAGTACTTAAGTAAAAAGTAAAATAAAATAAAACACTTAATTTCCTCTTATTGGAGAAGTGCTCTTGATATGAAAGGAAGAAGAAGGAATGACAGACCCTGGGTCTGAGCAGTGTGACTGAGACGACTGAGACTGAGCCGTCAGGGACCACAGGGCTCCTTCCCCAGCACTGCTGCAAGGCTCAGCATGGGCAGTGCTCTCGGATCATCACTGCCCACGGAAAGTCGCCCTTTGACCCAGGGACGGAACTGGAGCCACTTGCTCTCGTGGGTCCAGGCTCTTTGTTCACACACCAGGCTTCAACATGTTTTTGGTTTTCTATTTTATTTAATTATTTTTATTTAGTATTTATTTGTTTGTTTTTGAGAGAGTTCCCATCCCCTGGTTGGTTCCCCAAGCACCTGCAATGACTGGGAGTGGACTGGGCTGAAGCTAGGAGCGGGGAGCTCAGTGTGTCTCCCATGTGAGCAGCAGAGACCCACTGGAGTCAATACCCACTACTTTCCAGGGTCCACATTAGCAAGTTGCTGGAGCCAGGACTCAAACCCAAACATTCTGATATAGGGCATGGCATCTTAACCAGTGTATTTATTTGTTTGTTTGTTTGTTTAAAAATCAGTGTTAGAGAAGGAGAGACAGGGAGATCTTCCATCTGCTGATTCACTTCCCAGATGGCCACACCATCCAGCCCTGAGCCAGGGCAAAGCCAAGAGCCAGGAGCTTCATCTGGGTCTCCCACATGGGTAGCAGGGCCCCAAGCACTTGGGCCATTTCTGCTGCTTTTCATTAATGAGGAGCTGGATCAGAAATGGAACAGCCAAGACACGAACCAGTGCCCATGGTAGGTGCTGGCGTCGCAGGGAGCAGAGCCCTTAACCAGTATCTTAACCACTCAAGTCAAACAACTGCCCCAAACATGGAATTTTTAAGTGAAAATTGTGTAAATATGTATCCTGGTCTGGCTTTTCTTCTGTGGAGTAAGACAGGCTGCCAACAGACATGAAAACTTTGCTTTTTTCCTTCTATAATCATATGTTGAATTCTCACAAAAGCGCCTAGTGTTCCCCAGGTGCTATAGAAATGAATAAGATATGACCGCTTCTCTCACAGAGTACCTGGCCCTGTTGGGGAGACAGACAGGTAAACTGGGGACATAGAGTTGAGGCAAGAGGATTGTCATGACAGGTCCTGTGTGGTTCACCAGTGAGTTTGGGACTTCTCTTGGAGCCCGTGTGGCATTTTACAGAAGAGAATGAACTCGAGTGGGTGAAACAGAAGGCTGTTGTTTTCTGGGCTAGCCTGCCCTTTGAAACCTATTTGGAACCTTGGAAATACTTGCATTTCACATGTTTCTGTTAGGTCCTCGGCTCCTGCATGGGACTTCTGATCCGAGGGGAAGTAACATCCCAGAACTTCATTGTGACTGCACACAAGCATTCATAGGGGCACGCCGGATGTTTTTTGTGTTCTTTTGTCTTAAACTCCTTTTGTTTTTTTTTAAGATTTATATGCTTATTTATTTGAAAGTCAGGATGACAGAGAAAGAAGGAGAGAGAAAGAGATCTTCTATCCACTAGTTAGCTCCCAAAATGTCCACAACAGTTGAGGCTAGATGGCGCCAAAGCCAGGAGCCCAAAACTCCATCTGAGTCTCCCTCACGGGTGGCAGGGACCCAACCAGCATCATCTGCGTTTCCAGGTGCATTTGGAAGCAGAATGGCCAGGTCTCCGACCAGCACTCTGGTAGGAGATGTAGGTCTTGCAAGCGGCAGCTTAACTCCTTTCACCACCTTAACTCCTTTCTTGAAAGATTTTAAAGTTTGCCCTGAGTGGGTGTGTAGCCTGCTGGTGAAGGTGCTGTGTCCTACAGCAAACTGAGTCTGAGTCCAGCTCTGGCTCCTGACTGCAGCTTCTCGCTTGTGCGGACTCAGGGAGGGAGAAGGTGGTGGCTGTAGTAGTTGGGTTTCCGCCACCCACAGCGGGAGACCTGGATTGAGTTCCTGGCTCCCAGCCTTGGCCTGGCCCAGCCCAGACTGTTACAGGCTCAACAAATAAGAGTTCATTCTTTCTGTTTCTTTGTCTCTCGAATAAATAAAATTTTTAAAAAAGAAGTTTTCTCTCCTGCAGAATGTATTGTAAGCCCTCCATTCCCCATCTGGTAAAACTGGAGTGGCAGTCTATCTGTTGTTAAACGAAACCTGCCTGCTCAAAATTGTATGGGATGTTCATGCAAGACAACATTAGTGTCGTCCAGATGTGGGGTGCAAACCCAGCATGACAGCATGACCGTGGCAGCCTTGGGCTGGTAGCTGCTGTGGGGAAGAAGGCGGCATCCTAAAAGGTACCAGAAGCAGATGCTTTTGACATGAAAGCATGCGGTAGGCTAAGGGGAGTAGGGCTTGTGTCTGCTTGGCTGGCAGAGGCCACTGTTGGCACTTTTCACACTTGGGGTGGTTAGCATACCGGGGTGGAACACGGAGACATTATGTGGGATGGGCAGACTCTCTGAGGCT